>NC_132914.1:118426447-119051447 GCF_047675955.1 Chlorocebus sabaeus | reverse complement strand
TGCTGTGCAAGTGCTGAACGGCATCCTTGGCTCCCCGGACAGTGGCAAAGACCACCTTGGCGATGCCCAGGTGCTTCTTGGTCTTCGGGTTGTACAAAATCTCCACCTCCTCCACCTCCCCATATTTCTTGCACATGTCCCTCAGGAAGTTTTCGCGGATGTTATCATTCAGCTTGGCAAATGTCACCTGCTTCGGAGGCACCGGGCCCACGTAGAACTCATCGATCTGGCAGGGGCCGAGGGGGAAGGGAGTTTGGAGAACGTTTAAACCTAAGGGAAAACACAACATTCCCCCCCCGCCCCCCGCAACTCGCCCGCCCGTTGAAAACAATAAAGGGTAAAAAAAACTAAAAAAAAAAAAAATTTTGGGGGGGGAAAAAAATGCACGCGGGCGGGCCCGGGAAGCGGAGGATTAAATCGTTTGGAACGTGGAAGTCCTCTGGGTTGGGAAGGAAAGGGGAAAAAGAAACAGTTTCTCTTTCCCCACCCCCCATTCTGGCCTCCTCTTCCTGCTGCCGGGTCAGAGGCGACCCCTCGGGGTTAGGAAGTTGTCTTTTAGGGGGCTGGCGAGAGGGGAGAGTCTCGGGGCCAAGCCACCGGGCGGACTGGAGCCCCCCGCGGGGCGTGCAGGACACTGTATCTACGCCGTGATTACAGTTTCACCCAGTGTTATTTTGTTTACAGTAGCTGAGAGGGGACACCCTCTCGCCAGCGCTCTACCCCTCCCCGCCAAAACTTCCCTGGCCCCGGACGGCGGGAACTGGGAATCCGGCCGGGCTCGGTCAGGACTGGCGTTATTTTCGAACTCGGGGAGGTGGGGGAGGGACGGCGGGGCAGTGGGGAGGGGTCCTACTTTGAATTTGGGCACCGACAGCTCCAGCTCCTTGTTTTTGGTCCAGATCCCGACGACCCGGGGATCTTCGACAATTTCCACCGGGCGGTTGCTGGACATCTGTAGGGAGAAATTGGGGGTCCGCGATGGGAGGGCTGGTCGCCCTCCCCAGGGGCAGACCCCTTTCTCCAGGCACTTGTCAAACTCCAGGGCTGGGGCCCCGTCTGACAGTTGGCCGGGGGGTCGGGCGGGGGGTCCCCGGCCGCTAGGCGCGTCTCCCCCGGACGCGGCGGGGGACACGGCTGGGGGGGCACGCCGGCTACTCACCGCCAGGCTGAAATGCTGCCCATCGTAGCGGTACAGTTTATGATGCCCCTTTTTCAGAGCCGGGTCAATCATCAACTTGTAACTTCTCCAATGGTGGTTCCTCCTCTCGCCCGAAGGGCCGGGCTGCGGCGGGGGCTGCTGGTGGTGGTGGTGGGGGGGGTGACTGTTCTCCATGCCGTTAACCCAACCTGAAAACCAGCAAGTTGTTGTCGTCTCCGCCGCGGCGGCGGCGGCCGCTTCTACACACACGCGAAAGAATCCAATCGGCCGGCCCCCACCCCCTCCCACCTTGCCAGCGCGCCCCGAAAGGAGCTGTCTCGCTGGCTCCCCCCAAAACAAGAATGGAGCGAGAGAATAACCCTTCCGGGAGAATTACGCGCCCGCCCGCTCGGCCACCGTCTCGGGGCGGCTGCGAGGGGCTCCCGGGGGTCCCCGGGGCGGGCTGGCGGGGCCCGGGGCGCCTGGAGGACGCGGGCTCCGGCCCATGGTGCCCGCCCGGCCGCCCGGCGTGGCGCTCGCCCGCTCGCTCGGCCCGGCTGTGGCGCGGGGCTCGCGGCAGGGCCTGGCGGCGGCGGCGGCGCCGCCACCGCCCGCCCGCCCGCTCGGGCCAGGGCCGGGGCCGGGGGCTCGGGCCGCCCGGCTGCCGGCCGCGGCCTCTCCCTCCCCGAGCCGCGCTTACATCCCCGCCGGGCGCCGGCCTCCCTGCGCCGCCAGCCAGTACATGGTGTCCCCCGCGGGAGCCGAGGCCGGGGCGGCCAGACCGGGGGCCGGGAAGGGGGGGCGCCGCCGCCGCGGCTGCCGGGCCCGGAGCTGCTGCCGCCGCCGCTGCTGCTGCTGCTGCCCGGGAGGCGGCTGGCGGCGGAGGCTCGGCTCCCAGTAGCCGCACATCCCACAATACACCGCTAAGGAGCCCGACCCGAGCGCTCACCCTCCTCCTCTTCCTCCTCCTCCTCCTCTTCCTCCTCCCCTCTCCTTCCTCGCCGCTTCCCCAGGCACTCTCCCGGCGGCGGCAGCTGCGCCGCCAAAGCCCCGGGCCCCAGCGGCCCCCCACCCCTCACTCGCGCGCTCCCACACTGCCTCCCCCTCCCCGGGGGAAGGCCTTTTAATTTATTTATTCTTCTGGGACTGGGGTGGGGGTCTTGGCTGGCGGGGGAGGGGGGTCTCCCCGGGCTCTACCTCCCGCGGCCGGGACTACCCTCCGAGCCGCGGCCGCCGCGGCGTGCGTCCCGGGCCTGCAAAACTGTTTCCAAACTGCCCGGGCCGGAGGCGGGCGCGCGGGGACCCGGGGAGAGGGCTGGGGTCTAGGGGGCCGAGGGTGTGTGTGGACGCTGGGAACCGCGCGGGGAGGCCGGCGTCGACTCAGAGGAGTTGCAATCGAGGTATCTGCGCTCCAGCTTCCTCCTCCGGCCCGCGACCCCCTCCCCGGAGCTGAACTGGGGAGGGGAGACCAGGGTTCACCACGTTAGCATTCGCATTCCTGGGAGGATGTAGCCCTCGCCTGGACCTGGGCGATAGAAGCCTTCTTCTGTTTTTATTTTTGGAGGGGATCGCCCTGTAATTGTCCTGAACACATGCTTCCCCCCCTTCCTCCAGCCACCCGCGGAGGAGAGAGTCCCCCTTTTTTGCATTTATCTTTTCCTTCCCCTTTCTTTATTAAAGGTCCGGGAGTGGCGGCGGCCAATCAGCGCGCGGCTTCCATTTTGTGAGTTCAACTCCGAGGCTCCCGGGCTTCGCGAGGACGCGTTTGCAGCCCCCTCTGCCGCTCCTCTCTGGCGGCCGAGGCGCAGGAGCCTCCTCGCCGGGGCTCGGAGCTGGTGTAGCTCATATTGGGGCTCTTTTCGGGGTTTGTAATTTGGCCGTGGGTAGGTAATTGGCTGGAGCAGGGCGGCAGGGCGCGGCAGCCAATCAGCGCGCGGCTTCTATAGGGCTTGAGTTATTAGACGCTGATCTCAAAACATCCTTCATCAGACACGAAGGAGAGGCCAACAGATGAGGGAAGCCATTTTTCTGCAATGGAATTAAATGGCCAAGTGGGTTTTTCCTTTGTTGCAAATGGGGAATGTTTTTCCTTTGACTCTACCATCCAGTTCAGGACGTCTCAGTGTGTTTAACATTTGTCAACAGGCCCAAGGACTCACAGTTGGAAGACTGGAGAAGACTTTTTAAAAAGATCTGGATTTTTCCTTATGACTTGGAATCCATCTTTGTCTTGTATAACTAGGTCATAGCACACCATTCATGTCAGCAGTTAACAGTTTTGAATTCCAAAAAAACCTAAGTAAATGACATATTTTTTTTCCTTTTTGTTCTTTGGGTGGGTGGGGGGAGCTTGGAGCTGTCTTAATCTGTATTCTCTTGACTGAACAATAAATTTTTAAATATATCTAGTTTCCTCTATTAAACACTTAAACCTGGCCATCTTATTAACTCCTTCTCTCTTTTTAACAAGGTAATGTTTTAAATGTATATAGCGTTAGGACTAGCGAAATGGCAGCAACAAAAAATTGTGAGCAGTTGTTACTCTTAGTTTTTAAAAAACCTTTTACATTGTAAGTACCCAATCCATTCTGTCCTGACGCAGTACAGTTTTTATGTTAATGTTGCTGAGATGTCCTTAATTTTCCGAACCTTCATCTGCATGTATGTCTTTGTCTCTCTTGTCTAATATAAGCCAGTTAAGATGCTTTGAGACGATCTTGCTTTTAGAAAGCTAAGGTTCTAGCTTTATGCTTTTGAAAATGCTTACAGCACTAAATGCTAGTCAGCTTTCTTCCCCGTAGCTTGTACACTTTCTTTGAAAATCCATCTATTTGAAGAAAAACAGCCCTGTTTTTCTCGTCTTTGGGGTTGGGGGTTGGGGGGAGCTGGTGGGTGAGGGAAAGGAAGACCTTCTCTTTGTGTCGAGAGACTAAAGCCGTCACAGGAAACTAGATTAAAACTGGAAAACAAGTCCTAGCTGGTTCCAGCAAACACGTTCAACGTTAAGTGGGGGGTATTTTCTATGGTGGTTGGGCGGCTGGTGTGTCTTTTGCCTTTTGTTTGATTTGACTGTGTATTTTCGCCTTTTGTCTCTTAATGACGATCACACCATTGTTATATCCAGAGCAGTAAACAGTCCTCAGCGAAGCTGCCTTTTTGCCTACCCAACCCTGGAAAGTTTGCAGAAGTGGAAGGAGCAGAACGTGAGGGTGTAACTTACAAAAAGGTAACAAGAACAAAGACACCACCATAGCTCCCAAATTTCCCAACTAAATCAAAAAATATATATGTTTTTACAATAACGTCTCCAAAACCACCGCCCAGCTTGATCTTCTAGACTCCATGGCACCGGGCTGAGCGGGTAAGTAAGAAAAATAAAAGTGCCTTTTGCCCCTTCGAGGAAACCTTTTTGCAGGCCAAGCAAGGGCTGCGAGTGTTTGGGAGCTGAGGGGAGAAGGAGGATTCTGGAGCATTGTATTTGGCAGCCGGAGCGGGCAGTGGGCGGGGGTTGGGACACGGAGGGCTCTTCGGACCCCTGTGCCTCTTCTGCCCCAAGGGCGAGAAGAGGGGCTCCGCAGCGACCCTCGGGGGTTCATGGAGCCGCCTGCCTTCGCCCCCCTCGCTCTTCCCAGGTCTGAGCCTGGATGGAGAGAAGAAATTGAAGTGCTTTGGAGACGGGGAGCTTAAAAGACGAGGGAGCCTCATCGCCCAGCCTTTGGCCCTGTTTCCCTTTCGATCGTGAGGATTCCGCACCCCGAAGCCGGCTTCTCGGAGCTCCGGGGTGCGCCTGCGCTGGCAACGCGAAGGAGGACAAAAGGCCGGCGTCCATGTTGGCACCATGACGCAGCATCTCCGCCTGCAGCCCGGCGCTCCTGTCCTCCTGGCCGCGCTCGCTCCTCCTCCCAAACACCAGTTTTCTTTACAGGCTTCAAGCCCGTCGCGGCTGGGCTGGGCTGGACTGGCGGGCGGGCCCGGCCGGGCAGGGCTGCGGTGCTAATGGCGGCGGCTCTCCCTCCTTCCTCATTCCCTCCGTCCCCCCGGTCGTGGGGAGCCCGGAGCAGGAGGCGGGCCCGCGGCCAGGTCGGGCCCCGAGAGCCCGCGGAGCGCAGTGGTGGCGACCCGGTCTCGGGAGCCGTTTCGGGGGCCGTGGGCCTCGGGGGCGTCGCGCGCCGCGTCTCCCGCGCTCGCCTCAGCCCGACGCGGCGGCCTGACGGGCGCCATTTCGCGCGCTGCCCGTGGCTGGGGCGGTGGCGGCCGCCGCGCGCCAGGCGGCAGAAGCGGCCGGGGGAGGGGGGCTGGGCGACCCGGAGGCCCACGCGGGCACCAGGAGGCCTCGCCCCGGGCCGCTTCCCCCTTTCCTCCTTGTCACGCGCGGGCGCCCGCAGCCGAGGGCCACGGGGTCGGCGGGGCCTCGAGGCCGCCCCGGGTCCCACCGACTCCTCCGGAAGCCGCGGCCCGGCCTGGCCCTGACCCCAGGCCGCCCCCGCTGCCCACCCGGCTCTGGGCGCCCAGGCCCGACCTCCCAGTCGCCCTTTGAGATGCGAACCGGCGCGGGACGGGGGGTCGCCCCCTTTGTCCCCACTCAGGTCGTGAGGCCCTCGGGGTGGCCAGAGACGCCCCGTTGGGTCGCCCAGGGCGCAGCCCTCCTGCCCAGGTCTCCAGGCAGGAGGTGGGGGAAGCCTGGGAAAACGGAGGGGGGCCCCCCGGATCCCCCGAGGCGCGGGGCTCCGGGCGAAGCCTCAGATCTCCGGCCCTTCCCGGGGAGAGTGCGGGCGGGGCGGGCCTTTGGAAATGCAGATGAGCCGCCGCCCGGGCCCGGGCTGAACCTTCTGACTCAGCCGCCCCCGGCCGCCCGGGCCGCTGGGGGTGGGGCGACGTCTGGGGGGCTCCCTTTCAGCCCCGGAGCCCCCGTCCACTGTGCCTTCGGCCGGTCACATCTCTCTCCCCCCACGCCCTGATCCGCCCTCCACCTTCCTCTTCTCCAGGTTCTGGGCCAGAGAAGGGGCGACAGCTGGGCACCCCCCGAATGGACAATTTTTCCTTCTGTCGACGGCAGGGGCAGGCCTAGTTTGACCCTGACAGTCCTCCCATTAAGGTAGGTGTGAGTCCTTGCCCAGACCGTGAGGGAGATTTGGGGGGCTCTGGCCTGCAGCCCAGGGAGGGCGGAACCCCAAACCCGCCGGGCTGGTTCTGCGGCCCCGCCCCCCCAGCTGCGAGCGCTTAGGGCCGCCTGCTGGGCCGCCAGGGCCATCCATCCCCGCCTGTCAGCTTCTGTTGTCAGGCATTTGGGGCGTGCAATTCTCTGCCGAATTTAGCAGCATACGAGAGGCTCCACTTGCAAGTATTTCCCAGTTGTGTGTTTTTCGGCGGGGGGAGGGCCCTGGGTGCCTCCTACTTCTAAAAGACACAGGACTGCCAGAAAGGCCAACTGTGCTGTGGCCTCCCCTCCAGCCGTCCCCGTGGGGCATTTGGGGTGACAGTGTGAGCCATCCTCGGATGTCTGGCTGCTAGGGAGGCAAAGAACAGAGATCCGGGGTCCCAGCCAGCTTTCTTTATGAAAGGGCCTTCCTTGACGCTTCACCACCTTCCTGGGATTCTTGTTTTCTTCTCCAGTCCCCAAATGGGCAGGCCTGTATATAAGCCTTGTGTTTGGAACCGGACAAAGCTGGATTTGAAACCTGGCGAGCCATTGAACAGCTATGACCTTGCGTAAGCGGCATAGCCTCCAAGCCTGTTTCTCCATCTCCAAAAACAGGGCTAGATCAGTGATTCTTAGTCTGGAACTGGCATCAGAATCACACCCGAAGGGGGACTCATTGAAAATGGACCACCAGGCCTGGTGCCCGAGTGTCTGATTCAGTGGGTGGGTCCTGAGGATTGGCATTTCTAACAAGTTCCCAGGTGAGGCTGATGCTGTGGTCAGAACACGTTTTGAGACTCCAGCCTGGTAACACCTGGGGTTTTGACGCAGAAGTGCCAAGTTCCACGCTTGGCACATAGTAATTGATTTCATTCTAACACTAGCCGACTTCATATACTGAATAGTTTTCCATCTCAGTGTTTGAGAAGCTCCACAGCTGGAGATGGCGGCCCTTGGTCTCGGACCCCCCCATGTGATCTCTGCTTTGTGATTGCGTTGATGAACCATTTGCGTCCAGGTGCTCCAGATCACACCACTCCCCTATTTGGGAGGTGTGCCCCACTCCCGCTGTGAGGGCTACACTGAGCTCTGGGGACCTGTGGGGATAAACAGGGAGACCTTGCTAAAGGTATCTTGGTGCTAAGGGAGATAGTTCGCCGTGGGCTAGGATCTCGATAGTGCTGGTGACCTTGGGTGAGTGTCCGCCTTTAAAATGATAAGGATGCCTGCTGGAAAGGGTGGGTGGGAGGGTTAAGTGCCTTAAGGAGGCCCTCCTCCCAAACTTTTAGTTGGCCTTCCTTGTGATTGTGGTTATTGCTGGGAGTGGCTGCAGGGGGTGGGCGCTGGGCTGCCTCAGAGCTGCCCCGCCTCCACCAGTCCACCTGCGGAAGCACGTGTCCCTGCCTCAGGGCAAAGGGGAATCTAGCGCTCCCGCTCACCGGGAAGGCAGCCCATGCGGTTCTCCTCTGGAGTGGTTGAGTCCAGCTGGAGGTAGAGGCCTTTCCCCAGCCGCACAGGCTGTTCCACAGTGGGGTCAAGATTTGGGTCACACACCCATGATCCGGGGAGAAGTGACTTGCCCAAGGTCACAAGGCCACCACCAGTAGAGCCAGGATGGGGTTCCAGGTGGCTTGACTTGGCAGCCAGCGCCTGTGCCCATGGCACCCCCTCACCCCAGCTGTCTGGGTTATTTTGGGCTTCCTCTCGTGCCAGCTGTCTGCTGGCATCCCTGCCCAGGACTGTCTGGTTGGAAGTAACTGGCGTGGTGCTGTTGGCTCCTCTGAGGGCCAGGGCTGGGTCTTCAATCCCCGATGAGCTGTCCTGGGTCCAGCTCCTTTGCTGGGAGGGAAGGGTGTTCCTGCCCAGACTCCCCTCTGCGCAAGTACAGCAAGAGGGCGAAAGCACCTGATAAAAATTGAGGTTCACATTGTTAATGTCCCAAAAGCCTCTTCTTCTATACTCCCTGAAACCTGTTTTACATTTGGCTCTGCAGAGTCTTCGCTGCTCTCCGGGTGGGGTCTTTACTCCCCACCTGCTTTGGATAATTAAGTAATTGATGTACGTCTCTCTCCCAGCTGCATCCTGGAGAGCTCCAGCCAGTTTCTCCCCTCCCTGGATCCAATCAGGGAGCTGTTGGGTGCTCAGCTGTGGTCTGGATGTGGTTCTCAGCGCGGTGTCGGGACCCACCTGGCTGGACTGTACCCCTCTCCCTGTACCCTCTCCCTGTGCTTTGATCCCTTTTCTTTGTCCCCCCCACCATCACCTGGGGCAGGGAGGGTGGGGCAGTTTGTCCTCTTGCTGCTGTTCCTGCTGGTCCCTCGAGGGCGCCCCGCCCACCGGTCACCCAGCGAACGTGGGGCGGGGCTGCTCCTGGCGCCCGGCCCTGAGGCCTGCAGAGAGAGGGCCACGCCAGCGGAAGGGCCGGCCAGGAGGTGGCAGGACTTGCTTTACTACTGAGTCGCTGGCGTCCCCGCCTCTTCCGGCCCCTCCGCCCGGAACCCTAGTGCGGAACATGACCTTTCGGACCCTCTGGGTGGAGACGCAGCCTCTGCCTAGGCTGTGCAGTGAGGTGGCCCCACCATCTCAAGTTGCCTGGCCCAGTGCGTCTCTAGCTGGCATGTGACCTCCAGCAAACTCCTGCACGTGAGCGCTGGGAGGAGCAGGTCCGGCAGTAGGCAATAATGTTGTTGTTGTTGTTGTTCAGATAGAGTTTCACTCTTGTTGACCAGGCAATGGTGCATCTGGGCTCACCGCAGCCTCCGCCTCCAGGGTTCAAGCGATTCTTAGCCTCAGCCTCAGAGTAGCTGGGATTACAGGCATGTGCCACCATGCCCGGCTAATTTTGTATTTTTAGTAGAGACAGGGTTTCTCCATGTTGGTCAGGCTGGTCTCGAACTGACCTCAGCTGATCTGCCCGCCTCGGCCTCTGGAAGTGCTGGATTCCAGGCGTGAGCCGCCGCGCCCGGCAGATAATAATGTTCTGAGCTGTTGCTGAGTCTGGCTTTTGTGAGGGGAACTTTTAGCACTCAAGGAGTGGCCCTGCCTCTGGCCCGTCCCCAAGTGCTCATGGGCAGCCAAGGCCGGGGGACTGCTCGGGCTTGGTAGATGTACTTGCCAGGCCAGCTCCCGTCCCGGGGACCTCAGGGAGTAGCTTCATCCCTGAAGGCTCAGTGTCTCCTGCCTCATGTGGGTGGCCCCTCTGCAGGGTTCTCAGGCACCCAGGGAAGTGGGTGCCATGGCCTCACTGGGGCTGTCTGGGCTTTTCTCTGACAACACAGCAGTGGCTAGGCCCCTGCAGCTCTCCGGGGCTCGGTGTCCCTGTTGGCCGCACTATGGCGTAGGCCCCGGTGTGGACACCGATGAGCTGACCACAAATACCACTCGGCCGCTCCCCCAGGCTTCAGTGACCCAAGAGCCCTTGTGTGAAGAACCAGCTTAGAGAATCTTTCTTGCCTTCTCAAACTCTCCAGGAATTCCTGGTGACTGGAAGGGGAGTGACACGGGTCCTCAACCTCTAGCAGGTAAGGGGGCTGCCTCCTGGGTGGGTGTGCCCAGTTCCTCAGCGGGCCCAGCGCGGCCCAGCCTCCGAGGAAGCTCCGAGCAGCTGGCTTAGCTCCGAGGTATTTTTAGCTACAGATCCAGCTCCCTCCATCACCACAACAGTCGAGTCCAAATCAAACACATTCCAGGCAGGTGGGACTGGGGTTCTGCCAGTCTCCTGGCCAGCAGGGGTGGGTAGGCAGACTGGGGCCAGTATCGGCTGTTCTGCCTGGGCCCAGGCCGGGCTGGGAAGGCACACTTGTTCTCATTTCCCGCCTCCACTTTCGTGCCAGCTTGTGCTGTCATAAGCAGAGATTCGCAGCCCCATTTCTTGGATGGAAAAAGTGGACACTGAGGTCTGAGGCTTTTGAGGACAGTCAGGAGCCCCCCTTTGGGCTCGAGTGATGCACTCACCAGCTTCTGGTCCTCTTCCTCTACCACCTGGAGTGCCTTGGCTACCTCCTGTGGTCCTAGGGAACCTCGGCCCCAGCCCTGCCTCCCCAGCCAGTCACAGCTCCTCCCTGGTCACCCTGGGGACCTCAGGGCCCGGCTGGTGGCTGTGCTCCTCTCCTTCTGTCCCCCAGTCCCATGGAGCCTGGCAGGCAACTCCTCCATGATCTGAACCCCGTTACCTTCCCTGCCTGGCCTCCCCTCTCATGGCCCAGCCACCCCAGAACCTGAAGAGGTTTTCTAGCTGCCGTGCATTTGTCAGGCCGGGTTACCCACCCTACTTTTCCTGCCTGCCCTCCAGTGCTGCCAAGCCCAGTGTGCCAGCCAGCACTCAGCCT
Organism: Chlorocebus sabaeus; assembly: GCF_047675955.1. Taxonomy (NCBI): domain Eukaryota; kingdom Metazoa; phylum Chordata; class Mammalia; order Primates; family Cercopithecidae; genus Chlorocebus; species Chlorocebus sabaeus. The sequence goes on along the minus strand of NC_132914.1, from coordinate 119,040,841 downwards.
TCTGTAAAGGGTTCCCCTCTCCCAACCTGACCTCCTGGAAAGCTGGAGCATAACTGCCTCTCAATAAACGTGTTGCGAAAAAGGAGTGGATGAGTTGCTGTGCATTTGTCTAGGGGGTGCTTGACCCAAGAGACTCCCCTTTGCCCAGTGCCCGGAGAGGGCGTCCACTGAGAATCTGGGGTGCCTTCTGGCCTCCCCTTCCCAGCTCTGCCGTGGTCTTGGGATTCTGTGGGCGGTCGCTGCTGCCCTCTGGTGGTCAGACCGTGCCTTCCTTGCTGCGGCTGAGAACCTTGACCATGGAACTGCCAGGTTGGCGGTTTTCCTCCACGAAGTGAGGTTTACATGAGCCTTGCCGAGATCTTGAAAACTGGGAGTCTTTGGGGTGGGATCGCCAGCAAAAAGATCTTGAGTCCTGCCAGCCCCTATCTGAGGAAACTACGGAAGGTCACTTGCCCCCAACTATGCTGCTGTTGAGGTTTTGTTAGAAATGGGCTCTTCTACCCCAGCTGGTAGGATCCCACTCTCGGCCATGCTCCCGTGCCTATCTGCCGTGGAGCAGCTCCAGGGAGGTCCCTCTGCCACCCTATCCACTCACCTGGCTGGTGCAGAGGGCAGTCATCCTGCCCGGGGTGAGGGGTAAGACCCGGGTGATTCAGCCAGCAGCCCTGATAGCACTACCTACAGTAAGTGCTCAACAAAAGCTGTTTTGATCATGGGACGGGAGAGTTGGGGGGATTCCTGAGATGAAGGACATGTGGCTGCTGGCAAGGAAACGCATTTTCTTACATTTCTAGATGGGTGTGGGGTTAGTCTCCAAAGCTCAAGGAGAGGGATCAAGCTGACTTCAACTAGAGCTACTCCAACCTGCCCCTCCCTGACGGCGTCTTGCGTGGTTCACGCCTCTGGCTCCTGTCGGAAGGAGGCGCCCGCCCTTCGTGGTTTGGGGCCAACCTGCGGCCGGCGCCGAGACTATTGCCCGGCAGAGGGCGCTGGACGTCCACCCTGCAGCCCGGGGTCGGGGTGCGGGTAAGCGGAGTCCAGTCCCACACCCCGAACCCGCGTACACGCAGGGGTCCCTAGGCCAGGCGAGGTGGGCAGACACGACCCTCGCGTCAGCATCTTCCCTGGGGCCACCGCAGCTACCTCCTGTGGGGAAACTGAGGCCAGAGGCGGACATGCGCCAAGCCACGCCGCTGGGGCAGTGCAAAGTTGGGCTCTTCCCGGAGCTCGAGGCCTGGGGCTCCTCGAACCAGGTGCACAGCCAGCCAATCCGGGAGGTCCTGTCTGGCCGCGCCGACCAATCAGAGGGTCCCTGCCGTAGGCGGAGCCTGCCAATCAGGGGCACCTGGAGTCGCTGGGCAGCCACGATCGGGTCTCGCCGGCGAGGGGCGCGCCGTGACGCGCAGAGGGTGGCAGTGGGATGGGGGTGGGAGCTTCCCTCGCAGCTAAGCCCCGTTTCTCCGGTGCCGCAGTATCCCTGGGACTGAGGCTGAATACTCACACCCAGGGCTGGGACCTTAGCAGAAAGGGAACTGAGGCTGGGAGGTCGGCCGGGAGGCTGCCTGGCGGAGGTGGTGCCGCTCTGAGTGGGCGGGGCTAGTTCCCGCCCCGCCCCGCCCCCGACCTCTTGGCTCCGCTAGTGCCGGGCGCGCAGCCGCCAGTGCTGCGGGCTCCGGGCTATGGATGCCCCCGGGGCCCCGGCCCCGACCGCCGCCCCCGGTCCGGGCAGGAAGGAGCTGAAGATCGTGATCGTTGGTGACGGCGGCTGCGGCAAGACCTCGCTGCTCATGGTGTACAGCCAGGGCTCCTTCCCCGAGGTGAGGCCCGCAGCGGGGCTGGGGTGGGGGCGATGGACGCCCCTCAGCCTGAGCCCAGAGCCCCGACCCTCGGTCCCCGGCGTCGCGAGTACGGAGAGGCGGCCGCCACCCCGGGTCGCCCCTCGGGAATTCCAGAGCCCAGCGGGGTGAGGGGGTGCTGATCCGGGACGAGTGAGGGGGGTGGACAGTGGGTTTAGCTGGAAGCTTAGCCCCCGCAGGCCCCACTAAGGACCAACCGACCCCCTCTCCCGCAGCACTATGCCCCGTCGGTGTTCGAGAAGTACACGGCCAGTGTGACCGTTGGCAGCAAGGAGGTGACCCTGAATCTCTACGACACAGCCGGTGAGTGCGCCTGCGCCCCCGGGGTCCCGGGGGTCCGCCCGCCCGAAGGGTTTCCCCTCCCGGGCGTCCCCCACCGGGCGTCCCCGCCCAGCAGCCTTGCCAGGGTCCTGGCCGGCTCTTCACTCCTGGAGGCCGCTCAGGGGCGCTGGCTGCGCGACCCTAGAGGCCAAGCCCTATATGTAAGTGGAGAGTGTGGAGGAGGAGGTGAACTCCGGGGCCACCCTCCCAGCTCTGTGCTGAGAGCCCACAGCTCGTTCCTCTCTTGTGGTTCTAGAAAGCAGTGGGCTGCTCTTGGGCCTCCCATGGTTCCAGGATTGCTGCGCTGCCTGCTGTGGTCTCTGCAGACTCTGTGGGCTGCAGATTTGACCCCCCTGGTGCTCGGATTGCCTGGGCTGTGTGTCTGGGTCCTGTGGTTCTGGGATGCTCCCGGCTGCAAATCAGCCTGTGGCTCCAGGGCTCTGTGGCCTGCGCTCTGCAGCCTGAGGTTCTGGGGTTCTGTGGATGCGAGTTCTGTGTCTGCAGCTCCCAGGATTCCACGGCTTGCAGTTGGTTCTGGAATTGTGTGGCTACAATTATTTCTGTGCTTTCCCAGTTCCCTGGGACAAAACCAGACAGTGTAGAAAATGAACTGAGGAAGGAACGGAGCACTGGGGGCAGGGGCCCCACCCCAGGCTCTGCCTGCCACCTGCAGCCCCCCATGGGCGGTCTATGGATTTATGTGCAATTGCTTGGGAGTCGGTGTTGTGAGGGGTGGGGACGGGAGAAACACAGTCAGTGGGAGGACCCTGACTCCCATCTGGGCTTCATCAACATTGGGGACCAAAGGTTGACATCCCCAGGTGAGGCCTCACCCCACCTCTGTGACTCAGTGTTTAGTGACCTGCAGGGAACCACGTCACCAGGTGGCCCTCTCCTGCCAGCCAAGCCTTGTATATGTGAGGTGAGGTCAGACACTGACGTAGGATGGAACCAAAATCCAGACACCTCCACCCCCAGGTAGACCTTGGAGAGGACCCGAAAAGGGGCTGTCCTAGCTCAGAGCCCCCTCCATTCCGACTTCAGCAGGTCCTACCATGGGCTCTGAGAAACCTGTCTTTGTGGGATGTGGGCCCTATGGGGCCACCCCCAAAACAAGGCCTGTCTCTAGCCCCTGGTGAGCTGGGAGAGCTGAGATGTCAGAGGAATTCCCGAGGTGTGGCCCAGAGGGTAGTAAGAGTCATGGTCTGGGACCCTTTTACTTTCTTGTTTCTTGTCCAGGAGCCAGGGAGGGGCGAGGTCATTAACCGCACTTTTTGAGTCCAGTGCTCCTGAGTGGAGACATTTACAGCAGCCCCACTGCCCTGCAGGAGCCCGGAGGCTTTTTCCTTCCTCCTCCTCTACCCTCAGGGCCTCCCCTATCAGGCCCCGGGGTTCACTGTTCAGGGCAGCCTCCACATCATGAGAACAGGGATGGCCTTTCTGGCCTTGCCCAGAGAGCGATGCTCAAGGAACATGTCAGAGTAGATTGTGGTGTGGAGATTCTGGAAAGCTGCAAGGTATTATAGGAAGAATTTGTGCAAAGAGCTGCTACCGGAGGGATGGAGGAGCGTCCCCTGCTACAGTTACCAGAAGCAGGCGACCGCCAGCACTATGGGGATCCCACCCATCCTGTTCCTGCCACCCTCTTTGGAGTCAGATCTGGGCTTTGACCCCAGCTCTATTGGCTACGTATCATTGGGGATGTCTGGGCCTCAGTTTCCTGATCTATCATGAGCACTAAGAGGGTCATGAGGATTAAATCAGATTAATATATTATGTCCACCAACCTGCCCTACATGGTGAAACCCCATCTCTACTAAAAATCCAAAAATTAGCTGGGCATGGTGGTGGGCACCTGTAATCCCAGCTACTTGGGAGGCTGAGGCAGGAGAATCATTTGAACCCAGGAGGTGGAGGTTGCAGTGAGCCGAGATTGTGCCATTGCACTCCAGCCTAGGCGACAGGGCGAGACTCCGTCTCCCAGCACTTTGGGAGGCTGAGGCAGGAGGATTGCTTGAAGCCAGGAGTTCAAGACCAGCCTGGGCAACATGACGAAACCCCGTCTCTACTAAAAATACAAAAAATACAAAAATTAGCCAGGCATAGTGGCACACGCCTATAGTCCCAGCTACTTGGAAGGCTGACGCAGGAGAATTGCTTGAACCTAGGAGGCAGAGGTTGCAGTGAGTTAAGATCACACCACTGCATTCCAGCCTGGGCAACAGAGCGTGACCCTGTTTCAAAAAATTAAAATTAAAAAAAATTAAAAAGACCCTCCTACCATCCCTGCCCAGCCCTAGCTCGATCCTGTGCTTTGGAATCTACAGTGCCATGCCCCGAGCTGGCCCCCAGCCCCTGCTGCAGTGGGGAGTCTTCCCTGGCAAGTCTCTTCCAAGCAGCAGAGAAGCAGGGCTCATGGGGGGAGGCTGGCCTCACAGTCTGACAGACCAAGGAGGGGTACCCAGGGAGAAGAAATCTGGCTGCTCCCTGTAGGGGGTGTCCCCCCATGACTGGGGAAGGCCTACTCATAGGAGGAAATCCCCTGGTCAGTGAGTGCCACCAGGGAGAGCCCAGGTCCCAGTGCTTGTCATGGAGCAAGGCTTGGAAGGTGATGGAATGAATGGGTAATAGGTCCGAATGCCGGAGATGATGTATCTCTGTCTGCAGGTGGACGGCTCTCGGGAGAACATGACAGAAAGCCATGGCCAGGAGGTCACATAGAGAGAGGCAAAAGGCCAAGAGGGTGAGGGAATGGCCAAGCCAGAAATGAGTCTAGTAAACGTAGTTGTAGAAAGTTCTAGAACCCAATAGGCTACACCCAGTGGCGGAAGGGGCGTCTTCCCAACTGGTGGCCACCAGAGCTGTGAGACAGGGGTGGCTCTCGGAGGCTGAATTTCTCCACACCCAGACCCTGCCCACAGGAGCCCTGGTGGAAGGCCTGTCTGGCTGTCTCCATCCTGAGGAAGTAGTTACGGACACCACAGCGGAGGGTGGGCAGATGGGGTGACAGGATTCTCAGGGCTCAGAGGGGAAGGGGCGGGGGCCGTGGCACCCACTGCTCTGTTGGCCTCACCCGGGCCCCGACATCCTCTGAGGCAGGAAGCTGCGGTGAAGTCTGAAGTTTCCTGGGCAGGGAGAGGCGGGGTGAGGTGGGCTGTGAAGACGCAGATGGGAGACTGAGCTTATCGGGGCCAAGGTGTGGGGTCCAGGGTTGGAGGGGCACAGAATGGGGTGCGGGTTGCCCTGGGAGCAGTGGTCCCCTTCTCAGCCTGAGATGGGAACAGAAAGAAAATTGGCGGGCAATGGAGTAGGAGTTGCTAAGACAAGGAACCAGGGACAGGTGGGTGTCGTGAGCACCAGAAGCACCGGGGGCCTGGGCTGAGCCAAGGCTGGGGTCACCCAGAAGGTGGTCTCAGCTCCCAGCTGGGGCTGCGCAGCCCCTGTCTTCCTGGGGAAGCACAGGTGGCCCCCAGCAGAGTGAGTAAAAGTGGGTTCCTCTTCCCTTCTCACGCTGCCAGCACCCCTCCCTGACCAACGGTCCAGCTGGAGCTGGGGGCCGCCTGCCCTGTGTGTCCTCCTGAAGATGTGAGGTCTTCTCTCCTTAACTCTGCCCTGGGCCTTAGAGACCCCTGTCCCTGGAAGCAGGACTGCCTTGGCAAAGCCTCATCCCACCAAGAAAATAGCCCTGTGTGCGGCATGAGCCTCCCTTCCCCCAGCCCTGCCGCACCGCCCAAGTGTACGTCAGAACAATGGGCGGCTTCACGGGCCTAGAGACTTCCTCACCAGAAGCACGTGCATCCTTTGCGTATAATTCCTGGGTTTTTTTGTTTTTTGGTTTTTGGTTTTTTTTGGTGGGTGGGGGCTGTGGTTAGAGACAGGGTCTCGCTCTGTCACCCAGGCTGGAGTCTGTAGCATGATCATAACTCACTGCAGCCTCAGCCTCTTGGGCACAAGTGATCCTCTCACCTCAGCCTCCCAAAGTGCTGGGATTACAGGTGTGAGCCACCATGCCTGGTCTCCTGGGCCGTTTTAACGTCTAAGCCCATCTGCAGTGGCTGGATGGGCCCCCCTGTGACTACGGGCAGGTGACATGGACCCTTTCAGCCCCAGGATCATTTTCGTAGAATGTAGAGGGTAATGGTATCACCTGGTGGCTGGGAGGCCCCTAAAGCTTCTGGGTCCAAAGATTCTGGAGGTTCTGACCCCCCCCCCGCCATGCCAGGCTATGAACTTCTCCTGGAAGTTTCTGTTTCAAGAGTAACCCGGCCGGGCGCGGTGGCTCAAGCCTGTAATCCCAGCACTTTGGGAGGCCGAGATGGGCGGATCACGAGGTCAGGAGATCGAGACCGTCCTGGCTAACGCGGTGAAACCCCGTCTCTACTAAAAAATACAAAAAACTAGCCGGGCGTGGTGGCGGGCGCCTGTAGTCCCAGCTACTAGGGAGGCTGAGGCAGGAGAATGGCGTGAACCCGGTAGGTGGAGCTTGCAGTGAGCTGAGATCTGGCCACTGCACCCCAGCCTGGGCGACAGAGCGAGACTCCATCTCAAAAAAAAAAAAAAAAAAAAGTAACCCAATAGCCGTCTTCCTGCCTCCCAGCACTGCCCCCGACTCTGCCCCCGCCCCCCGTCCCGGCACCACTCCCGCTCCAAGCTCCAAGCCTTGCCTCCCTTCTCCTGGGCTTTCACCTTCCAGATTAGGGGTGGGGTTATCACTGTTATCACCCCCTCTCCCAGATAAGGAAATTGACACCCAGAGAGGGAAATGTGGGCGTCAATTCGAGATGTGGAGGCTGCCCTGAACAGTCCCGCCCAGAATGTGCATGAGTGAATGGAACCTGACCCCCGACTCATACGAGAGAAGGTATTTATTAACAGTACACTCCCCCATCCCCAAGTGGGCATGGGATTGGTGCACACGGAAGTACATCCTCTGCAGGCCTGGTCCCCCTAACCCCCCATGCCCCAAAGGCCCACACTGAATTCTAGGGAAGGCTGGGCTGGGCAGCGTCAAGCCAGGATGGCAACCTGGAGGAAGCGCTGGAGTCAGAGCTGGCTGCCTCTCCCTTCCCAGAGGCCCTCTTTCTTGAGAGGGCCGACATTTTTCCTCACCTGGTCAGGACTGGGACAAGTAGGGTGAGGATTCCTTCCTGTTTTCTGGGGTAGGCTAAGAAAAAAAAAATACCCCAGTAGGGTCCTCTGTTATTTACAAAGCTTCCCCTTAACTGTGTGGCCTGGGGCAAGTCACTCCAGCTCTCTATGCTTCCGTTTCTCAGCCTGTAAAATGGGGCCAACAATAGTGTCTACCTTATAGGGTTTTTTGGGGAAAGATGAGTTAATCCAGGTGAATGGCTTCGAGCTAGACCTGGCATGTAACACAGAAGCCTTCATGGATAGGTGCTGCCAGAGTCACAGTGGTCTACTCCTGCAGCCCCAGCTCCTCGGGAGGCTGAGGCAGAAGGATGGCTTGAGCCCAGGAGATTGAGGCTGGAGTAAGCTGTGATCACACCACTGCGCTCCAGCCTGGGCAACAGAGCAAAACCCTTTTTTTTTTTTTTTTTCCGAGGCAGAGTCTCACTCTGTTGCCCAGACTGGAGTGTAGTGGTTTGATCTCAGCTCACTGCAGCCTCTGCCTCCCTAGCTCAAGTGATTCTCCTGCCTCAGCCTCCCAAGTAGCTAGGATTACAGGCATGTGCCACCACGCCTGGCTAATTTTTGTATTTTTAGTAGAGACAGCGTTTCATGTTGCCCAGGCTGGTCTTGAACTCTTGACCTCAAGTGATCCGCCCGCCTCAGCCTCCCAAAGTGCTGGGATTACAAGCATGAGCCACGGCGCCAGGCCTAGACCGTGACTTTTATATGAGAGAGAGAGAGTCGATATTAAACATCTTTATTATTACTGTCATCAAGGCTCACTCACTTTTTGCATCTCCATTTCACAGATGAGGAAACTGAGGCCCAGAGGTTAATTCCCAGCTGAGAAGGCTGGGGACAGCTTCCTGGAAGAACTGGTGCTTTTAGAATGACCTGGCAGGCAGCTGACCTTGGGGACTGGTTGGCCTCTGGCTCACAGGGTGCTTGTCTCTGACCTTGACGAAGGCCCCCTCCACCACTTGGGCTCTTAACAGGAAGAACTGTCCCCGCCCAGCGTACCTCCCGGGGGGACTGCTTGAATGAACACAGGTCAGGAAGTGGAATGCCCTTGCCAAGGCTGCAGGGGCACCTAAAGCCGGAGAGATGACTATTAACCCTCTTCACCCACTCCTTCCTTTGAGCCTTCCTTCACCACATGTGTATTGCGCTCACCTGTGTTCCTAGGGGCACAACAGTGAACAGCACAGAGGTGGTTCCTGCCCGCCCGAGAGGCAAACAAAAACACCCAGAGAATTACTGTTTTTTTGTTTTTTATTTTTGTTTTTGTTTTGAGGCAGAGTTCTCTGTCCCCCAGGCTGTAGTGAAATGGCACGATCTCAGCTCACCGCAACCTCAGCCTCCCAGGTTCAAGCGATTCTCCAGCCTCAGCCTCCCAAGTAGCTGGGACTACAGGTGCCCACCACCACACCCGGCTAGTTTTTGTATTTTTGGTAGAGACGAAGGTTCACCATGTTGGTCAGGCTAGTCTCGAACTCCTGACCTCAAGTGATCCACCTGCCTCCACCTCCCAAAGTGCTGGGATTACAGGTGTGAATCACCACGCCTGACCCCAGAGAAGTATTGTGAAATCAGGTAGGGGTGAGAGGCATGAGTAAAGCCCCCGTCATGTGGCAGACTGCCAAGGAGGCTGTTTCAGAGCAGTCAGGAAAGGTCTCTGGGAGGAGGCGACATTCCATGGAGCCCTGAAGGAGAGGAGGGAAGGAGCCACACTGTTCCCTGTTGAAAGAACCTCCTGGAGGAGTGAACAGCAAGGGCAGAGGCCCCAGGAGAGGCGGGCAGGCTGTGATTGCCTCCAGCGCTCCGGGGCTGACTTCTTCCTTCACCCGCTGCAGCCTGATGCCTGCCCCGCCACCTCCTGTCCTGATGTCACTGCAGGCTGTAGTTGCCAAACCCAGTGGGCAAGTCTCAACCCTTGTCTCTGCTGTGTGTGACAAGAGTGGAACAACCTTGACAGACGTGGCAGCTCATGCCTGTAACTCCAGCACTTTGGGAGGCTGAGGCAGGTGGATCACCTCAGGTCAGGAGTTTGAGACTAGCCTGGCCAACATGGTGAAACCCCGTCTCTACTAAAATACAAAAGAAAGTCGGGCGCTGTGGCTCACACCTGTAATCCCAGCACTTTGGGAGGCTGAGGCAGGTGGATCACGAGGTCAGGCGATCAAGACCATCCTGGCTAACACGGTGAAACCCCGCCTCTACTAAAAATACAAAAAATTAGCTTGGCGTGGTGGCGGGCACCTGTAGTCCCAGTTACATGGGAGGCTGAGGCAGGAGAATTGCTTGAACCTGGAAGGCGGAGGTTGCAGTGAGCCAAGATCGCACCACTGCACTCCAGCCTGGGTGACAGAGTGAGACTCTCTCAAAAATAAAATAAAATAATAAAAATACAAAAAAAATTAGCCAGGCATGTTGGCACCTGCCTTAGTCCCAGCTACTCAAGAGGCTGAGGCAGGAGAACCATTTGAACCCAGGAGGCGGAGCTTACAGTGAGCCGAGGTCGTGCCACTGCACTCCAGCCTGGGCAACCGAGCAAGACCCTGTCTCCAAAAAAAAAAAAAAAAGTAAAGAAGAAAAGAAAAAAAGAAATGAGAGAAGCCGTCCAAGGGGGCTCTATTTTACAAACTTATCCGAGGTTTCACTTTCTGTAGTTTCAGTTACCTGAGGTCTGAAAGTATTAAATGGAAAATTCCAGAAATAATTCATAAATTTGAGATCATGCACCGCTCTGTGTAGCGTGATGAGATTGCACGCGGTCCCGCTGTATCCCACCCGGGATGTGATTCGCCCCTTCCTCTGTGTATCCCTGCTGGAGACACCACCTGCCCATAAGTCAGTCAGCAGCTGGCTGGGTAACAGGCCAGGCTGGTCTTGAACTCCTGAGTTCAAGTGATCCGCCCGCCTCGGCTTCCCAGAGTGCTGGGATTACAGGTGTGAGCCACGGTGCCTGGCCCCGTTTTATTATTATTGTTGTTTATCTCTTACTGTGCCTAAGTCATAAACTAAGCTGTCTTATAGATGTGTACATATAGGAAAAAAACAGCATATCTAGGGTTCTAGATTGTCCGTGGTTTCATACATCCACTGGGGGTCTTGGAATCCACCCTTGTGGGTTGGGGGGACTACTGTACCTGTTCGCTCCTGCCATAGTTGTAAAAGAGAATATGTTATGCCAGAACTATGAACCCCATTGTTACATCTTAAAGGACCAGAACCTATTTTTGCACAATACACGTTAGTGTGTATCAGCAGAAGGAACATCCCACTTGGAATTTCATGAGCTGGGGTTAACTCCTGGCCCAGTCACTGAGTCATTGACCTCAAGCCAGTCACTTCACTGCTGTGACTCTCAGGCTCTTCCTATGCAGTGCGAGTGTTCATCATTTCCCTGCCACATCTGGCTGTCATGTAAGGATTTCTTTTTTTTTTTTTTTTCTTTTTTTTGAGATGAAGTCTCACTGTGTCACCCAGGCTGGAGTACGGTGGCATGATCTCGGGGCTCACTGCACCCTCCACCTCCCAGGTTCAAGCAATTCTCCTGCCTTAGCCTCTGGAGTAACTGGGATTACAGGCACCTGCCACCACGCCCAGTTAATTTTTGTATTTTTAGTAGAGACGGGGTCTCGCCATCTTGGTTAGGCTGGTCTCGAACTCCTGACCTCGTGATCCCCCTGCCTCGGCCTCCCAAAGTGCTGGGATTACAGGCGTGAGCCACTGCGCCCAGCTTTTTTTTTTTTTTTTTTTTTTTTTTTTGAGACTGAGTCTCGCTCGGTCTCCAGGCTGGAGTTCAGTGGCATGATCTTGGCTCACTGCAACCTCCACCTCCCAGGTTCAAGCAATTTTCCTGCCTCAGCTTCCCGAGTAGCTGAGACTACAGGCTCACACCACCACGCCCAGCTAATTTTTGTATTTTTAGTAGAGACAGCGTTTCATCATGTTGGCGAGGATGGTCTCGATCTCTTGACCTCATAATTCACCTGCCTCAGCCTCCCAAAGTGCTGGGATTACAGGCATGAGCCATCACGCCTTGCCAAGGATTTCTTAATCATTTCTAGACTAAAGCACCCTGAAAACTGCATAGAGTATAGGATGTATTATTACAAAGGCAGGTGCAGAGGGCAGGCAGTTATCCTCAAAAGGGAAAAAATGTAACTGTTTAATCTGGATGTTTAAGAATAAAATGCTAGGGAGAAAATGGTGAAAAGAGCAATGGGAGAAGGACCTTCCAGTCCTGTGGAACAGCAAGCACAAAGGCCCGGGCATGAGAGCTTCGTGGGTTTGAGAAACAGTGAGGTGGCGCTTTGGCTGGACTGCAGTGAGCAAGTGGGTGTGGCAGAAGATGAAGTCATGTGAACCAGGGGAGATGTTTGGATTTTATACAAAGAGCAATAGGGGCCAGGCATGGTGGCTGATGCCTATAATCCCAGCACTCTGGGAGGCCGAGGCAGGTGCATCACCAGAGGTCAGGAGTTCAAGACCAGCCTGGCCAAGATGGTGAAACCTTGTCTCTACTAAAAAAATACAAAAATTTCATGCCTGTAATCCCAGCACTTTGGGAGGTTGCGGTGAGCAGATCACCAGAGATCAGGAGTTCGAGACCAGCCTGACCAACATGGAGAAACCCGTCTCTACTAAAAATACAAAATTAGCTGGGCGTGGTGGTACGTGCCTGTAGTCCTAGCTACTCAGGAGGCTGAGGCAGGAGAATCACTTGAACCTGGGAGGTGGAGGTTGTGGTGAGCTGAGATCGTGCCATTGTACTCCAGCCTGGGTAACAAGAACAAAACTGTCTCAAAAACAAAACAAAACAAACAAAAATTAGGCGTGGTGGCGCGCGCCTGTAATCTCAGCTACTTGGGAGGCTGTGGCAGAATTGCTTGAACCCGGCAGGCAGAGGTTGCAGTGAGCTGAGATTGGGACACTGCACTCCAGCCTGGGTGACAGAGCGAGACTCTTGTCAAAAAAATAAAAAAAAAAAAAAAAAAAAAAAAAAATTGGGGGGGAGCAATAGGGAGTCATTGAAGATGCTTCTGTTGTGGAGAGGGGGGCAGGATAGGACTTGTGTTTTAAGATCCATCCAGCTGTCAGGTGGATAATGGATTCATCGAAGGGCTGTAGGCCAGGGAAGAGGGACAGATGAGGGCTTAGATGAGGATGGTGTAGGGAAGGGGCGGGGTGGGGGGGCGGTGATGGTGGCCAGCAGTAGACAGGGCCCTGCTGTCCAGTGGAACTTTCTGCAGTGGAGGAAATGCTGTGCACCTGCACCAATCATTGTATTGGCCATGAGCCCCGGGTGGCAGTTCATCACCTGAAATGTGGCTTGTGCAACTGAGGAGCTGAATGCTTCATGTTAATTCATTTTTTTTTTTTATTTTTTTCTGAGATAGAGTTTCGCTCTTGTCACCCAGGCTGGAGTGCAATGGCGTGATCTCCGGTCACTACAACCTCTGCCTCCTGGGTTCAAGTGATTCTCCAGCTTCAGCCTCCCAAGTAGCTGGAACTACAGGCACCCACCACCACACCTGGCTAATTTTTGTATTTTAGTAGATACGGGGGTTTCACCATGTTGGCTAGGATGGTCTCGAACCCCTGACCTCAGGTGATCTGCCCGCCTCGGCCTCCCAAAGTGTTGGGATTACAGGTGTGAGCCACTGTGCCCAGCCAATGTTAATTCATTAATTCAAGCTAATTAATAGGGCTAGTGGCTACCCTGTTGGACAGCACAGATCTAGGAAGATGTGGACAGAGGTTACCAAGAAGGGACAGCTGGGGACAGGAAAAGGGCTTGAATAACATGCAGGTCAGTTTCCCAGTGTCTTACAAGGACGTCTCCAGCTTTGTTGGGGGGGTGGTTCAGGTCTGAGACCTTGCTCTGCCCAGTGTCAGGGGACACCAGCATGGACAGCCCTCCTAGCCCAGCCGTTGCTGTCCTGGTGGCTTCCGTTCACTGAACACTCTTTCATGGCCCCGGGTGGCAGTTCATCACCTGAAATGCGGCTTGTGCAACTGAGAAGTTGAATGCTTCATGTTCATTCATTTTTTATTTTTATTTTTTTTGAGACAGAGTTTCGCTCTTGTCACCCAGGCTGGAGTGCAATGGCCTGCCTTGGCTGGTGACAGCCCCATGAGGTAGATTTTATGATTTTCATGTTCCAGGTAGGGAAGCCAAGACTCCCACCGCTGTCCTGTCTAAGTCAAGGTCACACAGCCAGTGGGGGCAGAGCTGGGATTTGAACACGTGTCTCATCTGCCTCTAGTGACCTCACCCTTAAGCACTGTTCCATGGTGGAGCTGGCCAAGGACTTCTGGAGGTCCCTGGGTTGAGGGGGAGCCAGTGAGGAGAGGGTAGCCACACCCTGTCACCAGCAAAGCGGCAGGAGCAGACATGGCCTGGTGGTGCTCCGTGGAGAGGCCACTTGTCCTAAGAGGTGTTTGGCAGGGAAGGAGCGGAGGGCAGGCTGGCACTGCCCAGCACCTGCAGCAGCTGAGGACGGGGTAGGGGGATTCCTGGGCCTCCAAGTCCCTTGTTCAGTGGAAGGAAGTCGAGGGGTGGGGGGCTGGTCACCAATGAGCCTGAAAAGCTCTCAGTTCTCACTGTGGGGATTTTAAAAAAATACCGGGGCATGATGACTAAGTGCAGTGTAGAACCCTGGGCTGGGCCAGCTCCTCAACGGGGAAAAAATAAAGGACGATATTGGTGAAATGGTCAAAATCTGACTATGGCCTGTGGATCGGATTGGAATGCAGAGTCCATGCGGTTTCCTGGGCTCGGGGCAGGGGAGAGAATGCCCTTGTTCTCAGCAGATGGCGCCGAGCTAAGGGGTGAAGAGGCAGGTGTCTGCAGTTACCGTGCCCTGATAGGGAGAAACAGAAATGTCTGTCTCCAGATAAAGCCAGAGGGGCCGATGCAAACAGGTGGTGAATCACAGTCAGAGCTCTTCACACTCTTTGTTGCAATTTTACTGTAAGTTTGAAACTGTCAATATAAAAAGTTACAAAGAATTGCTTATAAAGAAGAAGGGAAAAAAAAAGCAGACCCAACCAAGCTCAAGCCTAGATCGGTGTTTGGATTCAGCTCGTGTTGGGGCAGGGCCAGGCATCAGGATTAAAGTATCCCCCCATGAGTATGCTCTGTGAATCTGGGTGGGGAGGGTGCTTAGGTGCTGTTCCCAGCAACCCACCACCCGCCTCCTAGTGCTTGCAAGAATGGGCAGGGAACTCAGTCGACTGCATCAGAACCCGAGAAGCTGGAGGTTGAAGCCAGACACCAGCCTCTCGGGACTTGGGGACACTGTGAGTCCACCCAGCCCCACGGGTCTGAATCTTTGGGAAGGGGAGGGTTCCAGTCTGCGCTCTGCCCCTAAGCATCAGGGCAGGGGGATCACACTGGCATCATCGCTAGCAGTTTCTCCAGCCCCAGCCCTAGAATCAGGCCAAGCTCTCAGCACTGCGTGGGTTTGATCTCGAGGATTCTTTACCACCATCCAGAACTGGGGGGCTGCCACTCATGGGTTCTGTTGTTGTTAAGAGACAGGGTCTTGCTCTGTCACCCAGGCTGGAGTGCAGTGGCATGATCATGGCTCACTGTAGCCTCGACCTCCTGGGCTCAAGCGATCCTCCAGCCTCAGCCTCCCGAGTAGCTGGCACCACAGGCCTGTGCCACCACTCCTGGCTTGCTGCCCATTGTATAGATGAGGAAATTGAGGCCTTAAGGCAGGGTCACTTGCCTGGCCCCTTCCCCTTCACCCATCACAGTCCAGACAGGGAGGGGACGTCCCCTGACCCACCCTGCTCTCTGCTTTCAGGGCAGGAAGACTATGACCGGCTGCGGCCCCTGTCCTACCAGAACACCCACCTCGTGCTCATCTGCTATGACGTCATGAACCCCACCAGCTACGACAACGTCCTCATCAAGGTGAGGCTGGTCTCCTGGGTGGCGGCCCCACATCTGGGCCCGGCTGCACCCCTGATCCCCTGCCTCCTCCCTCCACAGTGGTTCCCTGAGGTCACGCACTTCTGCCGCGGGATCCCCATGGTGCTCATTGGCTGCAAGACAGACCTGAGGAAGGACAAGGAGCAGCTGCGGAAGCTCCGGGCTGCCCAGCTGGAGCCCATCACCTACATGCAGGTGGGCCAGGGGCCAAGACCCTGGGGCGCAGCCGTGGCTGTAAAGCCTCCCCGACCTTTGGCCTCTGCAACTGGGGTGCCTTAGCGGCCTTTCAGGGAGCTGAGGGAAGCAGGATTCTAAGAATAATTTTTAAATATTAGTATTGATGGCCTGTGAACCTGAGCACTTTACACGACTACTCTCAATCCGTAGGACTCAGGCAGGTGCTGTTCACATCCCCCAGTTTACAGCGGAGACAATGAGGCCCAGAGAGGTTAAGCAGCTTGCCCAGGGTCACAGAGCTAGCCAGAAGTGGAGCCAGGATCTGGTCCCATGCACTGCGCTCCAAATTCTGTGCTATGAGCCACTGTGCTGCGCTGCGCGCTGCGCTGTGCTGTGCTGTCCGCCTTGTTTGAAAGGGCCAATTGACCGTGCAACTCTTTGGGTGAGGCATGGGGGAATAAACAGAATAAAAGGAATGTAAAGGCAAAAAGAAACTTTCACAAGAAATAACCATTAATAAGGGCAAATTCAGCTGGGCATAGTGGCTCACGCCTGTAATCCCAGCACTTTGGGAGGCCAAGGCGGGCGAATCACCTGAGGTCAGGAGTTCAAGACCAGCCTGACCAACATGAAGAAACCCCATCTCTACTAAAAATACAACATTAGCTGGGCATGGTGGCGCATGCCTGTAATCCCAGCTACTTGGGAGGCTGAGGGAGGAGAATCGCTTGAACCTGGGAGATGGAGGTTGTGATGAGCCAAGATCGTGCCACTGCGCTCTAGCCTGGGCAACAAGAGCAAAACTCCGCCTCAAAAATAAATAAATAAAAGGGCAAATTCATTTGCCTAAGTTGTACTTTCAGAGAAGAGAGAGGTGGCTGGAAGGCCTGTCTTGAGGCCTCCAACTCTTCTCACAGGCCTGGGAGACACACCTGGGGGAACCAACCCCGGGTCTCAGGATTCAGCCCCTCCCTGCCTGAAGCTGGAGAGAAGCCAGCGTGGGGGCCTGGACAGGGCTTCTTCCAACCTGGGGGATGCACTGCACTGTCCCTCCATTCCACCCACACACTGTGAGGGCCAGCCGGGATGGAGGAGACAGGCCCAAAACAAGGCCTCCACCCCGGGAGAGTCCTCAGAACCAGTCCCAAACCCACCAGGTGGTTCCAGGAGACCTCCAGGGGCCCCTCACCTAATGCTGGCTTCTCCTCCCACCCAGGGCCTGAGCGCCTGCGAACAGATCCGAGCTGCTCTCTACCTGGAATGTTCCGCCAAGTTTCGTGAGAATGTGGAGGACGTCTTCCGGGAGGCCGCCAAGGTGGCTCTCAGCGCTCTGAAGAAGGCGCAGCGGCACAAGAAGCACCGGCTCTGCCTGCTGCTCTGACCCAGGGCGGACAGACCTCACGACAGCACTGACAGGGGCCCCAGGTGCTGACTGCACCAGGGAGGCTGCCCCATCCTGACCCTCCAGCTCACGGTGTCTGGGGCCTGCAGCTAGACTCTTGGAACATTCTGGAACTCTCTCCTTTCCTGATTGGGGCTCTGACCACAAACTCCCCTCCAGGCTAACCCTGGGACAGGGTGGTGATGTGGGTGCAGGAGCCAGTGTCTGTTCTCGGGACTCGGAAGGGCCCTCATCACAGCCACCCCCACCATGAGTGTCTTCCCAGTGCAGACTCAAGTTATGCTTGAAATGAAAAAGTCCATCTGGTGGTGGGTAAACGTGGACCTGGCACTGTTCCACGCAGGCGCCCCAAGCCTGCCACTCCTGTGTCCCCACCTCCCTGGGCTCCCGAGATAGGCACCGCTATATCCTCCAGCTCCTTCCTTCCTTCCCCCAGGAACACGGGGGCCACCAAGGGGGCTGGGCCTATCAGGAGAACACAGGCTGCAGCCTGGTGGAGGGGCTGGCACCCACCCCTCCCATCTCCACCCCACATGGAAGACTTGTCTTCAGCTTGGCCACTGTCTTTGCAGAGCTGGGCACATGTGCCCAGGGGGCAGAAAAAACGGCTTCTCAGTTGTTAAAAGTATACCCTGGACCACCCATCTGACCATCTCTTCAAGGTCTCATCACCAGGACAGGACTGGCCCATTTAGTCCTCAAGCGCCACTTCTACCAGCCTGTGGAGTTCAGGAGGCGAGACACCCCAGCCTCCTATGAGAACTGATGGGATCTACCCTCTGTCCGCACAGGACTTTCTCAGAACTGGTTCACAGACCACCTGTGTCACCAACAGCCAGATACCTAATCCCCGAGTCTCCTTTGGGAAGGTCTGGGGTCGAGGGTCTGGGAATTTTTTTTTTTGGGACAGAGTCTCGTTCTGTCGCCCAGGCTGGAGTCCAGTGGTACGGTCTTGGCTCACTGCAAGCTCCACCTCCTGGGTTCAAGTGATTCTCTAGCCTCAGCCTCCTGAGTAGCTGGGATTACAGGCATGCACCACCACATCCGGCTAATTTTTTTGTATTTTTAGTAGAGACGGGGTTTCACCATATTGGCCAGGCTGGTCTCGAACTCCTGACTTTGTGATCCACCCGCCTTGGCCTCCCAAGTGCTGGGATTACAGGCATGAGCCACTGCACCTGGCCCAGGACTTTTAAAACAAGTATCCCAGGGGATTCCGGTGCCTACCAGAGGTCACAAGCTGCTTGGCTCTGGAGTGCACCTAGGATTGGGTGCCGCCTAAGATGGGATAACGGCTTCAGGCGACTCCTAGCCTTCCCGGTATCTCTTGCCTTGGCCCCCCTGGCCCAGTGCTGGGGTGTCAGCTAAGCCTGAGAAGTCAGGTCACCAAAGGAAGAAGCCTTCTGAGAGCCTCCCCACCCCACCCAGGTTCCCAAGGCCCTGCTGTCCCCTGGGGAATCAACCAAGGAGCTCTTGTTCTCAAAGAACCCACGGCCTCGTGATGGTCTAAGGTAGAGGTCTGAAAACTACAGCCTGTGGGCCACATCTGGCCACAGCCTGATGTGTAAATAAAGTTTTATTGGAACACAGCCACACCCATTCCTTTGTGCATTGCCTTTTCCGTGGCTGCAGGCAAGAGTAGCTGCCACACAGACCACCTGGCCCATAAAGCTCAAAATAGCTGCCATCCGACCCTTTATAGCCAGCTAGCTGACTGCTAGTCTAGGGCAAACGCAGGGGCCTAAAAAGGGTTAGAAAGGAGACCAGAATGAAGGGCAGGCATTTGGGAGTGGCGTGGCCTGTGGCGACTGGAGAGCAGGCATCCTGTGCCATGGGGATGTTGCCAGGTTCATTTTTCTAGGGAAAGCAGAAATCTGGATTTTTATGTGGAATCTCACTGTAGGAGAGGGGAAATCTCATTTTAAAAATGTAATCAGACCAGGCACAGTGGCTCACACCTGTAATCCCAGCACTTTGGGAGGCCAAGATAGGAGGATCAGTTGAGCCCATGAGTTGGAGACCAGCCTGGGCAACATAGCGAGACCTCATCTCTACTAAAAAAACATTAAAAAGTGGCAGGGTGGCTAGGCGTGGTGGCTCACGCATGTAATCCCAGCACTTTGGGAGGCCGAAGCAGGCAGATCACGAGGTCAAGAGATTGAGACCATCCTGGCAAACATGGTGAAACCCTGTCTCTACTAAAAATACCAAAAAAAAGCCAGGTATGGTGGCATGCGCCTGTAATCCCAGCTACTCAGGAGGCTGAGGCAGGAGAATCGCTTGAACCCGGGAGGCAGAGGTTGCAGTGAGCTCAGATCGTGTCACTGCACTCCAGCCTGGGTGACAGATACTCTCTCACCAAAAAAAAAAAGCAGGGCATGGTGGTGCGCGCTTGTGGTCCCAGCTGCTCCAGAGGGTGAGGTGGGAGGATCTCTTGAGCCCTGGAGACGGAGGCTGCAGTGAGCTATGATCGTGCCACTGCACTCCAGCCTAGGCAACAGAGACCCTGTCCCCACCGCCAAAAAATATTCAAAATTTTAAAATGCCTTGGGAATTGTAACAAGGCATGCCTGTGGGCACTGCTGTGAGGTCTGGCCTAGGGATTTGTAGGGCCCTGGTTAGCGGGAGCTGAGGCCCATATATGAATGGCGGGGCAGAGCACTGAGCCGAACCTGCTGGCCTCTCCACCTCCTGTCGAATGCAGAGTCTCACCCAAGTGGTGCCCAGTGGCTCTGGCCCCACCTCAGGTGCGGCCCCTGGGGGTGAACCTGCCAGGCATCCCCACCTCCCTCCCACAACATCCAGAACCTCCGGAAAGGAGAGGGGAGGTGGGTCCCCTCCACAGGGGCCAAGGGTCTTGGTCCCACTCCCCAGGTACCTGCGGCGAGACTGCAGGAAGGTGGGCTGCAGGATGGGGGGTCAGGGAACCCTGAAGTGCAGGCGGGAATGTCCTTTTCCCCTTGGACTACCTAGGGCCCGGGTCACCCTCTGGTGGCGACTCTGCTCACAGCCTGACTCAGGACGCCCCCAGCGCTCCCAGTGGCAAGAAGAGCACGAGGCAGACACAGTGGGTCTCTGAGAACTTAAATAACCCTCTCCACTCGGCGGGGTGGGTGAGGAGGGGGCTCACAGCAGAAGCAGAGTGGCCCCGGGGTGGGGGCGCCACAGGACACTGAGGGTTCACACCACCCCAGCCTGGGCCTGGTAAGTAGCAGGTCAGCATAAATCCAACCCCGCGAGGCACATCCAAACCCCACCCAGAGGGGTTCAAATGACAGGAGTGGGAACAGAGGGGCTCCCTGAGGCTTCAGGCCCCATCCCCAGGAAGACTGGCCTGGCCTCGGCCACCTTCAAGCATGGGGGGAGGCCTCGGGTTCCAGGGACGATGGGGGACCCAGCATTAAATATGTCATAAATAGGTGGGTGGACAGGCGGGGCTCACATTCCCCTAGTCCGTTGGGGTCCGCTGGGGGACCAGGGCCTGGGCCCTCTCCCAGCGACGCCACGTGCCTGAGATGGTGACTGGGAAGAAGGCCGGAAGCCCCCTGCAGTCTGAAGTCTGGGCCGAGGGCACAGGAGCCTGAGGCTCACGGCTGCTTTGTCTTGCCTCTGTTCTTCTGGAGCTTGGCATGCACGACTTTGAGCGTGGTCAGGAAGTTGCCGAGGAAGAGGATGAGGAAGGTGAGCGCCAGCACGAACACCTGGGGAGTCCAGAGAGGAGGGCCAGGCTGGGGCATCTGCCCTGCTGAACCCCTGCCCCCAGCACCCCAGAATCTACAGCACAGCTACTCCCAAACTGCAGGGTTCTGCCACTGAAGGCAGAGATTCAGGAGACCTGGGTGAAGGGGTGAGGCCTCAGGCTTGGGCAAGGCCTGGGAAGGGCTCTATGGGGCGAACCTCCTTGGGATCCATAGATTGGGAGAGACTCTACCCCTAGCCCTTCCAGGAGCCTCCCCCCAAGCACACCACACACACACACACACACACACACACACACACATACACACCCCCCCCAAACCTGCGAGCCCAGCCCGCCCCAGGAACCTCCCCAGCACACCACACACATGCACACACCCCACCCCCACATCTGCCATCCCAGCCCTCCCCAGGAATCTGCACCCCAACATGCCACACATACACCTCATCCCTGCTACCCCAGCCCTCCCGGGAACCTCCCCCGAGCATGCCCCCACCCTCCATACCTGCCATTCTCTGCATGCCTCGTGGCTGGAGAGCTCAAACAGCGTGACGGCATTGTAGAGCTGCCAGAACTAGAGAGGAAGGCAGGCGCTGCTCACCCACCAGGCTCCCCTGGCCAGCCACGTAGAAAGCCAGGGAGATGCCCAGGCCCCCCACCCAACTTTGGGTATCAACTACCCACAGCACTGACAGACACCCCCCAAAATCAGCAGGCACCCGAGGCCAGGGCAGGGCTGGGCCAGTTCTGGCCCCTGCCTTGGCATCCCTGGGTTCAGAGGCTGCCCAGGCCCCAGGATGCCATGGGGCCCAGCATGGGGATGGATGGAGAAAGAGGGCAAGGCCTGAAGACCTTCTGTTCCTGGGGGTCAGCCCAGACAGGAGATACCCACAAACTCCAGGGGAACTCACATGGCCACAGAAGAGGAAGGGCAGGAGAAAGGTGAGGCCCCGCCACATCCAGGACTGGAACCCTTCTGTGGAGAGGAGGGAAGAAAAAGGACCCACTGAGGGGCTCTGCTGCCCCCAAAGCCCCACCAGACACCCACCCCCAGCCACGCCAGTCACCCTAAGATGAGCCAGGCACAGTCACACATGCGGAGGGTCAGCCCTCACCTGTCATAGCTGGGTGGGCATTCACTATGGCAATAGCAGCCCTGTCACCCAGCCCGACTGCTGTCACTCCTCAAGTCACCAAGAGCCAGGTGGCCCTGACAGCACGCACAGGTGCCGGGTGCTACGCTGTTACTAATTTCTTTTTTTTTTTTTTTTTTTTTTTTTTTTGAGGCGGAGTCTTGCTCTGTCGCCCAGGCTGGAGTGCAGTGGCCGGATCTCAGCTCACTGCAAGCTCCGCCTCCCGGGTTCACGCCATTCTCCTGCCTCAAGACTCCTGAGTAGCTGGGACTACAGGCGCCCGCCACCTCGCCCGGCTAGATTTTTGTATTTTTTTTTAGTAGAGACGGGGTTTCACCGGGTTAGCCAGGATGGTCTTGATCTCCTGACCTCGTGATCCGCCCGTCTCGGCCTCCCAAAGTGCTGGGATTACAGGCTTGAGCCACCGCGCCCGGCCTGTTACTAATTTCTTTAATCTGCACAGGGCTTTGCATTTTATCATGAATTCTCACATGCATCACTTCTATTGAGTCTTGAGACAGGAGGACCTACTTAGCAGAGTAATTTGATGGAAATGACCATGTCAAAAGACAGCACAGTTGGCCAGGTGCAGTGGCTCATGCCTGAAATCTCAGCACTTTAGGAGGCCAAGGCAGGCAGATCACTTGAGGCCAGGAGTTTGAGACCAGCCTGGCCAACATGGTGAAACCCCGTCTCTACTAAAAATGCAAAAATTAGCTGGGCGTGGTGGCGGGCACCTGTAATCTCAGCTACTCAGGAGGCTGAGGCAGGAGAATCGCTTGAACCCGGGAGAAGGAGGTTGCAGTGAACAGAGATAATGCCACTGCAATGCAGCCTGGGCAACAGAGTGAGACGCCATCTCAAAAAAAAAAACAAAAAAGATAGCAGAGTTGTATTAAAAACAGTTTCCCCTGAAATTCTCAATGAGGGGGTCTCCTCACTTTTCTGACCGGCACCCCTATGGCTTAAGAATGAAGCATGTCTCCCCCGTGTACGTGCATTTATGTACTTATACATGTTGGTATGCAGACACGTAATAGACAAATGGCTAATTGTGTGTGTGTGTGTGTGTGTGTGTGTATACATTCTAAAACACACACACAAAAATAGATACTTCCAGAGGCTGACACAGAGGCCCTGCCCTCGGGGCCTGCTATGCAGCTGGCCTGGCACTTGGCAGCTAAAACAGAATCCAGGATGAATTCTGGAAGGCGCTTCGGGATAAAGGGCAGCGGCCTGGCTCCACTGTATGGCAGACGCTCGCTGGGCCGCACTCCCGGTGTGGGGGAGCTGGCGGGTCCAGCACCTGCCCCCGCTCCAACCCAGGCCCAGCTACTCACCCACTGTAAGATCCAGGTGGTTCCTCTCCCCCAGGGCCCGCAGCCGGTAGAGGCAGCCCCTCTGGTAATAATATTGCAGGAACTGTACGCAGCCTGCAGGGGGAGCACAGCGCCCGGGCTCAGGGCATGGTGTCCCCAGAAGACAGGGCAACACCTCCTCTCTGCCCCAAGAGAAGGCTGGTGGGTCTTTACTGGGCAGAGGCAGAGAGGGTGCCCTGGTTACAACCCTCTCCCACGCCCAACACACCACACACAGACACACACACCCTTTGGTCTGAACCTGCTTTAGCCCTTATAGAGAACATAGACAGAACTCAGGTATGTGAGGACCCATCTAAGCCCCAATGAGAATCGAAACTTCTGGAATTTTCCATGCAGTAGACAACAGATGCTTGCTGGAATGCAAGCTATGCCAGTGCTATGTTGGGAGCTGTGTGCAATGCTAAGACACAAGAGAGAGTTCCATCCAAGGGGATACTTCGTTGTTGCTAAAAATGAGGTGATAATGACATGAAAAATAGCTATGATAAACTTAAAAATTCAAAAGGCAGGTTATAATAGTAAAGCTCTATGTACAGAAAGATCCCATACTTGTAAAATATATGTAATGCAATACACACATGTATATACATATTTATGAATAAAAACTTCTGAGAGGACATAGA
Source organism: Chlorocebus sabaeus (assembly GCF_047675955.1). Taxonomy (NCBI): domain Eukaryota; kingdom Metazoa; phylum Chordata; class Mammalia; order Primates; family Cercopithecidae; genus Chlorocebus; species Chlorocebus sabaeus. The sequence goes on along the minus strand of NC_132914.1, from coordinate 119,017,169 downwards.
TCTTAATTAACATTGATCACCCCTTGGGTGGGCTGACATATATAATTTCCATTCTTGGCTTTATATATTTGTATTTGTTTGCAAGCAGGTTTTAATTTAAAATGTAGGTTGTGGTATCTGAAAAGTCAATACAGCCAGGCATGGTGGCTCATGCCTGTAATCCCAACACTTTGGGAAGCCAAGGCAGGCAGATCACTTGAGGCCAGGAGTTCAAGACCAGCCCAGCCAACATGGTGAAATCCCATCTCTACTAAAATACAAAAACTAACCGGGCATGGTGGCAGGCACCTGTAATCCCAGCTATTTGGGAGACAGAGGCAGGAGAATCGCTTGAACCAGGAGGTGGAGGTTGCAGTGAGCCGAGATCACACCACTGCACTCCAACCTGGGTGACAGAGAGAAACCCTATCTCAAAAAAAAAAAAAAAAAAAAAAAAAAATGGCAGGGTGCGGTGGCTCATGCCTGTAATCCCAACACTTTGGGTGGCAGAGGCGGGTATATCACCTGAGGTCAGGAGTTCCAGACCACCCTGGCCAACATGGTGAAATCTCATCTTTATTAAAAATAAAAAAATTAGCTGGGCATGGTGGCACGCACCTGTAGTCCCAACTACTCGGGAGGCAGGGGCAGAAGAATCATTTGAACCTGGGAGGCAGAGGTTGCAGTGGGCCAAGATGGCGCCACTGCACACCAGCCTGGGCAACAGAGCGAGAATCCATCTCAAAAAAAAAGAAAAAGAAAAAGAAAGGCAATACATACATGGGATAAAATTTAAAGGGAACAAACAGGTTGGTGAAAAGTAAAACTCTCTCCCTGTCCCCAACCATCCAAGCCCCTCTCCCCAGAGGCAACCCTTGGAACCAGCTCATTGTATACAAATTCAGAGCGATTTTCAGATGAGAAAAATAATGTATATTTCCATTTGGAGGACTTATTTAGGACTGGAAAAAAGCCTGGTGCCCCCAATGCTACTCAGTTCCCAAAGGTCACAGTTGGCAGGGTTCCAGTCTGGGGAAGGAGCAGGCAGTGCTAGGGGCGGGAAGGTGGGTGGAGCTGACCTGGGGCGGGGACAGCTCTCTCTCTGGATTTCTGGGACCCTCTCCCCCAGTCTGGTCTCCCTGCCACACAGGCAAGCACTCATGTCAGCTGGGGCCCTCCCTTGGTGAAAGTCTCAGAAAACCATGTCCCTTCCCCCAAATCCAGGCAACAGTCACTCACTCTGAAAAATGGAAAATGCTAAGAACTGGTTGCGAAACTTCTGATAAATGGGTCCATTAGGCCTGGAGAGAAGGTAGGAAAAAACAAAGGTGGGCCCACTGTGAAATGAGACATTCCTCCCCGCCCCGACTCCATTCCAACCAGGAGAGGGGAAAAGGTGTATAAAGTCAAACTGAGGTCCTGACTTCCGCCCTTCTATCCCTGGGGCTGGGCAAGGTCATCCCATCTTCTTTTTTAGAAGCACAAGAGTCCACATGGCCATGCAGAAGCGCTAACTCCCTGTGACCCCTCTGTCCTCCGCGGTCTCCTTCAGTGCCCAGCCTCACTTGCTCCCTCCAGCCTTGCAGCCCCACTACCTCTGCCCTGGCCAGGGACACCTGAAACCATTCCCTGGAGAACCCCCTCACGGGCTGGGTGGGGCCAGCGCAGCGGCCTGGCCCAGCTGCAGGCTCATACTTTCCCAATTTGGCCCTGGAGTCCCCCACCACCGCCGTCAGGATCAGACCCCTCCCCATTCCTGGGCCCCAGGCTCTACTCCCTGGGAGGCTGGAGGGGCCCAGCGAGAGCCTACTCACCAGGTCAGCATCACTCCGGACAGGAACGTGGACACGTAGTGGTGAGACACCCACCAGCCTTTAATTCTCGGAGAGGGAGAGAACGGAAGTGCGCTCAGGAGGGGAGAGCAATGCAGGCGTGTGTCTCGCTGAGGCCCCGTCTATGCAGCAGGGGCTACTTCTCGGAGTAAGAAACGGACTGGAACCCTGACCTTGCCCTTCTCTCTGTCCCACAGGGCTGCACCATCCCACACAAACCAGCTGCAGATTAGCCCGGACTCCCACTTGGGCTTCCAGTGGTTTCCAGCAACCCTCAGAGCACACGCCTAGCCTCACCTGCCTTCAAACCTCACTCCTGTCCTCCCTCCCTGGTCTTCTCCCCAGCACGTGGGTGCTCCAGGCATGGCCCCTGTCCTCCCCACCAGGTCCTCACCCTTCAAACCTCACTCCTGTCCTCCCCACCACGTCCTCTCCCCTTCAAACCTCACTCCTGTCCTCCCCACCAGGTCCTCTCCCCAGCACGCAAGTGATCCAGGCATGTGGGCTCTCCTAGAACCCACCAAGCCTGCCTGCTGCCACCTCAGGGCCTGCTACGGACTGAACACTGGCCCCAGTTCCTGCGCTGAAGCTGAACCCCCCAGCACCTTAGAACATCCGTGACTGGGCCGGGCGCGGTGGTTCAAGCCTGTAATCCCAGCACTTTGGGAGGCCAAGACCGGCGGATCACAAGGTCAGGAGATCGAGACCATCCTGGCTAACACGGTGAAACCCCGTCTCTACTAAAAAATACAAAAACCGGTCGGGCGCGGTGGCTCAAGCCTGTAATCCCAGCACTTTGGGAGGCCGAGACGGGCGGATCACAAGGTCAGGAGATCAAGACCATCCTGGCTAACACGGTGAAACCCCGTCTCTACTAAAAAATACAAAAAAATAGCCGGGCGAGGTGGCGGGCGCCTGTAGTCCCAGCTACTCGGGAGGCTGAGGCAGGAGAATGGCGTAAACCCGGGAAGCGGAGCTTGCAGTGAGCTGAGATCCGGCCACTGCACTCCAGCCTGGGCGACAGAGCGAGACTCCGTCTCAAAACAAACAAACAAACAAACAAAAAAAAAAAACAAAACAAAAACCTAGCCGGCCGAGGTGGTGGGCACCTGTAGTCCCAGCTACTTGGGAGGCTGAGGCAGGGGAATGGCGTGAACCCGGGAGGCGGAGCTTGCAGTGAGCTGAGATCCGGCCACTGCACTCCAGCCTGGGCGACAAAGCGAGACACTGTCTCAACAACAACAACAACAACAACAACAAAACATCCGTGACCGTATTTGAAGACAGGGCCTTTGAAGAGGGGACTGAGGTAAAACAAGGTCACACAGGTGGGCCCTAGTCCAGTGTGCCTGGTGTGTCTGCAAGAAGGGGAGAGACGCCAGGGATGTTCGTGCACAGAGAAGGCCACATGAGGACACATGGGGAGATGCCGTCTGTGAGCCACGGAGAGTGGTCTCAGGAGAAACCAGCCCCGCCAGCACCTCCATCCTAGACTTCCAGCCGCCGAACTGCGAGGAAATACACTCTGTGGCTTAGGACGCCCAGCAAGCAGTATTTCCTACAGCTACACCCAGCGGGCTCGTCCAGGGCCTTCGGACTTGCTGCTCTCTCTGCTCCAAGACCTTGACCTGCCTGGCTCCCGGTCCAAGTTCAAGCTTCAGACTAGCTGTCACCTCACAAAGGCCTCCTGACCGTCTTACCTGAACCAGCCCGATGGCCCCGCTCAGACCACACTGCCCCGCTTCATCTCCTTCATGGCACGGACCACTGTCTGCAATTATGTGCCTTTCTTCCTGTGATCTGCCCCCTTTCCCACCCCTATGTCACCTCTAGATTGAGCAGGGTCTTGTCTCTGTTGTTCACCAATCTATTTTTGGCAGGTTCCAAGCAGCTGCTCAATAAATGTGTTGAATAAGCACACATGTACATGTACACACACACACACGCACGCACTTTTTTTTTCCAGGCGGGGTCTTGCTCTGTCACCCGGTCTGGGGTGCAGTGGTGCAATCATGGCTCACTGCAGCCCTGACCTCCCAGGTCAAGCGATTCTCCCACCTCAGCCTCCTGAGTAGCTGGGATCACAGGCCTGCGCCACCAAGTCCAGCTAATTTTTTTTTTTTTAGAGACAGGGTCTTGCTATGTTCCTGGACTGGTCTCAAACTCCTGGGCTCAAGCAATTCTCCTGCCTTGGCCTTCCAAAGTTCTGGGATTACAGTCGTGAGCCACTGTGCCTGGCCACACACTCTTACACAGGACTGCAGCTATGACATTGCCCTGTACAGAAGCAGAGGCTGATGGACGCCACACGCAGCACCTCACACCATCTCAGAGGCAGCTTCTCCCCAGAAGCCACACACCCCAGGCCCATCTCCTGCCATCTCAGTGACAGGAGACCCTTGCCCAGCCCTGGACTTCATCTATCCAGTCCAGAGGCTGTGGGGACCCTGTTTCCAGAACTCAGCGCTCCCCACAGAGTCTTGCTTTATCACCCAGGTTGGAGTGCAATGGTACATTCTCAGCTCACTGCAACCTCCGCCTCCCAGGTTCAAGTGATTCTCCTGCCTCAGTCTCCTGAGTAGCTGGGATTACAGGTGCCTGCCACCACACTCGGCTAATTTTTGTATTTAAAAATACAAAATTTTATTTTTTGTATTGACCTCAGAGGATCCACCTGCCTCGGACTCCCAAAGTGCTGGGATTACAGGCGTGAGCCACCGCACCCGGCCCAGCCAGGGGCTCTTGATCCACAGTTGGGTAGAGCCTGGTTGTCACCTCCTACCCCCAGCATCAGGGGCAGCCTAGGAAGGAGTTGGACCCTCAACCCTGTATCCTTTGACATCCCAGAGTGTGTCTCAGGCCTTGGTTGGCCTCCCCAGGCTCCTCTTGTCCAAACACATGGCAGCAACTTGCCAAATGCACCCGGGAGCTGCCAACTCCCTCCTCCCCAGGACTGGGCCGTGGAGCCTGGGGATGCTCATGCAGTCAGTCATTAACCTCATCCCTCCAGAACTCTCTTGGGTCTGGGCAGGGAAATGGGTCCATTAACAAAAGGCGGAATCCTGAGGATGTGCTCGGGGCCGAGCTGGTTTACAGGAGAAGCTGGATTAGGCTTTCTTTTTAATTAAAATCATCCTGGAACCTGCTTTCTTAACACCTAGACCAGTACCTACAGATATGTCACAGCTGCTTTTTTTTTTTTTTGAGAGACGGAGTCTTGCTCGGTCGCCCAGGCTGGAGTGCAGTGGCCGGATCTCAGCTCACTGCAAGCTCCGCCTCCCGGATTTACGCCATTCTCCTGCCTCAGTCTCCCAAGTAGCTGGGACTACAGGCGCCCGCCACCTCGCCTGGCTAGTTTTTTGTATTTTTTAGTAGAGATGGGGTTTCACCGTGTTAGCCAGGATGGTCTCGATCTCCTGACCTTGTGATCCGCCGGTCTTGGCCTCCCAAAGTGCTGGGATTACAAGCTTGAGCCACCGCGCCCGGCCTATGTCACAGCTTTTTAAATGGCCAATGACATTCCAAGGTGTGGCTCTGCCATGGTCTACTTGGCTCTTTCTTTTGTTTTTTTATTTTTGTAGAGACAGGGTCTTGCTATGTTGCCCAGACTGGTCTCAAACTCCTGACCTCAAGTGATCCACCTCAGCTCCCAAAATGCTGGGATTACAGGTGTGAGCCACTGTGCCCGGCCTCTGGCTGTTTCTCAACCGTCACTATTGCTCTCAATGCTATCATGATGTCCTTGTGGAAGTCCCCTAAATGCAAAGACACTGTTTCTCCACAGTGGCTACCAGAGGCAGGGTGGATGGGTCAAGGAGTGTGTGCTGCTCCTTGTCCAATTACCCTCCAAACAGCCATCCCAATTTACACTCCCATCCGCAGCGGAAGAGAGAATCTGGGTCCCCGAACCCATATCAACAGTGGATGCCATATTTTAAAACTGTTACTAAACCGGCCGGGCGCAGTAGCTCACGCCTATAATCCTATCATTCTGGGAGGCTGAGGCGGGACGACTGCTTGAGCCCTGGAGTTGGAGACCAGCATGGACAACATGGCAAAACCTCATCTCTACAAAAAAAAAAATATCTAAAAAAATTCACTGGGCGTGGGGCTGCACACCTGTAGTCCCAGCTACTCAGGAGGCTGAGGTGGGAGAATGGCTTGAGCCTGGAAGGCAGAGATTGCAGTGAGCTGAGATCGCGTCACTGCACTCCAGCTTGGGTGACAGAGGGAGACCGTGTCTCAAAAAATAAATAAATAAAATTAAATTGTTACCAAACTTACTAGGTGAAAACTGGCATGTCATTGAGGTTTCAGTATGTATTTCCCTAATAAGTGGGCTGGAACCATCTTAAAACCTTCCAACCAGAATACACACGTTATAAGAACGAGACTGGATCTAAACCATCGCTCTTCCCTTGTCGGCCTGTGCAAAAGTTCTGGGCATAAATTGGCTTTTCAAGCAACGGCCTGTGTGTTCCCCAGGAGTTATGGTGAGGGGCAAGGTTTTATGCAGCTCTGTGTTCATAGCACTAACAGCACCAGGTAAACAACAGGCACTCAATAAATGTTGACATGAATGATGTCCAGGAGGTGTGGCTGGTGAAAGCAGCAGCTAATCTGGATGCCACCAGCACAGAGGTGACAGGAGATTGTTGCAGGTGCCACATGAGGTCATGGGGACAGGGTGAGATGTCCATCTACTTATTTGTGCCCAGAAAACTCCCACTTCCACCCCTGTATCCTAGTCTCGCCTGTCAGAGTCTAAGACGCCCCCAGGCTCCAAATTTCTGACAGCAAAGGCAGTTGGCCAGACTCCCCGACTTCCAGCTTGAAGAGCAACCAGGAAGTCTCTGCAGCCTCCCAGAGCTCTGCAGAGCCACATGTCAGCCCTCAGCGCTTGGCGGGCGCCACACTCCTTTGTCCTGCTCCCAGAGCTCCCCTGAGAAATGCCCTCTGTCTAGGAGCAGCCTGAGGCAGACACAGACTCCAGGCAACAAGGCTGACTGAGCAGCAGCTTTTCATTTCACAGCTTGCCCTGCCCAGAGCCCCGCTCTGACAGATGCCACCAATAAACACAGCTCAGTGACATCGAGTGAGGCTACAAATCGCTGCTTCCCTGGCCCGGCATTCACAAGCCCAGGCGTCCATCTGCACACCCCAGGGCTCTGGGCTGGTTGTGTGCACATGTGCTTATATAGCCGTTTTATTGTGATGTAATTCAGATACCATACAATTCACTCATTGAATATGTACAACTGAGTGGTTTTTAGTATATTCATAGAGTTGTGCAACTGTCACCAGAATCTATCTTAAAACCCTTTTATCACTGCAGAAAGAAACCTACACCCATTTGAAGTCACTCTCTGGGCCCATTTCACCAAATTAGTTAAAGCTTGCAGGGGAGGCCGGGCGCGGTGGCTCAAGCCTGTAATCCCAGCACTTTGGGAGGCTGAGGTGGGCAGATCACGAGGTCAGGAGATCAAGACCATCCTGGCTAACACAGTGAAACCCCGTCTCCACTAAAAATACAAAAAATTAGCCGGGCGTGGTGGCGGGCGCCTGTCGTCCCAGCTACTCAGGAGGCTGAGGCAGGAGAATCGCCTGAACCCAGGAGACGGAGCTTGCAGTGAGCCGAGATCGCGCCACTGCACTGCAGCCTGGCAACAGAGCGAGACTCTCTCTCAAATCAAACAAACAAACAAAGCCAGTTAGAGGCAGGCACCCTAGGCTGGCTCCCTAGAAAAGCAAACATGATCACCAAGTCATTACTCATTCTGGCCCAGAACTAACTGTAATAGACAAAGGCTGTTTTGCCCAGTTGCAGATCTGCTTTGCCCCTGTGGGGAACCATATCACCCCCACACTCAGTCCGGGTGACTGGAATAGAGCTCAGTCTTATACCCAAGCACATGATCCCCCAGCCAACCAATCAGGACCCTCTGCGGCCCTCTGGCAACAGTGACTGGCTCTCAGAGATCAGTAGGTCACCTGAGCCTGGCCAATCAGAAGTCTGTGTCAAGATTCCAACTGGGGTGGAGTGAGGTCTGTCAGCTCAGGGGTTACTTTTGGCGGGAGGCCCGCCTGGGGGCCGCTGGGAGTCATCGCAGGGGAAAACGGAACAGGGAGCTGGAACCGGGCCATGAACATTGCCTGAGCCCTTCTGACCTCCTTGAATGGAAATTCCCAGTGACATGGGCCCATGAGACCCCTTCAGGTTTAGCCCCTATGGGATGAGTTTCCATCATTTTCAAGTTTACAAGAGAAGCTGACTTGCTTATTGTGCTGAGCTGATGAGTGGCATCTCACTTGGCAGGCACCAGGCACAATCCAAGGGTGGCTGCATCTCCCGATGCGGAGTCCCCACCCCTACCTGCTCCCCTGACCACACCTCCCGTCCCAATTCAAATCTCAGGTACAGCCAGAACTGGACAAAAGCACCTCCATCAGACCAAAAGAGGGCAGCAAGCACCCAGGAGGCCCGCAGGGTTCAGCGATGCTGTCTCTGGAATGCCGTTGTGGCCCCAGGACCCTTCCTCATGGCAGAATTTGGGTTTGGGTCACTTCAACAAAGACCATGGGGTGTTGACAGCGCGCACCAGCCCTGAGCGGATGCTTCGGGATGAGAAACTAGAGTTCATCCCAGTCTCACCTCCCACGGCCTCCACACAGGCTCTCCTGCAAGGGCTTCTGAGCCACTCCCTGGTAAAGAGCGGGAGGGGAGGCCTCCAAGGCATCTCCCTTGCCTGCCCCCAGGATCAATCAGCCCTGAGGAGGAGCTGGGGGAGGGCAGAGGCTAAATCTCCAACAGATGTGGAAGATGAGTCACAAGTTTGAGTCACTGGGATTTAGCCCACCTGCCTTGCCCCCTCCCCCACCAGCTGGCCCCAGCTCCTGTAGTCATTCTATTAGGTTGGTGTAAAAAATGACTGCAAAACACAAATACTTTTAGACCACCCTAAATAGAAGATAACGCATCTGTTTGCATGTATTCGGGCCCAGAGGCCCTATTCCAGACTCCACTTGCCCATTCAAACCCCTTCCTCAGACCACCAAGGGGAGACAGGCCTGGAGGAAAGGTTCCATTGCAACCTCAAGTTCCTTGAACTATATCTGCCATGAAAAGGTCTGTAGTAAAAAAAAACTCTGGGCTGGCTGCGGTGGCTCATGCCTGTAATCCCAGCACTTCAGAAGGCCAAGGTGAGCAGATCACCTGAGGTCAGGAGTTCAAGATCAGCCTGGCCAACATGGTGAAACCCCATCTCTACTAAAAATACAAAAATTATCTGGGCATGGTGGTGGGCACCTCTAATCCCAACTCAGGAGGCTGAAGCAGAACTGCTTGAACCCAGGAGGCAGAGGTTGCAGTGAGCTGAGATCGCACCACTGCACTCCAGCCTGGGTGACAGAGCAAGACTCTCTCAAAAAAAAAAAAAAAAAAGAAAAGAAAAAAAACCTCTGTGGGTGCTCCCAGAAGGCAGTGTGTGAGTTATCTTGGAGTCCTTAGTTCAGTGTTCGGTACTTAGGAGACGATCAGTAAATGTCTGATGAATGGCAGACGGAGAGTAGAGCAGACTCACACGAAACTTTCAATTACAAGCTCAGAGACAACCATCCCTGCTCTCCTGTCAGAGAGTGAACTCCAGGAACTCTGAAAAGCTCCTGCTAAACTGTTAGGCAAGGGAGGCTGGCTTTGGAACTCGTTTTTGCCCCATTAGTGGCCCTCTCTGTTTTGCTGGAGAGCCCCACGCCTGCAGAGACCTCTGCTTGGTGCTGCTCCCATCTCTCTGGTCATCCCCCATCCACAGCATCACATTAGAATAAAAAGCTGCCCAGAGTAACTCTTACTAAAGTGTTAATGATTGCTAGAGGCATCACATGCCCCAGAGAACTCTTTTTTTGAGACAAGGTCTCACTTGCCTAGGCTAGAGTACAGTGGCCTCAACCTCCTGGGCTCATACGATCCTCCCACCTCAGCCTCCTGAGTAGCTAGGACCACAGGTGTGCACCACCATGCCTGGCTAATTTTTTTTTTTTAGACTGAGTTTCGCTCTTGTTGCCTAGGCTGCAGTGCAGTGGCACGATCTTGGCTCACCGCAACCTCAGCCCACCAGGTTGCAGCGATTCTCCTGCCTCAGCCTTCCTGAGTAGCTGGGATTACAGGCATGCACCACCACGCCCAGATAATTTTGTATTTTTAGGAGAGATGGGGTTTCCCCATGTTGGTCAGGCTGGTCTCAAACTCCCGACCTCAGGTGACCCACCCGGTTTAGCCTCCCAAAGTGCTGGGATTACAGGCATAAGCCACCACACCCGGCCCATGCCTGGTTAATTTTTTAATTTTTAAATTAAGACAGGGTCTTGCCATGTTGCCCAGGCTGGTCTCAAACTCCTGGGCTCAAGTGATTCTCTCACCTCAGCCTCTCAATTAGCTGGGCCTATAGGCACACACCACCATGCCCAGGTAATTTTTTTTTTTTTTTTGGTAAAGATGAAGTCTCATTTTGTTGCCCAGATTGGTCTCGAACTCCTGGGTTCAAGTGATCCACCCACCTCTGCCTCCCAAAATGCTGGGATTATAGGCGTGAGCCACCATGCCCGGCCTACACACTGATGTTTTCTAAATGGCTGTGTGCTACAAGGCTGCACTCCTGAGACTTCCTGTTGCCCTCAGGAGGCTAGGCAGGAGGGGGGCTTCTGTCCTTACCTCCAGGCTCTATGTTCAGGGGAGGGCAGGGACCTGCCATAAAAGACCACAAGGCAAACAAGCAGGAAGGTGGCACATTAGGTGGTGGGGGCTGTGCAGCTCCTGGGCATTCCTCACTAGTTCCCAGGAGGAAGGAGGAAACGGGAGCTTGTTACTTTTTATTTCAGGAAAGAACAGGAACCAGAATGGCATGTTGGCCGGGCGCAGTGGCTTACGCCTGTAATCCCAACACTTTGGAAGGCTGAGGCGAGCGGATCACTTGAGGTCAGGAGTTCGAGACCAGCCTGGCCAACATGGTGAAACCCAGTCTCTACTAAAAATACAAAAATTAGCTGGGCGTGGTGGCACGCACCTGTACTCCTAGCTACTCGAGAGGCTGAGGCAGGAGAATCGCTTGAACCGGGAGGCAGAGGTTGCAGTTAGCTGAGATGGCGCCATTGCACTCCAGTCTAGGCCACAGAACAAGACTCCATCTTGGCCAGGCGCAGTGGTCACATCTGTAATCCCAGCACTTTGGGAGGCCGAGGCGGGTGGACAACGAAGTCAGGAGATAGAGACCATCCTGGCTAACACAGTGAAATCCCGTCACTACTAAAAATACAAAAAATTAGCTGGGCGTGGTGGTGGGCGCCTGTAGTCCCAGCTACTCCAGAGGCTGAGGCAGGAGAATGGTGTGAACCTGGGAGGCGGAGGTTGCAGTGAGCTGAGATTGCATCACTGCACTCCAGCCTGGGTGACAGAGCAAGAATCTGTCTCCAAAAAAAAAAAAACAGAATGGCATGCTGAGGTTCCAATGGCCCCCCAGAAGGAATTAGACCTTTGGAAAATAGGTCCTCCAGGTGGCAAGTCATGGGTTTTAACTGGGTCTCAAGACTCAGCTTAGAGGCAGGCAGGGCAGGAAGGAGACCGAGAGAAAACAACAGGGTTTCTTGCACTCAGAGCCCTTCAGAGATGGGGACCAAGGGAATGCTCAGTCTTCCCTGGACTCACTCAGCACCACTATGACACGTCCACTCCCCCATGGGACTCTGAAACAGTCCAAAGACGAGACATGGCTTGCCCAGGGTCACAGGGCTGCTCAGTGACAGCACTGGGACCGGAACCCAGGAGTCCACACTCCTAGCCCGGCCTCCGTCCTCCCCAGCATCATCTCTCTGGTGGGGCAGGATTGGCCTAATACCCTCTTCACCTGTCCACTCTCCCCTCTATCTCCCCATGGAAGACCACCCATCTACTCTTGTCACCAAAACCCATCCATCCTCCGAGTAATGGTCTCCCAGTTGTCCTCTGGGGAACCATTCCTCTCTTGACACTCAGCTTCTCCGCTCCCAGTGACGGCTATCAGGGTGGGTGTGAGACTCAAGTCTGGCCAGTCACAGCACTGCAATCCTTGGTAACAGTGACTGGTTCAGGGATAGGTACATGATCCATTCTGCACCTGGACATAGGCATTGCGACCCAGTGAGAGTCTTGGAAGAGAGGAATATGCTCTGTGTGCTGGGAATGCTATAGTGACATGAGCCTGGAGTTGCTGGGTGCCCCACTTGCAGCCTGAGATAAACACAACACAGAAGGCAGAAGTGAGAGATGGAGAGCACCTGGATCAAGCCTTACCTGAAGGTAGAACAATGGGTCACCTCTTTTTTTTTTGAGACAGAGTCTTGCACTGTCCCCAGGCTGTCGTGCAATGGTGTGATCTCAGCTCACTACAACCTCCACCTCCCGGGTTCACGCTACTCTGCCTCAGCCTCCTGAGTAGCTAGGACCATACCCGGCTAATTTTTTGCATTTTAGTAGAGATGGGGTTTCACTATGTTGGCCAAACTGATCTCCATCTCCTGACCTCGTGATCCGCCTACCTCGGCCTCCCAAAGTGCTGGGATTACAGGCGTGAGCCACCACGCCTGTCCCGGTCACTTCTTTTTATTTGAAAGTATGTTTCTTATTGTGTTAAGCCAGTCTGAGTTAGGTCGTCTATTGCTCATAAGCAAGAGGCTGATCAGAAACAAGAGTTGCTGCATCAGCAGCATCAGCTTTCCACCTTCCTGGATCTGAACAGTCACAGAGCAACCCCCCAAGGACGAGAGGAATGCAGCCTGAGGGTGTCGGCCCCCATCTGATGCCCCTTGTGACACTTCCGTTTGACTCCTCTTGTGCTCCCCACAAAGCCAGGCCCCCAGGTACCTTGAGCCGTTGCTGATGAGAATACTCTCCCGAATGGTCAGGGTGCAGTAATACCACACCAGCAGGAAGTTGAAGACTTCATCAGTCACCCTGTGCAAGGAAACAGCCCCCAGGAGGGGTGCGGGCATGAGAACCAGGCACAGCCATCCCACCCTCACCTCACAGAGCAGCAAACCAGGCGGAGGGCTGCCCACAGCACACACCGCCTCTGGAAGCCCTTATGACACCAGGGAGGCAGGGGGAGCTTGGTCTCTCAGGCATCTTGTCCAGGCCCTGCAAATGCCTCTGCACCTCCTCATCTTTCTCCCTGAGTCCCACCTGTGCTTCAAGCTCTAGCTGAGTCTTCCCCTCCTTCCCTGACCACTCAGCCCAGGGCAACCTGTCTGTCTTCCAAACTCTTCCCGTGTGATGTGAAATTTCTGGTGGGATGTTAATGGAAGGACTTTAAGAATGGGACACCTGGCCAGGCGTAGTGGCTCCCGCCTGTAATCCCGGCACTTTGGGAGGCCGAGATGGATGGATCACTTGAGGCCAGGAGTTCGAGACCAGCTTGGCCAACATGGTGAAACCCCATCTCTACTAAAAATACAAAAATTACCAGGGTGTGGTGGCTCACATCTGTAGTTCCAGCTGCTTAGGAGGCTAAGGCAGGAGAATTGCTTGAACCTGGGAGGTGGAGGTTGCAGTGAGCTGAGATTGTGCCACTGCAATCCAGCCTGAGCAACAGAGTGAGACTCTGTCCCAAAAAAACAAAAGAATGAGAGACTTAATGTTCTATTTTAGGTTGCCCGCAGTGTTAAGATATAAACTCCCGCCAGGCGCGGTGGCTCAAGCCTGTAATCCCAGCACTTTGGGAGGCCGAGACGGGCAGATCACGAGGTCAGGAGATCGAGACCATCCTGGCTAACACAGTGAAACCCCGTCTCTACTAAAAAAATACAAAAAACCAGCCGGGGAGGTGGCAAGCGCCTCTAGTCCCAGCTACTCGAGAGGCTGAGGCAGGAGAATGGCGTGAACCTGGGAGACGGAGCTTGCAGTGAGCTGAGATCCGGCCACTGCACTCCAGCCTGGGCGACAGAGCGAGACTCCGTCTCAAAAAAAATAAATAAATAAACTCCCTCTGTCCCCTTAAAGCATCTGTAAACTTTGTTACACGTATTTAATACAAAAATTACCTATGGGCCCCACCGTCTGTGATGTTACAGTGTTAGAGTAGGTAGCTAGTCAGACAAAAACAGGGCCCCCTCCAACCAGGAATGTCAGGCGACCATCAGGTAATGATCAAGTGGTTGTTAATTGTCTCTCTAAAATAATAATTGGCCGCACCCAGTGCCAGGGAAAGGCAGTCTCCCTACAGATAGGAAAAGCATGAAGCTGGTGATCAGCAGCCTCCTGGTAAAATCTCAGGAGCTGGGCAAGTGGGCTCAAGCATGTGCACTAGGAGGCAAAATGACAGGTACATGACCTTCCAGGGACATTCCACCAGCAAAGGGAAGAACGCCTCAAGTGAGCATGTGTGCAACTCCAGGAATCACACCGCGCACGCGCCCCTCCCAACTCGCAGGCCACTGCGCATGCAGACAGCCCACCCCAAGGGAAGAATCAGAAAGAGGGTTGCCAGACCCCGGAAGTCTGCCAGCATATACAACTCCAGGTCAAAGGGCACACCGCATACTTGTCCTCCAAGATGCCCACTCAGCCCTCTTCCAAGTGTACTTTTTTTTTTAAGACAGAGTCTCACCCAGGCTGGAGTGCAGTGGCGCAACCTCGGCTCACTGCAACCTCCGCCTCCCGGTTTCAACCAATTCTCCTGCCTCAGCCTCCCGAGTAGCTGGGACTACAGGCGTGCTCCACCACACCCAGCTGATTTTTTTTTTTTTTTTTTTTTTTTGAGACGTAGTTTCGCTCTGTCGCCAGGCTGGAGTACAGTGGCGGGATCTCGGCTCACTGCAACCTCCGCCTCCTGGGTTCAAGTGATTCTCCTGCCTCAGCCTCCTGAGTAGCTGGGACTATGGGTGCACGCCATGATGCCCAGCTAATTTTTGTATTTTTAGTAGAGACGAGGTTTCACCATGTTGGTCAGGACAGTCTCGATCTCTTGACCTCGTAATCCACCTGCCTCTGCTTCCTAAAGTGCTGGGATTACAGGCGTGAGTTACTGTACCCAGCCTGATTTTTGAATTTTTAGTAGAGATGGGGTTTCACTATGTTGGCCAGGCTGGTATCGAACTCCTGACCACAAGTGATTCACCCAACTCAGCCTCCCGAAGTGCTGGGATTATAGGCATGAGTCACCGCGCCCAGTGGCTTTTCATTCCTGCTTTAAAGCATTCTGTTTGTTTGAGATGGAGTTTCGCTCTTTCGCCCAGGGTGGAGTGCAATGGTGCTCACTGCAACCTCCGCCTCTCAGGTTCAAGCGATTTTCTTGCCTCAGCCTCCAGGGTAGCTGGGATTATGGGCACCTGCCACCACGCCCAGATAATCTTTGTATTTTTATTTTTATTTTTTATTTTTATTTTTTATTTTTTTTGAGACAGAGTCTCGCTCTGTCGCCCGGGCTGGAGTGCAGTGGCCGGATCTCAGCTCACTGCAAGCTCCGCCTCCCGGGTTTACGCCATTCTCCTGCCTCAGCCTCCCGAATAGCTGGGACTACAGGCGCCCGCCACCTCGCCCGGCTAGTTTTTTGTATTTTTTTAGTAGAGACGGGGTTTCACCGTGTTAGCCAGGATGGTCTTGATCTCCTGACCTCGTGATCCGCCCGCCTCGGCCTCCCAGAGTGCTGGGATTACAGGCTTGAGCCACCGCGCCCGGCCAATCTTTGTATTTTTAGTAGAGACAGGGTTTCACCACGTTGGTCAGGCTGGTCTCAAACTCCTGACCTCAGGGGATCCACTTGCCTCAGCCTCCCAAAGTGCTGGGATTACAGGTGTGAGCCACCGCACCCGGCCAAGCTTTTTAATATACTTTCATTCCTGCTGTAAAACTTGTTTCTTCTTCTGCCTTACGCCCCTCGGTCAAATTCTTTCTTCTGAGGAGGCAAGAATGGAGATCGCTGCAGGCCCGTTCGGATTGGCTGCGGGGAACGTGAATACCACCACCACTAACACTAACGGGACGACTTTAAGAACAGGAGACTTGGCTGGGTGCGGTGGTCACACCTGTAATCCCAGCACTATGGGAGGCCGAGGCGGGTGAATGAGACTCCATCTCAAAACAAAAAACAAAACAAAACAAACAAACCGGGAGACTAGATGTTCCATTTTAGGTTGTCTGCAGTGTCAAGCTATAAACTCCCTCTGTCCCCCTAAACCATCTGTAAACATTGTTACATACACAAAAAAATCCCTGTGTGCCATATTGTCTGTAACACTAACTGAAGAAGTCCACCTCCATAGTGACCAAAGCACAGGGCTGGGCCGCTCCAGCCTTGAAGGCGACAGACCCGGGCTATGGAGCCTGCTGTACCTGGTCAGCAGGGAGGGCCGGCAAACCGCTGTGTGGGGATTATCAGAGCCTCACCGGCCTCAGCCCTGCAATCTGTGAAGTGGGGAGGCCCACCCACCATGATAGCATCCCCGGGGAAAAGAACTCTGGGAGAGAGCCAGTGACAGACGCCCCTTTGAGGGCTTCCCCACCACTGCCAGTCTCTTTAACGAGGCGCCGACAAAGGTTTGTCTTTGGTAATTTTTTTTGTTTTTAGAGACAGAGTCTCACTCTGTCACCCAGGTTGGAGTGCAGTGACGTGATCATGGCCTTTTGTAGCCCTTAACCTACTGGGCTCAAGCGATCCTCTTGCCTCAGCCTCCTACGTAGGTGGGAATGCAGGTGCACAGTGCCGCATCAGGCTAATTTTAAAAACTTTTTTTGGGCTGGGTGCAGTGGCTCATGCCTATCATTCTAGCACTCTGGGAGGCTGAGGCAGGTGGATCACTTGAGGTCAGGAGTTCAAGACCAGCCCGGCCACCATGGTGAAACCTCGTCTCTATTAAAAATACAAAAAATTATCTCGGCGTGGTGGTGCGCTCCTGTGATCTCAGCTACTTGGGAGGCTGAGGCAGGAGAATCACTTGAACCCAGGAGACAGAGGTTGCAGTGAGCTGAGATCACACCACTGCACTCCAGCCTCGTAACAGAGTGAGACTTTATCCCAAAAATATAAATAAATAATAAATAAGTGGCTGGGCGCGGTGGCTCACGCCTGTAATCCCAGCACTTTGGGAGGCCGAGGCTGGCGGATCACAAAGTCAGGAGATCGAGACCATCCTGGCTAACACGGTGAAACCCCGTCTCTACTAAAAATACAAAAAATTAGCCGGGCGTGGTGGCGGGCGCCTGTAGTCCCAGCTACTCTGAAGGCTGAGGCAGGAGAATGGTGTGAACCCAGGAGGCGGAGCTTGCAGTGAGCGGAGATCGCGCCACTGCACTCCAGCCTGGGCAATAGAGCGAGACTCCGTCTCAAAAAATAAATAAATAAAAATAAATAAATAAATAAGTGACCATGCCCTGGGGAGGCCCAGCTCCCTCCCTTGCCACACTCATTTCCTGTTCAAGTCATATTGGCCTCTGATGTCCTCAGAGCTGTGCTTCTGAGACTGTGGACGCTCTGTGGTGCTTCCAAAGTCATGACGGGCACCATACACTGCCCTGCTACTCTCAGGCACCGTCCTCAGCTAGTGTCCCCAGCAGCCCTGCGCAGGAGGTGCATGTCTTCTCTCTGCTCTCCAGGTGGGGGGTGTCAGCTCAGGAGAACAACTGACTCACCCACAGTCCCACAGCCGGGAAGAGGCAGAGCCGGATTTGAACCGAGGCCCTAAGATTCCAGGGTCTGTTCCTAACTCTCTTGAGACAAACTTTGCGAGCAATGGTTCAGCAAGGTGTGGGCAGAGTGTCTGTTGTCTGCGACCACAAAGTAGGGTCACAAAGCTTCAAAGCAGTTGCATCCTTTCATTTTGCCCCCAGGGCCCTTATAGTTGGTGAAAAGCATCTCCCAGTTTAGGGAGAGAAATGGAGGCGATGGGGGGGCTTCCCTCCCTCCCTTTTATGCAGACAGACTGCACCCAATGGCCATTTCTGTTCCCATATTGGATAAGTCTGTGTGACACTGGGAGGTACGTGGTACCTTCCCTGTTGGGGTCAAGGACAAAGACTTCAGGAGTTTGAGACTAGCTTGGACTGGTTGTAGCAAGACTCCACCTCCACCTCTGAGACAGAGTTTTTGCTCTGTTGTTCAAGTGATTCTCCTGCCTTGGCCTCCCAAGTAGCTGGGATTACAGACGCATGCCATCACGCCCAACTAATTTTTGTATTTTTTGTAGAGACGGGATTTTGCCATGTTGCCCAGGCTGGTCTTGAACTCCTGGGCTCAAGCGATTCTCCAACCTCAGCCTTCCAAAGGGCTGGGATTACAGGCATGAACCACCACACCCAGCCCATCTCAAGAGTCTTAATCATTGGCTGGGCGCGGTGGCTCAAGCCTGTAATCCCAGCACTTTGGGAGGCCGAGACAGGCGGATCACGAGGTCAGGAGATGGAGACTATCCTGGCTAACACGGTGAAACCCCGTCTCTACTAAAAAATACAAAAAATTAGCCAGGCGAGGTGGCGGGCGCCTGTAGTCCCAGCTACTCGGGAGGCTGAGGCAGGAGAATGGCGTGAACCCGGGAGGTGGAGCTTGCAGTGAGCTGAGATCCGGCCACTGCACTCCAGCCTGGGCTGCAGAGCGAGACTCCGTCTCAAAAAAAAAAAAAAAAAAGAGTCTTAATCACATCTGCAGAGTCCCTTCTGTAAGGTAACTCATTCACAGGCTCTGGAGACTAGGACATGAACATCTTTGGGGACCATTATTCAGCACTAGGCAGGGACTAATTATTGGGAACTTACAACCTTGCAGGCATTTTGCATCGACGATCACTCTAGATCCTTGGACACTACAGAACTGGTTCTTAAAGCAGGTGCACTTACCACATCCCTGTCGGCATGACTTCCAGCTGCCAGAACCCACCACTCTAGGTGTTCCCGGGGGCTTTATCAAGCCACCAGCATCTATTCTGCTGGTGCTAGATGCAGATCAGAAGGGTGGAGCAATTAACACCCTCTGGGGACAGTCCTCAACTGCCCCAAATGATAGCAATTGGTGGATAAATACCCCAGCTCCCTCACCCTCAGGTGGGCTAACTCTGAGGCATGTTCTACGCTGTCCCCCCATTCCCTAGCAGTATTGAGCCCCAGCTGCCCGCAGGATAATGCTTTCTCGTCTCACTTCCCACTCCCATACCAGTGTCTCCTGAGATCACCTCCTGAATAAACGACTGGCACTAAAATGCCTGTCTTGGGGGTCTCCTCTGGGCCAACCCACACTAAGACAGTACTACTTCCCATTTTACAGATCACGCAGACAGCAAGCACTGGAGTAAGGTCCAAACCCAAGCCCACTCAAGCCAAACTTACCTCTGACTACCTCTTTCCTAGCCTGGTTCAAACCTGATAGAGGACAGTCCTAACCAGGCACAGCCTCTTGGCCTCAAGGCAGCAGAAGGAGGCTTCCAACTCTCCTGCCGCCTCACCAAAGCCTCCAAACGCCTAAGTAGTATGGGTGGAGGATGTCCTGGAGCCTGCAGAAAAGTTGAGGAGGCAGACACAGAGAGGCCCAGGACTCCACTTCAGGTCACACAGCTCATGAGTGGCAGAGCTGGACCCAGAACCCTGCAGGTCGCTGGCCATGCCCAGCTGCGGGCTTAGTGGTACCAAGAAGGGCCTCTGGGTGGGGAGCCTAGCCAGGAAACCATTCCAAGGGGGGCAAGAGGAAGAAAAGAGAATCCTGCTCCGTGGATGCACTGGCTATGAAACTGTGAGCCTTTTCACGTGTACCCAGTCTTAGCACAAAACAGTGACGCTAACCAGTGCTAATAACCAGGCACCAGTCTAACCAGTCTCCAGACACAGCTTCTGCCTTCCAAGCTGCCCTGCCAAGTAGCTCCTGTCGCCCTCACTGTATCTGTCAAGAAACTAAGGCTGGGAGAGGTTAGTCACTTGCCTAAGGTTAAACAGCAGGGCAGGCTTCCCAGGGGCACCGGCACAGAGATGAACGGCCCGTCCAATCCCCCTCCTCTGCCCCATTTTTAGCCTATGGAAGGTATACTGGGTTGAACAGCATCCTTCCAAAATTCATGTCCACTGGGACCTTATTTGGAAACGGGGTCTTTGTAGATGCAATTAATTAAAATGAGGTCATACTGTGTTAGGGTGGGCTCTAAATCTAGCGTCTAGCTTCCTTATACTAGGGAAGGAGGCCGTGTGGCGTGGTGACAGAGACAGAGACAAGTGAAACACAGCTTTAGGCTGAGCAATACCAGGGCTTGCTGGCAATTCCCAGAAGCTGGAGAGGTGAGGAAGGGTCCTCCCTCTGCGAAGCCTGTGGGGCAGCACGGCCCTGCCACGCCCTGCTTTCAGACCGCCGGCCTCCAGAACTGTAGGAAACGTATCTGCTGTTTTAAGCCCCCAGTCTACGGTACTTAGTTACGGTGGCCCTGGGAGATGAACACAAAAGCAGGTAGGAGAAAAGGAGACTCCCAGGCCCTCGGGGAACCTTGGGCCTCAGGACAGCACAGGTTTGCCTTTGGAGGGCCCTGGAGGGCCCTGTGCAAGGGACTCCGGCTGCACACTGACAACGTTTACCCTCTTTGAGGGGGGTACATGAGGGGTGTTACAGATGTGCGCAGCCTTTGCCCTCGTGGAAACAGGCCAGGCTCTGGGCAGCAGGCGAGCATGGGCCCAGGGCCTAAAAGAGCCTTTGTTTGGGCATTCAAGTGGCCAGACCAGCAGCCAGACGCCCAGTCAAGCACCTGCCAGGCAATAAACGCTTGGCACGTGGGCCAAATGCCCAAGCCGTACTTGGCCGCTTCCCCTGGGTTTTGTTCCAGAGAAAGGAACAAAACCCCTCAGGCAGGGCAGCAGCAGCCCACAGCCTCACGGCATGGCTGTGCCCCACTCGGATGGCACCAGCAGCCGTGGAGCCCCCCAGCAGCGCCTCTACATGCCAGCCAGGGTGGAGCTTCCACGCACAGTGCCAGCTCCCTGAATTGTCACAGCCTTGTGAGGCAGAGACTCCCGTCACCCTTGTTTTACAGATGGAGAGACTGAGGCTCCCAGAGGGAACCTGCCCATAGTAACAGCCAGTTGGTCTCAAAACTGTCTTTTTCTTTTCTTTTCTTTTTTGAGATGGAGTCTCACTCTGTTGCCCAGGCTGGAGTACACTGGCGCAATCTTGGTTCACTGAAAGGTCCGCCTCCCAGGTTCACCGCGTTCTCCTGCGTCAGCCTCCCAAGTAGCTGGGACTACAGGCGCCCGCCACTATGCCCAGGTAAGTTTTTTTTTAATTTTTAGTAGAGATGGGGTTTCACCGTGTTAGCCAGGATGGTCTCGATCTCCTGACCTTGTGATCCGCCTGCCTTAGCCTCCCAAAGTGTTGGGATTACAGGCGTGAGCCACCGCACCCCACCTTCTTTTCTTTTCTTCTTCTTTTTTTTTTTAATAATTGGGATATAATTCACATACCATAAAATTTGTTCTTTTAAAGTATATAATTTAGTGATTTTTAGTATATTCAGAGTTGTACAACGATTACCTAATTCCAGAACATTCTTTTTTTTTTTTTTTTTTGGAGATAAGGTCTCGCTCTGTTATCCAGACTGGAGTACAGTGGCACAATCTTGGCTCACTGCAACCTCTGCCTCCCAGGTTCAAGTGATTCTCCTGCTTCAACCTCTTAGCTGGGATTACAGGCACCTACCACCACTTCTGGCTGATTTTTGTATTTTTAGTACAGACAGGGTTTGACCATGTTGCCCAGGCTGGGAGAACATTCTTATTACTCTAAAAAGAAACCTTGTACCCAGTGGCAGTCATGCCCTCAATTCCTGCCTCCCGCAGCCCCTGGCCACCACTCACCTACTCCCTGTCTCTATTTGCCTGTTCTGGGCAGTTCTCAGCAATGGAATCCTACTGTGTATCTTTTTGTGACTGGTTCTTTTACTCAGCATCACGTTTCCAAGGTTCATCCATGCGGCACCCTGGGTCAGTGACACAGCTTCATTTCTCTCTCTCTTTTGTTCAGACCAGGTCTCCCTCTGTCCCCAAGGCTAAAGTGCAGTGGTGTGATCACGGCTCACTGCAGCCTTGAACTCCTAGGCTTAAGCAATCCTCCCACCTCAGCCTCCCAAAGTGCTGGGATTATAGGTGTGAGCCACTGCACCCAACTAAATAATTTCATTTTTTATCTTTGTAGAGACAGGGGTCTTGCTGTGTTGCCCAGGCTAGGCTCAAACTCCTGACTTCGAGTAGTCCTCCTGTCTCCCAAAGTACTGGGATTACAGGTGTGAGCCACCATGCCCAACTTTTCATTTCCCTTTATAGCTGAACGATATGCCACTGTACGGACAGACCACAGTGAACTCCTTTTTTTTTGTGGTGGGCAGGGGACAGAGTCTCGCTCTGTCACCCAGGCTGGAGTGCAGAGATCTCAACTCACTGCAACCTCTGCCTCCTGGGTTCAAGCGATTCTCCTTGTCTCACCCTCCCAAGTAGCTAGGACTAAAGGCATACTCCACCATGCCCAGCTAATTTTTATATTTTTAGTAGAGATGGTGTTTCACCATGTTGGTCAGGCTAGTCTTGAACTCCTGACCTCAAATGATCTGCCTGCCTTGGCCTCCCAAAGTACTGAGATTACAGGCGTGAGTCATCGCACCTGGTAATGAACTCTTTCTTAACTAGCACAAGGCCTTTCCAGCAGCCGTTTAACAGATACTTGTTGGATGGAGGTGGGACAGACAGGACTGGCATTTCCCATGAGAAATGGCCCCTCTCTCCCCTACACCTCATCACGCCAAACAACACAGAAGCAGGAGAGGCCCTGGGTCCCCTGGATCCCTCTCTCTTGGCCCCCACCTGATGTCTGCATGCCCAGGCCCAGGCACACACGGCCATACCCACTACCTGTAGTGAAGGACAAATCGACACGCCACGGCACCCAGGAGCAGGATGATGGTCAGGTAGAGCTTGAACTTCTCATACTCGTCCTTGTAGGCAAACCTGCCACGACAGACACGCCCAGGGGAGTGCCCCTTACCGTGACTATTCCAGCACCTGGGCATGGCCCTCAGCCCCATCAGACCCTTGTCCTGCAGCCACTGCCATGGCCCATAAGGACCTTTCCATCCCACTAAAGGAGAGACCTGGCCTTGACAGATTGGTGGTGACCAATGAGGGGAAGAGGGCCAAGTATGCAGAAGGCCCATGTCCCTGGACTCTGGCCTGGGGCTCTGGAGACAGGCAGGGGGCAGAGACAGAGCCTCTTCCCTCAACCAACTGCTACTGCTGAAAGGCCAGGGTTTGCGGCCATCTGGAAATGGGGTAGACTCAGGGTAGACAGGACTGCCCATCTCCCAGGAGAAGTGTGTGCGTGATAGGGCATGGAACAGAGCAGGGCTATTTCTTGTGGGAAATGGGAAGTCCCGTCCACCCAACATACTGACTCTGAAAAAGGAAGGAAGGCAGGAACGCCTCTCCCAGGTGCGATAGGAGGAGAGTGTCAGAAACTCCAACAGCCAGAGCCTCACCTGTGAACAGGTTTTTATTTATGCAAAAATTCTAGCTTGGATGCATCTTCCCTGAGCTGAAGGAGCAGAACGCCGGAGGTCTCTGAGCCAAGCGGGAAGTGTGGGGTGGGGTGTGGGTTGGGGTGCAGGATAAGGTGTGGGGTGAGAGTGGGGTGTGAATATGGGGTATGGGGTATGGTGTGGGTATGGGGTATGGGTGTGGGTGTGGGGTATGGGTGTGTGGTGTGGGTGTGGGGTGTGGGTGTGTGGTGTGAGTGTGGGTGTGGGTATGGGGTGGGTGTGAATGTGGGTGTGGGGCGTGGGTATGGGATGTGGGGTGAGATGTGTGGGTGTGCAATGTGGGTGTGGGGTGTGGTGTGCGTGTGGGGTGTGTGGGGTGTGGGGTGTGGTGTGAGGTATGGTGTGGGGTGTGGGTGTGGTGTGGGGTGTGGGTGGGGTGTGGTGTGGGGTGTGGTGTGGGGGTGTGGTGTAGGGTGTGGGGTGTGGGTGTGGTGTGGGGGTGTGGTGTGTTGGGTGTGGTGTGGGGTGTGGGGTATGGGGTGTGGGTGTGGTGTGGGTGTGTGGTGTGTGGGGTATGGGTGTGGTGTGGGGTGTGGTGTGGGGGTGTGGGTGTGGTGTGGGGTGTGGGTGTGGTGTGGGGTATGGGTGTGGGGTGTGGGGTGTGGGTATGGGGTGTGGGTGTGGGGTGTGGGGTGTGGGTGTGGGGTGTGGGTGTGGGGTGTGGGGTGTGGGGTGTGTGTGTGGGGTGTGGGTGTGGGGTGTGGGGTGTGGGTATGGGGTGTGGGTGTGGGTATGGGGTGTGGGTGTGGGGTGTGGTGTGGGGGTGTGGGTGTGGGTATGGGGTATGGGTGTGGGTATGGGGTGTGGGTGTGGGGTGTGGGTGTGGGTATGGGGTGTGGGGTGTGGGGTGTGGGGTGTGGGTATGGGGTATGGGGTGTGGGTGTGGGTATGGGGTGTGGGTGTGGGGTGTGGTGTGGGGGTGTGGGTGTGGGTATGGGGTATGGGTGTGGGTATGGGGTGTGGGTGTGGGGTGTGGGTGTGGGTATGGGGTGTGGGGTGTGGGTGTGGGGTGTGGGTGTGGGTATGGGGTATGGGGTGTGGGGTGTGGGTATGGGGTGTGGGTGTGGGGTGTGGGTGTGGGGTGTGGGGTGTGGGGTGTGGGGTATGGGTGTGGGTATGGGGTACGGGGTGTGGGTGTGGGTATGGGGTATGGGGTGTGGGGTGCGGGTGTGGGGTGTGGGGTGTGTGTGTGGGGTGTGGGTGTGGGGTGTGGGTGTGGGTATGGGGTGTGGGTGTGGGGTGTGGGTGTGGGGTGTGGGGTGTGGGTGTGGGTATGGGGTATGGGGTGTGGGTGTGGGTATGGGGTGTGGGTGTGAGGTGTGGGTGTGGGTATGGGGTGTGGGGTGTGGGTGTGGGTATGGGGTATGGGGTGTGGGTGTGGGTATGGGGTATGGGGTGTGGGGTGTGGGTATGGGGTGTGGGTGTGGGGTGTGGGTGTGGGGTGTGGGCGTGGGTATGGGGTGTGGGGTGTGGGGTATGGGTGTGGGTATGGGGTATGGGGTGTGGGGTGTGGGTGTGGGGTGGGGGGTGTGTGTGTGGGGTGTGCGTGTGGGTGTGGGGTGTGGGTGTGGGTATGGGGTGTGGGGTGTGGGTTTGGGTATGGGTGTGGGTATGGGGTATGGGGTGTGGGTGTGGGTATGGGGTGTGGGTGTGAGGTGTGGGTGTGGGTATGGGGTGTGGGGTGTGGGTGTGGGTATGGGGTATGGGGTGTGGGTGTGGGTATGGGGTATGGGGTGTGGGGTGTGGGTATGGGGTGTGGGTGTGGGGTGTGGGCGTGGGTATGGGGTGTGGGGTGTGGGGTATGGGTGTAGGTATGGGGTATGGGGTGTGGGTGTGGGTATGGGGTATGGGGTGTGGGGTGTGGGTGTGGGGTGGGGGGTGTGTGTGTGGGGTGTGCGTGTGGGTGTGGGGTGTGGGTGTGGGTATGGGGTGTGGGGTGTGGGTTTGGGTATGGGTGTGGGTATGGGGTGTGGGGTGTGGGTGTGGGGTGTGGGGTGTGAGGTGTGGGTATGGGGTGTGGGTGTGGGGTGTGGGTATGGGGTATGGGTGTGGGGTGTGTGTGTGGGGTGTGGGTGTGGGGTGTGGGTGTGGGTATGGGGTGTGGGGTGTGGGGTGTGTGTGTGGGGTGTGGGTATGGGGTGTGGGGTGTGGGTCTGGGTATGGGGTGTGGGGTGTGGGGTGTGGGTGTGGGGTGTGGGTGTGGGTATGGGGTGTGGGTGTGGGTATGGGGTATGGGTGTGGGGTGTGTATGTGGGGTGTGGGTGTGGGTATGGGGTATGGGTGTGGGGTGTGGGTGTGGGTGTGGGGTGTGGGGTGTGGGTATGGGGTGTGGGTCTGGGTATGGGGTGTGGGTTGTGGGTGTGGGGTGTGGTTATGGGGTGTGGGTGTGGGGTGTGGTTATGGGGTGTGGGTGTGGGGTGGGGCTGTGGGTATGTGGTATGGGGTATGGCTTGTGGGGTGTGGGTGTGGGGTGTGGGGTGTGGGTGTGGGGTGTGGGTGTGGTTATGGGGTATGGGGTGTGGGTGTGGGTGTGGGGTGTGGGGTGTGGGTATGGGGTGTGGGGTGTGGGTGTGGGGTGTGAGTATGGGGTGTGGGGTGTGTGTATGGGGTATGGGGTGTGGGGTGTGGGTATGGGGTATGGGGTGTGGGGTGTGGGTGTGGGGTGTGGGTAGGGGGTATGGGGTGTGGGGTGTGGGTATGGGGTATGGGGTGTGGGGTGTGGGTATGGGGTGTGGGGTGTGGGTGTGGGGTGTGGGGTGTGGGTGTGGGGTGTGAGTATGGGGTGTGGCGTGTGGGTATGGGGTATGGGGTGTGGCGTGTGGGTATGGGGTGTGGGGTGTGGCGTGTGGGTATGGGGTGTGGGGTGTGGGGTGTGGGTGTGGGTATGGGGTGTGTGGTGTGGGGTATGGGGTGTGGGGTGTGGGTGTGGGGTGTGGGGTATGGGGTGTGGGGTATGGGGTATGGGGTGTGGGGTATGGGGTATGGGGTGTGGGGTGTGGGGTATGGGGTGTGGGGTGTGGGTATGGGGTGTGGGGTGTGGGTATGGGGTGTGGGGTATGGGGTGTGGGGTGTGGGTGTGGGGTGTGAGTATGGGGTGTGGGGTGTGGGTATGGGGTGTGGGGTGTCGGTATGGGGTGTGGGGTATGGGTATGGGGTATGGGGTATGGGGTGTGGGGTGTGGGTGTGGGGTGTGAGTATGGGGTGTGGGGTGTGGGTATGGGGTATGGGGTGTGGGGTGTGGGTATGGGGTGTGGGGTGTGGGTATGGGGTGTGGGGTGTGGGTATGGGGTGTGGGGTGTGGGTGTGGGGTGTGGTATGGCGTGGGGTAGGGTGTGGGTGTGCGGTGTGGGGTATGGGGGTGGGGTGTGGGTATGCGGTGTGGTGTGGATGTGGCGAGTTGGGTATGTGGTGTAGGGTGTGGGATGTGGGTGTGGGGTGGGGTTTGGTGTGGGGTGTGGGGTGTGGGTGTGGGTTGTGGTATTGGGTGTGGGTGTGGGGTGTGGGGTGTGGGTGTGGGGTGGGGTTTGGTGTGGGGTGTGGGGTGTGGTGTGGATATGGTGTGTTGGGTATGTGGTGTGGGTGTGGGACTGGGATGTGGGATTGGGTGTGGGTGTGGGTATGGGGTGTGGGGTGTGGGTGTGGGGTGTGGGGTGTGGGTGTGGGGTGGGGTTTGGTGTGGGGTGGGGTTTGGTGTGGGGTGTGGTGTGGATATGGTGTGATGGGTATGTGGTATGGGTGTGGGACTGGGATGTGGTATGGGGTGTGGGGTGTGGGATTGGGTGTGGGTGTGGGTATGGGGTGTGGGGTGTGGGGTGTGGGTATGGGGTGTGGGGTGTGGGGTGGGGGTGTGGGTATGGGGTGTGGGTGTGGGGTGTGGGTGTGGGTTGTGGGGTGTGGAGTGTGTTTATGGGGTGTGGGGTGTGGGTGTAAGGTGTGGGTATGGGGTGTGGGTATGGGGTGTGGGGTGTGGGTATGGGGTGTGGGGTGTGGGGTGTGGATGTGGGGTGTGGGTGTGGGGTGTGGGGGTGGGGTGTGGGTGTGGGGTGGGGTTTGGTGTGGGGTGGGGTTTGGTGTGGGGTGTGGGGTGTGGTGTGGATATGGTGTGTTGGGTACGTGGTGTGGGTGTGGGACTGGGTGTAGGTATGGGGTGTGGGTGTGGGGTGTGGGAATGGGTGTGGGTGTGGGGTATGGGGTGTGGGCTGTGGTGTGAGATTAGGTGTGGGTATGGGGTGTGGGTGTGGGGTGTGGGATTCGGGGTGTGGGTGGGATGTGAGGTATGGGATCTGGGTTGTGGGTGGCAGACACTTACTTGGCCTGGTTGCTGAGGAGGGTCACATTCACATTGCCGAGGACCAGGTTCAAGTAGAGCCTGGAAGGAAACACCTGTGAGGGGCGTGATCCTTAGCAGGTGGGTGTGAATTAACAACATTCAAACTCAACACACCTAACAAGCACATCCCAAGTAGTGATGTTAGAAGATAGGGGGCCTAAGCTCTGTGGGTAAATGGACCCCCACATCGAGTGAGAATAATGATTGACCAAAGGACATTACACCTGTGACAGGAGAGTGTGCGGAGTTGATTTCCCCTCCATGCTGCCTTAAAGACCGTATTTCTCAGCCTGCCTTGCAGCCAGATGTCAGCAGGTGACTAAGCATAGCCAATGAGGTGGAGGCATAGGTACAACCTCTAGGTCAATTTTTAAAGAATTTTCTGGACCGGGCGCGGTGGCTCACGCCTGTAATCCCAGCACTTTGGGAGGCCAAGGCGGGTGGATCACAAGGTCAGGAGTTCGAGACCATCCTGCCGAACCGTCTCTACTAAAAATACAAAAAAATTAGCCGGGTGTGGTGGCAGACGCCTTGTAGTCCCAGCTACTCGGGAGGTTGAGGCAGAAGAATGGAGTGAACCCAGGAGGCGGACCTTGCAGTGAGCCGAGATCCGGCCACTGCACTCCAGCCTGGGCAACGGAGTGAGACTCCGTCTCAAAAAAAAAAAAAAAAAAAAGGATTTTCTTTATTTTTCATTATTATAATTATCATTGTTATTATTTTTAGAGACAGGGTCTCACTCTGTTGCCCAGGCTAGAGTGCAATGGCATGATCATAGCTCATTGCAGTGTTGTAGTTTTTTTTGACAGAGTCTCGCTCTGTCGCCCAGACTGGACTGCAGTGGCATGATCAGGACTCGCTGTAACCTCCACCTCCCGGGTTCAAGCGATTCTCCTGCCTCAGCCTCCCAAGTAGCTGGGATTACAGGCACGTGCCACCACACCCAGCTAATTTTTGTATTTTTAGTAGGTTTAGGGGTTTCACCATGTTGGCCAGGCTGGTCTCGAACTCCTAACCTTAACCTGCCTCAGTCTCCCAAGGTACTGGGATTACAGGCGTGAGCTACTGTGCCCAGCCTCACTGCAGTCTTGAACCCCTAGGCTCAAGTAGTCCTCCTACCTCAGTCACCAAAGTAGCTGGGATTACGGGTACACACCACCATGCCAATTTTGTTAAAGTTTTTTAGAGATGAGGTCTCACGATGTTGTCCAGGCTGGTCTTGAATTCCTGGGCTCAAGTGATCCTCCCACCTCGGCCTCCCGAAGTGCTGGGATGACAGGCACAAGCCACCACACCCAGCCTTGAGCTGGGTTTTCTATCATTTGCAATCCAACGATTCCCAACCGAGGTAAGAGGCACAGAGGCCTAGGCACAGAGGGGCAGGAGGCAGATGCGCGTGACACTGTAAGAGGGTCACGAATGCTAGGCTGCTGTTCATTCTGCAGAAAATGATCATCACTTAACTCAGGGAGGGAGTCTTTACCCAAACATAGTAAAAAAGGAGAAGCTCAGAGGAATGGGTTAAAATGTAACAGGGCTAACCAGCTCCCTCCCACCTGCTACAGGCCTGAAAGGAGCCCCGCCTCCTAGCGCAGGCTCTGACTCAGCGCTAGGCTGATCCGGAAAACAGGGTCAGGGTGAACTGACTGGGCTCAGCAGCATATGCCGGGTCACGATGATACCAGGCTGTAAGCAGCTCTCTCCAGAACAAGGTGGCAATGACATCACTTGAGGGAGGGAACAGGGACTTCTCTGAAGGTGGAAAATAGAAAGAACATGGGCTTTGGAGTCAGAATGTCTGCTGTTCACATCCTGGCGTGGCCATTCTCTGATGTCTCTGAATCTTGTAAAAATGGGGATCTCTTGGTCTGACGCACAGGTTGTTGAGGATAAAACGAGTGACATCACAGGAGTTCCTGGCACAGCTCTGAGCGTACAGGAGGCACTCAATGCATGTTTGTTCTCCTGGGAAAGAACACCTCCCTCTTAACCCCAGGTGGCACCAGGCATGCGGTAGGTGCTGGTTCCTTGCAACGGCCCTCCCAGGAATACTGCCGTCACACGGTGTGGCTAAGGTGCTCTCCTGGGCTCACGGAGGAATGCGTAAGGAAGCCTTCTTACGTCTCCTGCCCTTTCTTCCCTCTTTCCCCTTCAATCTGAGCACCAGCAGGAAGGTGAGAGTTATATGGACCAGCTGTGCTAGGCCTGGGCATGGGCCTGTGCTAGGGGTGGGGAGGTTGCCAACTCCTACCCGTTCTTCTTGGGCAGGTAGGCCTCCATGTCGAAGAAGACGTCCTGCCGCTCCTTGATATTTGCGGCCATCTGCTGAACGAGCTCCGCCTCCTCCTGGCTGGTATGGCGTTTGCACCTGTGGACAGAGATGCAAGCACAGGGGAAGGGGCGTCACTCAGAGGGAGGAGGGCTATGGACTCCCCCAGTCCCAGCCTCCCACCTTCTACCCTAGTGTGTCCCACCTTCTACCCCAGTGCCTCCACCTTCTACCCCAGTGCCTCCACCTTCTACCCCAGTGCCTCTCACCTTCTATCCCAGCCTCCCACCTTCTACCCCGTGCCTCCACCTTCTACCCCAGTGCCTCTTGCAACCACAGTTCCCTATCTCAACTTTCTGGGTTGGGGAAGTGATGCTGCCTCCCAGGTAGTCTTGTGAATTTTGGTAAATCCTTAAACCTCTCTGCCTAATTTTCCATACCTGAAAAACCGAGATAACCTCAAGTCTACCTCACAGACAATAGCCTGGTGAGGATTAAATGAGTAAGTACAGCATAGAGCATCTAGAATAATACTTGATAGTATGAGCTCAAGGGATAATTACTAACAATACTATTTTTCTTCTCATTTTTCTTTCTTTTTTTCTTTTATGAGACAGAGTCTCGCTCTGTCACCCAGGCTGGAGTGCAGTGGCGCCATCTTGGCTCACTGCAAGCTCTGCCTCCCGCGTTCATGCCATTCTCCTGCCTCAGCCTCCTGAGTAGCTGGGATTACAGTCTCCTGCCACCACACCTGGCTAATTTTTTTGTATTTTTAGTAGAGACGGGGTTTCACTGTGTTAGCCAGGATGGTCTTGATCTCCTGACCTCATGATCTGCCTGCCTCGGCCTCCCAAAGTGCCGGGATTATAGGCGTGAGCCACCACGCCCAGCCTTCGTCTCATTTTTCTAAAGAAATAGCTAGCAGGCATGATGTTATAGTCCCAGCACATACGCCTATGATCTTAGCACTTTGGAAGGCCAGGGCGGGAAGATCACTTGAGGCCAGGAGTTTGAGGCCAGCCTGATCAACATAGCAAGCAAGACCCAGTCTCTACAAAAAATTAATCAAAGAAACAACCAAGGCCAGGTGTAGTGGCTCACGCCTGTAATCCCAACACTTTGGGAGGCTGAGGTGGGTCGATCAACTGAGGTTGGGAGTTCGAGACCAGCATGACCAACATGGAGAAACCCCATCTCTACTAAAAATACAAAATTAGCTGGGCATGGTGGTGCATGGCTGTAATCCCACCTACTTGGGAGGCTGAGGCAGGAGAATCACTTGAACCTGGGAGGCAGAGGTTGCAGTGAGCCAAGATCGCACCATTGCACTCCAGCCTGAGCAACAAGAGCGAAACTCTATCTCAAAAAAAAAAAAAAAGATGGGGGAGGTGGTTAAGAAAACAACCAGGGGCTGGATGTGGTGGCTCATGCCTGTAATCCCAGCACTTTGGGAAACTGAAGTGGGCAGATCACCTGAAGTCAGGAGTTCCAGACCAGCCTGGTCAACATGGCAAAACGCTGTCTCTACTGAAAATATAAAAATTAGCTAGGCGTGGTGGCGGGCCCCTGTAATCCCAGCTACTTGGGAGGCTGAGGCAGGAGAATTGCTTGAACCCACGAGGCAGAGGTTGCAGTGAGCCGAGATCGTGCCACTGCACTCCAGCCTGGGCCACACAGCGAGACTCTGACTCAAAAACAACAACAACAACAGTTACAAAAAAACACCACCAAGCATGGTGGTGCATGCCTGTAGTCCTAGTAGTCATGAGGCTAAGGTGGGAGGATTGCTTGAGCCCAGGAGATCAAGGCTGTGGTGAGCCATGATTGCGCCACTGCACTCCAGCCCGGGTGACAGAGCAAGACCCTATCTCAAAAAAATAAGACTGGACACAGTGGCTCACGCCTGTAATCCCAACACTTTGGGAGGCCAAGGCAGGAGGATCGCTTGAGGTCAGGAGTTTGAGACCAGCCTGGCCAACATAGTGAAACCCTGTCTCTAGTAAAAGTACAAAAATTAGCTGGGCATGGTGGCGGGCACCCGTAATTCCAGATACTCAGGAGGCTAAGACAGGAAGGAGAATTGCTTGAACCCAGGAGGCAGAGGTTGCAGTGAGCTGAGATTGTGCCGCTGCACTCCAGCCTGGGCGACAGAGCGAGACTCCATCTCTGAATGAATGAATGAATGAATCAATCAATCAATCAATATAATTTTTAAAAATAGAAATAAATAACCTACAGATTACCAAGAGGACAGACAGAAAGCCCCTGAAAGCATAAGCAGTCGACCAGTTAAGGTCTGTTATTCTTTGGTAACATGGAACTCTCAAAACTAGAAAACAAGCCAGCAGAGACATCTCAGAATGGCAGGGGTCCTTGGTCTAAGACCCTAACTCATGGGTCAACCTTCTAACTCAGTACTTCTTAACTGGGAGCAGCCGGCAATGCCTGGAGACATCTTGGTGGTCACACCTGGGGCGGAAGTGCTACTGGCATCGGTGGGCAGAGGCCAGGGATGCTACTCACTATCCCACAGTGCGCTGCACAGCCCCCACAGACCCATCAATAGTGCTGAGGTTAGCCATGTGCCCATCTGTGAAGCAATCACTGAGAATCTGAAAAACTCTAGACTGAAAAAACTCTAGACTCTGAGTCCTGTCATTACCAAGACGTGTTTTTCCAAAGCCACATCTGGTGATGTGTTTGCATGGGGCCATCTCTACCCCTTAGTTGCAGGCCTCCATTTTCAAAATGGCCCGCCACACTGAGAGCTATAATCAGGACCTTCCTCCAAAATTGTCCACAAGGAAAGAGTTGACCAAGAGTCCCAGATTCTAAAATAGAAGCCTAGCTAAGTGACTTGGGACAAGTCACTTGGAGCTTCAGTTTCTCTGCCTGACAAGGGGGTCACTGCATCCACTGGGCCCCTTCACATACCAGGCAGGAAGGGACTTCACAGACCTGGAGAAGTCAGGAAATGAACACGATCCAGGCCTGGGGAACCGAACTAAGCTATGAGCTCAAGCGCATCTCCACCAGGGATGGCAACCTAGTGGCCACTACCCCAGAGACCCCAGTGGGGAGGACACCCCACACCCACAAAACGGCGCTGCCTGTTTACTTGTCCAGCAGGGCACCTTCCTATAACAGCACCCACCTTTCCCCTGGGAAACTACTCATCTTCTTCTCCCACCACCCACATGGCTGTCCCTCCACTTCCCAGGGCCACAGACTGAGCGCACAGCATGGGGCTGTCCAAGCAGCTTCTCAGTGATTGGTTCACAAATGGGCATTCAACCAATCCCAGCCAATGAGGACTAACCCAGAATGTTGGCTGAAGTACTGGGAAAAAGAAACTCTCCGCCAGGCACAGTGGCACACGCCTGTAATCACAGCTACTTGGGAGGCTGAGGCAGGAGAATCACTTGAACCCAGAAGACGGAGGCTGCAGTGAGCCGAGATCAGAGATCACGCCATTGCTTTCCAGCCTGGGTGACAGAATGAAAGACTCCATTTCAAGAAAAAAAAAAAAAGAGAAACTCTCCTTCAACCAGGGTGGCACAGCCAGCAGGAAGCAAGGTTGGAGAATATAAGCCTGGCACTGTTGGTGGAGGGGACAGTCACCCTGAGAGTGACACCAATCCAGAGGAAGGCAGAATTTAGAGGGAAAAAAACAGATGCCCCAAAACACCCTTTGACCCCTGGATCCAGTGATGCCTGAAGCAACTCCCAGTCCTGTCTTTTTCCACTGAGATTGCCATTCTCTGCTTCAGCCTGTTTTGAGTTGGGCTTCTGTCCCTCAGAACCAGAGCAGCCCACGGGCTGCAGCTGCACCTACCTCTGGAGTGTGAGCTTCAAGTCCTTGAGGTGCTTCTTCTGCTTACTGATGGAACTGCTACACAGCGTCTGCAGCACAGCCAGCTCCTCCAGCTTCTGCTTGTAGATCCTGTGCGTCTCCTGGAGGACAGGGGACCCCGGGGGAAGGTGTGCGGGAGAATGTGAACAGGTCATTTTCTTTTCTCTTTGACAGAGTCTCGCTCTGTCACCCAGGCTGGAGTGCAGTGGCATGATCTCAGCTCACTGCAAGCTCTGTCTCCTGGGTTTGAGCGATTCTCCCACCTCGGCCTCCCAAGTAGCTTGGATTACAGGTGCCCACCACCATGCCCGGCTAATTTTTTTTTTTTTTTTTTGGATTTTTCAGAGAGATGGGGTTTCACCATATTGGCCAGGCTGGTCTCGAACTCCTGACATTGTGATCCACCTGCCTGGGCCTCCCAAAGTTCTGGGATTACAGGCATGAGCCACCGCGCCCAGCCAGCTTATTGTTTTTAATGTCATGGTCTTCATCTCCCATGTTGGTTTCCCTAAATTGTTGGTGTTTGTCTTAG
Source organism: Chlorocebus sabaeus (assembly GCF_047675955.1). Taxonomy (NCBI): domain Eukaryota; kingdom Metazoa; phylum Chordata; class Mammalia; order Primates; family Cercopithecidae; genus Chlorocebus; species Chlorocebus sabaeus. Next base: position 118,982,807 of record NC_132914.1, on the reverse strand, counting down.
AAGTCCAGAGATAAGGGGTTGTTTCCCTGCCTGTGGTGTTATTTATTGGGAGGTGTGTGATGGTGGCAAAGTCAAGAAGTTACTGTGTTTTGTTCCCCCAGCACTGAGGCAAAGTCTCTTGTATTTTCCCATGGTGAAACCCCATCTCTACTAAAAATGCAAAAATTAGCCAGGCATGGTGGCGGGCATCTGTAATCCCAACTACTTGGGAGGCTGAGGCAGGAGAATCACTTTAACCCAGCGGGTGGAGGTTGCAGTGAGCGAAGACCACACCACTTCACTCCAGCCTGGGTGAAAGTGCAAAACTCCGTCTCAATAAAAATAAAGACAAAAAGAATAAGCCACTGCTCGCTTTGGCAGCACGTGTACTAGAATTGGAATGATACAGACAAGGTTAACATGGGCCCTGAGAAATTAAAAAACATTGAAAAACAAAGCAACGATAAACTAACTCAAGTGACTTTTTTTTTTTTTTTAGCGGTTGGAGAGATGGATTTAACAGAGGGACAGCAAAAGCAGATGGTCCAACAGTGAGCACAGAGGCTAAACTCCCCTGCCTGCCAAGCAAGGCACCTAGGTATAAAGTTAAGTGAGGCCGGGCGCAGTGGCTCAAGCCTGTAATCCCAGCACTTTGGGAGGCCAAGACGGGTGGATCACGAGGTCAGGAGATCGAGACCATCCTGACTAACGCGGTGAAACCCCGTCTCTACCAAAAAAACACAAAAAACTAGCCGGGCGAGGTGGCGGGCGCCTGTAGTCCCAGCTACTCGGGAGGCCGAGGCAGGAGAATGGCGTAAACCCCGGAGGCGGAGCTTGCAGTGAGCTGAGATCTGGCTACTGCACTCCAGCCTGGGCGACAGAGCGAGACTCCGTCTCAAAAAAAAAAAAAAAGAAAAAGAAAGTTAAGTGAGGCCAGGCACGGTGGCTCATGCCTGTAATCCCAGCACTTTGGGAGGCTGAGGCAGGCGGATCATTTGAGGTCAGGAGTTCGAGACCAGCCCGACCAACATGGTGAAACCCTGTCTCTACTAAAAATATAAAAATTAGCCAGGCATGGTGGCAGATGCCTGTAGTCCCAGCTACTCAGGAGGCTAAGACAGGAGAATTGTTTGAATCTGGGAGTCGGAGGTTGCAGTGAGCTGAGGTCTGCCTGGGTGACAGAGCAAGACTCCATCTCAAAAAAAAAAAAAAAAAAGAAAGGAAGTCAGTAAATAAGGAAGAGGCAAAGGCTAAGAATTAACTAGATGACAATAAAAATGACAAGTGACTAGATGACAATTAGGAGACACATCCAAGAATGCTGTGAATCACCTTGAATAGAGTGAGTCACCTTGGCCCACCCACTAAGAAGATAAAAGGGTGACTTCCCTCTGTCCTTCCTGGGCCCCCCAGGAAGGAAAAATCAATGCTTTTATTTTATTTAATGTTTTTTTTTTTTTTTTAATTTTTATTTTTTTTATTTTTTGAGACGGAGTCTCGCTCTGTCGCCCAGGCTGGAGTGCAGTGGCCGGATCTCAGCTCACTGCAAGCTCCGCCTCCCGGGTTCACGCCATTCTCCCGCCTCAGCCTCCCGAGCAGCTGGAACTACAGGCGCCTGCCAACTCGCCTGGCTAGTTTTTTTGTATTTTTTAGTAGAGACGGGGTTTCACCGGGTTATCCAGGATGGTCTCGATCTCCTGACCTCGTGATCCGCCCGCCTCGGCCTCCCAAAGTGCTGGGATTACAGGCTTGAGCCACTGCGCCCAGCCAATGTTTTTATTTTAAAATAATTTCAAATTGGGCATGGTGGCTCACGCCTGTAATCCCAGCTACTCGGGAGGCTAAGGCATGAGAATTGCTTGAACCCAGGAGGCGGAGGTTGCAGTGAACTGAGATTATGCCACTGCACTCCAGAGTGAGACTCCGTCTCAAATACATATATAAATGAAGAATAATAATAATAGTAATAGTAATAATTTCAGACACAGGGGCTCATGCCTGTAATCCCAGCACTTTGGGAGGCCAAGGCAGGTGGATCACCTGAAGTCGGAAGTTTGAAACCAGCCTGACCAATGTGGAGAAACCCCATCTCTACTAAAAACACAAAATTAGCCAGGCGTGATGGCGCATGCCTGTAATCCCAGCTACTCAGGAGGCTGAGGCAGGAGAATCGCTTGAACCCGGGAGGCTTAGGCTGTGGTGAGCCGAGATCGCACCACTGCACTCCAGCCTGGGCAACAAGAGTGAAACTTCATCTCAAAATAATAATGATTATAATAATAATTTCAAGCTTGCAGAATTACAAAAACAACACAAAGAACTCACTTCTACTCTTCACCCAGATTCACCAGCTGTTCCTTCATTCTGTATTTGATTTATCCCCCATATCTGTGTGCCTGCGTGTGCACACATGTGCATGCCTGCCTGTGTGTTCTTTTTCTATATCAGGCAGGCAATCGTAAGCCACAGCCGCAGGCCAAGTCTGGCTACCTAATTTTGTATGCTCAGTAAGACAGAAATGGGTTTTGCAGGCTTGAAAAAAAATCACTAGAATCTTTCATGGTGTGTGAAAATTATATAAATTGGCATTGCAGTATCCATAAATAAAGTTTTATTGGAACACAGCCACGCCCACCCATTTAAATATTCCGTGTGGCTGTGCTGGGACTCTAACAGCAAAACAAGTAGTTGTGACAGAGACCATATGGCCCATAAAGCTCAAAATTTTCACTATTTGGCTTTTTACCAAAAAGATTTGCCCACTCCTGTGCTAAACCATTTGGGAGTTAGTTGTAGACAACACACCTCTTTTCTCCTAAATAGTACAGTGTGTATCTAGTAAGAACAGCAATATTCTCTCAAATATCCATAGTACAATTATCAAACGCAACTGACCCTTAAATGACGTGGGTTTCAACTGCATGTCCACTTATACACAGATTTTCTTCCACCTCTGCCACCTGTGAGACAGCAAGACCAAGCCCTCCTCTTCCTCCTCCTGCTACTCCTCAATGTGAAGACACAAAGGATGAAGATCTTTACAATGGTCCACTTCCACTTACTGAAGAGTAAATATATTTTCTCTTCCTTATGATTTTCTTAATAACATTTTCTTTTCTCTAGCTTTTTTTTTTTTCTTTAAGACAGACTCTCACTCTTGTTGCCTATGCTGGAGTGCAGTCGCATGATCTCCAATCACCACAACCTTCACCTCCCAGGTTCAAGCGATTCTCCTGTCTCAGCCTCCTGAGGGATTACAGGCATGTACCACCACGCCTGGCTAATTTTGTATTTTTAGGCTGGTCTCGAACTCCGGACCTCAGGTGATTCACCTGCCTCAGCCTCCCAAAGGGCTGGCATTACAGGCGTGAGCCACCGTGCGGGGCCTCTCTAGCTTTCTTTATTGTAATAATACAATGTATAATGCATATATAAAATGTGTGTTAATCGACTGTCTCTGTTATCAGTGAGACTCTGCTCAACATTAGGCTGATAGAAGTTTTGTGGGAGTTCCTGGGCACATTGACTCATGCCTATAATCCCAACACTTTGGGAGGCCAAGGTGGGTGGATCGCCTGAGGTCAGGAGTTTGAGACCAGCCTGACCAATATGGTGAAACCCTGTCTCTACTAAAAGTGCAAAAATTAGCCAGACATGGTGGAGGGCACCTGTAATCAGGAGGCTGAGGCAGGAGAATCACTTCAACCTGGGATGCGGAGATTGCAGTGAGCTGAGATCACACAACTGCACTCTGTCTCCAAAAAAAAAAATATATGGTAGTTTTGGAGGAGTCGAGTTTCTGGCCAGGCTGGGTGGTTCACACCTGCAATCCCTGCACTTTGGGAGGCTGTGGTGGGTGGATCACTTGAGGCCAGGTGTTCAAGACCAGCCTGGTCAACATGGTAAAACCCCATCTCTACTAAAAATACAAAAATTAGCCAGGTGTGGTGCGGGCGCCTGTAGTTCCAGATACTCGGGAGGCTGAGGTGAGATGATTACTTGAACCCAGGAGGTGGAGGCTGTAGTAAGCTGAGATCGTGTCACTGCACTCCAGCCTCGGTAACAGAGGGAGACTCTGTTCCAAAAAAAAAAAAAAAAAAAAGTTATATACTTGGCTTTTCAACTGATTGGCACCCCTAACCCCACCTTGTTCAAGGGTCAATCGTGTAGAAAATGTAACGTTGATATAACACAATGCTATGGCCTCACATACCACTCAAATTCAAATTTTGTTGACTGTCTCTTTTATGGCAATTTTCCTTCAGATCTTGGATCCAATTCAGTCTCATGCCTTCTGGTACTGTTCATGTCTCTTTACTCTCCTTTAATCTAGAACAATCTCCCAATCTCTGCCTTTCGTGAATTTAAGTTTGTTATTGTTTTTTGTTTTTTGAGACAGAGTTTGACTCTTGTCGCCCAGGCCAGAGTACAGTGGTGTGATCTTGGCTCACTGCAACCTCTGCCTCCCAGGTTCAAGCGATTCTCCTGCCTCAGCCTCCCAAGTAGCTGGGATTACAGGTGCCACTATACCCAGCTAACTTCTGTATTTTTAGTAGAGACGGATGGGGTTTCACCATGTTGACCAGGCTGGTCTAGAACACCTGACCTCAAATGATCCTCCCACCTCGGCCTCCCAAAGTGCTGGGATTACAGGCATGAGCCACCGTGCCTGGCCGAATTTAAGTTTTTAAAGCGTTTGGTCCAGTTTTCTGGGAGAATGTCCCCCAGTGGGGGGTTGCGGATGTTTCCTCATGATTTGGGGCATGCATGGGTACCAGCATGTTACTAAAAGGATGTTGTGCCCTTATTAGTGGCTCCTGCCAAGAGGGACACCATATCCATGATGCTAACTTTGCTGGGTAAAGGCAGCCAGGATGCCCACCCAGCTTCTGCACTATGTAGTGTCCAACTTTCCATTGGCAATTAACAAGTTATCTGTGTGAAGAAAGGCTGTGTTTTAATCACTTTTGAATTCTTCAGTGCTAAACAGCCCTCTATGTCCAACAAATACCTGCTGGTAACGAAACCAGACGAAGAGGACAGAGGTGGAGAGATCCTGCCCAGACAATGCAGCCTTGGGGAAGACAGGGCCCTGGCTTGAGAGGCTGCTGTGAGATAAGGGGCCTGCACCCCTCCTGGTGGCCTTTGGTGCTGGTTCCTGCCATGAAGAGATAAGACCAGGGCTACAAAATCAGCTGCCAGATGCTCATCAGGACCTCATCTGTTTCAATTAATATTTAATGTCACAAGTAAAACATGAAGACATCATCCTTGTTAAAAATTAAAACACTACAGCTATGGCTGACGTCTGCTTTTTTTTTTTTTTTTTTTTTTTTTTTGAGATGGAGTCTCGCTCTGTCGCCAGGCTGGAGTGCAGTGGCGCGATCTCGGCTCACTGCAACCTCCGCCTCCTGTGTTCAAGCGATTCTCCTGCCTCAGTCTCCCAAGTAGCTGGTATTACAGGTGTGCACCACCATGCCTGGCTAATTTTCATATTTTTATATTTTTAGAATAGATTACAGGTGTGAGCCACTGTGCCCGGATTTTTTTTTTTTTGGAGACAGGGTCTCACTCTATCACACAGGCTGGAGTACAGTGGCTTGATCTCAGGTCACTGTAACCTCCACCTCCCGGGTTCAAGTAATTATCGTGCCTCAACCTCCCAAGTAGCTGGGACTACAGGCGTGCACAACCATGCCCAGCTAATTTTTGTGTTTTTAGTAGAGATGGGGTTTCACCATGTTGACTAGGCTGGTCTCGAACTCCTGGCCTCAAGTGATCCGCCATCTTGGCCTCCCAAAGTGCTGGGGTTACAGATGTGAGCCACTGCATCCGGCAACTTCTGCAAGTTCTGAACCACATATTTCATTAGGAACTGCTTGCCCTCCACTCTCTCTTCCCTGGCTAGGAAATGCAACAAAGGGCTCAGTTACCTTGAAGCCAGAAGCAGCAGAGCCCATTGCCCCTCCCCAACCAAACTAACCTGAGTCCCAGTGCAGCCTCATGGGACACAGCTTCCCAACTGTGATTTCTTTCTTTTTTGAGACAGAGTCTTGCTCTGTCACCTACGCTGCAGTGCAGTGGCACAGTCTCGGTTTACTGCAACCTCCGCCTCCTGGGTTCAAGTGATTCTCCTGCCTCAGACTCCCGAGTAGCTGGGATTAAGGGCGCATACAACCACACCCAGCTAATTTTTGTAGTTTTAGTAGAAACGAGGTTTCATCATGTTGGCCAGGCTGGTATCAAACTCACGACCTTGGGTAATCCACCCACCTCGGCCTCCCAAAGTGCTGGGTTTACAGGCGTGAGCCACTGTGCCCCACCCACTGTGATGGTTTTAAAACATGGCCACTTATTCTTTATCATGCCTCACATAGAGAGGCAGTGCCTCTGTTCACTCCCCTTAAATCTAGGTACGCTTGTGACTAGTCTGACAATAGAATATGGCAGAATTGACACTACATAACTTCTGAGAAAAAGTCACGGAAGGCCCTGTGGCTTCCACCTAAGTTCCTGGAGCAACTAAGTAAGTGGAACTAGTTGCTCTTGGAGCAAAAAGTACAGCTATCCTGAGGCAACCATGCTATATGAAGCTTTAGCCACACAGAGAAGTCCCGTGTAGTCACTCCAATCAATAGTCCCAACTAAGACAAATCTTGTCAGTCCCACATAGGTTCCAGACATGTACATAAACAAACATCCAGGCGGGGCGCAGTGGCTCGCCCCTGTAATCCCAGCACTTTGGGAGGCTGAAGCAGGAGGATTACCTGAGGTTAGGAGTTTGAGATCAGCCTTGCCAACATGATGAAACCTCATCTCTACTAAAATTACAAAAATTAGACAGCATGGTGGTACATGCCCGTAATCCCAGCTACTCGGGAGGCTGAGGCAGGATTGCTTGAACCTGGGAAGTGGAGGTTGCAGTGTGCTGAGATCGTGCCACTGCGCTCCAGCCTAGTCGACAGAGGAAGACTGTCTCAAAAAGAAAAAGAAGGCCGGGGGCGGTGGCTCATGCCTGTAATTCCAGCACTTTGAGAGGCCGATGCAGGCGGATCACCTGAGGTCAAGAGTTTGAGACCAGCACGGCCAACATGGTGAAACGTCGTCTCTACTAAAAATACAAAAAAAATTAGCTGGACATGGTGGTGGGCACCTGTAGTCTCAGCTACTTGGGGAGACTGAGGCAGGAGAATCGCTTGAACGCAGGAGGCAAAGGATGCAGTGAGCCAAGATCGCACCACTGCACTCCAGCCTGGGCGACTAAGCGAGACTCCATCTCCAAAAAAAAAAAAAAAAAAAGGAGAGGGGAATGGCGGGGGTGAAGTTCCCAAGTCTCGCGAGAAGTGCGTTTAGGCTTCACGCCAACTTCCACGCTGTGGCCCCTGCATAAGCCTCTCCAGAAAGACAAGATGGTGAAAGAGCTGAACCTGATGAAGACTCAGGAAGTGGGGCACCTCTTCCTGTACCTCCAAAGAGAAGAATTAAAAGAAATATATTCAGGCTGACTCAGACTAATTTCAGAGAGAGGACTTCCAGCCCTAAGGCATGTATTTGATAAGGCAGAATCCAAAGGTAAAGGTCATGAGGCTGAAGACTTGAAGACTCTAATCAGACACGTGGAGCACTGGGCACACAGGCTATTCCCTAAACTGCAGTTTGAGGATTTTATTGACAGACGAATACCTGGGAAATAAAAAGGAAGTTCAAACCTGTTTAAAACGAATTCAACTTGATCTCCCTATTTTACGTGAAGATTTTGTTAGCAATAATGATGAAGTTGCGGAAAATAATGGACATGATGTATCTGCAACTGAATGAGATCCCTTTCTGATAAACCCATCTGAAAGTGAGATGTTTGCTTCTGAGTCAAGTAGAAGCCTAACACAAGAGCAACAACAAAGAACTGAGAGAAATAAACAACCGGCCTTGGAAAGAAGGAAGGCAAAGCTGCTAATAGTCCCTAGGAAATGATATGTTAATGAATACACAAGGGGCACAGACAGTTGAAGAGGTTAATACTGATGAGGATCAAAAGGAGAAGTCAAATGGATTAAACGAAGACATTCTAGACAATCCATGTAACAATGGTCCTGCTAATGGTTTAAATGAAGAGGGGTAATTAAAATTTAGAGGAAACACTGCTGGACCAGTCTTTTTAAAATGTGCAACAATGGCCGGGCGCGGTGGCTCAAGCCTGTAATCCCAGCACTTTGGGAGGCCGAGACGGGCGGATCACGAGGTCAGGAGATCGAGACCATCCTGGCTAACACAGTGAAACCCCGTCTCTACTAAAAACACAAAAAACTAGCCGGGCGAGGTGGCGGGCGCCTGTAGTCCCCGCTACTCGGGAGGCTGAGGCAGGAGAATAGCGTAAACCCGGGAGGCGGAGCTTGCAGTGAGCTGAGATCCGGCCACTGCACTCCAGCCCGGGCGAAAGAGCAAGACTCCGTCTCAAAAAAAAAAAAAAAAAGTGCAACAATAACTTGATGCCTCATCCGGAAATGTTACTGAAGCTAGGTAAGTTTCCATTAAGAGAAAATATATCTGTTAATTCACCACCCTGCAAGCTTGGTGTTACTATGTATTTTTTCTTCTTTGAGTGAAAGTCCTTAGGTGGTAAAACTTTTATAGATTCTTGTTTAAAATCTGGTAATATGGCAGGGCCCACTGTAATCCCAACACTCTGGGAGGCCAATGCGGGTGGATCACAAGGTCAGGAGTTCAAGACCAGCCTGACTAACATGGTGAAACCCCATCTCTACTAAAAATATAAAAATTAGCCGGGCGTGGTGGTATGTGCCTGTAATCCCAGCTACTCAGGAGGCTGAGGCAGAATAATCACTTGAACCCAGGAGGTGGAGGTTGCAGTGAGCTGAGATCGCGCCACTGCACTCCAGCCTGGGTGACAGAGCAAGACTTGGTCTCAAACAAAACAAAACAAAAAAGGCCGGGCGCGGTGGCTCATGCCTGTAATCCCAGCACTTTGGGAGGCCGATGCGGGTGGATCACGAAGTCAACAGAGGGAGGCCATCCTGGCCAACATGGTGCAACCCTATCTCTACTAAAAATACAAAACTTAGTTACGCATGGTGGCATGCACCTGTAGTCCCAGCTACTCGGGAGGCTGAGGCAGGAGAACTGCTTGATCCCAGGACGTGGAGGTTGCAGTGAGCCGAGATCGCACCACTGCACTCCAGCCTGGCGACAGAGTGAGACTCTGTCTCAAAAAAAATCTGGTAATATGGTATTTATTTGTAGTTATGCTTGTCACTTTATTTAAATCTATTTATTTATTATCTCTACTGTTTGTTTTTATAGAGATATGACTTCATAAAATGACTAGTATAAACTGGTAATAAGCAGTTTCTGCTGCTGGTCTGTCATTGAATGCCTTGTTTTCACTAAGTTGGGAGGTTTTGTTTCTGGGGTTTTTTTGTTTGTTTTTGAGATGGAGTCTTGCTCTGTCACCCAGGCTAGAGTGCAGTGGCATGATCTCGGATCACTGCAACCTCTGCCTCCTGGGTTCAAGCGATTCTCCTGCTTCAGCCTCCCAAGTAGCTGGGACTACAGGTGCATGCCACCACGCCCAACTAATTTTTTGTATTTTACTGCTCCTTGAAGAGCAGGGCTAACCCATGGACAGCATGTCCACAGTAGCCTGGGTGAAGTTATGTACATATATATTGAATATTAATTCTTTTTTTTTCTCTTTTTTTGAGATGTAGTTTTGCTCTTGTCACCCAGGCTAGAGTGCAATGGCACTATCTCAGCTTGCTGCAACCTCCACCTCCTGGGTTCAAGTGATTCTCCTGCCTCAGCCTCTCGAGCACCTGGGATTACAGGCACCTGCCGTCATGCCTGGCTAATTTTTGTATTTTTAGTAGAGACGGGTCTCGCCATGTTGGCCAGGCTGGTCTCAAACTCCTGACCTCAGGTGATCCACCCATCTCAGCCTCGCAAAGTACTGGGATTACAGGTGTGAGCCACGGCACCCAGCCTGTCTATTTTTTAAAAGAAGTAAAAATAAAACTTATTTTGCAAACTAAAAAACAAAGAAAGAAAGAAAAAGCAGCTTTCATGGCCAGGCGTGGTGGCTCACACCTGTAATCCCAGCACAGGTGTGATTGGGAGGCCGAGGTGGGTGGATCATCTGAGGTCAGGAGTTTGAGACCAGCCTGACCAACATGGAGAAACCCCATCTCTACTAAAAGTACAAAACTAGCCAGGCGTGGTGGTTCATGCCTGTAATCCCAGCTACTCGGGAAGCTGAAGCAGGAGAATTGCTTGAACCCAGGAGGCGGAGGTTGCGGTGAGCCAAGATCATGCCACTGCACTCCAACCTGGGCAACAAGAGCAAAACTCTATCTCACAAAGAAAAAAAGAAAGAAAGAAAAGAAACCCCCAGAAGATTCCAGCCCCAGCCACGTGAGTTACCCCTCGCTACTTGAGTCTTCCCAGAAACGGCACCAGACATCATAGAGCACAGTCAAGCCTCCTTCTGTGCTCTGTCTACATTCCTGACCCACAGAATCCCCAAGCATCAGGCAACAGTTGTTTTATGCACCGGAGATAACAAACCCCACTCACCCTGGGCCACGCCGCCCTCTGGACTGTCACGTGACAAAGAAACTACTTCATTCCTGGCATTTTACTTTCAGGTCTCTTTGTGACAGCAGCGTAGCTTCTACCCTAAACACATTCTTTGGGTTTTTAAAAAGTATATTAACAGTATCAGAATATACATTAGATTCCATAACTTGCTTTTCTCACTCAGTAATATGTCTTGGAGATCTACGCACAATATACGGGGCCAGGTGCGGTGGCTCACACCTGTAATCCTAGCACTTTGGGAGGCCGAGGTGGGCAGATCACTTGAGGTCAGGAGTTGGAGACCATACTGGCCAACATGGCAAAATCCCGTCTCTACTAAAAATACAAAAATTAACCAGGTGTAATGGTGCATACCTGTAATCCCAGCTACTTGGGAGGCTGAGGCATGAGAGTTGCTTGAACCCAAGGCAGAGGTTGCAGTGAGCTGAGGTCACACCACTGCACTCCAGCCTGGGCAACAGAGTGAGACTCTGTCTCAAAAAAAAAAAAAAAAAAGAATATATGGATGCACTCCACTCTTTAGTGCTGTGCATATATTGTGCTGCAGATATACTCCAGTTTCTTTAGTCCTTCCCCTAGTGCTGGGTATTTATGTTGCTTCCTGTGTCTGACTATAACTAACAATACAATATTGAATAATATCCTTGCACGGCCTCTCTGGGCACACAGGCAGGTGTGTCTCTAGAGTAGATTTCTCTGGGGGAAGAGAGGTAAAATTGTGGGTCAGAGGCTACAGGCTTTTTATTAGATTTTTTTTTTTTTTTTTTTCTGAGACAGAGTCTCCCTCTGTTGCCCAGGCTGGGGCACAGTGGCATGATCTCGGCTCACTGCAACCTCCGTCTCCCAGGTTCAAGTGATTCTCCTGCCTCAGCCTCCCAAGTAGCTGGGACTACAGGCACCCGCCACCACACCTGGCTAATTTTTTGTATTTTTAGTAGAGACAGGGTTTCACTGTGTTAACCAGGATGGTCTCGATCTCCTGACTCTGTGATCCACCCGCCTCGGCCTCCCAAAGTGCTGGGATTACAGGTGTGAGCCACCGCGTCCAGCCTTGTTATTAGATTTAATGAGTCTTGGCAAACTGCCCTTCAGAGTAGCTATACCAATTTATACTCCCACCCACAGCATATAACAGCTGTCTACATATGAGCAACACTCCATGCTATAAACATTTAATTTTTTCCAGGTACTTTTCTAATGTTTCACTGGTGATGGTGACTGGATAAGGATGGTTAATCCATGGGCGTTCCCACAATATTGTCCCCTGATATAACGGGTCATTCCTACTCCCCTGCAATTCTCTCGCTCTGTCATTGGCCAGTCACTTTGGGGGTGGGGGGTGGTGGGGAGGGATCCCTCTCTGGAGGTCACACACACCTAGTCCACCCCCAGCCTTAGCTCTAGGCTCAGGATTTGCCAGCCACGAGGAGGACAACATGGAGTGAGGGGAGCCACAAACAAGGACCTTAGTGTGACACATTCTCCACCCCCAAGACATTCCACGCCCACACCAAGTCTTCATGGATTCCACCCTTGTGCCAGCCTCACAAGCAATGGGAAAGGTCATTAATTCATTTCTTGTATCCTTACTCTTTTCCAGACTTTCTTTCTCTTTGAGATGGAGTCTCACTCTGTTGCCCAGGCTGGAGAGCAGTGGCCCGATCTCAGCTCACTGCAACCTCTGTCTTTTGGGTTCAAGCGATTCTCCTGCCTCAGCCTCCTGAGTAGCTGGGACTACAGGCGCCTGCCACCACACCCAGCTAATTTTTGTATTTTTAGTAGAGACAGGGTTTCACCATGTTAGCCAGGCTGGTCTCAAACTCCCGACCTCAGGTGATCCGCCCGCCTCGGCCTCCCAAAGTGCTGGGATTACAGGCACGAACCACCATGCCCAGCCTCTCTTTCGTTTTTTAATTGTGGTAAAATATACATAACTCTTAACCATTGGTAAATGTTTTAAATTATGATAAAATGCACAAGAAATTTACCATCTTAATCATTTTAAGTGGACAATGTGATGGCATCACACTCACACTGTGGCACAGTCATGTGTCGCTTAACAAACAGGGTCGTTCTAAGAAATGCAGCATTAGGCGATGTCGTCATCATGCAGACATCAGAGCACACCTACAGAAACCTGGACGGTCTAGCCTATGGCTCCCAGGCTACCAACCTACACAGCGTGCTACTGTACTCAAAACTGTAGCAGACTATAACACAGTGGTAAGTATTCATGTATCTAAATGTATCTAAACAGGGCCGAGGGCAGATCACTTGAGGCCAGGAGTTTGAGACCAGCCTGGCCAGTATGGCAAAACCCTTCTCTACTAAAAATACTACAAAAATTAGCCAGGCATGGTGGTACCCGCCTGTAATCTCAGCTACTCAGGAGGCTGAGGCTGAAGAATCGCTTGAGCTGGGGAGGCAGAGGTTGCAGTGAGCCTAGACTGCACCACTGCACTCCAGCCTGGGCGGCAGAGCAAGACTCCATCTGAAAAAATAAAATAAATGTATCGAAACATAGAAAAAGGTACAGTAAAAACACAGCATCACAATCTTATGGGACCACTGTCTTTGACAGACATGTCAATATGCGATGTGTGACTATACCACCATCCATTTCCAGAACTTTTTCATCATGCCAAACAGAAACTATGAACCCATAATTCCCCATTTCACCTTCCCTTCAGCCCCTGGCAACCGCTATTCTGTCTTCCAACTCTATGAAACTCTATGAATATGACTACTCTAGGTACCACCTATAAGTGGAATCACACAGTATGTTGTGTTTTTTTTTGTTTTTTTTTGAGACAGTTTCACTCTTGCTGCCTAGGCTGGAGTGCAATGGTGTGATCCCGGCTCACCAAAACCTCCACTTCCTTAGTTCAAGCAATTCTCCTGCCTCCACCTCCCAAGTAGCTGGGATTACAGACATGTGCCACCACACCCAGCTAATTTTTGTATTTTTAGTAGAGATGGGATTTCTGCATGTTAGTCAGACTGGTCTCGAACTCCCAATCTCAGGTGATCTGCCCACCTCGGCCTCCCAAAGTGCTGGGATTACAGGCATGAGCCACTGCGCCTAGTCTTTTTCTTTTTTTTTGACAGTATCTCGCTCTGTCACCAGGCTGCAGTGGTGCGATCTCAGCTCACTGAAACCTCTGCCTCCTGGTTTTTAGTGATTTTCCTGCCTCAGCCTTCCAAGTAGCTGAGGCTACAAGCATCCAGTACCATGCCCAGCTAATTTTTGTACTTTTTTAAAGTAGAGATGGGGTTTCACCATGTTGGCCAGGGTGGTCTCGATCTCCTGACCTCATGATGTGCCCGCCTCGGCCTCCCCAAGTGCTGGGATTACAGGTGTGAGCCACTGTGCTTGGCCCAGTATGTGTCCTTTAATGACTGGCTTATTTATCACTTAGCATAATGTGCTCCAGGCTTATCCGTATTGTGGCATGTATCAGAATTTCCTTCCTTCTTTTTTTTTTTTTTTTTTTGAGCTAGAGTCTCACTCTGTTGCCAGGCTGGAGTGCCGTGGCCCAATCTCGGCTCACTGCAACCTCCACTTCCTGGGTTCCAGCAATTCTCCTTCCTCGGCCTCTTGAGTAGCTGGGATTACAGGTGCCTGCTACCATGCCCAGCTAATTTTTGTATTTTTAGTAGAGATGGGGTTTCACCATGTTGGCCAGGATGGTCTCGATCTCTTGACCTTATGATCCGCCCGCCTCGGCCTCCCAAAGTGCTGGGATTACAGGCGTGAGGCACCGCGCCTGGCCAGAATGTCCTTCCTTTTTAAGGCTAGCAGTCCACTGTATGGACAAGCCACATTTTATTTCTCCACGCCTCCACGGATGGATGGAAGGTGGGTTGCTTCCATCTTTTGGCTGTTGTGAATAATGCTGCTGTGAGCGTGGGTGTACACATATCTTTCTAAGACCCCGCTTTCAATATTTCAAAAGATTGGATCTCTCTGTCGCCCAGGCTGCAGTGCAGTGGCACAATCATGGCTCACTGCAGCCTCAAACTCAAGTGATCCTCCCACCTCAGCCTCCCGAGTAGCTGGAACTACAGGCATGTGCCACCATGCTAGCTTGTTTTTTGTTTTTTTTTTTCTTGTAGAGATAGTCTCACTATGTTGCCCAGGCTGATCTCCAACTCCTGGGCTGACACTATTCTCCCACTTCAGCCTCCCAAAGTGCTGGGATTACAGGTGTGAGCAACCACATCCCACCTGCTTTCAGCTGTTTTAGGTATATACCCCGGAAGTGGAATTGCTGGACCATATGGTAATTCTATGTTTAATTTTTTGAGGAACCGCCATACTGTTTTCTACGTGGCTGTCTTGATGCACCGTGCATGGGGCATTTCTGCCAGGCAGAGGAGATACAATCCCAGTCTTCCCTTGGAGTCCCTGGCTACTCTTTGCACATGAGGGTGTCTCCAGCAGGCCCTCAGTTAGACCTGTGCTTTGAGATGCTTTTTCTGGGAGCAGGGTGAGCCAACGGAGGCACTGCAAGCCTCCAAGCAACCTTGGCCCTGTGGCCTTGAATGGAACCAGCTGGCCAGATGAAGGCTGTTGTTTTTGCCAGTCAGGCAGCCATTCCCCTTCTGGTTAACATCCCCAAAGTTTTTTTAGGGACCCATCCCTCTGCCACACTCAGTCCATGAAATGTGGCTAGAAGCGGGGTTAGTCCTGCCCACAGGCTCCAGGAGAGAGCACATGGCCCAGGCCTGGCCAATCAGAACATCGGCCTCCCGACCCAGCAGGTAATTCAGGGATGGGCATCTGGAATCAGCAAAACTCAGTGGAAGAGCTTTTATAAGAACTGCTAAGAAAGAGAAACTCGGCCGGGCGCGGTGGCTCACGCCTGCGCGGTGGCTCACGCCTGTGAAACCCCGTCTCTACTAAAAATAGAAAAAATTAGCCGGGCGCAGTGGCAGGCGCCTGTAGTCCCAGCTACTGGGGAGGCTGAGGTAGGAGAATGGCGTGAACCCGGGATTGCGCCACTGCACTCCAGCCTGGGCGACAGAGCGAGACTCCGTCTCAAAAAAAAAAAAAAAAAAAAAAAAAAAAAAAAAAAAAAGAGAAACTCTTCCCCCCAGTTTTGAAGGTAGCAAGATGGGGACCCAGAGCTCACAGGGCTGTCTTGCCAGTCTCTGGAGGACCTAGCCTGAGAATGAACCCAGTTTGGGAAAACAGGGCAGAGAGGTAGATGAAAGCAGAGCCCTAGTGATTGCTTTTGAGCGCCTGGAACTGCTCACACCTGAAGGCAGCACGCTTCTGACTTCCTAATTACATAAGCAAACACATTCTGCGCTGCTTTGTTTTACTTTCCCAGTTGGGGCTGAGCATCCCCATTTCAGAAGTGAGTGTCGGCCGGGCACGGTGGCTCATGCCTGTAATCCCAGCACTTTGGGCGGCTGAGGTGGGCGGATCATGTGAGGTCAGGAGTTCGACACAAGCCTGGCCAACATGGTGAAACCCCGTCTCTACTAAAAATACAAAAATTAGCCAGGTGTTGTGGCACTTGCCTGTAATCCCAGCTACTCAGGAGGCTGAGGCAGGATAATCACTTGAACCCAGAAAGCAGAGGTTGCAGTGAGCCGAGATCGCACCACTGCGCTCCAGCCTGGGTGACAGAGGGAGACTCTGTCTTAGGAAAAAAAAAAAGTGAGTGTCAAAAACCAGATTAATATGGCAAAGAACAGAACTTTCCTTCTGGGCAAAGTTAACTACACTTAGTTAAGAAAAGAAGCTCTGAACCTTGGACTCATTGTTACCAATCTCTTAACTAGGGCAGTCTTTTTTTTTTGAGACAAGGTCTCTCTCTGTCATGCAGGCTGGACGGGCAGTGGTGCAATCACAGCTCACCACAGCCTCAACCTCCCCAACTCAAGTGATCCTCCTGCCTCAGCCTCCCGAGAAGCTGGGACCATGGGCACGCACCACCACACCTGGTTCATTTTTTATTGTTTTGCAGGGATGGGGTCTCATTATGCTGTCCAGGCTGGTCTCAAACTCCTGGGTTCAAGCAATCCTCTTGCCTTGGCCTCCTAAAGTACTGAGCCATGGCCCCTGGATGTCATCCTAAAGATGTGAAAAACCAGGGACTTGGAGGCTGCTTGAATGATTCCTTCATCAAGCTAGGAACTAAGCAGCACCCCCAAAAATGCGTATCTCTAAACACCCACATTGGGTGTTTTTCTACCGAACTGAGAAACTAAAGCATTTTTAAATTATTTTTATCTATTTATTTTGAGACTGGGTTATGAAACTAATTTTTGTATTTGTAGTAGAGATGGGTTTTCCTATGTTGCCCAGGCTGATCCACCTGCCTTGGCCTCCCAAAGTGCTGGGATTACAGGTGCAAGCCACTGTGCCCAGCCTGAGCTTTTTTTTTTTTTTTTTTGAGACAAAGTCTCAATCTGTTGCCCAGGCTGGAGTGCAATGGCACGACCTCAGTTCACTACAACCTCCGTCTCCTGGGTTCAAGCAATTCTCCCTGCCTCAGCCTCCCGACTAGCTGGGATTACAGGCACGTACCACCACGCCTGGCTAATTTTTGTATTTTTTTTAGTAGAGATGGAGTTTCACCATATTGGTCAGGTTGGTCTCAAACTCCTGACCTCAGGTGATCCACCTACCTCAGCCTTCCCAAGTGGTGGGATTACAGGCATGAATGAGCCACTGCACCTGGCCTAAAGCATCTTTTTTTTTTTTTTTTTTTTTTTTTTTTTTGAGACGGAGTCTCACTCTGTTGCCAGGCTGGAGTGCAGTGGCCGGATCTCGGCTCACTGTAAGCTCCGCCTCCCGGGTTCACGCCATTCTCCTGCCTCAGCCTCCCCAGTAGCTGGGACTACAGGCGCCCACCACCTCGCCCGGCTAGTTTTTTGTATTTTTTTTTTAGTGGTCTTGATCTCCTGACCTCGTGATCTGCCCGTCTAGGCCTCCCAGAGTGCTGGGATTACAGGCGTGAGCCACCGCACCCAGCCGAAGCATCATTTTTAACAACTTCATTGATATATAATTTACATGCCATACAATTCACACATTTTAAGAATATAATTCAGTGATTTTTATACGTTTACCAGGTTGTACAACCATCACCACATCTTGTGTTAGAACCTTCTATCACCCAGTAAGATCCCTGGTGTCTCTTCACAGTCACTCTCCATCTCCCCTTCTTCCTAACCCACAGCAACCTTTAACCGGCTTTCTGTCTCTAGAGGCTTTTTTGTTGTTTTTTTGGTTTTGTTTTTGAGACAGTCTCGCCGTTGCCCAGGCTGGAGTGCAGTGGCGTGATCTCTGCTCGCCGCAACCTCCGCCTCTCAGGTTCAAGCCATTCTCCTGCCTCAGCCTTCCGAGTAGCTGGGACTACAGGTGCGCATCACCACACCTAGCTAATTCTTGTATTTATAGTAGAGATGCGGGTTCACCATGTTGGCCAGGCTGGTCTGGAACTCCTGACCTCAGGTGATCTGCCCTCCTTGGCCTCCCAGAGTGTTGGGATTACAGGCGTGAGCCACCATGCCTGGCCCTGTCTCTATAGTTCTGTCATTTCTGCATATTTCATATAAATGGAATCATACAGCATGGGGTTTTTGCATCTGGCCTGACTTAGCATCATGTTTTTGTAGCATGGATCTGTTTTGTTTTGTTTCCTTTTATTGCTAGTCAGCAATAAAAATGTGGCCCAGAAGTTGTTTGGGTTGTTTTGACTTTTTGGTTACTGTATCGTGAATACTGCTGCTATGAAGATCCAATGTCATATAAGTCTGTGTGGACCTGTCTTTTCATTTCTCTTGGGTAGATAGCTAGGAATGGAATTGCTGGGTCATATGGTAAATTTCTGTCTAACTTTTAAAGAAGATGCCAAACTGCTATTTTTATTTCTAACCTTGGCAGCAGTAGATTTGAACACGGGAGACACTCATCCCAAAATGGGAGGCAGCTCTCTGCAAACAGTGCAGGGACCATCAGCATATATATATATATATATATATATATATATATATATATATTTTTTTTTTTTTTTTTTTTTTTTTTTTTTTTTCCTGAGACGGAGTCTCGCTCAGTCCCCCAGGCTGGAGTGCAGTGGCATGATCTCGGCTCACTGCAAACTCTGCCTCCTGGGTTCACGCCATTCTCCTGCCTCAGCCTGCCGAGTAACTGGACTACAGGTGCCCGCCACCACACCGGGCTAATTTTTTTTTTGTATTTTTAGTAGAGATGGGGTTTCACCGTGTTAGCCAGGATGGTCTCGATCTCCTGACCTCGTGATCCACTCGTCTCAGCCTCCCAAAGTGCTGGGATTACAGACGTGAGCCATCACGCCCGGCCAGGGACCATCAGCACATTAAATATGATTGACTCCCACCATCAAGTCCCTGGCTCTAAAAATTTAACTCAAGAGTGCTGGGGGCATAGAGGGACAGCTGCGGAAGAAGAAAATCCATTCTGCAGCACAAGGCAAACCCCAGCTCCTCAGCTGCCTTGTTCCAGGCCAATCCACACAAACAAAGCACACTTCATGGAATACCCAAATCGGAACAAAATGGAGAAAGGGTAATTATAAGGAAAACATTGGCAGTAAGGAATCAAATACCAAGACACTTATTTTTCCAAGAGAAAAATACAATCACAGTACACTACTTGATTCTGCTGTAAGTGATAATTGCATGGTCCTAACCACGTAAATAACTGACATGGAGCCTATAGAGCTGTTTCTCTTCATAGAACTTTTAGTATGTTGGCTGGGTGCAGTGGCTCACGCCTGTAATCCCAGCACTTTGGGAGGCCGAGGCGGGTGGATCACGAGGTCAGGAGTTCAAGACTAGCCTGGCCAACACAGTGAAACTCTGTCTCTACTAAAAATATAAAAAATTAGCCGGGCCTGGTGGTGGGTGCCTGTAATCCCAGCTACTCTGGAGGCTGAGACAGCAAAATCGCTTGAACCTGGGAGATAGAGGCTGCAGTGAGTGGAGATCATGCCACTGCACTCCAGCCTGGTGACAGTGCAAGACTCCATCTACCCCCCTACCAAAAAAAAAAAAGGATCACTTGAGGCCAGCCTGGACAACACAGCAAGATCCCGCCTCTCAAAAAAAAAATTTTTTTTAATTATAGCTGGCATGGTGGTAGGTACCTGTAGTCACAGTTACTTGTGAGACTGAGACAGGAGGATCACTTGAGCCAGGAGGTGAAGGCTGCTCTGAGTCATGATCACACCCCTGCACTCTAGTCCGAGTGTCAGAGTGAGACCTTGTCTCAAAAGAAAAAGAAAAAAGAAAAGAAAGAAGGAATAGTGCACACAGAGTTGAATGGCCTCATGGATCCCTCCTACATGGTATTCCCATCCTCTGCCCCTGCCAAAGAGGTGGACTGTGGTAATTTCCTCAACCCACTCTTACCCCAGATCAGTCCTGGCTTGCTCTGCCCTGGGAGGCTGATCCCTAGGAACTGCCCTCCAGTTGGGTTTGGTCAATGGCAGTCACCAGAAGACTGGAGGGCGGGAGGAGAGAGAGGCAGGGTTATCTGTTCCTCCTACCTCCTCCCAGTTCTACTGCCCCCCCTTCACCCACTACAGCTGCTGACTGGCAGCTTCTGCCAAGCTCTAGTGACTCCTCACCTTTTAGGATCAGGACTAGTAACAGCTCCCTGCTGTGGCCAGCTCCAATCATTAAACTGCCCATACCCGAGCCTGGGCAACACAGCAAGACCCTACCTCTGCAAAAGATTAAAACATTAGCTGAGCACAGTGGCACCTGCCTGTAGTCCCAGCTACTCAGGAGGCTGAGGTGGGAAGATAGCTTGAGCCTAGGAGTTCAAGGCTGCAGTGAGCTATGATACTGCCACTGCACTTCAGCCTGAGTGATGGAATTAGAACCCCTATCTTAAAAAAAAAAAAAAAAAAAAAAAAGTAAATTTAAAAAGCTGCCCACACCTTTGTAAACAGCCCCTTATTTTCAGCGAGACCTTCTTGAGACAGCCTTGACTTCTTGCTTGGGCCCTGTCTGAATTTCCAGGATAGCACCAACTACGGTCTTTATCACTCCTTTGCAAGTCTTTATACTTGGATTACATACAAGGTATCATTAAGTGATATACTGTGTTGTTTTGAAAGTTTTTGCCTTTATTACAAGTGTCACATTGTATATACCCCTCCGCAACTTTCAGATGGATGTTAACACAGGTAGCTCAGTTTATTCATTCTCCTGCTTCACCTCTCTCTGGGTGCTCAGTGTAATGATCCATTCCCATGGACATTCAGGTTGCCAATTTTTAGTTGTGTTACAAAAACTACTGTACATGGCTGCTATGTGAATTTTTAACTGTGTGAATATGTATTACTTATAAAAATGTAGAATGGAGGCTGGGCGCAGTGGCTCACACCTCTAATCCCAGCACTATGGGAGGCCGAGGTGGGCAGATCACAAGGTCAGGAGTTAGACACTAGCCTGACCAATATGGTGAAACCCCGTCTCTACTACAAATAAAAAAATTAGCCTGGTGTGGTAGCACATGCCTGTAATCCCAGCTACTCAGGAGGCTGAGGCAGGAGAATTGCTTGAACCCGGGAGGCGGAGGTTGCAGTGAACCGAGATCGTGCCACTGCACTCCAGCCTGGGCAACACAGTGAGACTCCCATCTCAAAAAAAAAAAAAAATTTAAAAAAAAAGGCCAGGTGTGGTGGCTCACACCTGTAATCCCAGCACCTTGGGAGGCCGAGGCAGGCAGATCACGAGGTAAAGAGATCAAGACCATCTTGGCCAACATGGTGAAACCCCGTCTTTACTAAAAATACAAAAATTAGCTGGGCATGGTGGTGTGCACCTGTAGTCCCAGCTACTCAGGAGGCTGAGGCAGGAAAATCGCTTGAACCCAGGAGGCAGAGGTTGCAATGAGCCGAGATTGAGCCACTGTACTCCAGCCTGGGCGACAGAGCAAGACTCTGTCTCAAAAAAAAAAAAAAAAAAAAAAAAAGGTAGAATGGATTCCATTCAAAAAAAAGAAGGGCCAGGGCTGGGTGCAGTGACTCACACCTGTAATCCCAGCACTTTGGGACGCTGAGGCGGGCAGATCATGAGGTCAGGAGTTCAAGACCAGCCTGGCCAACATGGTGAAACCCCGTGTACTAAAAATACAAAAATTAGCTGGGCGTGGTGGCGCCTGCCTGTAATCCTAGCTACTCAGGAGGCTGGGGCAGGAGAATTGCTTGAAACCGGAAGGCAGAGGTTGCAGTGAGCCAAGATGGCACCACTGCACTCCAGCCTGGGCAATGAGTGAAACTCTTGGTTGAAAGAAAAAAAAAAAAAAAAGGAGGGCTGGGCACTCATACCTATAATCTCAGCACTTTGGGAGGCTGAGATGGGAGGAATGTTTGAGGCCAGAAGTTCAAGACCAGCCTGGGCAACATGACAAAACCCCACCTCTATAAAAATTATAAAAATTAGACAAGTGTGGCAGTGTGTGCCTGTAGTCCCAGCTACTCAGGAGGCTGAAGAGGGAGAATCGCTTGAACCCAGGAAGTTGAAGCTGTAGTGATCCATGATCGGACCACTGCATTCCAGCCTGGGCAACAAAGTGAGACCTTCTCTTATAAAACAACAACAAAAGGCCAAGCGCGGTGGCTCAAGCCTGTAATCCCAGCACTTTGGGAGGCCGAGACAGGCAGATCACGAGGTCAGGAGATCGAGATCACCTTGGCTAACACAGTGAAACCCCGTCTCTACCAAAAAAATACAAAAAACTAGCCAAGTGTGGTGGCGGGCGCCTGAAGTCCCAGCTACTAGGGAGGCTGAGGCAGGAGAATGGCGTAAACCCGGGAGGCGGAGCTTGCAGTGAGCTGAGATCCGGCCACTGCACTCCAGCCTGGGCGACAGAGCAAGACTCCGTCTCAGAAAAAAAAAAAAAAAGGAGTGCTCACATGAGCTCTGTGAGCTGGCATGCCCAGAGTGTCTTCCCTACTTGTCTAATTACCATCCTCCGCATGTAGAAACAAACAAGCAAGTTTCCTTTGGAAGATTCAGGATCTCTGCCACCTCTGCTATCCTCTGAGGCCCAAGCTCTGCCCCAGTGGGAAGATGAGGTTAATGACTCTTGTTCCCAGCACAGATGTGAAACATCGGGAGACACCTCCTTAACACACCTTGGCTGTCAGAAGATCCGGGACTGGGGAGTCAACATTTGTTGCAGTCATTGCCAGAGGAATCTCATGGTATTTATAGACAGGGTGCTGGCCCAGGAGCATCAGAAGTGGCTGGGCAGTCCGGTGGATTGCAACAGGGCCACACCGCCACTTAAGTGTGGTGCCTTAGAGCTGTGCCTCTTGCTGGTGGTAAACTTTCAAGAGATTACCTTTTTTTTTTTTTTTTTTTTGGAGACAGGGTCTTACTCTGTTGTCCAGTCTGGAATGCAGTGACGCAATCATGGCTGCTCATCACTGCCTTCACCTCCCCGGGCTCAGGCGATCCTCCCCTCTCAACCTCCCAAGTAGCTGAAACTACAGGCCTGCGCCACCATGCCTGGCTAATTTTTGTATTTTTTGTAGAGACAGGGGTTTTGCCTTGTTGCCTAGGCTGGTCTCAAACGCCTAAGCTCAAATGACTTGCCTGTCTTGGCCTCCCAAGGTTCTAGGATTACAGGCATGAGCCACTGTGCCCAGACAAGAGATTATTTTTATATAGCTCTAAGAAATCAACTTCAAATAGACTTTCAGACACTGACTATACTTAACCAGGACTCATCACCATAGAAACACCACCAAGGATGACTTCACCTAACGTGTAAGAGTCCTACGCCGGGACAGATTCTGAGTCATATGTCAGAATCCATGAACGGTATGTTACGGAAGCGGTAAGTGGGGGTCTGTGCGTGGGAGGCAGGCATTTGGGTGGCAAGAAAACACAATGGTTAAGTGATTTGATGCTGCCATCAGGTTGCCTGAGTTCAGATCCAGAGCCTGCCACTTATTAGCTGAATTATGTAATCCCTCTGAGGCTCGGTTTCGTCAGCTGTGAAAGAGGTGGGAGATGAGGTGCATGCAGCAGGCTAGGCACTGTCACAGAGATATGACATCATCAAGAATGTGGTGTAAGCTGGGCGCGGTGGCTCACGCCGGTAATCCCAGCACTTTAGGAGGCCGAGGTGGGCAGATCACCTGTGGTCAGGAGTTCGAGACCAGCTGGCCAACGTGGTGGAACTGTCTCTACTAAAAATACAAAAATTAGCCAGGTGTGGTGGCATGTGCCTATAGTCCCAGCTACAGCTACTCAGGAGGCTGAGGCAGGAGAATCACTTGAACCTGGGAGGCAGAGGTTGCAGTGGGCCGAGATGGTGTCATTGCACTCTAGCCTGGGCAACAATAGCAAAACTCCATCTCAAAAAAAAAGAATGCAGTGTAGCCTAACATGCGACTGGGAACCACCCCCTTAAACTACCCCCATTAGCAGTTTAAGCAGCATCCAACAGATGCCACTGTTTACATTGAAAAAAAAATTTTTTTTTGAGATAGGGACTCACTCTGTCACCCAGGCTGGAGAGCAGTGGCATGATCTCAGCTCACTGCAACCTCCACTTCCTGAACTTAGGTAATCCGCCTGCTTCAGCCTCCCAAGTAGGTGGGACCATGGGTGCACACCACCATGCCTAGCTAATTTTTGTGTCTTTTTGTAGAGTCAGGGTGTTACCACATTGCCCAGGCTGGTCTCAAACTCCTGGGCTCAAGCGATCTACCTGCCTCGGCCTCCCAAAATGTTGGGATTACAGGCGTAAGCCACTACAGCCAGCCAACAATTTCTATTACCCCCCCAAAAGATGCCTGTCCAGCATCCCTCTCTCTTTTTTTTTTTTAAACTACCAGCATTTTGATTTTCCTTCATGGGACCATCCCTCCCCAATTCATTTCATGTAGTATGGTGGCACTGATCCCACTTTTAAGCTTCAGGAACAGACATGTGACTGTGACCTGGCCAATCAGTGCCATAGTGACCGGTTAAGTAAGGCATAGTCACATGACCCAAGCTGGGCAAATGGGAGTCAGCCCTGGGGCGCTTGCTGAATCTAAGGGAGAAAGGATGCTCTGTTTCTGCCAGAGCTGCTAAGCTGATGGATGTCAGCTGAGGGCCACCTGGCCATCTTTGCCACAACATGGGAGGGACTGCCTGAGAATAATGCTGACACAGAGGAGACAGAGAGACATCCACACACAGACATCACCTGAGCTCCTGGATCCAGCCTTGCCTGATGCCATTTGTCACTAGCTTGACTCAATAAACCCCCTTTTGGCTTAAAACCAGTCAGACTGGGCTTTTTTCATTTGCAACTAAGAGTCCTGATAGCACACTGTGTGAAAGCACCATGTAAATGAGAAGGGGCCGAGCGAATTCAAAACTTTTCTTCTGGAGCTAAGAGTCTCGGGATGCTTTTGGAGCCCACTGTATTAGGAACTCAAAAAGTATCTGAGTTACACAGCAGGCGTGGGTTCAAATTCTGGCTCCATGACTTTCCAGTTACTTAGTATCTCTTAGCTTCAATCTCCTCATCTAAAAAACAGGTTTGTCATTCATTCATTCATTCATTTTTGAGACAGAATCTCACTCTGTCACCCAGGCTAGAGTGCCCTGGCACAATCTCAGCTCGCTACAACCTCCGCCTCCTGGGTTCAAGCGATTCTCCAGCCTCAGCCTCCAGAGTAGCTGGGATTACAGGAGCGAGCCACCAATGTCCAGCTAAGTTTTTTTTTTTTTTTTTTGTAGTGATGGGGTTTCACCATGTTGCCCAGGCTGGTCTTGAACACCTAAGCTCAAAGTGATCTGCCCGCCTTAGCCTCCCAAAGTGCTGGGATTACAGGCATGAGCCACTGCGCCAGGTCGTGGGTTGACATTTAGATTAAATGGGATAATCTATGTTTCACAGTTAGTTATTATTATTGTTGTTGTTGTTATGATTATTATTATTGTCAGCCTTTGTTTTTAGATAAAGAAACTCAAGCTGAGAGAGGTGGCTCACCAAATTCAGATGCTAGACAATGGCAAAGCTAGGACCTGAACTCAAGAATACTGATTCCCTGTGCAGTGTTTTTTCCCACACAATCTGCTACTAAAGAAAGATGCCCGGCTGGGCGTGGTGGCTCACGCTTGTAATCCCAGCACTTTGGGAGGCTGAGGCAGGAGGATCACGAGGTCAGGAGTTCGAGACCAGCCTGGCCAACATAGTGAAACCCTGTCTCTACTAAAAATACAAAAATTAGCTGGGCATGGTGGCACACACCTGTAATCCCAGCTACTCGGGAGACTGAGGCAGGAGAATCGCTTGAACCTGGAAGACGGAGGTTGTGGTCGTTGCCACTGCACTCCAGCCTGGGCAACAGAGTGAGACTCTGTAAGAAAAAGAAAAAGACTCCCCACAAGCCAAGCCAAGAGAGAAGAGAAACAAAAGCTAACAGGCGTACTCAGGGCACAGATCAGCCTTGGGCAGTAGTTAAGAGCACAGACACTGGTGTTCAACAGCCTGGGTTTGAATCCTGGCTCCAGCGCTGACAGGCCATGGGACCTTGGATAAGTGACTTAACCTCTGTAAAATGGAGAGTCTAGGATCTATTTCATAGGCTTATTAATGAAATAATGCTGATCTTCTTGCTTCGAGCCTGTGTCCCTGATGTCTGTTCTATACACAGCAGCCAGACGGACATACATGTCATTAGCAGTAAAAGTCAAAATCTTTACCATGCCCTTGCATCACTGTGAGGTCAGACTTAGGGAAAAGCTGCTTCGGGCCCCCTTCTTCCTTGGCTGGGAGGAACAACAAGATCAGGTTTCCAGTGATGCAAGGCAGGAAATGCTCATTAAATTACTTGCCCTTGTGTCTGTAAGTGACCTTCTGCAGTCACACCACAAGCCAGGGGACCAGGAGCACACTGGTCTCAGACTAGCACTCAACTCACCAGCATGCCTGAAACCCCAACCGCCCAAAAACTAAGTCCTCATGGAGACTCAACTGTACCCCAGGGTTCAGGAAGGCCCTGACACATGCAAATCATCATCCAAAGAAAACTGATCTTTTCCTCTACAGTCCCAGAGATTACGCTGGGTTTTCCTGGGGTGGGGCGGAGGGAAATTCCAAAGACCTTTCAAATCCTCTGGGGTCTGATAATTAGGTTTGCTCTTTCTTTCCTTCATTTAAAAAAGGGAAGCCAGGCGTGGTGGCTCACGCCTGTAATCCCAGCACTTTGGGAAGCTAAGGAGGGTGGATCACAAGGTCAGGAGTTCAAGACCAACCTGGCCAAGATGGTGAAACCCCGTCTCTGCTAAAAATATAAAAATTAGCCGGGCATGGTGGCAGGTGCCTGTAATCCCAGCTACTCAGGAGGCTGAGGCAGGAGAATAGCTTGAACCCGGGAGGCAAAGGTTGCAGTGAGCCAAGATCGTGCCACTGCACTCTAGCCTGGATGACAGAGCAAGACTCCATCTCAAAAAAAAAAAAAAAAAAGAAAAGAAAGAAAAAGAAGTAAGACATAGAGATGTTATACATCGTTACACATCACCCCAGAATCAATGAGATACAAACATGAAACCCTCAACCCAGATTCTAAGGAAGACGTAGGAAAATTAAAATAGACCAGGATTTTATGGTAGAAAAAAAATCCTTTCTATTGTTAAACGTTCTAGTTCAGTGTGCCCACCTACCTACCTGCTGTTACCTGCTTGTTCCCCAACAAATTTTTCTCTTTTTTTGAGAGAGGGTCTAACTCTGTCACCCAGGCTACAGTACAGTGGTGCAATCATGGCTCACTGCAGCCTTGACATCTGGGGCTCAAACAGCCCTCCTACTTCAGCCTCCCTACTAGCTGGGACCACAAGCATGCATGTTTGTAGAGAGAGGGGCTTCCCTATATTTCCCAGGCTGGTCTCGAACTGCTGGGCAATCCTGCTGGGAGTGGTCCTCCCAACTTGTCCTCCCAAAGTGCTGGGATTACAGGTATGAGCCAATGCACCGAGCTCCCAACAAATATCTCATATCCGAAACTGCCTAGCACATACACAATGGTCATCCTACTCACCATATACAGATTTTCAGAGCCTTGCACCTTGAGAGTTCACAGCTCTCACATTTAACACGAAGGGGAGAACGAGAAGGAAGAGAGGGGTCTCCCAAAATTCAGAGAACTAAATTCTAGCCCCAACTTTACCACTAACTAGCTGTGTGGCCCCCGTCCAGCCAATCAGCAAGCCCAAGCTTCAGTTTCCTCATCTGTGAATTGAAGATGTAGACGGCAGTTTCTGCTACAGTCTATGATCTTGACACCAGGAGCCATCCCTGACTGACCCCTGACCCAGCCGCTGACCACCAAAGCCTGCAGCCAGCAGGGTCCCTCGTCCCCTAAGCAGGATGCAGTCCCTTCCAGTTCCCCCATCATGAATCCAGCAGGAGGCATCAGTTTCCACTCACTCAGACGTTCTTCTACAACCCTTGCTGTGCAATAGGGGACAAAATCCAGAACTGATTCCCAATCCCTTTGCCCCAACACACCTGAGCATCCGAGAACCAAGTAAGAAAGAGTCAAACAACTCCTTTGCAACCTCTGCCTGCCAAGACTTGCTATCTAATTGCTGTTAATTGCATAGCTCTGAAGTGTTGTTGCTGTTGTTTTCTGGTTTTGGTGTTTTTTTTTTGTTTTTTTTTTTTTTTGAGACAGCGTCTTGCTCTATTGCCCAGGCTGGAGTGTGGAGTGTAGTGGTGCAGTCTTGTCTCACTGCAACCTCCCCCTCCCAGGTTCAAGCAATTCTCCTGCCTCAGCCACTTGAGTATCTAGGATTATAGGC
Source organism: Chlorocebus sabaeus (assembly GCF_047675955.1). Classification (NCBI taxonomy): domain Eukaryota; kingdom Metazoa; phylum Chordata; class Mammalia; order Primates; family Cercopithecidae; genus Chlorocebus; species Chlorocebus sabaeus. The sequence continues at coordinate 118,954,397 of NC_132914.1, read as the reverse complement.
ACATGCCACCACACCCAGCTAATTTTGTATTTTCAGTAGAGACAGGGTCTCACTATGTTGGCCAGGCTGGTCTCAAACTCCTAACCTTGTGATCCGCCTGCCTCGGCCTCCCAAAATGCTGGAATTACAGGAGTGAGCCACCACACTGGGCGTCACTCTGAAGTGTTAAGACTCTTCCCCCCTCCTCCTCCTTGTCTAAGGCAAGGCAAGGGACAGGAATTATGAACAACACAAGCGTCACACAGCAAACCTCTTCTCTTCTCCCATTCCCAACCCTAACACCCACTTGGTGGTTCCACAGCCGACCATGACCTCGGAGCCCAGTAGGACAAAGCATTAACAAGCGGATAAGGACCAGGCATGGTGGTTCACAACTGTAATTCCAGCACTTTGGGAGGCCGAGGCGGGCGGATCACAAGGTCAAGAGATCGAGACCATCCTGGCCAACACGGTGAAACCCCGTCTCTACTAAAAATACAAAAATTAGCTGGGCGTGGTGATGGGCACCTATAATCCCAGCTACTTGGGAGACTGAGACAGGAGAATCGCTTGAACTCGGGAGGCGGAGGTTGCAGTGAGCTGTGATCGTGCCACTGCACTCAAGTCTGGCAACAGAGCAAGACTCTGTCTCAAAAAAAAAAAAAAAAAGAAGAAATGGCTGAGAGCCAGGCACGGTGGCTCATGCCTGTAATCCCAGGACACTGGGAGGCTGAGGTAGGTGAACCACCTGAGGTCAGGAGCCTGGCCAACATGGTGAAACCCCATCTCTACTAAAATACAAAAAAATTAGCCGGGCATGGTGGCACGTGCCTGTAATCCCAGCTACTCAGGAGGCTGAGGCGGAGAATGGCTTGAACCTGGGAGGCAGAGGCTGCAGTGAGCCGAGATCACACCACTGCACTCCAGTCTGGGCAACAGTGAGACTCCGTCTCAAAAACAAAACAAAACAAGAAGTGGCTGAGTCTTCTCCATGGAAGTGGAGCCAAAACGGTCCCCTGAGAACTGGATGGGACCCAGGCCCTAGAGAAGGCATCAACCTACACATGCTGGACAGGCCCAGATGAGTCTAGGTCCCTTCCTCTCTGTTCATGCCTGAAACGGCACCCCCGTTCCTGCCCCAGCTCTCCAGCAACCCTCGGTCTATTGATCAGAATCTACAGCCACGTGTCTAGAAAGACCCATCAGAAACACCCTTGGCAACCTCCTCTCCTCTCTGCACACTGTAGGAGGCCAACTGAACTGCAGACAAGAGCTACATGGACAGGGACAATGTCACTGCTCCAAATGAGAGGACTGGGGTGAAGGTGTGTAATGTAATTTCAGGCAAAGCCAACCCCCAAAAAACAATTCCATGACTGGAGAAGGAACAGCCCTGTCTTCAAAAATAGTCGCCGAGTCCCTCTTGCTCAACCCCAAGGTTTCCTGAGGCGTCTCTAGTCAACACGGTCGATAGCTGGGGCCTCTCTGAACCTCTTGGCAGGAACGACTGCTGCCAGGACCGCTCCCCACCCCCAGCAGCAATGCCGTTCTCTCAGGGGACCCCCCCTTACACTCGCCTTCACGCCACCCCATGTAAGGCTCCGGGCCAGAAGGATAGGGCTGGGAGCTTCCCCTATCACTGGGTGAGGCGACCCAGCTGTCAGAACTGACAGATGCTCTCCACGCCAAACTCAGCCTGCAGCAGCGTCAGAGCCCCCAAAGACAGGAAATATGGGTCCCTAATCCCCAAGCACAGCCTAAAGGTTCAAGGTGAACAGTTCCTAAGTACCCCTCCCAGAACAGAGCGGCAGGATAATGCTGCCCCGCCAGAGTACGGGGTGGGAGCTGAGCTACCAAAAGCAGATGGGAGGGGGCGGGGTGAGATTTGGGGAGACCCTAAGGAGGTGGGGGCTGGGCTGTTCTCTTTGAACCACCCCCACAGATAAACACGCCTGGAACTTGCCTCAGAGGCCACAGACCAACTTTCTCAGCGGAGTGGGTGCATGGAGCAGAGAGGCAGTGGGAGGGCGGCGGAAGGTGGGGACTGCGACCCGGCGCCCCACGTGGACGAAGAGCTGAAGCGCCGGGTGATGGGAGGGGGCTGGCCCACGCCGCCCGTCTGCCCCCAGGGCCTCGCCGGGGCACTCCCTAGGCCCTGACTGTCCCCACCGCCCGGGCCGGGGGCTCAGGAAGGGGAAGGCGCTGCACCGCGGGCAGCAGAGTTGCGGGACCAGGTGGCCTGGCCCTACCTGCAGTTCTTGAAATTCTCCCTCGAGCTCGTGCCATTCGCGCTCGCAACGCTCGAGCTGCCCGGACATGATGGTGCAAGGCGGCGGCGGCTGCTCCCGCAGCGCTGCCCGGCCGGCCCCCCAGCGTCCCACGCCAGCGCGCTCGCCGGCCGCCCTCGGAGGCACCAGCTGTTCCTGCGCAGCCGGAGCCACGCGCGCAACAAACGTCATGGCCCCGCCCCGGCGCCCGCCCGCGCGCCCACGCCCCGCCCCAGGAGGCGGGACAGCGCATGCGCATCCCCCCGCCCCGCCCCGCCCCGCGCGCTGTTTCGGACCCCAACTGTGCGGCCTTGCAAGGTCTTGCGGGGTCTGTTGTGGCCCCCGTGGCAGTGCCTCTGCGCCTCCAGAATCTCTCTCTTCCAGGAAGAGTTGGGGGACTTGTCTGCAGATTGCATTTGCCGAGCTTATTTGACTTAGATGGTGTGTTTTGGGGGTGTCTAGAGTTTGGGGAAAGAAGGGAGATTTGGGGGAGGTGAAATGAAAGCTGACCCGCCCCTGGTCAGGTCATTGCCTGACCTGAGCCCAGGCCAGCGCCCCGGAATGCTGGAGCTGACGTCGACCATCCAGCAACGTCGGGGGCCAGGCGGCGCAGCGCAGAGAGGGCGCGGTCATCTCACGTTGTCATTATTATGTGCTGCAGCTAATACATCCTGGATTCCTGCCCTCTAACGCTCTAGGTGACGTTCTTAACAGCTGTTTCTGTCGCTCAAGAGACACAACCGCCTCCAAGCTGATTAAATCCAGTTCTGTCCCCTCCTCTGCCAAGTCCTGCAAGAACTGCCCCTGCCTAGCTTTCCAGTCCCTTCTATCTCACCGCCCTGGACCCCTACTCTCCAGTCATTGATTTTTCTCTTCCTGACCTTGCATAGAACTTTCTTCCCTCTAAATCTTCATACGATGTGCCTTTTTTCATCATTCAGGCCTCAGTTTCAAACGACACCTGTGTTACTCTTATTTTATCTTTCTTTCTTCTTCTATTTTTATGGGTTGTGTATGTGTGTCGCCTAGGCTGGAGTGCAATGCTGTGATCTCAGCTCACTGCAACCTCCACCTCCCAGATTCAAGTGAGTCTCATGCCTCGGCCTCTGGAGTAGCCAGATTACACCACACCCAGCTAATTTTTGTATGTTTACCAGTAGAGGCGGGGTTTTCCAATGTTGGCCAGGCTGCTCTCCAACTCATGACCTTAAGTAATCTGCCCGACTTGTCCTCCCAAAGTGCTAGGATTACAGGCACCGAGCCACTGCGCCCGGCCACCTGTGTTCGTTGCTAGGGCTGCCATAACCACAACCTGGGTAGTTTATTTTTTTATTTTTATTTTTATTTTTTTTTGAGACGGCGTCTCGTTCCGTCGCCCAGGCTGGAGTGCAGTGGCGCGATCTCAGCTCACCGCAACCTCCACCTCCCAGGTTCAAACGATTCTCCTGCCTCAGCCTCCCGAGTAGCTGGGACTACAGGCGCCCGCCATCACGCCCGGCTAATTTTTTTTTTTTTTTTTTTTTTTTTTTTTTTTTGAGACGGAGTCTCGCTGTATCGCCCAGGCTGGAGTGCAGTGGCCGGATCTCAGCTCACTGCAAGCTCCGCCTCCCGGGTTTTTACGCCATTCTCCTGCCTCAGCCTCCCGAGTAGCCGGGACTACAGGCGCCCGCCACCTCGCCCGGCTAGTTTTTTGTATTTTTTAGTAGAGACGGGGTTTCACCGTGTTAGCCAGGATGGTCTCGAACTCCTGACCTCGTGATCCGCCCGTCTCGGCCTCCCAAAGTGCTGGGATTACAGGCTTGAGCCACCGCGCCCGGCCTTTTTTTCGTATTTTTAGTAGAGATGGGGTTTCACCGTGTTAGCCAGGATGGTCTCGATCTCCTGACCACGTGATCCGCTCGCCTCGGCCTCCCAAAGTGTTGGGATTACAGGCTAAGCTACCAACCTGGGTAGTTTAAAACAACAGAAATGTATTCTCACCACCTGGGGCAACATAAGGAGACCCTGTTTCTACAAAAAATTTACAGATTAGCTGGGTGGAGTGGCATGTGCCTGTGGTCCCAGCTACTCCGGAGGCTGAGGTCTGAGAATTCCTTGGGCCTGGGAGGTCAAGGCTGCACTGAGCTATGATTGCACCACTGCCCCCCAGCCTGAGTAACAGAGCGAAACCCAGTCTCAAAAAGAAAGAGGCCAGGCACGGTGGCTCACGCTTGTAATCCCAGCACTTTGGGAGGCTGAAGCAGGCGGATCACCTGAGGTCAGGAGTTCGAGACCAGCCTGACCAACATGGAGAAACCCTGTCTCTACTAAAAATACAAAATTAGGTGGGCGTGGTGGTGCATGCCTGTAATCCCAGCTACTCCAGAGGCTGATGCAGGAGAATCGCTTGAACCAGGGAGGCAGAGGTTGCAGTGAGCCGAGATCATGCCATTGCACTCCAGCCTGGGCAACAAGAGTGAAACTCTGTCTCAAAAAAAGAGGAGAGAGAGAGAAAAGGAAGAAAGAAAGAAGAAGGAAGGAAGGAAAGAAAAAGGAAAGAAGGAAGGAAAAGAGAGAGAGGAGGAAATTAAAAAAGGAAAGAAAGAAATGTATTGTCTCACAGTTCCGGCATCTAGAAATCTGAGACGAAGGCGTCAGCAAAGCAGTACTCCCTCTGAGGCTCTGGGCAGAATCCTTCCCTCCTCATAGCTTGTGGGTGTGTGTAGGGGGAGTCCTTCACTCTCTGGCATTCCTTAGCGCACAGCTGCATCACCCCAATCTCTACCCTGTTGCACTGTCTTCTTCCCTGTGTGTCCTGTCTTAAAAAGACACCCTTTCTAGTCAGGCATGGTGGCTCACGCCTGTAATCCCAGCACTTTGAGAGGCTGAGTTGGGCAGATCCCTAGAGGCCAGGAGTTGGAGACCAGCCTGACCAACATAGTGAGACCCCACTTCTACTAAAAATACAAAAATTAGCTGGGCATTGTGGTGCAAGCCTATATTCCCTGCTGCTTGGGAGGCTGAGATGGGAGGATCACTTGAGCTGCAGAGGTCGAGGCTGTAATGTGTTGGGAGAAGCTGAGGCAGGGCTTGCATGTCTGATATAATGTAAAAGAGTCTTGGAACATGTCCAGGATCCAGGGTCTAATACCCCTTGTGGCCTTTGGAACACCAAGTTCTGTGCAAAGGTGGAAGGCTACCCTGATGCACCATAGTCTAAGCCCAGGGCATAAAATCCCCCGTGACTTGGATAGAATCCAGGGCTCTTGGCTGTGGAATGTGTCTAGACTTGCTGGCTCCTTGCTCCTTGCTCATCCAGGATCAATTGTTATCTTGAGTGAAAAGAACTTGCTCTCCATTATCGCAAGTAGCAGAGCAAATGCTAAACCATCACAGTTGTAAATCATGTGCTTAATGCAACGTGCCCTTGTGCCCTTTTGACCTCCACATTCTCACCACCTGTTTCTCTGTTGGATTACCAATAAATAGTATGGGCTCCCAGAGCTCGGGGCCTTCGCCGCCTCCAGTAGTGAGCTGTCATCACACCACTGCACACCAGCCTGGGTGACAGGGCAAGAGCCTCTGTCAAAAAAATAAATAAAAGTAACAAAAAAAAACACACTTTCCTAGTATGACCGCATCTCAACTACATCTGGAAAGACCCTATTTCCAAATAGGGTCACATTAAGTGTTAGAAAGTGATACTAAGTGTTAAGTGATACTAAGTTGTTGTTGTTGTTGTTGTTGTTTTTTGAGAAGGAGTCTCGCTCTGTCGCCCAGGCTGGAGAGCAGTGGCATGATCTCAGCTCATTGCAACCTCCACCTCCCAGGTTCACGCCATTCTCCTGCCTCAGCCTCCCAGGTAGCTGGGACTACAGGCACCCACCACCACACCCAGCTAATTTTTAATATTTTTAGTAGAGACAGGGTTTCACCATGTTAGCCAGGATGGTCTTGATCTCCTGACCTCATGATCCGCCCACCTCAGCCTCCCAAAGTGCTGGGATTATAGGTGTGAGCCACCGCACCCAGCCAATCTTCTCTACTACAATGTCTAATCTGCTATTACTCCCATCCAGGGTATTTTTTATCTCACATATTGTAGTTTTCATCACTATAAGTTCTATTTGTCTTTGTATCTTCTATGTCTCTACTTAATTTTTTTTTTTTTTTTTTTTTTAGACAGAGTCTCATTCTGTCTCCCAGGCTGGAGTGCAGTGGCGTGATCTCAGCTCGCTGCAGCCTTGGCCTCTCAGGTTCAAGTGATTCTCTTGCCTCAACTCAAGTAGCTGGGATTACAGGCGCCTGCCACCACGCCCAGCTAATTTTTGTATTTTTAGTAGAGACGGTGTTTCACCATGTTGGCCAGGCTGGTCTTGAACTCCTGACCTAGTGATCCGGCTGTCTTGGCCTCCCAAAGTGTTGGGATTACAGGCATGAGCCACAGCACCTGGCCTTCTACTTAACCTTATAAACATATGAAATACAGTTCCAGTAACTATCTTAATATCCTTATCTACTAATTCTCATATCTGTGTCAGTTTTGGATTGGTTTCAATTGATGTATTTTTGTCCTCTTTAGTAGTGATATTTTCTTGCATGTTTGCCTGGTTATTGTTGATTGGATGTTAGACACTGTGGGTTTTACCTTGTTCTCTTTCTCTCTCTTTTTCTTCATCTTTTTTCTTCCTCTTTCCTCCTCTTCTTTCTACTTCTTCTGTATTTTGGTATCCCTAAAAATGTTCTTTCCTTTTTCCCCTGGACCACCCTCCCCTTCCCCTGTCCTGCTTGCTCTGTGCCTTGGCCCCACCTCTTCCTAAAAAAAACAAGGCCGAGCAAGGTGGCTCACGCCTGTAATCCTGGCACACTGGGAGGCCAAGGCGGGTGGATCACCTGAGGTCAGGAGTTCGAGACCAGCCTGGCCAACATGGTGAAACCCCGTCTCTACTAAAAATACAAAAATTAGCCAAGCATGGTGGCATGCACCTGTAACCCCAGCTACTCCAGAGGCTGAGGCATGAGAATTGCTTGAACCCAGGAGGTAGAGTCTGCAGTGAGCCAAGATCACACCACTGCACTCCAGCCTGGGCAACAGAGTGAGACTCTGTCTCAAAAATAAAATAAAATTAAGTTAAATTTTTTTTTTTTTTTTTTTTTTTTTTTTTTTTTTGAGACGGAGTCTTGCTCTGTCGCCCGGGCTGGAGTACAGTGGCCGGATCTCAGCTCACTGCAAGCTCCGCCTCCCGGGTTTACGCCATTCTCCTGCCTCAGCCTCCCGAGTAGCGGGGACCACAGGCGCCCGCCACCTCGCCCAGCTAGTTTTTTGTGTTTTTAGTAGAGACGGGGTTTCACCGTGTTAGCCAGGATGGTCTCGATCTCTTGACCTCGTGATCCGCCCGTCTCGGCCTCCCAAAGTGCTGGGATTACAGGCTTGAGCCACCGCGCCCGGCTAAATTAAGTTAAATTTTAAAAGGCTGGGCAAGATGGCTGACCCCCATAATCCCAGCACTTTGGGAGGCCAAGACAGATGGATCACTTTAGGTCAGAAAGACCACCCTGGTCAATATAGTGAAACTCCATCTGTACTAAAAATACAAAAATTAGCTGGGTATGGTGGCAAACACCTGTAATTCCAGCTACTTGGGAGCCTGACTCAGGAAAATCATTTAAACTCGGGAGGCAGAGGTTGCAGTGAGCCGAGATTGTGTCACTGCACTCCAGCCTGGGTGACAGACTCCGTCTCAAAAAAAAAAAGACAGACACATGATAGATAGATAGATAGATAGATAGATAGATAGATAGATAGATAGATAGACAGACACACAGACACATATCACATATGTATACACACATATATTAATATATACACATATATATTTATATATATATTCTTGAACTTTTTATACTGGATACAGTCAAGGTATTTGGAAACGGTTTAATTCTTTTGGAATCGAAAGTGCAACTCAGAGCTGGGCGTGGTGGCTCAGACCTGTAATCCCCACCTTGGGAGGTCAAGGCTGATGGATCACCTGAGGTCTTGAGTTTGAGACCAGCCTGGCCAACATAATGAAACCCCGTCTCGGTGGATCACGAGGTCAGGAGATTGAGACCATCCTGGCTAACACGGTGAAACCCTGTCTCTACTAAAAAAAATTCCAAAAACCAGCCGGGCGTGGTGGTGTGCGCCTGTAGTCCCAGCTACTCGGGAGGCTGAGGCAGGAGAATGGCGTAAACCCGGGAGGTAGAGCTTGCAGTGAGCTGAGATCCGGCCACTGCACTCCAGCCTGGGCGACAGAGCAAGACCCCCATCTCAAAAAATAAAAATAAAAAATAAAAAAAGAAGCCCCGTCTCTACTAAAAATACAAAAATTAGTCCAGTGTGGTGGCGTGCGCCTGTAATCCCAGCTACTCAGGAGGCTGAGGCAGGAGAACTGCGTGAACCCAGGAGACAGAGGTTGCAGTGAGCGGAGACCACGCCACTGCACTCCAGCCTGGGTGACAGAGCAAGCCTCTGTCTCAAAAACAACAACAACAACAACAACATAAAAAGGTGCAACTTACTCTAGAACTAACTTTTCCCCACTACTGAGGCAAGAACAATGCCCCAAGAACCCTGAGGTTTTCGAGGCTGGTTGGTGGCATAAGCATTATTCCTGGGTTTGTGTGAGTGGAATGCTCTTGTACCTCTAATCATTTCAGGTGGTTCTTTCTCTGGCCTCGGGTTAGCGCTTTCATGTCATGCGTGGGCTGAGCATCACTCAGAGGAGGGCTGGAGAAGTGCTTGCTGCAGACCACTGGGATTCTCTGTGCACAGCTGTATCCTCTCCAGAACTTGAACCTCCTTGGTCCCCCTGGACTCTTAGCTGTATTTGCTCAACTCAGGGGGTCTGCCAGACTCCACCTGGGTTCCCCTCTCTGCATCATGGTCTGGAAATTCCCAAGACAGTAACATTGCGGGAGCAATCACTGGGCTCACCCTGTTTGTTCCTTGTCCCTCAGGGATCACTGTCCTCTGTTGACTGATGTCCGAAGTCTTGAAAAACATTGTTTCATACACATTTTATCCATTTTGTTTTGTTCTTTCAGGTGAGAAAGTAAATCTACACTGTTACTGCATCTCGGTCAGCCAAATGCATTTGAGACTCACTCATGTTGAGGCCAGGTGCAGTGGCTCACGCCTGTAATCCCAGCACTTTGGGAGGCCAAGGCGGGCAGATCACCTGAGGTCAGGAATTTGAGACCAGCCTGGTCAACATGGTGAAACCTCGTACCTACTAAAAATACAATAATTAGCCGAGTGTGGTGATGAGCGCCTGTAATCCCAGCTACTCGGGAGGCTGAGGCAGGAGAATTGCTTGAATCTGGGAGGCGGAGGTTGCAGTGAGCCAAGATCACGTCACTGCACTCTGACATGGGCGACAGAGTGAGACTCCCTCTTAAAAAAAAAAAAAAAAAGGCCGGGCGCAGTGGCTCAAGCCTGTAATCCCAGCACTTTGGGAGGCTGAGACGGGCAGATCACGAGGTCAGGAGATCGAGACCATCCTGGCTAACACGGTGAAACCCCGTCTCTACTAAAAATACAAAAAACTAGCCGGGCGAGGTGGCGGGCGCCTGTAGTCCCAGCTACTCCGGAGGCTGAGGCAGGAGAATGGCGTAAACCCGGGAGATGAAGCTTGCAGTGAGCTGAGATCCGGCCACTGCACTCCAGCCCGGGATACAGAGCAAGACTCCGTCTCAAAAAAAAAAAAAAAAAAAAAAAAGTCTGGATGTGGTGGTTCACGCCTGTAATCCCAGCACTTTGGGAGGGCCAGGCAGGAGAATCACTTGAGTACAGGAATTTGAGACTAGCCTAGGAAACATAGCAAGACCTCATTCAGAAAAAGAAGAAGAAAAGAAGGAAGGAGGGAGGGAGGGAAGGAAGGAAGGAAGGATGAAAGGAAGGAAGAAAGGAAGGAGGGAAAGAAAGAGGGAGAGAAGAATGAGGAGGAAGATTTCACATAAAAATCAAGACTGGTACCTTCTTTTGAAAAATGGGGCTGGGTGCGGTGGCTCATGCCTGTAATCCCAGAGCTTTGGGAGGCCAAGGTGGTGGATCACGAGGTCAGGAGATCGAGACCATCCTGGCTAACACGGTGAAACCCTGTCTCTACTAAAAATACAAAAAAATTAGCCAGGCATGATGGCGGACCCCTGTAGTCCCAGCTACTCAGGAGGCTGAGGCAGGAGAATGGTGTGAATCTGGGAGGCAGAGCTTGCAGTGAGCTGAGATCACGCCACTGCATTCCAGCCTGGATGACAGAGCGAGACTGCATCTCAGGAAAAAAAAAAAAAAAAAGATCAAAATGGGAAGATCTGGGTTCACATTCCTGCATGGCGATTGGCTGGTACAGAGGAACAGCTAGCAGCATTACATGGGCCCTGCCTGTTGCACAGTCCCCACCATTCCCAGTTGCCTTGCCCAGGCCTCCATAACATAAACTCCATCATGGGTTTATGTTACCTGCTGGTCTCTGGAGACATTTAAGACTCCCAATACAATGTGTCATGAAGAGAATGAACCAATGTTGTTGCGAAGATTCTAAAAGCAGCTAAATTACTTGAATGGTGAAAAAACAGAAAACAGTTCATTTCACTGGGGCTACGAAAGCACAGGGCCTTGAAGGAAGAATATAGTGTTACCAAGCAGAGGATTTGGCAAGCAGATACCTCTTCACCTCTGCTTGCAGCTTGCAATCCAAACAGGTCCTTCAGCCCCAAGCTGCCTCTGGACAGGGGAGGCTGGCCGTGCCTCCCAGCGAGATCCAGGCAGGTGCCATGGGCAGGTCAGCCAGGCAGTCAGCTTGCGAATCGGAGGGACTCTTCTGTCTGTGGGGTCAGGACTCCATGTGCATTATTTACGAGCCCTTCTGTAGATGGCACCTGCCAGCCACCCGGATCTGAGCAGCCACTCAGGTGCCAAGTATCAGGTTTGACTTGGCTGCTGCCCTGTCCCAGTTCTTGCCCAAAGCACTTCCTTTATTTTTTTATTTTTTAAAGACACAGTCTCGCTCTGTCGCCCAGGCTGGAGTGCAGTGGCATGATCTCAGCTCACTGCAACCTCCACCTCCTGGGTTCAAGCAATTCTCCTGCCTCAACCTCCCAAGTAGCTGGAATTACAGGCGTGCACCACCTCGCCTGGCTAATTTTTGTATTTTTAGTAGAGATGGGGTTTCACCACGTTGGCCAGGCTGGTCTCGAACTACTGACCTCAGGTGATCCACCTGCCTTGGCTTGCCAAAGTGCTGGGATTATAGGCGTGAACCACCGCACCTGGCCCCCAAAGTGCTTTCAGATGCACTCATCAGCAACCTGAGGCTGGACCTGGCTCTCTGGGGACTGTGATTATGATAGGTGAAAAAGTGTGGTGGGACACTATCCTCCCTCACCCTCACCCTCACCCCCACCCCCATGGGGAACCTCACCTTTTGTTGTCTTTGAGACATTCTACTTACGGACCACCGGCCTGTGAATTTGGTCAACCAGCTGGGGAGAGTCACAAAAGTAGCAAACACACACTCACTATGTGCCTGCCTGGCACTCTTCTCTACAGTGTGTGTGTGTGTGTGTGTGTGTGTGTGTGTACATTATTTTCATAACAGTCTTATGACGTAAGACCTTTATTATACCTGTTTTACAGGTAAGTACTCTAAGGCATGATTTCTCCAACTGTTTTTTGGGTTTTTTTTTCTTTTTTCTTTTGAGACAAGGTCTCTCTCTGTCATCCAAGCTGCAGTGCAGTGGTGCAATCACGGCTCAATGCAGCCTCCACCTCCCAGGCTTGAGCAATTATTTCCCCTCAGCTTCCTGAGTAACTGGGACTACAGGTGTGCCACCATGCCCAGCTGATTCTTTTATTTTTCATAGAGATGGGGTCTTGCTATGTTGCCCAGGCTAATCTCAAACTTCTGGGCTCAAGTGATCCTCCTGCCTCAGCCTCTCAAAGTTCTGGGACTGGCTGGGTGCGGTGGCTCATGCCTGTAATCCCAGCATGTTGGGAGGCTGAGGCAGGCGGATCACAAGGTCAGGAGATGGAGACCACCCTGGCTAACACAGTGAAACCCCGTCTCTACTAAAAATATTAAAAATTAGCTGGGTGTGGTGGTGGGCACCTGTAGTCCCAGCTACTTGGTAGGCAGAAGCAGGAGAATGGCGTGAACCTGGGAGGTGGCGCTTGCAGTGAGCCAAGATTGCACCACTGCACACTCCAGCCTGGGCGACAGAGCGAGACTCTGTCTCAAAAAAAAAAAAAAAAAAAAACCAAAAACCAATTAGCCAGGCATGGTGGCACATGCCTGTAATCCCAGCTACTTGGGAGCCTGAGGCAGGAGAATCGCTTGAACCCAGGAGGTGGAGGTTGCAGTGAGCCAAGATCTTGCCACTACACACCAGCCTGGGCAATACAGCGAGATTCTGTCTGCTAAAAAAAAAAAAAAAAAAAAAAAAAAGGAAGCAATAAAAATAACACCTGTACTAAGATATCATTTACATACCATAAAATTTACGCCTTTAAGTTGGTTTTAAAAGCAATAATTCAGTTTCAGTGGTTTTTCATTAATTCATAGGTTACACAACCACTGCCACTACCTAACTCCAGGACATTTTCATCATGCTCCCCCAAAAAACCTCATACCCATTAACGGTCACTCCTTTACCATCAGCTCCTAGAAGCCACTAATCTACTTTCTCTCTATAGATTTGCCTATTCTGGACCTTTCATATAAATGCAGTCTTACTATATATGGTCTTTGGTGACTTTTGTAGAGACGAATCTCACCATGTTGCCTAGCCTGGTCTCAAACTACTGGGCTCAAACAATCCTCCAGCCTCAGCTTCCCAAAGTGCTGGGATTACAGGCATGAACCACCATGCCCACCCTCCAATGGCACCCTTTATATTTTTATGTTTTATTTATCTATTTTTGAGACAGAGTTTCACTCTTTTTTTTTTTTTTTTTTGAGACGGAGTCTCACTCTGTTGCCCAGGCTGGAGTGCAGTGGCCAGATCTCAGCTCACTGCAAGCTCCGCCTCCCGGGTTTACGCCATTCTCCTGCCTCAGCCTTCCGAGTAGCTGGGACTACAGGCGCCTGCCACCACGCCCAGCTAATTTTGTATTTTTTAGTAGAGACGAGGTTTCACCGTGTTAGCCAGGATGGTCTCGATCTCCCGACCTCAGGTGATCTGCCCGTCTTGGCCTCCCAAAGTGCTGGGATTACAGGTGTGAGCCACCGTGCCCGGCTGGCATCCTTTATAGCAAAAGGATCCCATCCACGATTTTCCATCACATTCAGGTGTCATGTCTCTTTGACTGCCTGTAATATGAAACAGTTCTTTGATCTCTCCTTTTTTTTTTTTTTTCTTTTTCATATGGAGTCTCACTCTGTTGCCCAGGATGGACAGGATGGAATGCAATGGCATTCCATGATCTTGGCTCACTGCAACCTCCGCCTCCCGGGTTCAAGAGATTCTCATGCCTCAGACTCCTGAATAGCTGGGATTACAGGTGCCCACCACTTCACCCGGCTAATTTTTTCCTTTTCTGATAGAGACAGGGTTTCACTATGTTGGCCAGGCTGGTCTCCAACTCCTGACCTCAGGTGATCCACCTGGCTCAGCCTCTCAAATTGCTGGGATTACAGGTATGAGCCACCACACTCAGCCCGTAGTTACTCTTATTCCCTATGTACTTTTAAATTATTTTATGGGCCAGGCAGGGTGGCTCACATCTAATAACCCCAGCACTTTGGGAGGCTGAAATGGGCAGATCACCTAAGGTCAGGAGTTTGAGACAGCCTGGATAACATGGCAAAACCCTGTCTCTACTAAAAATGTAAAAAGCCGGGTGCAGTGGCTCATATCTGCAATTCCAGCACTTTGGGAGTTCCAGGCAGGCAGATCACCTGAGGTTAGGAGTTCGAGACCAGCCTGACCAACATGGAGAAACCCCATCTCTACTAAAAATACACAATTAGCCAGGCGTGGTGGCGCATGTCTGTAATCCCAGCTACTTGGGAGGCTGAGGCAGGAGAATCACTTAAACCCGGGAAGTGGAGGTTGCGGTGAGCCAAGATCGCACTGCTGGACTCCAGCCTGGGCAACAAGAACAAAACTCTATCTCAAAAAATAAAAAATTTTTAAAAATTGGCCGGGTACAGTGGCTCACGCCTGTAATCCCAGCACTTTGGGAGGCCGAGGTGGGCGGATCACGAGGACAGGAGATGGAGACCATCCTGGCTAACACGGTGAAACCCCGTCTCTACTGAAAATACAAAAAATTAGCTGGGCGTGGTAGCGGGCACCTGTAGTCCCAGCTACTCGGGAGGCTGAGGCAGGAAAATGGTGTGAACCCAGGAGACAGAGGTTGCAGTGAGCTGAGATTGTGCCACTGCACTCCAGCCTGGGCGACAGAGCGAGACTCCATCTCAAAAAAAAAAAATTAAATTAAATTTAAAAAAAATAAAAATTGGGCCAGGCACAGTGGTTCATGCCTGTAATCCCAGCACTTTGGGAGGCCGAGGTGGGCTAATCACCTGAGGTCAGGCATTCAAGACCAGCACTCCAGCCTGGGCATTGCACTCCAGCCTGGGCAAAAGGAGCGAAACTCCATCTCAAAAAATAATAATAATAAATAAAAATAAAATAAAATAAAAATATAAAAAATTAGCTCGGTGTGGTGGCATGCACCTATAGTCCCAGCTACATGGGGGAGGCAGGAGAATTGCTCGAACCCAGGAGGTGGAGGTTGCAGTGAGCTGAAATTGCTCCACTGCACTCCTGCCTGGGCGACAGGGTGAGACTCTGTCTCAAAAAAAATAAATAAAATAAAAATAAAAATAAAGTATTTTATGGGGAGGCACTTCAACTATGTAAATATTCATTTGCCATCTATTTATATCAGCATGACTTGTCCTACTTTAGTTGATGAGTTATAATTTATTACTATTACTATATTATTTATTTAATTTTCTTTCTTTTTTTTTTTTTGAGACAGGGTCTCACTCTGTCACCCAGGGTAGAGTACAGTGGCTCAATCATGGCTCACTGCAGCCTTGACCCCCTGGGCTTCAACGATCCTCCTACCTCAGCCTCTTGAACCTGTAGCTGGGACCACAGGCACGGCCACCATGCCTGGCTAATTTTTGTATTTTCTGTGGAGACAGATGTCTCACTATGTTGCTCAGGCTGGTCTCAAACTCCTGAGCTCAAGTGATCCACCCACCTCATCCTCCCAAAGTGTTGGGATTACAGGCATGAACCATCATGCCTGGATTTTTTTTTTTTTTTTTAACTTTTTTAGAGACAAGGTCTTTCTCTGTCACTCAGGCTGGAGTGCAGTCCTGCAATCATAGCTCACTGCAGCCTTCAAGTCCTACGCTCAAGGGGTCCCCCCATCTCAGTCTCCCAAGTAGCTGGGACCACAGGCACGCACCACCACACCTGGCTCCTCTGTGTTTCCACGCTCAAGTTCTCTAAGACTTGGTCACAGGATTCACATGAAGCTGATTCCTGTGCCCCTCTGAGGTATCCCCTTCATCCTTTGAGCATTTCCTGTCTGGTACTCTTTGGCACAAAAAGATGATTATGCACATCTTGCACTTTGCCTGCTCTAACTCCGGAGTCACCCATTTCCCTAAGAATTGCTGTGAGCCACTCCTTTTTTTTTTTTTTTTGAGCCGGAGTTTCACTCTTGTTGCCCAGGCTGGAGTGCAATGGTACGATCTCAGCTCACTGCAACCTCCGCCTCCTGGGTTCAAACGATTCTGCTGCCTCAGCCTCCCAAGTAGTGGGGATTACAGGCATGTACCACCACGCCCGGCTATTTATTTATTTACTTATTATCATTTTTTTCAGACAGTCTCACTCTATTGCCCAGGCTGGAGTGCAGTGGTACGATCTTGGCTCACTGCAACCTCTGCCTCCTGGGTTCAAGTGATTCTCCTGCCTCAGCCTCCCAAGTAGCTGGGATTATAGGCATGCACCACCATGCCTGGCTAATTTTTGTATTTTTAATAGAGACGGGGTTTCATCACGCTGGCCGGGCTGGTCTTGAACTCCTGGCCTCGTGATCTGCCCGCCTCGGCCTCCCAAAGTTCTGGGATTACAGGCATGAGCCACTGTGCCTGGCCTAATTTCATATTTTTAGTAGAGACGGGATTTCTCCATATTGGTCAGGCTGGTCTCGAACTCCTGACCTCAGGTGATCTGCCCACCTCGGCCTCCTTAAGTGCTGGGATTATAGGTGTGAGCCACTGCACCCAGCCTGCCGGCTCTTTTTAGAGAAGAATGGTATTTAGAAACCAAGTTCCCGATATAAGATATGTACATTCATTACAAACCCAGCTACTGTGTCCTGTAACTACTCTCAGGGGACAGATCTTGAGACTCTACACATGTGTGTGTATATATATATATTTGTACACATTTACACCTTTATTTATATGTCTCTATAAATATTGAAAACCACACTACTATCCAATTTCAATTCTAATCTACAGGGTTCCTTCTAGTTTCTTCCCTTTTCCATATTTGCTACTTCCTCCCCAACAGTGAGCAGCCTGTTGTTTGCTCATGGTTTCACCATGTTCTTGAGGCTGGTCTCAAACTCCTGATCTCAGGTGATCCACCCCCTCGGCCTCCTGAAGTGCTGGGATTACAGACATGAGCCACCACACCCGGCCTCCTTAGTGTATTTATTTATCCAATCATCACATCTGATACATAACCCATCTCCTATCGCCACCACCACCCTCTTCCCAGTTTTTGCATCCTCCCTCCTGCCCGAAATAAATGTATCTTAATGAAAGGGATGATGAGAATGATTTTTTTGGCTTGGTGTCCAAATTTAAAGTTCTGGCCAACATGGTGAAACCCTATCTCTACCAAAAATACCAAAATTAGCCGGGTGTGGTGGCGGGTGCCTGTAATCCCAGCTACTCACGAGGCTGAGGCAGGAGAATCGCTTGACCCTAGGAGGCAGAGGTTGCGGTGAGCCAAGATCACACCACTGCACTCCAGCCTGGGCAACAGAGCGAGAGCCATCTCAAAAAAAATAAATAAAATTAAAGTTTTCCAATGAGGTCCTATTTACCAGGTTATTTTCTATTATGGCAGATATGGTTGGGAAATTTACAAGAAGTGTTTTCCAATCACCAGGTTTTTGTTTTGATTTGCTTTTTGGGCTACAAGATTAAATCTTATTTTATTCCGCCCCCTGCTGGCAACATCTTGAAATTTATTTCATCCAACAAAAGGTGAAAGGCTTGTTTAACAAAGATTCATTAACACATATTATTTTTCCACTTTTCTCACAATCTGAAAACCTACCACTCAAAGAAAAACTCACTGATATGATTAGATGGTATAAACATTCATCCTTATTCATTTTTAATAAGGCAAAATATTTGCTTTCCAAATTTTCCACAGTAATACATATGAAACAGTAAAAATCTTTTGTGCATAAAATGTACAGATGTAATTTAAGTAATAATTACAAAGTCAATCTGTGTAACTGACCCACCCAGAGTTTCACTCTTGTTGTCCAGGCTGGAGTGCAATGGCATGATCTTG
This sequence comes from Chlorocebus sabaeus, assembly GCF_047675955.1. Classification (NCBI taxonomy): domain Eukaryota; kingdom Metazoa; phylum Chordata; class Mammalia; order Primates; family Cercopithecidae; genus Chlorocebus; species Chlorocebus sabaeus. Next base: position 118,936,569 of record NC_132914.1, on the reverse strand, counting down.
GCTCACTGCAACCTCTGCCTCCTGGGTCCCAGTTCAAGCAGTTCTCCTGCCTCAGCCTCCTGAGTAGCTGGGATTACAGGCACGCACCACTACACCCAGTCAATTTTTGTATTTTTAGTAGAGACGGGGTTTCACCATGTTGGCCAGGCTGGTCTCGAACTCCTGACCTCAAAATCCGCCCGCCTCGGCCTCCCAAAGTGCTGGGATTACAGGCATGAGCCACCGCGCCCAGCTTTTTTTTTTTTTTTAAGATGGAGTTTTGCCCTTGTTGTTCCCCAGTCTGGAGTGCAGTGGCATGATCTTGGTTCTCTGCAACCTCTGCCTCCAGGGTTCAAAGGATTCTCCTGCTCAGCCTCCCAAGTAGCCGAGATTACAGGCACCCACCACCATGCCCAGTTAATTTTTGTATTTTTGTAGAGACAGCGTTTCACCATATTGGCTAGGCTGGTCTCAAACTCCTGACCTCAAGTGATCCTCCCATCTTGGCCTCCCAAGGTGCTGGGATTAAAGGCGTGAGCCACTGGGCCTGGCCATGCCATCGCTCTAAATGACCAGTGTCCCTCTTCTCCGATCCTGGCTTTCTCTCTCTTCCCCTCAAAGGATTACCCTGATTTGGGAAATAATCATTTTAGTATATACTGCTTCTATAATCAGAAAATAACTAAAATATTAATTGTTCAAATTAATAATATAAAAATTTTGATGTGGTGATTTAATCTGGAAATTTACATGGTTATTTCTGCATTTAACAAAGACACTGAGTTCAACATCATTAATTATTACGGAAATGCAAATCAGATCAGAGTGAGATACCACTTCTTACTCACTAGAATAGCTAAAGTTAAAAAGACAATCATAAATGTTAAAGATGTGGAGAAATTAAGACCCTCACGTATTACTAATGGGAATGTGAAATGGTGCAGCCACTTTGGAAGACAGTTTGGCAGTTCCTCAAAATATGAAACACTAAGTTACCATATGACAGGACAGAGCAATACCACTCCTGGGTGTAGCACCAAAAGAAATGAAACATTATGTCCACACAAAACCTTGTACACAAATGTTTATACTAGCATTATTCCTAAAAGCCAAAAAATGGAAACAACGCAAGTGTCCATCCACTGATGAATGAACAAACAAAATATGATCTGCCATACAATGGAATGTGATTCAGCCATACAACAGAATGATGTATTGACACAGGTTATCACGTGGAAAAATCTTGAAGACATCGTGGGAAGTGAAGGTCATCCATCACAAAAGACTACATAATGTATGACTCCACTTATAGGAAATGTCCAGAACAGGCAAATTCAGAGAGAAGAAAGCAGAGAAGTGCTTGCCAGGGGCGGGGGGAGCGGGGAAAGGAAGAGTGGCAGCTAATGGGTATGAGGTTCCTTATGAAGTGATGAAAATATTCTGAAAGTAGATAGTGATGGTGGTCGCACAATCCTGTGAAAACCTTAAAAACCACTAGATTAGAATTACATATTATTATATATTATAATTAGATATACACATATATATATATACACACACACATTTTTTTTTTCTTTTTTTTTTTTTTTTTGAGACGGAGTCTGGCTCTGTTGCCCGGACTGGAGTGCAGTGGCTGGATCTCGGCTCACTGCAAGCTCCACCTCCCGGGTTTACGCCATTCTCCTGCCTCAGCCTCCCGAGTAGCTGGGACTACAGGCGCCCGCCACCTCGCCCGGCTAGTTTTTTGTATTTTTTAGTAGAGACGGGGTTTCACCGTGTTAGCCAGGATGGTCTCGATCTCCTGACCTCGTGATCCGCCCATCTCGGCCTCCCAAAGTGCTGGGATTACAGGCTTGAGCCACCGCGCCCGGCCGTTTTTTTTCTTTTTTTGAGACAGAGTCTCGCTCTGTCGCCCAGGCTGGAGTGCAGTGGCGGCTCACTGCAAGCTCCACCTCCCAGGTTCATGCCATTCTCCTGCCTCAGCTTCCTGAGTAGCTGGGACTACAGGCGCCTGTTACCAGGCTTGGTTAATTTTTTTTTTTTGTATTTTTAGTAGAGACGGGGTTTCACCGTGTTAGCCAGGATGGTCTCGATCTCCTGACCTCATGATCCGCCTGCCTTGGCCTCCCTAAGTGCTGGGATTACAGATGTGAGCCACCGCACTTGGCCATTTTTTTTTTTTTTTCTTTTTTTGAGACAGAGTCTCACTCTGTCACCCAGCCTGGAGTGCAGTGGCGTGATCTCGGCTCACTGCAACCTCTGCCTCCCGGGTTCAAGCGATTCCTGTGCCTCAGCCTCCTGAGTAAATGGGACTACAAGTGTGCACCACCATGCCCAGCCAATTTTTATATTTTTAGTAGAGACAAGGTTTCACCATGTTGGCCAGGATGGTCTCAATCTCTTGACCTTGTGATCCATCTACCTCGGTCTCCCAAAGTGCTGGGCGTGAGCCACCAGGCCTGGCCTTTTTTAAAAATATATTTTATTTATTTATTTATTTATTTGAGACAAGGTCTGTCTCTGTTGCCCAGGCTGGAGCACAGTGACGTGATCTCTGCTCACTATAACCTTGATGACCCAGGCTCAAGTGATCCTTTTACCTCAACATCCTGAGTAGCTGGGACTACAACTGTATGCCACCACACCCGGCTAATTTTTTACATTTTCTGTAGAGACAGGGGTCTCACTATGTTGGCCAGGCTGGTCTCAAACTCCTGAGCTCAAAGCGATCCTCCTGTCTTGGCCTCTCAAAGTGCTGTGATTACGGGCGTGAGCTACTGCACCTGGCATAGAATTATACATTAATCCCCACTTTCTCACTCTCCAGAAGCAACCACTATTGTGAAGTTGGGGTATATCATTCTAGTTCAATTTATGTTCCTTTATATCTTATTATGTTGTGTACTTTTCATCTTGTAAATAAATTGTATACTAATCTATTACATTTAAAACAACAACATACTGAGACTTGCTTTTGTCAGCTTTTCTTTACGTTTACATTTTCTCATGAAATAAGCATAGAGGAAAGCACAAAAACCGTGTGTACAGTTTGTCAAGTAATAGTAAGCTGAACACCTAGGTACCTACCACCCAGGTCATGAAATTAGTCACTGCCAGCGCCCAGAAGCCTGGAACATGCAGACTCTCAGCCTTGGCCTCCTTCTCCCCCAGACATAACCACAGCCTTGCTTTTCTGGTAATTTAGTTGCTTTTCCTTGTAGTTTTACCACTTACGTTTGTTTTTCCTGGTTTGGATCTTTTATTTTTTAAATTATGTATGAACATAATTATTTATTTATTTATTGAGACAGTCTTGTTCTGTCGCCTAGGCTGGAGTGCGATGGTGCGATCTCGGTTCACTGCAACCTCTGCCTCCTGGGTTCAAGTGATTCTCCTGCCTCAGCCTCCTGAGTAGCTGGGATTTCAGGCACCTGCCACCACACCAATTTTTGTATTTTTAGTAGAGACAGGGTTTCACCATGTTGGCCAGGCTGGTCTCGAACTCCTGACCTCTGGTGATCTGTCTGCCTCAGCCTTCCAAAGTGCTGAGATTACAAGTGTGAGCCATAGCGCCTGGCCGAACATAATTATTAATATAAATTATACACACACACACACACACACATATATACATCTGTCCGTCTTCCTGTACTCAGTATTATGGCTCCATATTAGACCCAGCCATTGTTACATGTGACTATAACTCATTCATTTCGCTGCTATGATATTCTTTTTTTTTTTTTTTTTTTTTCTGTCGCCCTGTCTAGAGTGCAGTGGCACAATCACGGCTCAGTGCAGTCTTGATCTCCCAAGCTCAAGCGATCCTTTCAATGCAGCCTCCTGAGGAGCTAAACTACAAGTGTGTGCCATCCTGCCTGGTTTATTTTATTTTTATTTTATTTTAAGAGATGAGATATGGCTGGGCGTCCTGGCTCACGCCTGTACTCCCAGCACTTTGGGAGGCCGAGGCAGGCAAATCACTTGAAGTCATTTGAGTTTGACATCCGCCCAGCCAACATGGTGTAACTCCATCTCTACAAAAAATACAACAAAAGGCCGGGCGCGGTGGCTCAAGCCTGTAATCCCAGCACTTTGGGAGGCCGAGATGGGCGGATCACGAGGTCAGGAGATCGAGACCATCCTGGCTAACACAGTGAAACCCCGTCTCTACTAAAAAATACAAAAAAAACTAGCCGGGCGAGGTGGTGGGCGCCTGTAGTCCCAGCTACTCAGGAGGCTGAGGCAGGAGAATGGCCTAAATCCGGGAGGCAGAGCTTGCAGTGAGCTGAGATCTGGCCACTGCACTCCAGCCTGGGCGACAGAGTGAGACTCTGCCTCAAAAAAAAAAAAAAAAAAAAAGAAAAAAAAAATACAACAAAAAATGTAACCAGGCGTGCTGGCACACGCCTGTGGTCCCAGCTACGTGGGAGGCTGAGGCAGGAGAATCACTTGAACCCACAAGGTGGAGGCTGCACTGAGCCGAGATCACACCACTGTACTCCAGCCTGTGCGACAGATCAAAACTCTGTCTCAAAAAAAATAAAGAAAGAAAGACAGGGTCTTGCTCTATCGCCCAGGCTGTAGTGCAGTGGCACCATCGCGGCTCACTGCAGCCTCAGCCTCCTGGGCTTAAGCCATCCTCCCACCTCAGCCTCCCAAAGCGCTGGGATGACACGCGTGAGCCACAGAACCCAGCCATAGGGCCTAACATCTCGAGTGATGAGTGAGATCCACATTATTTGTCACTGTCTCTAGATTACAGAAAACAAGTTAGTTTTCTGATTTAGGAACTGGCATGATCCACCCCAAATAATATACAAGATGACTGTGTCCGTGCCTGTATCTTTGTCATCTCAGCTACTCTGGAGGCTGAGGCAGGAGGACAGCTTCAGCCCAGGAGTTTGAGGCCAGCCTGGACAACATAGCAAGAGCCCGTCTCCTAAAACAAAACAAAACAAAACAACAAATAAACAAAAAAAGAATATGGTTGGGCACAGTGGCTCGTGCCTGTAATCCCAGCACTCTGGGAGGCTGAGGCGGGCGGATCACCTGAGGTCAGGAGTTTGAGACCAGCCTGGCCAACATGATGAAACCCCATCTTTACTAAAAATACAAAAAACTTAGCCAGGCATGGTGGCGGGCTCCTGTAATCCCAGCTACTTGGGAGGCTGAGGCAGGAGAATCACTTGAACCCGGGAGGTGGAGGTTGCAGTGAGCCGAGATTGCGCCACTGTACTCCAGCCTGGGCAACAAGAGTGAAACTCCGTTTCAAACAAAACAAAACAAAACAAAACACGAATATATCATGGCCGGGCAGGGCAGCTCATGCCTTTGGGAGGCTGAAGCAGATGAACCACTTGAGGTCAGGAGTTCAAGACCAGCCTGGCCAACATGGTGAAACTCCATCTCTACTAAATATACAAAAATTAACCGGGCGTGGTGATGGCGCCTGTAGTCCCAGCTACTTGGGAGGCTGAGGCAGGAGAATCGCTTGAACTCAGGAGGCAGAGGTTGCAGTGAGCCGAGATCGCGCCACTGCACTCCAGCCTGGGCAACAGAGTGAGACTCTGTCTCAAAAGAAAAAAAACAAAGGTGTCCTAGCCATGTAATTATATCAAAGATGTCAGATGAACTGCAACTCCAGAACTGCAAGTATTTCCCTTGATAGAGCCATGAGGCAACAGAAAGGATGCTTCGAACTTGTTAGCATCTTTAAAGGAGCTGCCAAATTCATGTGCTTTCTGGAGAGCTGTTAAATTGAGAAGTGTATTGTATTTCAGTTAGATTCACTTAACATCTGCTGATGCCAGCATGTTGTCTGGTTAGGGAAATGTTAAATATAAGTAATTGCTATGGCATGTGGTTGAGACCTTGTGTCTTCCTGCGGTTCAGGTTTCTCACTGGCATCCTAAAACAATTCCAGTCTCCAACCACGGGACTTTGTTTTAAGCAAAGCTGTAGCCTCAGCACTTAGCGTGGTTCCCGGCACACAATAAATATGTATCGAGTGGATGAATATTTAGTGTACTTGTCATTTGTCTGAATGACATCTGATCCCCTCCTTACCCTTCCGCCTGCTCTGCTCTGTTTCCCAGGGTGATGAACACGCAGTCTGAGCTTTCCAGCCTTCCTGCTGGGCTCAGTCAATGGAAGGGACTGGTGAGAGGCTGGAAGGCAGGAGGGGAAGCTGGGGTATTTCTCCCCTCTCTTTGTCTTGGGCACCATCTCCAGTAGCATCTTTGGCTGAAATGGCTGCATAGGCTTACTCCAGATGAGGTATTTTTTTTTTCTCTTTTGTTTTGAGACGGAGTCTCGCTCTGTCGCCCAGGCTGGAGTGCAATAGTGCAATCTCAGCTCACTGCAAGCTCTGCCTCCCGGGTTCACGCCATTCTCCTGCCTCAGCCTCCTGAGTAGCTGGGACTACAGGTGCCCACCACCGCGCCCAGCTAATTTTTTGTATTTTTAGTAGAGATGGGGTTTCATCGTGTTAGCCAGGATGGTCTCGATCTCCTGACCTCATAATCCGCCCGCCTCAGCCTCCCAAAGTGCTGGGATTACAAGTGTGAGCCACTGCGCCCGGCCTCACCCAGGTGACTTTTTTGTGGGGAAGGGTTGTTTTTGAGACAGGGTCTCACTCTGTTGCCCAGGCTGGAGGGCAGTGGTGCCATCATAGCTCACTGCAGCCTCAGTCTCCTGGGCTCAAGCAATTCCCCCACCTCAGCCTCCTGAGTAGCTGGGACTACAGGCGTGTGCCACCATGCCCAGCTAATTTTTGTACCTTTTGTAGAGACGCAGTTTCACCATGTTGCTCCAGGCTGGTCTCAAACTCCTGGGCTCAAGAGATCTGCTCACCTCGGCCTCCCAAAGTGCTGGAATTACAGACATGAGCCACTGCGCCCAGCCACACATGGTTTTTAAGAGATTTGTTGTAGGAGTTGGGATCTTCCACAATTGTGAGATCTGGTTAGACAGTCTCCATAATGCTGGGTCTCTGTGTCTGATGCTGGAGACTGAAGTCTGCAGGGCAGGCAGCTGAGAACAGAAGATGGATGTAAAGTAGGGAAGAGCAAGAACAATCTGGAACCCATGAGCAAGAGCTGAAATCTATAAACACAGACTGAAACCTAGGTCAGTCCTCATTGTCCCCAACTTTGATGGCAGGAAACACTGGTGCCCTTAGGCAGGGAGCTGGTTCAGGGGTCACAGCAGTCAAAGGAGGATCCAGGGGCAGGTGGACCCACCGCAGGCTGGTAAAGGAAAATGTTCAGGAGACACAAAAGTGCCTGGTGACTCTGCCCCAGCCTTCGAGGCATCAGTAAGAGTATGGCTGCTGCTCTACTTCCACACACCAAATCTCATTCCACAGAAAACTGCCCTTTATGGCCCACCCTACCAGAAACACATAGAAAAAGGAATTCTGGGAAATGCAATTCAACTAGCCAAGCTAACACATTACCAAGCCAGTGAGCATGTTTTCTTGGGATAGTTTGGGGGTGATGTATCAGTGTTCTACCATGAGCAAACCTACCCCCAATGGCTGAGAGAGCTGAAGGAAGCTGACAAATCTGGTTTCTCAGAAAGAAACTTTTTTGTTTTTTTAGAGACAGAGTCTTGCTCTGTTGTCCAGGCTGGAGTGCAGTGGCACAATCATAGCTCACTGCAGCCTCAGACTTCTGGGCTCAAGGAATCCTCCTGTCTCAGCCTCCTGAGTAGCTGGGACTGTAGGTACACCGCAACATACTCGTTTAAGGTTTTCCAGTTTTTGTAGCAATGAGGTCTCACCACTTTGTCCAGGTTGCTCTCAAACTCCTGGCCTCAAGCATTCCTCCTGTCTTGGCCTCCCAAAGCACTGGGATTACAGGTGTCAGCCACCCACCCAGCCTCAGAATGAAACATTTAATAGGGATTTATGAACAAAAGCCATGTCTTGGGTGGCTGTGAGATGATGGATCCCCACACTGTTAGCCCCCAGACCCAAGGCTTACATACCTAGGGAAAGAGTATATGTGCTTCAGAAGGAATATGCCATCAAGGTTGTTTTGACCCAAGGGCAGATTTGCAGTAATTACTTGCTCTTAACAGTAGATAATGTAGAAATCTTAGAGGCTTCCCGGGAACTGAGGTTAATTAGAAGTCCAAATGATGGATAAGCCTGGAAGGTAGAGTTGCTTTAGCCTCCACCATCAGCCCACCTACAAGTAAAAGGAAATGTAATTAAAAGTGCTTAACCAATAAGGAAAATGTATTTTGTCACAGAACAATGGGTCCAATGACTTTACAGTGTTGTGAATGGCTCAGGAATGTCATTAAGGACTCAAGTTCTTTTTCTCTGCCATCTGCAGCAGGTTGGCTTTATTTCTCAGCCTGTCACAGCCCCAATCACATCCTCACATAACTATGTCCACAGCTGGGAAGGGAAGTGTTTCTCTCATGAGGCTCTATTTAAGAGCAGAGGGCTGGATACAGTGGCTCATACCTGTAATCCCAGCACTTTGGGAGGCTGAGGCAGGAGGATCGCTTGAGCCCAGGAGTTCAAGGCCAGCCTTGGCAAGATAGTGAGACCCCATCTCTACAAAAATAAAAATTAACGGGCATGGTGGCACACACCTGTGGTCCCAGCTACTCAGGAGGCTGAGGCAAGAGGATCACTTGAGTCTAAAAAGTCGAGGCTACGGTGAGCTGTGATCGCACCACTGCACTCAAGCCTGGGCAACAGAGGGAGACCATATCTGAAAAAAAAAAAAATGAAGAATTTGAAAATAGGCCGGGCGCAAGGGCACACACCTGTAATCCTAGCACTTTGGGAGGCCGAGGCGGGTGGATCAGGTCAGGAGGCCTAAGGTCAGGGGTTTAAGACTAGCCTGGCCATGGTGAAACTCCATTTCTACTAAAAAATTAAAAATTAGCCAGGCATGGTGGCACATGCATGTAATCCCAGCTACTCAGGAGGCTTAGGTGGGAGAATCAGTTGAACCTGGAAGTGGAGGTTGCAGTGAGCCGTGATCACACCATTGTACTCCAGGCTGGGCAACAGAGGAGAATTTTAAAATAGTGACAGGAGGATATTAACCCAAGCACAAGCCCCTTCTGAATGCAGGGCCATGTGTGACCGCTCAGGTCACCTGCCCATGAAGGTGGCACCGTGGGGTACATCATATTAACTAGGTGTAGATTTTGAGTCCATTTAAGGGCTTCCATGATTGATTTTTCATTACTTTTCTATACTTTTTATGAGGGACATACGAAGCATTCTTTTCAAAGCAGGTCCATTCTTGGCTTAGGGCTCTTTTTTTAAATTTTATTATTACTATTATTTTTTTGAGACAGAGTTTTGCTCTCATTGCCCAGGCTGTAGTGCAGTGAGTGCAATGGCGCGATCTCGGTTCACCACAACCTCCGCCTCCTGGGTTCAAACGATTCTCCTGCCTCAGCCTCCTGAGTAGCTGGGATTATAGGCATGTGCCACCACGCCAGGCTAATTTTGTATTTTTAGTAGAGACAGGGTTTTTCCATGTTGATCAGGCTGGTCTCCAACTCCCGACCGCAGGTGATCTGCCCGCCTCAGTCTCCCAAAGTGCTGGGATTACAGGCGTGAGCTACTGCGCCCGGCCAAATTTTTTTTTTTTTTTTTTTTTTGAGACGGAGTTTCACTCTTGTCGCCCAGCCTGGAGTGCAATGGTGCAATCTCAGCTCACTGCAACCTCCACCTACTGGGTTCAAGAGATTCTCCTGCCTCACCCTCCCGAGTAGCGAGGATTACAGGCGCCCACCACCACGCCCAGCTAATTTTTGTATTTTGTTTAGTTAGAGACGGGGGTTTCACCATGTTGGCCAGGCTGGTCTCGAACCGCTGACCTCAGGTGATCCACCGGCCTCGGCCTCCCAAAGTGCTGGGATTACAGGTGTGAGCCACCGCGCCCGGCCCAAATCTTTTCTAAATTGAAGAGTAAGTTCTCTGTGATCATATTCCCAGTCGTGACATTTTTAGGTCTAGTAACCTTGCTGCGGCGCATTGGGGACAGTCCCCACCCCACACTCGGCCACCAGCGCCTCCGCCGCGCTCTCACTGCCCTTTCCGCATTGGAACGCTATCCCGCCCACTTCCGGCGGGAGCGTCCACAGCGCAGGCGCAACTCCAGGCGTCCTTCAGCAAGCTGTCAAGTGCTGACGTATGCGCATGTGTAAAGGGGCGGGTCTGGTTAATTGCGCGGGAGATTGTGGGTCCACTGAAGTCACGCGACTGTCTCCGCCCACCTAAATAGGCGGGCGGAGCCGAGGGCCCAGTCTGGCTTCAGGAAGCGCAGGCGCATTGGGTGCAGGAACGTGGCTCTGGCACCGGTGAGACCTTCACGCATGCTTATTTAAATAAGGCAAGAAGTTTATTATACGAGTTCCAGGACCCGCCTCTTTTCTCTCATAACCAGCCTCTGGCTTTTAAAGGGCCAGGGCCCTCTTCCTCCGAATTGTGGATTTTTTGGTTTGGGGTTTTTAAAATAATTTTCTTTTATTGTGGTAAGAATACTTGACATGAGATTTACCCTCAACAGTGTTTAAAATGTATCATATAGTATATTGTTAGCTGTAGATACAACCGAATTGCTTTTTTATACTAAGCATTTATTGAGCACCTACTATATGTAAACCAAACTTACATTGCTGTGTGCATTTTACAATTTTTCCTCCTGTAATAATATGTAATAATTATGTTCATATGTATATTTTTGCATAAATTTATTCCTCCACCCCAATGTACTATTCCTTTGGTGGCAATCCCCTTTTTTTTCTGAGAGGAAGTTTCATTCTTGTTGCGCAGGCTGGCATGCAATGACGCGATCTCGGCTCCCTGCAACCTCCACCTCCCAGGTTCAAGCGAGTCTCTCTTGCCTCAGCCTCCCGAGTAGCTGGCATTACAGACACCTGCCACCACACCCGGCTAATTTTTTTGTATTTTTAAGTAGAGACGGGTTTTCACCATGTTGGCCAGGCTGGTCTCAAATTCCTGACCTCATGGTCTGCCTGCCTCGGCGTCCCAAAGTGCTGGGATTACAGGTGTGAGCCACCATGCGGGACCCCGGCCTCTCTTTAAAATTATTTTTATTTATTATTATTTTTTAAGAGACAGAGTCTCACTCTGCCGTCCAGACTGGAATACAGTGGCGAGATCATAACTCACTGCAGCCTCCATCTCCTGGGCTCAAGCGATCCTGCCTCAACCTCCCGAGTAGCTGTACTACAGGTGCGCATCACCACATCTGGCTTTTTTCTTTTGAGATAGTGTCTCACTGTGTCTGCCAGGCTGGAGTGCATAGCTCACTGCAGCCTCTAATTCATGAGCTCGAGCAATCCTCCTACCTCAGCTTCCCAAGTTGCCAGGACGATGTAGAGACATGGTCTTGTTGCCCAAGCTAGACTGGAACTCCTGGCCTCAAGCGATTTTCCTGCCTTGGCCTCTCAAAGCACTGGGATGACCTGCCTGAAGGCAATTCTCTGGAATGGGAGGCAATGTGGGGTTCTGGGCAGGTCTTCCCAGGTTAAGAGGCCTGCGACTGAATTTTGGCTCTTTCACTTCCTTGCTCTTTTACTGTGGATATGTCATCTAACTTCTGTGAACCTAACAGTTGGTTGCTTTTTACTTTTATGTTTATATTTTATTGTTTGAGACAGGGTATCACTCTGTCGCCCAGACTGGCGTGCAGTGAGTGGCATGATCTTGGCTCATTGCGACCTCCACCTCCCAGGTGTTCAAGTGATTCTCCTGTCTCAACCTCCTGAGAAGCTGGGATTACTGGCGTGCACCACCACACCCAACTAATTTTTGTATTTTTAGTAGAGACGAGGTTCCACTATGTTGGCCAGACTAGTCGTGAACTCCTGACCTCAAGTGATCCACCCGCCTCAGCCACCACGCCCAGCTAATTTTTGTAATTTTAGTAGAGATGGGGTTTGCTGTGTTGGCCAGGCTGGTCTTGAACTCCTGACCTCAAGTGATCCTCCCACCTCAGCCTCCCAAAGTGCTGGGATTACAGGCGTGCGCCACCTCGCCTGGACAGTTTGCTGCTTTTTAAAACAAGAATCAGAATACCTACCAATCTCACAGGATTGTTGTGAAAAGTAAATTCTTTAAAAAGTACGTGTGAAGTCAGGAAGCTGAGCCGTGCGAAATCAAGAAGCTGAGGCAGGAGAATCTCTTGAACCCAGGAGGCAGCGTTTGCAGTGAGCTGAGATTGTGCCACTGCACTTCCAGCCTGGGCGACAGAGCGAGACTCCATCTCAAAAAAAAACAAAAAACAAACAAAAAAATATGTGAAGTGCCAAGTACTGTGCCTCATGCCAGCTATATATGTTGAACAAATAGTTATTAAGCAGAATTATTCAGTCAGAAAACGGTTTTATAGTTCCTGTAACAGTTCCAGATGGTTCTTCAGGAAGATTTACCTAATTGCAAGGATGGCTAGCCACGTGTAATGGTGTCTCTTTTTCCAATATCGCAGGCCATCATTTTTATACATTTTTCCTAGTCTAGACACTATGTAATAGTATGGCAGGGTTATTTTAATTTTCATTTATTTAATTCTAGTGAGGCCATGCATTGCATTTTTCCTTGGGATGATTTATTAGCTTTATTTCTTTGCCTAACAACTATTTTCAAACACTGTAATTTTCACGGCTTATCCCTGCAGACATGATGTTAGGTTCTGCCAGAGCATGTTGCTGACCATTTTTTTTTTTTTTTTTTTTTGAAACGGAGGCTTGCTCTGTTGCCCAGGCTGGAGTGCAATGGTGCGATCGCGGCTCACTACAACCTCTGCCTCCTGAGTTCAAGCAATTCTCCTGCCTCAGCCTCTGGAGTAGCTGGGATTACAGGTGCCTGCCACCATGCCTGGCTAATTTTTGTATTTTTAGTAGAGACAAGGTTTCACCATATTGGCCAGGCTGGTCTCAAACTCCTAAGCTCAAATTGCACTTTGAGAGGCCAAGACCAGGCGGGCCGGAGTGCTGGGATTATAGGCGTGAGCCACAGCACCCGGCCTGATCTTTTTTTTTTTTTTTTTTCTTTTTTCTGGAGAAAGAGGGTTGGGGGAGAGAGAGAAGCAAAAGGAAACTCTCCAAAGAAGGAATTGAGGTTACAGTGAAAACTCGTCCCTAGAGCAGCTCTGTCCAGTAGAACTGGCGAGGGTGCCACAGTGTCTGCATCTGTCTGTCCCGTATGGTCCAGCATGTGCCCACAAAACACTTGGAACATGGCTGCTGTGACTGAGGAATTTTTACATTTATCTAACTTAAATTTAAATTCAAATACAAGGGAGGAGACAGGCACGATGGCTCACACCTGTAATCTCAACACTTTGGGAGGCTGAGGCAGGAGGATCACTCTAGCCTACGAGATCGAGACCCACCTGGGCAACGCAATGAAACCTGGTCTCTATAAAAAATACAAAAGTTAGCCGAGTGTGTTGGTGCACACCTGTGTCCCAGTTCCTTGGGAGGCTGAGGTGGGAGGATCACTTGAGCCCAGGAGGTTGAGGCTGCAGTGAGCCATGAGTAGACCACTGCACTCCAGCCTGGGCAACAAAGTGAGACTCTGTCTCACAAATAAATAAATAAATAAATACAAGGGAGGCTGAGGCAGGAGTTCAAAGCTGCAGTGAGATATGATCAGGCCACTTTACTCCACCCTGGGCAACACAGTGAGCCCCTGTCTCTAAAAATAATAATATAAATACATAAATAAATAAACAAAAATAGCCACCTCATTGATGGCACCTCATTTTCCTTTGGAAAAATAAGGGGGAAAAGGAGAGGAAAAAAAAGGGGGCCTACAAAATCGACTCAGGAGCGTCCTCACACATAGAGAAGGACTCAAATTTAGACTTTTGGCATTGTTCCCAAGAGAGACGGTCCCACACACTATTGGTTTTGACAAAATCCTGTGTTCAGTTTGTGAAAATTTATCAAGCTAATTGGCTGGGTGTGGTGGCTCACGCCTGTAATCCCAGCACTTTGGGAGGCCGAGGCAGGCGGATCACGAGGTCAGGAGATTGAGACCATCCTGGCTAACACGGTGAAACTCTGTCTCTACTAAAAATACAAAAAATTAGCAGGGTGTGGTGACAGACACCTGTAGTCCCAGCTACTTGGGAGGCTGAAGCAGGAGAATGTTGTGAACCCAGGAGGCGGAGCTTGCAGTGAGCCAAGATCGTGCCACTGCACTCCAGCCTGGGCAACAGAGCAAGACTCTGTCCCCCACCCACCCCCCAAAAAAAGAAATAAAATTTATCAAGCTATACACTTATGATATTTCCACCTTTTTTTTTTTTTTTGAGACAGAGTCTCACTTTGCCACCCAGGCTGGTGTGCAGAGGCATGATTACTGGTCACTGCAGCCTCACTTCCTGGGGCTTGGGTGATCCTCCCACCTCAGCCTCTGGATTAGGTGGGACCACAGGCATTCTCCACATTGCCCAGCTAATTAAAAAATTTTTTTTTGTAGAGACAAGATTTAGCCATGTTGCCCAGGCTAGTCTCAAATGCCTGGCCTCAAGCAATCTACCTGCATTGGCCTCTGAAAGTGCTGGGATTAGAGGTGTAAGCCACTGATCCTGGCCCTTTTCTTTTTTTTTTTTCTTTTCTTTTCTTTTTTTTATTTTGAGACAGGGTCTTGCTCTGTCACCAAGGCTGAAGTGCCGTGGTGTGATCACCACTCACTGCAGCCTCGGCCTCTCGACCTACTGGGTTCAAGTGATCTTTTCACCTCAACCTCTTGAGTAGCTGAGACTACAGGCATGCACTATCACATCCGGCTATTTTACAATTGTTTTTATTTTTTTTGAGATGGGGGGTCTCACTATGTTGCCCAGGCTGGTCTGATCTCCTAACCTCAAGCAATCCTCCTACTTGGGCCTCCCAAAGTGCTGGGATTACAGGGGTGAGCCACCATGCCTGGCCCCACTTTTCTATATGCATTTTACACTTCCATAAAAAGTTAAACAAAATTTAGTCCATTCTATGTTACCTTCTTTTGACATTTATCTGGTTTTCAATTTAGCAGAAGTCTCCAAAAAAAAAAAAAAAAAAGTCTGTGACTCACTCTGGACACCTGACAGCCCCTAGAGGGCGCTCATTCTGCATGAGAGACTTTTTCTTTTTTTTCTCTCTTTTTTGAGACTGAGTTTTGCTCTTCTTGCCCAGGCTGGAGTGCAATGGCGTGATCTCAGCTCACCGCAACCTCCACCTCCCAGGTTCAAGCGATTCTCTTGCCTCAACCTCCGGAGTAGCTGGGATTACAGGTATGCGCCACCACACCTGGCTAATTTTGTATTTTTAGTAGAGACGGGGTTTCTCCGTGTTGGTCAGGCTGGTCTTGAACTCCCGACCTCAGGTGATCTGCCCGCCTCGGCCTCCCAAAGTGCTGGGATTACAGGCGTGAACCACCGTGCCCGGCTGTACACTGTAAATGAGTGAATTTTGGCCGGACGCGGTGGCTCACGCCTGTAATCCCACCACTTTGGGAGGCTGAGGCGGGCTGATCACAGGTCAGGAGTTCGAGACCGTCCTGGCCAATGTGGTGAAACACCCTCTCTACTGAAAATACAAAAATTAGCTGGGTGTAGTGGCTGGCGCCTGTAGTCCCAGCTACTCCGGAGGCTGAGACAGGAGAATCGCTTGAACCTGGGAGGCAGAGGTGGTAGTGAGCCGAGATCACGTCACTGCACTCCAGCCTGGGCGACAGAGCGAGACTCCATCTCAAATAAATAAATAAAGTATACAATTCAGTGGTTTTTAGTCTGTCCACAGAGTTATGCAACCATCAGCACGGTGAAACTGAGAACATTTTCAAAAGAAAGCCTGTACTCCTGAGCTATCACTTTCCTCTCTAGTCCCTGACAAGCACTAATCTACCGCCTGTCTCTGTGTCTTTGCCTATGCCAGACATTTCAAATGAATGGAATTACATACCGTGTGGCCTTTTAGCATTTATGCACTCGCACTTAGCATTATGGGTTTTTTTGGGTTTGTTTTTGTTTTTCTTTTTTTGAGTCGGAGTTTCACTCTTGTTGCCCAGGCTGGAGTGCAGTGGCGTGATCTGCAAGCTCTGCCTTCCGAGTTCAAGTCATTCTCCTGTCTCAGCCTCCCGAGTAGCTGGGACTACAGGCACCTGCCACTACGCCCATCTAATTTTTTGTATTTTTAGTAGAGATGGGGTTTCACCATGTTGGCCAGGCTGGTCTCGAATTCCTGACCTCAGGTGATCCACCTGCCTCGGCCTCCCAAAGTGCTGGGATCACAGGTGTGAGCCACCGCGCCCAGCCACCAGCATTACTTTTTTTTTTTTTTTTTTTGGGTCAGAGTCTCATTTTGTTGCCCAGGCTGGAGTGCAGTGACGTGATCTGCAAGCTCTGCCTCCCAGGTTCAAGTCATTCTCCTGTCTCAGCCTCCCGAGTAGCTGGGACTACAGGCACCTGCCACTACGCCCATCTAATTTTTTTTTTGTATTTTTAGTAGCACCCAGCCCAGCATTACATTTTTAAGGTTCACCATGTTGTAGCATGTATCAGAACTTCATTCCTAGGCCGGGTGCAGTGGCTTACGCCTGTAATCCCAGCACTTTGGGAGGCCAAGGTGGGCAGATCACTTAAGGTTAGGAGTTCGAGACCAGCCTGGTCAACATAGTGAAACCTTGTCTTTACTAAAAATACAAAATTAGCTGGGTGTTGTGGCAGACGCCTGTAGCTGTAATCTCAGCTACTCTGGAGGCTGAAGTGAGAGACTCTCTTAAACCTGGTAGGAGGAGGTTGCAGTGAGCCGCGATTGCACCTCTGCACTTCAGCAAGGGCAAGAGAGATTCTGTCTTAGAAAAAAAAAAAAAAAGGCCGGGCGCGGTGGCTCAAGCCTGTAATCCCAGCACTTTGGGAGGCCGAGACGGGCGGATCACGAGGTCAGGAGATCGAGACCATCCTGGCTAACACGGTGAAACCCCGTCTCTACTAAAAATACAAAAAACTAGCCGGGCGAGGTGGCGGGCGCCTGTAGTCCCAGCTACTCCGGAGGCTGAGGCAGGAGAATGGCGTAAACCTGGGAGGCGGAGCTTGCAGTGAGCTGAGATCGGGCCACTGCAGTCCAGCCCGGGCTACAGAGCAAGACTCCGTCTCAAAAAAAAAAAAAAAGAAAAAAAAAAAAAAAAGCCGGGCGTGGTGGCTCACACCTGTAATCCCAGCACTTTGGGAGGCCGAGGCGGGTGGATCACGAGGTCAGGAGATCGAGACCATCCTGGCTAACATGGTGAAACCCCGTCTCTACTAAAAATACAACAACAACAAAAAAATTAGCTGGGTGTGGTGGCGGGCAACTGTTGTCCCAGGCTACTCAGGAGGCTGAGGCAGGAGAATGGCGTGAACCCGGGAGGCAGAGTTTGCAGTGAGCCGAGATGGCGCCACTGCACTCCAGCCTGGGCAACAGAGCCAGATTCGGTCTCAAAAAAAAAAAAAGAACTTAATTCCTTTTTATAGCCAAATAAGATTCCATGGCATAGACAGAGTGCCTTCTGTTTATCCGCCCATTTATTGATGGATATCTGGATTGTCTCCACCTTTTGTCTATTATGTGCTATGGCTCATGCCTGTAATGCCAGCACTTTGGGAGACCAACACAGGTGAATCACTTGAGGTCAAGAGTTGGAGACCGGGCTGGCCAACGTGGTGAAACCCTGTTTCTACTAAAAATACAAAATTAGCCGGGCATGGTGGCAGTGCCCATAGTCCCAGCTACTTGGGAGGCTGAGGCACAAGAATCGCTTTAACCCAGGAAGTGGAGGTTGCAGTGAGCCAAGATCACATCACTGCATTCCAGCCTGGGTGACAGAGCGAGACTGTGTATTTAAAAAAAAAAAAAAAAAAAAAAAGGAAATCTTAGGACTCCCTGCCAAGGCTGAACATCCAGGAAGGAAGCTAACGCTCTGTGCCCAGGAGAGGGTCAACAAGGCCATGCCTTGCTGCTTGCTGATTGAGGGGACATTTATCTGTGGGCGTTGAGGGGTGTCCCTCTTGCCCCAGACTACACAGGGCAACTCCTCTTACCCCAAGCTGTAAACAGGATCTTTGAATATGGCGCTCAGCCATATCCTCACCACTCTGGAAGTGATTATCCGAAGGGTATTTGGGACAGGAGCCCCGAGGCCTGATGTTCTTGGCATGTCAGTATCTGGGAGGGGCCAGCCTGAACCACCTACTCAGTTGTTGTGAATAATGTTACCCAACTCTGACCCCATAGGGAGAATAATCTCATAGATTTGTGTAACCTGCTCTTCCAGCTGGCCTGCAGATGCAGATGACCCTAATTTGCCCCAGATTCTTCTCGATGGGGCAGTCCTGGCTTCCTCTGAGCCAGGGTCTGATTAGGGGCTGCGAATGAGCTCTTTACCATGTTGGGACTGAGGCTTGGGGCTGTGTCTTAGCCTGGTCAAGGGAGAGAGAAGGTTCCAGGCCATGAGGCACCCCTCAACGGGTGGCAGGGTGGCTCTGGACAGGCCACCAGCCAAGAGATAGTTTGTACCGGGTTGAAGACTGGCCGGGGCTGCTGGCTACGCACCTAAGGAGAAAAGGAAAATTTCATGAGAAGAACCACAGTGGCAGCAGCATGACTGGCCAGGGGCAGACCCCAGACCCAGCTGGGCCAATCAGGGTTTAGGAACTGGAATTCAGAAGCAGCCAGTTAGTTTCTGTGAGTGATTGGAACTGAGGTGATAAAAGGGGCAGCTGCTTCCCACCATGAGCATGAGAAACTGATTCGCAGAACAAGACAGACTGAGGAGAGAGAGAGAGGCTTTGTTGTAGACAGGTGTCCAACGCTGAAGTCCACTTCCTTGTAAACTCCAGCTGAATTTCCTGTTATAGACTCCACGAAAGACTCTTATATCCTAGTAATACATTTCCCTTTTGGGGTAATATGAAATGCTTTCTCTTACAGGCCGGGCGCGGTGGCTCAAGCCTGTAATCCCAGCACTTTGGGAGGCCGAGGCGGGCGGATCACGAGGTCAGGAGATCGAGACCATCCTGGCTAACAGGGTGAAACCCCGTCTCTACTAAAAAATACAAAAAACTAGCCGGGCGAGGTGGCGGGCGCCTGTAGTCCCAGCTACTCGGGAGGCTGAGGCAGGAGAATGACCGGAACCCGGGAGGCGGAGCTTGCAGTGAGCTGAGATCCGGCCACTGCGCTCCAGCCTGGGCGACAGAGCGAGACTCCGTCTCAAAAAAAAAAAAAAAAAAAAAAAAAAAAAAAAAAAAAAAAAGCTTTCTCTACTGGCAACCAAAGAACCTTGTATAAAGCAGGAAGATACACTGAGGAAGTTTTCTATGCATCAATTACAGTCTACTGGGAGAGAGAAAGGTAAACCCAATGAATTAAATATAAATGATGCAATAAGGCCGGGTGTGGGGGCTCATGCCTGTAATCCCAGCAGTTTGAGAGGCCAAGGCGGGAGGGTCATTTGAGCCCAGGAGTTTGAGATCATCCTGGGCAACACAGTGAGACCCCCTATCTTTACAAAAAATAAGATAATTAGCTGGGTGTGGTGGTGTGTGCCTGTAATCCCTGCTCTTAGGAGGCCAAGGCAGGAAGATCACTGGAGCCCAGGAATTTGAGGCTGCAGTGAGCCATGTTCGCGCCACTACATTCCAGCCTGGGTGACAGAATGAGACCCTACTTCTATGATATGGTTTGGATCTGCGCCCTTGCCCAAATCTTATATTGAAATGTAATCCTCAATGCTGGAGGTGGGGCTTGCTGGGAGGTGAGTGGATCATGGGAGCGGTTTCTCATGTTTAATACCATCCCTCTTGGTGCCGTCATCAGGACAGTGAGTTCTCATAAGATCTGATTGTTTAAAAAATGTGTAGCACTGGCCAGGAATGGTGGCTCATGCCACTTATCCCAGCACTTTGGGAGGCCGAGGCAGGTAGATCACCTGAGGTCAGGAGTTCGAGACCAGCCTGACCGATATGGTGAAACCCCATCTCTACTAAAAATACAAAAATTGGCTGGGCGTGGTGGCGGTCACCTGTAATCCCAGCTACCCAGGAGGCTGAGGCAGAAGAAAGGCTTGGACCTGGGAAGCAGAGGTTACGGTGAGCAGAGGATGCGCCATTGCACTCCAGTGTGGGCAACAAGAGTGAAACTCTGTCTCAGAAAAAAAAAAAAAAAAAAAAGCAGAATGGTGAGTGCCAGGGGCTGCGGACAGGGAGGGGGAACAGGGAGTTAGTATTGAATAGAGACTGAGTGTTTGGCAGATGAGAAAGTTCTGGAGATGGAGGGAGGTGATGGTTGTAGAACATTGTCAATGTACGTAATGCCCCAATCTGTGCACTTAAAAATGATTAAAATATAAGTTTGTAGCTGCGACAAAAATAAAATGTAACTTTAATGTTATGTATATACTACCAGAATAAGAAATCACCAAAAAGAAAAAAAGGAAAAACTTCAGCCGGGCATGGTGGCTCACGCCTGTAATCCCAGCACTTTGGGAGGCCGAGGCAGGGGGATCACAAGGTCAGGAGATCGGCACCATCCTGGCGAACATGGTGAAACCCCGTCTCTACTAAAAATGTAAAAAACTTAGGCGGGCATGGTGGCAGGCGCCTGTAGTCCCAGCTACTTGGGAGGCTGAGGCAGGAGAATGGCGTGAACTCGGGAGGTGGAGCTTGCAATGAGTTGAGATCGCGTCACTGCACTCCAGCCTGGGTGACAGAGCGAGACTCTGTCTCAAAAAAAAAAAAAAAAAAAAAAGGAAAAACATCACCTCGAAGTCTGTGTGGCCTCGAAGTAAGTCCTCTCAAAGTGCTGGGTTTACAGGCACAAGCCCCCACACCCGGCCTTATTGCATCATTTATATTTAATTCATGGGGTGCACCTTTCTCTCTCCCAGTAGACTGTAAGTCCCTGAGTTACTGAAGCCACTTCACCTGTTTGGGTAGACAGCTGTGAGTGCCCAGAGCTGACACCCTCCAGGTGACCCACAGGTAACGGCTGATCTACATTCCAGCCTGGGTGACAAAGTGAGACTCTGTCTCAAGAAATAAAAATAAATAAATAAAACAAAAAATAAAAATAATAAGGCCAGGTGCGGTGGCTCACGCCTATAATCACAGCACTTTGGGAGGCCGAGGTGGGAAGATCACCTAAGGTCAGGAGCTGCAGACCAGCCTGGCCAACATGGTAAAACTCCACCTCTACTAAAAATACAAAAATTAGCCGGGCATGGTGACCAGCATCTGTAATCCCAACTACTCTGGAGGCTGAGGTGGGAGAATCGCTTAAACACATGAGGCAGAGGCTGCAGTGAGCTGAGACTGTGCCACTGCACTCCAGCCTGGGTAACAGAGCAAGACTCGCTACTGGTAGAAGGAATGCTTAACCTGAGGACCACCAACTCCCACAGTGGGAGTCCCTGAAAGCGCCTCATTCATTCATTCACTCATTCATTCATCCAACAAATACTGAACAAATTTGTGTGTCTGGCACACTTCTAGGTCCTACAGAGATGGCAGTAAGAAAGCACAAAAACTTTTCTGCTTTCAAATAGGGCAAAATGCCAGTAATTGGTAAAAATAGGCAGAGGCAGTAACAGGTGTTCATTGTAGTTATTTTTTTTTTCTGTGTTTGAAATTTTTATTGAAAATAGAAGTTGGAAGAAAAAAATGTTTGTCTTCCAAGA
Organism: Chlorocebus sabaeus; assembly: GCF_047675955.1. Lineage (NCBI taxonomy): Eukaryota > Metazoa > Chordata > Mammalia > Primates > Cercopithecidae > Chlorocebus > Chlorocebus sabaeus. Next base: position 118,914,884 of record NC_132914.1, on the reverse strand, counting down.
GACAGACAATAAATAAGGGGTGTATGTGTGGTGGTGCCAAGTGCTAAAGAGGACATAAAACAGAAATGAGGGGGTTGGCAAGTGTATATGGAAATTCCAACTTTAAATAGGGTGATTCCAGGAACTCCTCACTGAGAAGGTGATTTTTGAATAAAGCCCTGAAGGAAAGAAGGGAATGATCCAGGCTGCTTTCCGGAGGAACAGATGTCCTGGCAGCAGGCACAAAAGAGGCAAAGGCCCCAAGGCCAGAACATGCCCAGTATTTTCCAGGAACAGCAATGAAGCAAGTATGTGGCTGGAGCAGAGACGGGGTGCCAGGAGTGGGGGGGACAAGGTCTGATTGGAAAGGGGAGGCGCTGGCAGATCACCAGGGCTTTGAAGGCCACTGGAAGGGCTGCAACTTTTACCCTGAGTGACCAAGGGAGCCCCTGGAGGGTGTGAGCCAAGAGTGACTGAAGCCGACTTGTGTAGGGTAATGAGAAGGCACCCTTCAGGATTTGGGGAGGTCTCTAGAGCTTCCATGAGACGCTCAAAGCAGTCCAGACTCCTATAAGGCTAAGGACCAATGTGACGGTAGGGCACAGTGGCTCACGCCTCTAATCCCAGCACTTTGGGAGATGAGGTGGGCGAATCACTTGAGGTTAGAAGTTCAAGATCAGCCTAGCCAAACCCCATCTCTACTAAAAATACAAAAAATTATCTGGGCGTGGTGGTGGGCGCCTATAATACTATTACTTGGGAGGCTGAAGCAGGGAGAATCGCTTGAACCCGGGCGGCGAAGGTTGCAGTGAGCCGAGATCGCGCCACTGCACTCCAGCCTAGGCGACAGAGTGAGATTCCATCGCAAAAAAACAAAACAAAACAAAACATAAAAAACAAAAAAAGTGTGACGTAAGTTTGACGATCAAATTTTGCCGCTACCGGATCTCTGCAGGAAGGGGCGGGCACTGCCTGGTTGCTAGGCTGGGGCGGCGCGTTGCCATAGCGACCCCGGCCGGGCCCGGGGCGCCCGCAGCTGCAGTAAGTTGAAGCTAAAGGCTGCGATCCCGCAGGTGAGCGCAGGTGAGCCGGGCGCATGTGGGGCAGGCCCGGTTCCTCCCCCTTCCATTGTGGGTTGTTGTTGTTTTTCCCTTTGAGACAGGGTCTCCCTCTGTCCGGTAGGCTGGAATGCAGTGGCGCCGGATGATAGCTCACTGCAGTCCCGACCTCCTAGGATCAAGGCATCCTCCCACCTCAGCCTCCCGCATAGCTGGGACTACAGGCCTGCGCCACCATGCTCAGCTAATTTTTTTTCTTTTTTCTTTTTTTTTTTCTTTCTTTCTTTCTTTTTTTTTTTTGTAGAGACAAGGTCTCACTATGGTTTCCCAGGCTGGTCTCCAACTCTTGGACTCATGCGATCCTGCCACATCAGCTTCCCAACGTGCTGGGATTGCAGGCTGCAGCCCCCGTGCCGCCAGGGTGGTCTGTTACTCAGCACCAAAACCACCTGGGCCGACTTTCATTTCCTGTCAACAGCCCACGTGTTAAGACCACAGCCTCCGTGGAGTAGAACCTATGTTCCCTAAACTGTGGGATGGAGGGTGATTTTAGGTTACACTTATGAGGTGTGAAGTAACATCCAATGACATCATGAGAAAGTTATTAGAGTCTGGGTTCTCTTACAATTCTGAGTAAGCCAAGGAGAGTCAGTTTGGTGATTACATGACATTAACACCTCTTTTAACATTTACTAATTTTTTTTTTTTTTTTTTGAGAAGGAGTTTTGCTCTTTTCGCCCAGGCTGAGTGCGGTAGCGGGATGTCAGCTCACTGCAACCTCCTCCTTCCAGTTTCAAGGGATTCTCCTGCCTCAGCCTCCCGAGTAGCTGAGATTGCAGGTGTTGCGCCCCGCTAATTTTTGTATTTTTAGTAGAGACGGGGTTTCACCATGTTGGCCAGGCTGGTCTCAAACTCCCGACCTCGTGATCTGCCCACCTCAGCCTCCCAAAGTGCTGGGATTACAGGTGTGAGCCACCGCGCCCAACCTTACTAATTCCTATTTTTAACAGAGACCTTGGAGCTCAATCTACTCTAAGCCATAGCATCTAGCTAAGACTTAAGTTGGTTCGTTCAATGTTTTTATTTTTACATTTATCGTTGCCTTAGGGTACCTGCTACTGGTTTTCTATTTATAATAATGATACGTAAAGTCTCCATTCTTCTTTTTTTTTTTTTTTTTGAGACGGAATCTTGCTTTGTGGCCCAGGCTGGAGTGCAGTGGCGCGATCTTGGCTCACTGCAAGCTCCGCCTCCCTGCAAGCCCCGCCTCCCGAGTTCACCCCATTCTCCTGCCTCAGCCTCCCAAGTAGCTGGGACTACAGGTGCCAGCCACCACGCCAGGCTAATTTTTTTGTATTTTTAGTAGAGACGGGGTTTCACCGTGTTAGCCAGGATGGTCTCGATCTCCTGACCTTGTGATCTGCCCGCCTCGGCCTCCCAAAGTGCTGGGATTACAGGTGTGAGCCACCATGCCTGGCCTTTTTTTTTTTTTTTTTTTTTTTTTGAGACAGAGTCTCACTCTGCCTGGCCCAGGCTGGAGTGCAGTGGTGCAATCTCGGCTCACTGCAGCCTCCTCCTCCCGGGTTCAAGCGATTCTCCTGTCTCAGCCTCCTGAATAGCTGGGACTACAGGCATGGGACACCACACCTGGCTAATTTTATATTTTTAGTAGAGACCAGGTTTCACCATGTTGGATAGGCTGGTCTTAAACTCCTGACCTCAGGCGATCCACCAGCCTCAGCCTCCCAAAGTGCTAGGATTGCAGGCATGGGCCACTGCACCTGGGCCTCCTTTTTTCAATATATGTATTTTTTAAAGTGAGTTAACTTATTTTATTATTATTATCATTATTATTATTAATTTTTTTTTTTTTTTTTTGAGATAGAGTTTCGCTCTGTCACCCTGCCGGTGTGCAGTGGTGCGATCTCAGCTCACTAAAAGCTCAGGCTGGTCTCTAACTCCTGGGTTCACGCAATTCTCCTGCCTCAGCCTCCTGAGTAGCTGGGACTACAGGCGTCCACCACCACGCCCAGCTAATTTTTTGTATTTTTAGTAGAGATGGGGTTTCATAGTGTTAGCCAGGATGGTCTCGGTCTCCTAACCTTGTGATCCACCCTCCTCGGCCTCCCAAAGTGCTGGGATTACAGGTGTGAGCCACCGCACCTGGCCTTATTATTTTTTAAGATTGAGTCTCCCTCTGTCACCCAACCTGGAGTGCAGTGGCGCCACCTCAGCTGGCTGCAACCTCCGCCTCCCTGATTCAAGTGATTCTCCTGCTTCAGCCTCCTGAGTAGCTGGGATTACATAGGCGCATGCCACCAGGCCCGGCTAATTTTTGTATTTTTAGTAGAGACAAGGGTTCACCATGTTGACCAGGCTGGTCTCGAACTCCTGACCTCAGGTGATCCACCCGCCTCGGCCTCCCAAAGTGCTGGGATTACAGGGATGAGTCACTGCGCCTGGCCCTCCGTTTTTCAATATATGTATTGATTTTTTAAAGTGAGTTAACTTATTTTTATTTTCTTCTTGAGAAAAGTTCTCACTCTGTCATCCAAGCTGGAGTGCAGTGGCATGATCTCGGCTTACTGCAACCTCTGCCAAGTGAGTTAATTTACATATAAAGATTAATAATAGTACATGTGATATTTGGAAATGGGAGGGGAAAAAATCCCAACGGCATAGAATTTGGGACCTGAGATTGTTTCCCCACTCCCAGTTTTTGCTCTGCCTGTTTTCTTTGCCTGGAATGATTTTTCCGTACTCCTAGGTGTGATTGTCAAAATACGTAACCCATATTTTGGGTTCATATTTTGGATTCATATTTGGCTCAGTGGCTCATGCCTGTAATCCCAGCACTTGGAGAGGTTGAGGTGGGTGGATCATTTGAGATCAGGAATGCGAGACGAGCCTGGCCAACATGGTGAAACCCCGTCTCTACTAAAAATACAAAAATCAGCCAGGCGTGGTGGTGGGCACCTGTAATCCCAGCTATTTAGGAGGCTGAGGTAGGAGAATCACTTGAACCCAGGAGGCAGAGGTTGTAGTGAGCTGAGATGGCGCCACTGCACTCCGGCCTGGGCAACAAAGCAAGATTCCATCTCTAAATAAATAAATAAATAAATAAATAAAAATATTTAGAAGACATCAAAAATATATATATATATATACACGTATACATGACCGCCACCCCCTCCCTGGGGGCGGCTTCTCCCTGATGCCATCACAAACCCTCCTGCTCTACTGGTCTCCCTAGATTCCCAAGTGATTGTGCCATCAGACCCCCTGGGAGGGGCCCCCTGGGAGAGGCAAGGGAGGGGCCAGCCAAAGGTCAGTCCAGCACTAAAGGATCCCCACCAAGGGCCGTTCACCTGCCCCGGGAACTCAGAACACACATGACTCGCCCCACTTGAGCTCAGGATCCCAGCATTACGCGGGGCACGCTGAGCCCCAGATGTTCCTAACCCCTTTCCAGCACCCTCCATCCTTGCAGAAGCAGCCACCATGCCAGTCTCTAAGTGCCCGAAAAAGTCGGAGTCCCTGTGGAAGGGGTGGGACCGGAAGGCCCAGAAGAACGGCCTGCGGCGCCAGGTCTACGCTGTGAATGGCGACTACTATGTGGGCGAGTGGAAGGACAACATGAAACACGGTGAGTGGGACTCCAGGACGGGCGGCCAGAGTGGGGCCGTAGCCACAGTGGGCAACAGGGCCAGGAAGGCAGCGTGCAGAGCTCACTGGGGACATGAGATGTGTCCCCAAGGCTCCCCCAGGATGAATGCTGGCCCAGGCCAGCTGGGGGCCTCCACGTGTTGGGGCTTCTGAACAAACTCAGCCCTGACTTCAACAGAGTGAGGGTCTCAGGACCAGCAGTGGACAGAGGGTCTTGAGAAACTGGCCTGTCCCCGGGGCTCTGGGACCTAGGGGGCTCAGTTCCTGCCTTCTGAGACTTGGGTTAAGCACTGGGCTGGCTGGCAACAAGAAAAGCCAATCCCCCCGAAACCAGCTTGCCACGGGGTTCTGGGCTTTGCGTTCATCTGTGATGCTCCGCAGAGGGCTGAGCTCCAGGCACAAGGGAGGACCCCCTACTCCATCCCCCGAGGAGGAGCCGGGGCTCAAGTCTGACCAGCAGGGGGCAAAGGGGTCCTGTTAATACAAACTAAATCCTGATTGGGGGAAAAAAAGAAAGAAAAAAGGCTTTTATTTTTAAATGTGGCACTGCTGCTCACTCCAGTCTTGCAATTCCAGACTGTGTACTCTTTTTTTTTTTTTTTTGAGAGGACAAGGCCTTGCTCTGTCTCAGAAAAACAGGCTGGAGTGCAGCGGTGCCTCGAGACCTGCAGCCTCAAGATCCTGGGCTCAATCCTCCTGTCTCAGCCTCCTGAATTGCCGGGATTACAAGTGGGAGTCACTGTGCCTGGCTAGATTCTGTGCTTTTTTTTTTTTTTTTTTTTTTTTTAAAGACGGAGTTTCACACTTGTTGCCCAGGCGGGAATGCAATGGCACGATCTTGGCTCATCACAACCTCCACCTCCTGAGTTCAAGTGATTCTCCTGCCTCAGCCTCCAGAGTAGCTGGGATTACAGGCATGCGCCACCATGCCCAACTAATTTTGTATTTTTAGTAAGACGAGGTTTCTCCATGTTGGTCAGGCTGGTCTCGAACTCCCGACCTCAAGTGATCCACCCGCCTTGGTCTCCCGAAGTGCTGGGATTACAGGTGTGAGCCACTGAGCCCGGCCCGATTCTGTGCTCTTAACCACCCTGCTCTCCTGCCTTGCTGGGTTAAGTGCTTTGGAGTCAAATAAACCCGGGTTAGGATCCCAGTTCCAGGCTGGGTGCAGTGGCTAACATCTGTAATCCCAGCACTTTGGGAGGCCGAGGCAGGCAGATCACCTGAGGTCTGGAGTTCAAGACCACCTTGGCCAATATGGCGAAATCCCATCTCTACTAAAGAAATACAAAAATGGGCCAGGCGGAGCCAGGTGCGGTGCACCACTGCACTCCAGCCTGGGTGACAGAGCGAGACTCCGTCAAAAAAAAAAAAAAAGTGCCTGAGTGTATTTTTCAGTTCTTGTGGGTGGCATATGTTGTGGACAGAGCCCTGTACACTGCACAACCCAGCTGTACTGCAGAGCAGTTGTGAAGCTTCAGGTAAGTCATTTCCCATTCACCAGGTCTTGGCCTCCTCATCTGTGATGGGACAGTGGGCTTCCATCTGTGTGAGTCTTGCCGTCCCTTAGACTTTGGAGGTATAGACCTAACGCCAATGGGTCAGGAGCTGCAGAAAGCAGACATCAGAGAACTGAGGCCCCCTCTCTTCAAGACACATGCTTTGACCAAGCTGAAGTGAGTTGCTGTGGTATAAGCAGATGGGAAGCGGTCAAGACAGTCGTCACAGAACTTGAGGACAGAGTGACCTGGTGGGTCCCCGCACCGCTCATTCATTCACTCCACAAACACTTACTGAGCTCCCAATCCATTCCAGGCCCTGTGTGGGGCATCCAGCATAATCCTAGCCCTCAGGGAGCTTACTGTGTTGCAGAGAACCTGCCCAGGAAGGTAACATGCTCATTTTACAGATGAGGCACATGGCGCTCAGAGAGAGGAAGTAACTTACTCAAGGTCAAGGGGCTACAGGTGAGGCATCTGGATATGAAGGGGACCAGAGAGGAGACATGAAGGAGCCATGAGAACACAGACAGTGGGAGAGGTGATGTTCCAGCTGAACCAAACAGGAGGTGAATGAGTTCACCAGGCAGGGGGCATGCCTGCTAGGCAGTGCAGCCAGAATTGGGGGATGCTCTGGAGGACTGAGAGGGTACTGGGCATGGCAGTGCATACTTGTAGTTCCAGCTACTCAGGAGGGTGAGGCGGGAGGATTGCTTGAGGCTAGGCATTGGAGACCAGCCTGGGCAACATAGCCAGACCCCATCTCTGCAAAATAGAATACTTTTTTTTTTTTTTGAGACAAAGTTTTGCTCTTGTCACCCAGGCTGGAGTGCAGTGGCATGACCTTGACTCATTGAAACCTCCGCCTCCTGGGTCAAGCCTGATTCTCCTGCCTCAGCCTCTTGAGTAGCTGGAATTACAGGCATGTGCCACCACACCCAGCTAATTTTTGTATTTTTAGTAGAGACGGGGTTTCACCATGTCGGCCTGGCTGGTCTTGAACTCCTGACCTCAGGTGATCCGTCTGCCTCGGCCTCCCAAAGTGCTGGGATTACAGGTATGAGCCACCGCGCCCGGCCTTAGAAAATAGAAAACTTAAGGAATTAGCTAGATATGGTGGTATACTCCTGTAGTCCCAGCTACTCAGGAGGCTGAGGCAGGAGGATCGCTTGAACCCAGGAGTTAAGAGAGGCGGCAGTGAGCCATGATTGTGCCACTACACTCCAGTGTGAGACCCTGTCTCAAAAGAAAAGAAAAAAAAAGAAAAAGAAAAAAAGGAGACTGGAAACCAGTGTGGCTGCAATAGAGTGAGCAAGGGGAGAGAGAGCGGGCAAGTCAGTAACACCAACCATATAGGGTCTCACGGGCTGTGATAACATTTGCCTTTATCCCAGAGGCAAGCAGCAAATGGCTTAAAAGTGGGGGCTGGACAGGCACAGTAGTTCACGTCTGTAATCCCAGCACTTTGGGAGGCCGACACAGGCAGATTATGAGGTCAGGAGTTTGAGACCAGCTTGGCCAACACAGTGAAACCCTGTCTCTATTTTAAAAATACAAAAAATGAGCCAGGCATGATGGCACACGCCCGTAATCCCAGCTACTCAGGAGGCTGAGGCAGGAGAATCGCTTGTATCCAGGAGGCAGAAGTTGCATTAAGCCGAGATCACGCCACTGCACTCCAGCCTGGGCAATAGAGTGAGACTCTCTCTCAAAAAAAAAAAAGGGGGGGGTGCCATGCTTGGTCACTGCTTATATCCTCACCATCCTAACACCCAGCGGGGAGGGGTGCACCAAATATGTGTAGCATGAATAGTGAGTCCACATGAATTAGGAATTAGGAGTTCACACCGACTTCACAATTTGTATTGAGTACCTACTATGTGCCAGGAACTATGCTAAACTCTGTGGAAATGTAGCAGTGAAGAAAACAAAGATACCAACAAATGATAAATATAATAAGTAAATAATATACTATGTTAGAGGTGGTAGGTATACATGTATGAAAACAGAAAAACAGAATAGGGTAATCTGAGTTTGCAGAATTAAATGGTGGTCTCAACTCAGTGAACAGATGAATTCTCAGTCAAGACTTGGAGGAGAGGGCCAGGCACGGTGGCTTACGCCTGTTATCCCAGCACTTTGGGAGGCCAAGGTGGGTGGATCACGAGGTCAGGAGATCGAGACCATCCTGGCCAACATGGTTAAACCCTGTCTCAAGTAAAAATACAAAAAATTAGCCGAGCGTGCTAGCGGGAGCCTGTAGTCCTAGCTACTCGGGAGGCTGAGGCAGGAGAGTGGTGTGAACCCGGGAGGCAGAGCTTGTAGTGAGCCAAGATCACGCCACTGCACTCCAGCCTGGGCAACAGAGCCAGACTCTGTCTCGGGGAAAAAAAAAAAAAAGAGATTTTGGAAGAGAGGGAATAACTGAGCGGATGTTTGCAGGGACTAGGATAGAAGGTGGCATGACCAGCTGGAGCAGAGGAACATACCTGGGGTGTTCAAGGAACAGCCAGGAGGACGGTGTGGGTGAAACAGAGTGAGGAAGAGGAGGAGGTCAGAGAGGTTGAGGGCTGGCAGGGCATGGTGGCTCACGCCTGTAATCCCAGCACTTCGAGAGGCCGAGGTGGGCAGATCACTTGAGGTCAGGAGTTCCACAACAGCCTGGCCAACGTGGCAAAACCCAATCTCTACTAAAAATACAACAAATTAGCTGGGTCAAGTGGTGAACGCCTGTAATCCCAGCTACTAGGGAGGCTGAGACAGGAGAATCGCTTGAATCCGGGAGGTGGAGGTTATAGTGAGCCAAGATCATGCCACTGCACTCCAGCCTGAGTGCCAGAGCAAGACTCTGCCTCAAAAAAAACAGGCCCAGCGTGGTCCCTCATGCCTGAAATCCCAGCACTTTGGGAGGCTGAGACAGGCAGATTGCCTGAGGTCGGGAGTTCAAGACCAGCCTAGCCAACATGGTGAAACCCCATCTCTACTAAAAATACAAACATTAGCCAGGTGTGATGGCAGGTGCCTGTAATCCCAGCTACTTGGAAGGCTGAGACAAGAGAATTGCTTGAACCTGGGAGGAGGAGGTTACAGTGAGCTGAGATCGCACCGTTGCACTCCAGCCTGGGAGTTTCCAAGAGCGAAACTCCATCTAAAAAAAAAAAAAAAAAAAAAGTTGTGGGCTAAAGAAGGGTAGTCAGATCATACAGGACCCTGTCAACCACGGTAAGAACTTTGGATTTGACTCTGTGACACAGAGAGGATTTACAGCAGAGGAATGACATGATCTGATTCATATCCTATAACACCCATGCTGGCTATTTTGTTGTGAATGAGGTGGGGGCAGCAAGACCCCTCAGAGGCCCTTGCAGACATCCACGTGCGAGACGACAGTGTCAGCAAATCAGGAGAACGAAGCACCCCATAAAAGCAAATTATTAGAAAGGCAGGAGTGGAGCCAACCTCAGGGAAGGTTTAGAACAACTTTTCCATCTTTTTTTTTTTTTTTTTTTTTTTTTTTTTTGAGACGGAGTCTCGCTCTGTCGCCCAGGCTGGAGTGCAGTGGCCGGATCTCAGCTCACTGCAAGCTCCGCCTCCCGGGTTCACGCCATTCTCCTGCCTCAGCCTCCCGAGTAGCTGGGACTACAGGCGCCCGCCACTGCGCCCGGCTAGTTTTTTGTATTTTTTAGTAGAGACGGGGTTTCACCATATTAGCCAGGATGGTCTCGATCTCCTGACCTCGTGATCCGCCCGTCTCGGCCTCCCAAAGTGCTAGGATTACAGGCTTGAGCCACCGCGCCCGGCCAACTTTTCCATCTTATTTCTGCTTCTCCCTGGCTGGCTTTTTTTCCTCTCTTCCTGCAATTATACCTCTGCATGATACACATGTCTATCAGCATCTTAGTGACAGGATGGAGGAATCCTCTTCACTTGCTGATCTAGTTTCATTTTGTTTGAGACAGAGTTGTGCTCTGTCGCCCAGGCTGGAGTGCAGTGCTGCCATCTCGGCTCACTACAACCTCCGCCTCCCGGGTTCAAGCCATTCTCCTGCCTCAGCCTCCCAAGTAGCTGGGACTACAGATGCGTACCACCATGCCCAGCTAATTTTTGTATTTTTAGTAGAGACGGGGTTTCACCATGTTGGCCAGGATGGTCTCGATCTCCTGACCTCATGATTCACCTGCCTCAGCCTCCCAAAGTGCTAGGATTACAGGCATGAGCCACTGTGTCCGACCTGTTTGTTTGTTTTGAGACAGAGTCTCACTCTGTCCAGGCTGGAGTGCAGTGGTGCAATGTTACTCCCTGCAGCCTCTGCCTCTGAAGTTCAAGCAATTCTCCTACCTCAACCTCCTGAGTAGCTGAGATTACAGGCACGCACCACCACACCAGGCTAATTTGTGTCTATTTAGTAGAGACAGGGCTTAACCATGTTGCCTAAGCTAGTCTCGAACTTCTGGCCTCAAGTGATTCACCTGCTTCAGCCTCCCAAATTGCTGGGATTACAGGGGTGAGCCGCCGTGCCCAGCCTTAGGTCTCCAAATCTTGTACATCTTATAACAAAAAGTATGCACCCTTTGACAGAACATCTCCACATTTTCCCCACCCCACCAGCCCCTGGTAACTGCTATTTTACTGTTTCTATGAGTTTGACTTTTTTAGATTCCACATACAAGTAAAATCATGTAGTATTTGTCTTTCTGTGCTTGGCTTAATTTCACTTGGCATAATGTCCTCCAGATTTATCCATGTTGTCACAAATGGCACGTTTTCTTTCTTTCTTTCTCCCTTTCCTTCCTTCCCTTCCTTCCTTCCCCCCTCCCTCCCCCTCACCCCCTTTCTTCCTTTCTTGGAGTCTCACTCTGTCACCTGAGCTGGAGTGCAGTGGCGCGACCTCGGTTCACTGCAAACTCCGCCTCCCAGATTCAAGTGATTCTCCTGCCTCAGCCTCCAGAGCAGCTGGGATTACAGGCGTGCACCACCACGCCCAGCTAATTTTTGTATTTTTAGTAGATACCAGGTTTCACCATGTTGGCCAGGCTGGTCTCGAACTCCTGACCTCAAGTGATCAGCCTGCCTCGGCCTCCCAAAGTGCTGGGATTACAGGCATGAGCCACTGCTCCCAGTCCCCATAAGATTTTTTTTTTTTTTTTTGAGATTGAGAGAGAGAATCTCGCTCTTGTTGCCCAGGCTGGAGTGCAATGGTGTGATCTCGGCTCAGCTCACTGTAACCTCCACCTTCCAGGTTCAAGCAGTTCTCCCACCTCAGCCTCACAAGTAGCTGAGATTACAGGCACCCACCACCACACCTAGCTAATTTTTTATATTTTCAGTAGAGATGGGGTTTCACTGTGTTGGCCAGACTGGTCTCGACCTCCTGACCTCAGGCAATCCACCAGCCTCAGCCTCCCAAAGTGCTGAGATTACAGGTGTGAGCCACTGCACCCAACCCCCCCATAAGATATTCTTACACCCATTTTACAGCAGAGGTATCTGAGGCTCAGAGGGACCCAAGGAATTAGCTTACTTGGTTAAGGTCACAAAGCTCAGAAGGAAAATGTTGAAATTGTTGCTGGGTTACCAAGGACCCAGACTTGAATTGGCCAATATAGGTACTCCACAAATATTTTATTCATCCTTTCATTAAATATGTATTAAGCTGGGTGCAGTGGTGTGTGCTTGTATTCCCAGCTCTTCAAGAGGCTGAGAAGGGAGAATCTCTTGAGCTCAAGAGTTCAAGACTCGCCTGGGCAACATAGCAAGACCCTATCTCTAAAAGAAAGAAATGCCTGGTATGGTGCCTTGTACCTGTAATCCCAGTACTTTGGGAGGCCTAGGCAGGAGGATTGCTTTAGCTCAGTAGTTTGACACCAGCCTGGGCAATATAGAGAGACTCAACCTCTATAAATTTTTTTTTTTTTTTTTGAGGCGGAGTCTGGCTCTGTGGCCCAGGCTGGAGTGCAGTGGCCAGATCTCAGCTCACTGCAAGCTCCGCCTCCCAGATTTACGCCATTCTCCTGCCTCAGCCTCCGGAGTAGCTGGGACTACAGGCGCCCGCCACCTCGCCCAGTAGTTTTTTGTATTTTTTAGTAGAGACGGGGTTTCACTGTGTTAGCCAGGATGGTCTCGATCTCCTGACCTCGTGATCCGCCTGTCTCGGCCTCCCAAAGTGCTGGGATTACAGGCTTGAGGCACCGCGCCCGGCCAAATTTTTTTTTTTTTAATTAGCCAGGTAGAGTGGCATGCACCTGTGGTCTCAGGTACTCAAGAGGCTGAGGTGGAAGGATCATTTGAGCCTGGGTGGTTGAGGCTGCAGTGAGCTGTGCACGTTAGCATAGGCAATACAGCCAGTCCTTTCCTGTCTAAAAACAAAAAAGAAAAAGGCCGGGGCAGTGGCTCATGCCTGTAATCCCAGCACTTTGGGAGGCCGAGGCGGGTGGATCATCTGAGGTTGGGAGTTTGAAACCAGCCTGACCAACATGGAGAGACCCTGTCTCTACTGAAAATACAAAATCAGCCGGGTGTGATGGTGCATTCCCGTAATCCCAGCTACTAGGTGGGCTGAGGCAGAAGAATCGCTTGTACCTGAGAGGTGGAGGTTGCAGTGAGCCAAGATCGAGCCATTGCACTCCAGCCTGGGCAATGAGAGCAAAACTCCGTCTCAAAAAAAAAAAAAAAAAGTCTGGGCATGGTGGCTTATGCCTGTAATCCCAGCATTACAGGAGGCCAAGGCAGGTGGATCACAATGTCAGGAGTTAGAGACCAGCCTGGCCAATATGGTAAAATCCCATCTCTACTAAAAATACAAAAATTAGCTGGGCATGGTGGCAGGCGCCTGTAATTCTAGCTACTGGGGAGGCTGAGGCAGGAGAATCTCTTGAACCCAGGAGGCGGAGGTGGCAGTGAGCTCAGATCACAACATTGCACTTCAACCTGGGTGACAGAGCAAGACTCTATCTCAAAAAAAAAAAAAAAAGTTAACAGGTATTAGTCACCTACAACATGCTATCGGGGGAACCCCCCGCCCCGATATTCAACGTGGGTTCTTTTTCATTTCGCTAAGCGTCAACTGGTCTGTGAAATAAAGGGAAAGAGTACAAAAAAGAGAAATTTTAAAGCTGGGTGTCCGAGGGAGACATCACATGTCGGCAGGTTTCGTGATGCTCCTGAGCCATAAAACCAGCAAGTTTTTATTAGCGACTTTCAAAAGGGGAGGGAGTGTACAAATAGGTTGTGGGTCACAGGGATCACATGCTTCACAAGGTAATAAAATATCACAAAGCAAATGGAGGCAGGGCGAGATCACAGGACCACAGGATGGGGCGAAATTAAAATTGGTAATGAAGTTTCAGGCATGCATTTTCATTGATAACATCTTATCAGGAGACAGGGTTTGAGAGCAGACAATCTGTCTGACCAGAATTTATTAGGCGGGAATTTCCTCATCCTAATAAGCTTGGGAGCACTACAGAAGACCGGGGCTTATTTCGTCCCTTCAGCTTCGACCGTAAAAGACAGCTGCCCCCAAAGGGGTCATTTAGAGGCCTACTCTCAGGGGCGCATTCTTTTTCTCAGGGATGTTCCTTGCTGAGAAAAAGAATTCAGCGATATTTCTCCTATTTGCTTTTGAAAGAAGAGAAATATGGCTCTGTTCTTCCCAGCTCAGCAGCAGTAAGAGTTTAAGGTTTAAGGTTATCTCCCTTGTTCCCTGAACATTGCTGTTATCCTGTTCTTTTTTCAAGGTGCCCAGATTTCATATTGTTCAAACACACATGCTCTACAAACAATTTGTGCAGTTAATGCAATCATCACATGGTCCTGAGGCGACATACATCCTCCTCAGTTTACGAAGATGGTGGGATTAAGAGATTAAAGTAAGGCCGGGCGCGGTGGCTCAAGCCTGTAATCCCAGCACTTTGGGAGGCCGAGGCGGGTGGATCACGAGGTCAGAAGATTGAGACCATCCTGGCTAACATGGTGAAACCCCGTCTCTACTAAAAAAAATACAAAAAACTAGCTGGGTGAGGTGGCGGGCGCCTGTAGTCCCAGCTACTCGGGGGGCTGAGGCAGGAGAATGGCGTGAACCCGGGAGGCGGAGCTTGCAGTGAGCTGAGATCCGGCCACTGCACTCCAGCCTGGGCGACAGAGCGAGACTCCGTCTCAAAAAAAAAAAAAAAAAAAAAAGAGATTAAAGACAGGCATAGGAAATCACAAGGGTATTGATTGGGGAAGTGGTAAGTGTCCATGAAATCTTCACAATTTATGTTCAGAGATTGCAGTAATGACAGGTGTAAGAAATTATAAAAGTATTAATTTGGAGAACTAATAAATATCCATGAAATCTTCACAATTTACATTCTTCTGCCATGGTTTCAGCTGGTCCCTCTGTTCAGGATCCCTGATTTCCCGCAAGAACATGCCAGGCACAGTTTTGTTTTTTTGTTTTTTTTTTTTTGAGATGGAGTTTCGCTCTTGTTTCCCAGGCTGGAGCACAATGACGCCATCTCGGCTCACTGCAACCTCCGCCTCCCAGTTTCAAGTGATTCTCATGCCTCAGCTTCCTGAGTAGCTGGGATTTCAGATGCCTGCCACCATGCCCAGCTAATTTTTATATTTTTGGTAGACACAGGGTTTCACCATATTGGCCAGGCTGGTCTCGAACTCCTGACCTCAGGTGATCCACCCACCTCAGCCTCCCAAAACGCTGGGATTACGGGCATTAGCCACTGCGCCCAGTCTCCAGGCACAGGTTTTCAGTGCAGTGAACGAAACAGACCAAAGTCTGTGCCCTCCTGCAGCTCACATTCTCCTGGAAAAGACAGACATGCGACACTAATCAATAAACAAAGAGAATTACCTCTGGCCTGATGCAGTGACTCATGCCTGTAATCCCAGAACTTTGGGAGGCCAAGGTGGACGTATCACTTGAAGTCAGGAGTTTGAGACCTGCCTGGCCAACATGGAACCCCATCTTTACTAAAACACAAAATTAGCTAGGTATGTTGGCTCGCGCCTATAGTCCTAGCCGCTTTGAATGCTGAGTCAGGAGTATCTCTTGAACCTGGGAGGCAGAGGTTTTAGTGAGCTGAGATGGTGCCACTGCACTCCAGCCTAGGTGACAGAGAGAGATGCTGTCTCAAAAAAAAAAAAAAAATGGAACTTTCTTGGCCTTCTCCTGGGTACTGGGTGTCTAGGATGATGCGTAGAGCCTGTCCCAGCTCTCAAGATTCATCCAGTCGGGGACCCCTGAGGCTCAGGCAGGCACACCACCCCCACCCCTGGCGGCCACGTCTGCAGCATTGCCCATCTGTGTGTCACCAGGGAAAGGAACACAGGTCTGGAAGAAGAACGGAGCCATCTATGAAGGGGACTGGAAGTTTGGGAAGCGCGACGGCTATGGCACCCTCAGCCTTCCTGATCAACAGACAGGAAAATGCAGAAGAGTCTACTCAGGCTGGTGGAAAGGTGATAAGAAATCGGTGAGGAGGGCTGCCAGCCAGGCTGTGTGTGTGTGTGTGTGTATGTGTATGTGTAGGGAGAGCCGAGAGAGGCCTGGGAGAAAAAAGAGGGGAGGTCTACAGGGAGGAGGACAAGGTTGTGGTGTGCGTGGGAGAAGGAAGGGGTGGGGGAATTGCAAAGTTTCTCAGAACAAAATCCAGGAAACAGGAAGCAAGGGAAGGCCAGGGAGGAGCTCACAAAACCCTGTGGTTGCAAGGAGCCAGCCGGGCTTGTGGGGACAAAATTGCCTCCACCCTCTTCCCCCTCGCTTCCTGGCTTTCTTTTCCCCAGGCATCTCTTTCTGAGAATCTCCCTTCTGCTGGGACTGGATAGAAGGGGAGGTAGGAAAAGTGGGAGCAAGAGGGCAGAGGACAAGAAAGGAGCGTCCCAAGGGGCCGAAGCCAGCCAGAGGCACGTGCTCAGCCCAGAAACACCCAAGCTGGGCACAGGTTACCTCCACCTACTCCCACCAGTGTGGAGGAATCCTCACCATCAGTCATGGAGACACAATAATAAACAGTATTGCAACTGAGCAACTACTATTGTGAGCCTGAAACACATATTTAAAACTTTTTTTTTTTTTTTTTTGAGACAGAGTCTCACTGTGTTGCCCAGGCTGGAGTGCAGTGGTGTGATCTTGGCTCACTGCAAGCTCCGCCTCCCAGGTTCATGCCATTCTCCTGCCTCAGCCTCCCGAGTAGCTGGGACTACAGGTGCCCGCCACCATGCCCAGCTAATTTTTTATATTTTTAGTAGAGACGGGGTTTCACGCCTGGTCACCACGCCCAGCCTGAAACACATATTTAATATTCAGTTAACTCTCACAGCAACAGCTCATCATCATGATCATGCCCGTTTTATTGATAAGCAAACAAGCTTGAAGAGATGAGGTGTCTTGTAACTACCCAAGGGGTTCACCTTGCCCACGCCTGGCCCTGAGTTGTATTATTTCTCAAATCAGTCTCCCCAAACATTCTGGCTGCAGAGGTTTTAAGGATAACTTGAGGGCCGGATGTGGTTTCTCACACCTGTAATCCCAGCACTTTGGGAGGCCAAGGCAGGTGGGTCACAAGGTCAGGAGATCGAGACCATACTGGCTAACACAGTGAAACCCCATCTCTACCAAAAATACAAAATAATTGACTGGGCGTGGTGGCGGGCACCTGTAGTCCCAGCTAATCAGGAGGCTGAGGCAGGAGAATGGTGTGAACCCGGGAGGTGGAACTTGCAGTGAGCCAGGATCCAGCCTGGGCGACAGAGCGAGACTCCATCTCAAAAAAAAAAAAAAAAGGATAACTTGGTGGGTGGGGGAAAGACAGTGAGTCCGGCGTGCTGATTGGTCAGAGATGAAATCACAGGGAGTCAAAACTATCTTTTTGCCCTGAGTTTTTGGGTAGGGGCCACAAGATCACATAAGTCAGTTTATTGATCTGGGTGGTGCCAGCTGATCCATCAAGTGCAAGTTCTGCAAAATATCTTCAGCACTGATCTTAGCAGCAGTTTAGGGAGGGTCAGAATCTTGTAGTTTCCAGCTGCATGACTCCTAAACCATAATTTATAATCTTGTAGCTAATGTTAATCCTACAAAGGCAATGTAGTCCCCAGGCAAGAAGGAGGTCTTTGGGAAAGGGCTGTTACTGTCTTTGTTTAAACTATAAACTATAAACTAAGTTTCTCCCAAAGTTAGTTCAGCTTAAGCTCAGGAATGGACACGGACAGCTTAGAAGTTAGAAGCAAGATGGAGTCAGTTAAGTTAAATCTCTTTCACTGTCTCAGTCGTAATTTTGCAAAGGCAGTTTCAGTCTTGCCTGGAGTCACACAGCTAGCAAGTGGTAGAGCCCAGGGTTTCATATTCTCTGCTCCCAAATTGTTTATTGGCAAAGTAGGAAGAGAAAGCCCCAAATAACCAGTTTACATAGAATACGGTGTTAGGGCCGGGTGTGGTGGCTCACGCCTGTAATCCCAGCACTTTAGGAGGCCGAGGAGGGCAGATCACGAGGTCAGGAGATCGAGACCATCCTGGCTAACACGGTGAAACCCTGTCTCTACTAAAAATACAAAAAATTAGCCGGCCGTGGTGGCGGGCACCTGTAGTCCCAGCTACTCGGGAGGCTGAGGCAGGAGAATGGTGTGAACCCGGGAGGCGGAGCTTGCAGTGAGCGGACATCACACCACTGCACTCCAGCCTGGGCGACAGAGCGAGACTCCGTCTCAAAAAAAAAAAAAAAAAAAAAAAAAGAATATGGTGTTAGGGTGTTAGGAGGGATGTTTTCACAGGGTGCCCAGAGGAAGATCATTAAGCCCAGCCTAGAGAATTCAGGGCAGAAGGCTAGGCACAATGGCTCACGCCTGTAATCCCAGCAATTTGGGAGGCCAACGGGGGTGGATCACTTGAGGTCAGGAGTTCAAGACTAGCCTGGCCAACATGGTGAAACCCCCGTCTCTACTAAATAAAAATACAAAAAAACTAGCTGGGCATAGTGGTGTGCACCTGTAGTCCCAGCTGGGGAGATGGAGGCATGAGAATCGCTTGAACCCGCAAGGCAGAGGTTGCAGTGAGCCGAGATCGTGCCACTGCACTTTAGTCTGGGCAACAGAGCAAGACTCCATCTCAAAATAAATAAATAAAACTATATAATAATAATAATTAGCTAGATGTTGTGGTGCACATCTGTAGTCCCAAATTCTCAAAAGGCTGAGGCAGGAGGATTGCTTGATCTCAGGAGGCTGAGGCTCCAGTGAGCTATGGTGGTGCCACCACACTCCAGCATGGACAACAGAGCAAGACTTGTCTCAAAAAGAGAGAATTCAGGGCAGGCTTCCTGTAGGAGGTGACACTAAAGATGCTAGGAGTTAACCAGGAAAAAAAAAGGGAGAAAGATGGGAGGCAAAAAATAGCAAAGGGAAGGAGATGTAAAACAGCAGAGTGTGTCTGCCCTGGGGCAGGAGTGAGGAGAAGAGTTGCAGGGGCCCTCAGGGATATGTGGGAAATCAGGATTTTGAGGAGCAGATGTGGCTTCTCAACCCAACCTCCTCGGGTGTGATCTGCAAACAGACCTTGTTTCCCTGCTGTTGGACACTAAGTGTGGTGTTTTTTTGTTTTTTGTTTTTTGTTTTGAGACAGTCTCTCGCTCTGTCGCCCAGGCAGGAGTGCAATGGCGCTATCTTGGCTCACTGCAACCTCCGACTCCTGGGTTCAAGCAATTCTTCTGTCTCAGCCTCCCAAGTAGCTAGTATTACAGGCGCCGGCCACCACACTCAGCTAATTTTTTGTATTTTTAATAGAGACAGGGTTTTGCCATGTTGGTCAGGCTGGTCTCAAACTCCTGACCTCAGGTGATCCACCTGCCTCAGCCTCCCAAAGTGCTGGGATTACAGGCATGAGCCACCGCGCCAGGCTAAGTATGGTATTTATGTTCATTTTTCTGGGTCAAAAGAAGAGTTGGAGGGGGGCGAGCATGATCAGATGGGCGAAATTTTTTTTTTTTTTTTTTTTTTTTGAGACAGCGTCTCACTCCATCACCCAGGGTACAGTGCAGTGGCAGGATCTCAGCTCACTGCAACCTCCATCTCCCAGGTTCAGATGATTCTCCTGCCTCAGCCTCCCGAGTAACTGGGATCACAGGTGCCACCATCACGCCCAGCTAATTTTTTGTATTTTTAGTAGAGATGGGGTTTCACCATGGTGGCCAGGCTGGTCTCAAACTCCTGACCTCAAGTGATCCACCCACCTCGGCCTCCTAAAGTGAGTCAGTGAGCTACAGCGCCCAGCCTAGATGGGCGATTTAAAGAATCCTCTGGCGCTGTAAGGGCTGCATGATGCATGGTGGGGTGGGGATGAGAGAGGAGAGGGTAGGTCAGTGAGAAGGGAGTTTAATGACCGGCTGCATGGAGGCGACTGCAGAGGGACAAAGAGAAACAGAGCATGGGGAGATCCTTCAAGACATTATCAGCAGGCACTGTGGCTCACGCCTGTAATCCCAGCACTTTGGGAGGCTGAGGCGGGCAGATCACTTGAAGTCAGGAGCTCAAGACCAGCCTGGCCAACATGATGAAACCCTGTCTCTCCTAAAAATACAAAAATTAGCAGGACGTGGTGGTGCGTGCCTGTAATCCCAGCTGCTCGGGAGACTGAGGCAGGAAAATCACTTGAACCCGGGAGGCGGAGGTTACAGTGAGCCGAGATCACACCACTGGACTCGAGCCTGGGTGACAGAGCGGGGCTCTATCTCAAAAAAAAAAAAAAAGAAGAAGACACGAACCTCCGCTAAGACACGACCCTCCGCTTGGACGTAGGGCTGAGGAAGAAGGAAGAAGCTGGGACATGTGGCTCTGGGGGTGCCTGGGAGGACAGCGGGCTTTCCTGGTTTGGCGGCGGGGGGGGGGTTGAAGAGGGGGGTGGAGGGGGGGTGGGGCCTGAGTAGTAGCATCTTGGTGGTTTCAGGGTTATGGGATCCAGTTTTTCGGACCCAAGGAGTATTATGAGGGTGAGTGGTGTGGCAGCCAGCGCAGTGGGTGGGGCCGCATGTACTACAGCAACGGTGACATCTACGAGGGACAGTGGGAGAACGACAAGCCCAACGGGGACGGCATGCTGCGCTTGAGTGAGTACCCCGCCCCCGTCGGCCCCGCCCACATGACCACGCCCCCGGCAGCGAGCTGGCCACGCCCATCTGGTCCCACAGAGACAGGCCACACCCCACACTCTTGTCCCACACTGGCCCTTGTGCCAATGTGGGACAAGAGAGGAAGAGGACCCTATCCCTCCCTTCAGTCACTAAAGGTCACATATATATGATTCTATTTATATGAAATTTTTAGAACATGCAACTCCATAGAGACAGAAAATAGACTAATGGTTGCCTAGGACTATGGGAATGGTGACGTTAGCGGGTGTGGGGAATGGCTGCTTAATGGGCACGGGGTTTCCTTTTGGGGTGACTAAAACGTTTTGAAAGTAGATAGAGGGTAATTGTTGCACAGCATTGTGAATGTACTAAATGCCACTGAACTATACACTTCAAAATGGTCAACTTATGTTATATGAACTTATATCTCAATTTTTAAAAAAAGGCCGGGCGCAGTGGCTCACGCCTGTAATCCCAGCGCTTTGGGAGGCAGAGGCGGGCAGATCATAAAGTCAGGAGTTTGAGATCAGCCTGACCAACATGGAGAAACCCCATCTATATTAAAAATACAAAAATTGGCCGGGCGCGGTGGCTCAAGCCTGTAATCCCAGCACTTTGGGAGGCCGAGATGGGCGGATCACGAGGTCAGGAGATCGAGACCATCCTGGCTAACACGGTGAAACCCCGTCTCTACTAAAAAAAAACACAAAAAACTAGCCGGGCGAAGTGGCGGGTGCCTGTAGTCCCAGCTACTCGGGAGGCTGAGGCAGGAGAATGGCGTAAACCCGGGAGGCGGAGCTTGCAGTGAGCTGAGATCCGGCCACTGCACTCCAGCCCGGGCGACAGAGCAAGACTCCGTCTCAAAAAAAAAAATAAAAAAAAAAATACAAAAATTAACTGGGTGTGGTAGTAGGCACCTGTAATCCCAGGTACTCAGGAGGCTGAGGCAGGAGAATCGCCTGAACCTGGGAGACAGAGGTTGCGGTGAGCCGAGACTGGGCCATTGCATTCCAACCTGGGCTACAAGAGCGAAACTCCATCTGAAAAAAATTTTAAAAAACATTTCAAAATAATTTTAAAAATAAAAACAGACTGGGTGCGGTGTCTCCCGCCTGTAATCCCAGCACTTTGAGAGGCCGAGGCAGGCCTGAGGTCAGGAGTTCAATACCAGCCTGGCCAACATGGAGAAACCCCATCTCTACAAAAATACAAAAAATTAGCCGGGCATGGTGGCACGAAACTATAATCCCAGCTACTTGGGAGGCTGAGATAGGAGAATTGTTTGAACTCAGGAGGCAGAGGTTGTCACTCAGGCTGGAGTACTGTGGGGCAATCTCAGCTCATTGAAGCCTCAACTTCCTGAACTTAAGCCATCCTCCCACGTCAGCCTCCCGAGTAGCTGGGACTATAGGTGCACACCACCATGCCCAGCTAATTTTTAAAAAATTGTTTTTGCAGGCTGGGTGTGGTGGCTCAAGCCTGTAATCCCAGCACTTTGGGAGGCTGAGATGGGCGGATCACGAGGTCAGGAGATCGAGACCATCCTGGCTAACACGGTGAAACCCTGTCTCTACTAATAAATAAATAAATAAACAAACAAACAAACAAACAAACAAACAAACTAGCCGGGCGAGGTGGCGGGTGCCTGTAGTCCCAGCTACTCGGGAGGCTGAGGCAGGAGAATGGCGTAAACCCGGGAGGCAGAGCCTGCAGTGAGCTGAGATCCGGCCACTGCGCCCCAGCCTGGGGGACAGCGAGACTTCGTCTCAAAGAAAAAAAAAATTGTTTTTGCAGAGATGGGGTCTCACTATATTGCTCAGGCTGGTCTTGATCTCCAGGGCTTATGAGCCTCCCATCTTGTCCTCCCAATATGTTGAGATTTGCACGGAGCTCTGGAAGAGCGACCCCTGGGGGTCTAGTTTAGTTTGGTGTACCCTGCACCACACCTCCCTGTCCTTTCCCCCCAGAGAACGGGAACCGCTACGAGGGCTGCTGGGAGAGAGGCATGAAGAACGGGCCGGGGCGTTTCTTCCATCTGGACCACGGCCAGCTGTTTGAAGGCTTCTGGGTGGACAATATGGCCAAGTGCGGGACGATGATCGACTTTGGCCGTGACGAGGCCCCTGAGCCCACTCAGTTCCCCATTCCTGAGGTGGGCAGCCCTCACCAGAGCCCTGTAGCCACACCCAGACAGAGACAGAAGCCAGCACCCCCAGCCATGCCCAGCCCAGACCTGCCAGGCCAGCCCAGCCCAGACAGGGAACAGATAAGGTTTTGTTTTCAGTCAGGGCATCCCTAGCAAGAGAGGTGGCTCCTGATGAGGCTGGCAGCTCCCCACTGGGCAGGCAGCACCCGTCAAGGCTGGCAGCCTGGGCCCTCCATGTTCTCCAAACCAACTTCTTGGTATTTCCCTCCAGGTCAAAATCCTAGACCCTGATGGTGTCCTGGCGCAAGCCTTGGCCATGTTCAAGAAGACAGAGGAAGGAGACTGATGCCAGGTAAGAGGTGGGCACGCCTGCCACGTTCTGATGTGGCTGAGGCTGCTCCAGGGCCTGGAACAATGCACAGATCTCCTGGGGTCTCCAAAGGGCTTGGGGTAGGGGAGCGGGGGAGCAAGATCAGAGAGGGCAGGCTTCTTGCCTCCTATAGTCCAGGTGTCCTTTTTGACTCTTCCTTTTCAAAACCCCTTTCGGCCGGCCATGGTGGCTCTTGCCTGTGATCTCAGTACTTTGGGAGGCCAAGGCAGGCGGTCAGGAATTCAAGACCAGCCTGGCCAACATGGTGAAACCCTGTCTCTACTAAAAATACAAAAATTAGCCAGGCATGGTGGCAGGTACCTGTAGTCCCAGCTACTCGAGAGGCTGAGGCAGGGGAATCGCTTGAACCCGGGAGGTCTCCATCTTGCAGTGAGTTGAGATCACACCACTGCACTCCAGCCTGGGTGACAGAATGGGACTCCGTCTCAAAAAAACAAAACTCGCTGGGCATGGTGACTCACGCCTGTAATCCCAGCACTTTGGAAGGCCGAGGTGGGTGGATCACGAGGTCAGGAGTTCAAGACTAGCTTGGCCAAGATGGTGAAACCCCATCTGTATTAAAAATGCAAAAATTAGCTGGGCGTGGGGGCAGGCACCTGTAATCCCAGCTACGCAGGAGGCTGAGGCAGAGAATTGCTTGAACCCGGGAGGTGGAGGTTGCAGTGAGCTGAGATTGTGCCACTGCACTCCAGTCTGGGCAAGACTCTGTCTCAAACAAACAAACAACAAACAAAAAAAACATTTCACTGAAGACCAGTACATTCCAGTCCTGCTCGAAACCTTCTGTTTGCACCCTGGGCCACATAACTGGGCTGGGCACGGGGTTGAAAGGAGGTGGTCTGGCTTCTGAACACCCTTGAGTAAGGCAGTTGGCCTTCAGCCTCCATTTGCACATCTGTCCAGTGGGGTCTTGTCCAGTCCAAGCCCTCCTGAGCACGATGTGAGGGTTTGAGGAGAGGACACTGGTACAGAGTCTTTCAAATGCCAGCTCCACTATCCCCCTCTCCCCTGCAGAGAAAAAAAAACGCTTCAGGAGAAATTCGAGCCTGAGTCACCTGATCGCTCAGACCAGTGCGGCTCTGTCTGGAGGAGTCAGCAGCGGCTCCCGGCATGCCCCTGGCACCCTCAGAGGGCCCCTCACTCCCCCCAGCACTGGGTCGTTCCTTGCCAATAGGAAGGCTGCTGCTTCTCTCCCAGGCTGGCCTCAAGACCCTCTTCATTCTCTGATCTCATCCTGGAGTGCATGAGAATAAAGAATAACCAGGTGGTATAAGCCTGGGCCTATGGGGTAAGGATGGGGCACTCGAGGGGGCTCAGGAGGGGTTTCAGGTTTAGAAGAGGGAAGACCTGCCTTGGCTGGGCTGCCTGGGCTTAGCTTGGGGGAGTAAGGGCAGGTCTTAGGCCAGGTGCAGCGGCTCATTCCTGTAATCCCAGCACTTTGGGAAGCCAAGGTAAGAGGACTGCTTGAGGCCAGGAGTTCGAGATCAGCCTAGGCAACATAGCAAGACCCTGACTCTACAAAAAAAAATTTTAAATATAAAAGAAAGGAAAACAAAAAGAGAAAGAAATGGCAGGTCCCCTGTGAGATAACCCAGATAACCCAGAGAGAAGGTCTGCATCCTGCCACACTGGCTGCCAAGATTTGAGATTATAAAATTTCCTGACCATTTCTCAACCTAACACAGGGCTCTCAACCTTGAAATCCCATGGAAACTTTACAAAGTTGTGGAAGCCCAGGTCCCATGCCCAGAGATTCACATCTAATTCATCCGGGGTGAGGCCTGAGCTTTCAGAAAATTCCCCAGGTAATTTTTTTTTTTTTTTTCCAGTAGTCTCCCTCTGTTGCCCAGGCTGGAGTGCAGTGGTACGATCTTGGCTCACTGCAACCTCTGTCTCCCAGGTTCAAGCAATTCTCCTGCCTCAGCCTCCTGAGTAGCTGGGATTACAGGTGCACACCACCACACCCAGCTAATTTTTGTATTTTTAGTAGAGATGAGGTATCACCATGTTGGTCAGGCTGGTCTCGAACTCCTGACCTTGTGATCTGCCCACCTCGGCCTCCCAAAGTGCTGAGATTACAGGAGTGAGCCACCGAGCCTGGCCTCTTTTTTTTTTTTTTTTTTTTCTGAGACGGAGTCTCTCTGTCACCCAGGTTAGAGTGCAGTGGCACAATCTCAGCTCACTGCAACCTCCGCCTCCCTGGTTCAAGCGATTATCCTGCCTCAGCCTCCTGAGTAGCTGGGATTACAGGCACCCGCCCCCATGCCCGGCTAATTTTTTGTATTTTTAATAGAGACAGGGTTTCACCATGTTGACCAGGATGGTCTCGATCTCCTGACCTTGTGATCTGCCCGCCTTGGCCTCCCAAAATGCTGGGATTACAGGTGTGAGCCACCGCTCCCGACCAAACAGGGCAACATTCTTGAGAGATCAGATGTTCTCTTGCATAATGGGCAGGTGAGCTCTGGAGTCACACTGCCTGGGTGTGAATCTCGGAGCTGTGTTTTCTTGGGGATGTCACCCAGACTGTTCTGTAGGTCTCCTCACTTGCAATATGGGGCATTAACAGTACTTGCCACCTGGGGTTACTGTAGTTAGTTACTGTGAGGATGAGATAAGGCTGTGGTTTTTAACTGTGGGTAGGATTTTGTCCCCCCTCAGCCCCACTCTTTCTTGGGGACATTTGGCAATGTATGACATTTTTGATGTCACAACAGGCAGGAAGAAGGTTACTGGCATTGAGTGAGTAAAGACCAGGGATGTTGTTAAGCATGGTGCAATGTCACCATGCTACCAAAAAAAAAAAAAAAAAAATCAGCACCCGTAATCCCAACTACTTGGGAGGCTGAGGGAGGAGAATCGCTTGAACCTGGGAGGCAAAGGTTGCAGTGAACTGAGATCGCGCCATTGCACTCCAGCCTGGGTGACACAGTGAGACACACCATATCAAAAAAAAAAAAAAAAAAAAAGTTGAAAAACCCTGAAATACCACGATTCTAGCTAAGAACTCAGCAAGAGGCACATAGCACATAGTAAAGCCTCAATAAACACCACTGACCTTACTGAGGTTCTCTCTGCCCCCTAAGTCATAAGTGGGTGGCCTCACCAAGGGTGTGGTTCTCAGTCTGTACCTCTGGCACTGGGAAGCCCTGCCTGGCCACCCTAGAATGCACAACTAATCATAACTTCCAGATACGGAGCACTCACTCTATTCCAGGCCCTGTGCTGACAGCTTCGCGGCAAGCATTCTCTCCTGGGACTCCCCGACAACAGTGAGGTGTCTTGCTATTCCTGCCATTTTAGAGGAGGAAACTGAGGTTCAGGGAGGATCACAAGTCATCAAGCTAGTACTGTGCTTAAACTTAGGTCTAGCTGCTCTAAATATGCAGGAGAGTGTATATAAAGGGTTACCATTTAAAAAAAAAAAAAAGTGAGGAACGGGCATGGTGGCTCATGCCTGTAATCCTAGCACTTTGGGAGGCTGAGGCAGGTGGATCAAGAGGTCCGGAGTTCGAGACCAGCCTGAAAAACATGGTGAAACCCTGTCTCCACTAAAAATACAAAATTTAGCTGGGCGTGGTGGCATACGCCTATAATCCCAGCTACAAGGGAGGCTGAGGCAGGAGAATCACTTGAACCCAGGAGGCGGAGGTAGTGGTGAGCCAAGATCACGCCGAGCCGAGATCACACTGCTGCACTCCAGCCTGGGCAACAGAGTGGGAAGAGGGTGTGCTTGTTTATGTATAAAATGTCCCTAGATTTGAACACAAAAAACTGGCAAAGATGGTTGTCTCCAGGGAGAACTGGGGACTTGGGAACAGGAGCTGAAGAACAACTTTTCTCTGTTGTGTTTGGAAGCATGTGAATGTATTATGTATTCAAAATGTTAAAAAAATGAAGTTAAAGAGACTGTGCTCCTAGCTAGGAGTGTTTGTCTAAGTTGCCTGGGTGTGAGAGCACCTCGGGTGCTTTGTTAGAAATAGATTCCAAAGACACACCCAGAGCTACTTAAATCAGAATCCAAGGGCTTCGAAACCTGCATTTGACAAGCCAGGCTGATGAGTCTTGAGTCCAGGACAGTTTGGCAACAAGAACCCAGGACAACAGGATCCTAGCTCAGAAATGATTCTAGCTGGATCTCACATCCCTGCAGAAGTACGGAGGTGGCTGTCTTAGGGGAATACGTAAAAGATGTCCAGGACGGCTGTGGGGAAAAGAAAGAGATCAGCCTGTTACTGTGTCTATATAGAAAGAAGTAGACATAAGAGACTCCATTTTGTTCTGTATTTGAGATGCTATTAATCTGTGACCCTACCCCCAACCTTGTCCTTGCAAGAGACCTGTGCTGTGGTAACTCAAGGTTTAATGGATTTTGGGCGTGCAGGGTGTGTCTTTGTTCCTAGAAAAGCTAGGTATTGTCCAAGGTTTATCCCCGTGTGATAGGATGAAACAATGCTGCTCAAAGGTTTATCTCAAGGCACAGGATTTTCCTTTACTTATTCATGTCACAGAGATCCTTGTTCTCATGTCTTACTGCTGATTTCCTCCCTAAAAACGATCCTATTGTCCTGCCACTCCCTTATCTTTAAGATGGTAAAGATAATTATCTATAAATACTAAGGGAACTCAGAGACCGGTGCCGGCGTGGGTCCTCTGTAAGCTGAGCGCCGGTCCCCTGGGCCCCGCTTTTCTTTCTCTATACTTTGTCTCTGTGTCTTATTTCTTTTCTCAAGTCTCTCGTTCCACCTAATGAGAAACACCCACAGGTGTGGAGGGGCAGGCCATCCCTTCAACAGCCGGGCATGGTGGCTCACGCCTGTAATCCTAGCACTTTGGGAGGCTGAGGCAGGTGGATCACCTGAGGTCAGGAATTGGAAACCAGCCTGGCCAGCGTGGTGAAAGCCCATCTCTGCTAAAAATACAAAAATTAGCCGGGCGTGGTGGGTCATGCCTGTAGTCCCAGCTACTTGGGAGGCTGAGGCAGGAGAATCCCTTGAATCCAGGAGGCAGAGGTTGCAGTGAGCTGAAATCGTGCCACTGTACTCCAGCTTGGGCAACAGAGTGAGACTTGGTCTCAAAAAAAAAATGTCCAGGACTTCTCTGGGGAGCAGCGAAGATTCACAGAGGTCCCTCCCCCATCCTACTTGATACCCTTCGGAAGTGTGGATTAGGCCAGGCGTGGTGGCTCATACCTGTAGTCCCAACACTTTGGGAAGCTGAAGCAGGTGGATCACATGAGGCCAGGAGTTCAACACTAGCCTGGCCAACATGGTGAAACCTCCATCTGTACCAAAAAATAAAAAAATTAGCCAGGCGTGGTAATGTGCACCTGTAATCCCAGCTACTTGGGAGGCTGAGGCAGGAGGATCCTTTGAACCCGGAAGACGGAGGTTGCAGTGAGCCAAGATTTCGCCACTGCACTCCAGCCTGGGTGACAGAATGAGACTTCATCTCAAAACAAAACAAACAAACAAAAAAAGAAGTGTGGATCCCGGAGCATGTGACACAGGACTCCAGATGCTGCTGGAGGGAAAAGGAGGGTCCCCTTCCCCATCCAGACTATGAAGCTGCCGTTCACTGTGTCCCAGTCCACACAGGACAAGAACTCAAGGCCACACTTTCCAAATTGTGTTTCTCCAGAGTCTTGGGGTTCTGTGAAGCACCTGGGACAACAATGATAGGAGAAAGAGAGGCCGGGCATGGTGGCTCACGCCTGTAATCCCAGCACTTTGGGAGGCTGAGGCGGGCGGATCACGAGGTCAGGAGATCGAGACCATCCTGGCTAACACGGTGAAACCCCGTCTCTACTAAAAATGCAAAAAATTAGCCGGGCGAGGTGGCGGGCGCCTGTAGTCCCAGCTACTTCGGAGGCTGAGGCAGGAGAATGGCATGAACCCAGGAGGCGGAGCTTGCAGTGAGCTGAGATCTGGCCACTGCACTCCAGCCTGGGTGACTGAGCGAAAGACTCCGTCTCAAAAAAAAAAAAAAAAAAAAAAAAAAAAAAAAAAAAAAAAAAGGAGAAAGAGAAATATCCGGCCTGCCGATGCTCCACCCACATTTCACTTCAGCCAGACTACATTATTTTATAAAACTAATTTAAAGGCCGGGCGCGGTGGCTCAAGCCTGTAATCCCAGCACTTTGGGAGGCCGAGGCGGGCGGATCACAAGGTCAGGAGATCGAGACCATCCTGGCTAACACGGTGAAACCCCGTCTCTACTAAAAATACAAAAAAACTAACCGGGCGAGGTGGCGGGCGCCTGTAGTCCCAGCTATTCGGGAGGCTGAGGCAGGAGAATGGCGTAAACCCAGGAGGCGGAGCTTGCAGTGAGCCGAGATCGCGCCACTGCACTCCAGCCTGGGGGACAGAGCAAGACTCCGTCTCAAAAAAAAAAAAAAAAAAAAAAAAAAAAAAAAAAAAAAAAAAAAAAAAAAAAAAAAAAAACTAATTTAAAAATTGGTTTAAACTGTTCTTTTTTGAGACAGGGTCTCTCACTTAGGCTGGAGCCCAGTAGCACAATCAAGGCTCACCGCACCCTCTACTTCCCAGGCTCAAGCAATCCTCCCGCCTCAGTCTCCCGAGTAGCTAGGATTACAGGCGCGTGCCTCCACGCCCAACTAATTTTTGAATTTTGTGTAGAGACAGGGTTTCGCTATGTTGCCCAGGCTGGTCTCAAACTCTTGGGTTCAAGTCATCTACCTGCCTCGTCCTCCTAAAGTGCTGGGATTACAGGCATGAGCATAACCACTTTATATATTAGGTGTTTGGGACAGACAAAAATCTCAAACTCAAAGGCCTAATGAGGCCAAGAAAGTCACATGAGTGAAGCTGGCCTGGTAAGAGGGAGTGCTGGGGGCCGGGCGCGGTGGCTCAAGCCTGTAATCCCAGCACTTTGGGAGACCGAGATGGGTTGATCACGAGGTCAGGAGATCGAGACCATCCTGGCTAACATGGTGAAACCCAATCTCTACTAAAAAATACAAAAAACTAGCCGGGCGAGGTGGCGGGCACCTGTAGTCCCAGCTACTCGGGAGGCTGAGGCAGGAGAATGCCGTAAACCCGGGAGGCGGAGCTTGCAGTGAGCTGAGATCCGGCCACTGCACCCCAGCCTGGGCGACAGAGCAAGACTCCATCTCAAAAATAAAAAAATAAAAAAAGAGGGAGTGCTGGGGACTGTGGAAAAAATAGGCCCTGGGGAGAGTGTGGCTGCAGTGCAGCTGCTGCTCGCTGTTGCTCTGTAAGAAGGTGGTCCCATGCAGCTGGGGCTTCCAACATTTCTTTAATGTATGTATGTATGTATGTAATGTGTATATGTATGTATTTATATATTTATTTGAGACTGAATTTTGCTCATCGCCCAGGCTGGAGTGCAATGGTGCGATCTTGGCTCACTGCAACCTCCGCCTCCCAGGTTCAAGTGATTCTTCTGCCTCAGCTTCCCGAGTAGCTGGGATTACAGGTGCGCACCACCACGCCTGTCTAAGTTTTGTATTTTTAGTAGAGATGGTGTTTCACTTGGTCAAGCTGGTTTCAAACACTGCTGACCTCAGGTGATCTGCCTGCCTCAGCCTCCCATAGTGCTGGGATTACAGGTGTGAGCCACCATGCCCGGCCGCCCATTTCAAACAAAGCCAGAATCAGCCCAGGTAAGATCTTTGTGAGGGCCTAGGCTCTGAGTCAGACTATCCAGGTTCAAATCCTGGCAATTTACTTAACTTCCACAGGCATGAATTTTACCTTCGGCAAAGTGGAGCTAATAATAGTACCCACCATATAAGGGTGCCGAGGGTGAAATGAGTTGATGCATAGTGCGTAGAATAGCAACTGCACATAATGATTTTTTTTTTTTTTTTTTTTTTTTTTTTTTTTTTTTTTTGAGACGGAGTCTCACTCTGTAGCCCAGGCTGGAGTGCAGTGGCCGGATCTCAGCTCACTGCAAGCTCCGCCTCCCGGGTTCACGCCATTCTCCTGCCTCAGCCTCCCGAGTAGCTGGGACTACAGGCGCCCGCCACCGCGCCCAGCTAGTTTTTTGTATTTTTAGTAGAGACGGCGTTTCACCATGTTAGCCAGGATGGTCTCGATCTCCTGACCTCGTGATCCGCCCATCTCGGCCTCCCAAAGTGCTGGGATTACAGGCTTGAGCCACCGCGCCTGGCCTTTTTTTTTTTTTTTTGAGATGGAGTCTTGCTCTGTTGCCCAGGCTGGAGTGCGGTGGTGTAATCTCAGCTCACTGCAACCTCTGCCTACTGGATTCAAACAATTCTCCTGCCTTAGCCTCCCGAATAGCTGGGATTACAGGCATGTGCCAACACGCCCAGCTAATTTTTGTATTTTTAGTAGAGACGGGGTTTCACCATGTTGCCAAAGCTGGTCTTGAATTCCTGACCTTGTGATCCATCAGCCTTGGCCTCCCAAAGTGCTGGGATTACAGGTGTGAGCCACCATGCCCAGCCTTTTTTTTTTTTTTTAAGACATCTTCCTCTGTTGTCCAGGTGGGAGTGCTGTGGCGTGATCTCAGCTCGCTGCAACCTCCACCTCCTGAGGTCGTGATCCTCCTGCCTCAGCCTCCTGTGTAGCCGGGATTACTGTGCACTACCACACCTGGCTAATTTTTGTATTTTTATTACAGATAGGGTTTCGTCATATTGGCCAGGCTGGTCTTGAACTCCTGACTACAAGTGATCTGCCCGTCTCAGCCTCCCAAAGTGCTGGGATTATAGGCGTGAGCCACTGTGCCCAGCCGATATTCTCATGTTGTTATTTTTGAGACGGAGTCCCATTCTGTCACTCAGGCTGGAGTGCAGTGGCATCATTACTGCTGACTGCAGGCCTTACCTTCTAGGCTCATGCAGTCGTCCCACCTCAGCCTCTCAAATAGCTGGGACTGCAGATGCACTACCACCAGGCCCAGGCAATCTTTTTGTTTTTTGTAGAGACAGGGTCTCAAGATGCCCAGGCTGGTCTTGAACAACTGGGCTCAAGCGATCCTCCCACCTCAGCCTCTCTGTATTGAGATCACAAGTGAGTCACCATGCCCTGCTTATTTTGTTATTTTAAACAAATCCTGATAAAAATCTCACTTACATAATATTCCTGCCCAAATGCACAATCTGATTATAATAATGAGACAACATCTGGGTCAGGTATGGTGGCTCATACCTGTAATAAGATGGGAGGATAGATCTTTTGAGCCAGGAGTTTGCGAGCAGCCTGGGCAACACAGTCAGTCCTTGTCTCCACAAAAAGTGAAAAAAAACAGCCAGGGCAACATGGCAAAACCCTGTCTCTACAAAAAATATGAAGATTAGCTGTGCATGGTGGCGGGCACCTGTAGTACTAGCCATTTGGGAGGCTGAAGTGAGAGGATCGCTTGAGCTTGGGAGGTCAAAGCTGTAGTGAGCTGTGATCATGCCACTGTACTCCAGCCTGGGTGACAGAGTAAGATCCTGTCTCAAAAAAAAAAAAAAAGAAAGAAAGAAATTTAAAGACAAAGGCTAGCCTGGGTGCCGGGGCTCACAACTGCAATCTCAGCACTTTGGGAGGCCAAGGTGGGAGGATCCCTTGAAGCCAGGAGTTCAAGACCAGCCTGGACAAGAGAGAGGCCCTGATTCTACAAAAAATACAAACATTATCCAGACATAGTGGCATGTGCTACTCAGCTACTCAGGAGGCTGAGATGGAAGGATTGCTTGAGCCTAAGAGGCTGAGGCTGCACTCTAGTGTGGGTGACAGAGCAAGTCCCTGTCTCAAACACAAACAAATAAAAAAAAAAAAGGCTGAGGAATTGTTCCAAATTAAAGGAGACTAAGGCTAGGCGCAGTGACTCATGCCTGTAATCCTAGCACTTTGGAAGGCCAAGGCGAGTGGATCACTTGAGGCTGGGAGTCTGAGACCAGCCTGTCCAACATGGTGAAACATCTTCTCTACTAAAAATACAAAAATTAGCCAGGTGTGGTGGCGGGCACCTGTAATCCCAGCTACTCGGGCGGCTGAGGCAGAAGAATCACTTGAACCTAGGAGGCAGAGTTTGCAGTGAGCCAAGATCATGCCACTGCACTCCAGCCTGGGCGACAAGTGAGACTCTGTCTCAAAAAATAATAATGAAATAAAAAGAATAAAGGAGACTAGGAAGTGACATCTCATTGTGATACACAATCCTCAAGTGGAAAAAATGTGGCTGGAAGGGACATTACTGGGATATTTAGGAAACTGAACAGGAATGTTGTATCTGATAATTGCCTGGATTTCATCACTGGATTGTCGTTACATCGGGAACTGTCCTTAGTTTTAGGAGGAGTATTTAGGCATGAAGGACCATATGCGTAACTACAGCACATGGCTCAGGGAAGACAGTCCCTCCTCAGCCTTCAGTCAGTGTCTGTGAGTTTGCCAGTTTCCTGAGGGGTAGAGCACGAGGACACTCTGCTTTCTTGTCTCAGCTCTCATACTGCAAACAAGTGTCCTTTTCATGGTCTACTTAGTGTCACATTTTCCACATTTTTATGCTTTTTGTTGGTGATTTTGCCGTTTATAATGGTTCCCAGCTGGGTGCAGTGGCTCGTGCCTATAAACCCACTGCTTTGGGAGGCCAAGGAAAGAGGATCACTTGAGCTCAGGAGTTCAAGACCAGCTTGGGCAACACAGCGAGACCCCATCTTGATAAAATATTTTAGAAAAATTAGCTGGACATGGCTGGGCACAGTAGCTTGTGCCACTGCACTCCAGCTTGGGTAACAGAGTAAGACTCCATCTCAAAAAAAAAAAAAAAAAAAGTATATGTATATATATATATATATATATATATATATATATATATATATGGCCGGGCACAGTGGCTCACGCCTATAATCCCAGCACTTTGGGAGGCCAAGGCAGGTGGATCATGGGGTCAGGAGTTCCAGACCAGCCGACTTAGCGAAACCCCATCTCTACTGAAAATACAAAAAATTAGCTGGGTGTGGTAGTAGGTGCCTGTAATCCTAAGTATTCAGGAGGCTGAGGCAGGAGAATCGCTTGAAACCGGAAGGTGGGCTGGGTGCAGTGGCTCCCATCTATAATCCCAGCACTTTGGGAGACCAAGGTAGGTGGACTGCTTGAGGTCAGGAGATCGAGACCAGCCTGGCCAACATGGTAAAACCCCGTCTCTACTAAAAACACAAAAATCAGCTGGGTACGGTGGTGCATGCCTGTAATCCCAGCTACTCAAGAGGCTGAGGCAGGAGAATCACTTGAACCTGGGAGGCAAAGTTTGTTGTAGTGAGCGGAGATTGTGCCACTGCACTCCAACCTGGGGAACAAAGTGAGATTTTGTCTCAAAGAAAAAAAAAAAAAAGAAGAAAGAAGCCAGAAGGTGGAGGTTGCAGTGAGCTGAGATAGTGCCATTGCACTCCAGCCTGGGCAACAAGAGCAAAACTCTGTCTCAAAAAAATATATATATATATACACACACACACACGTATATATGCATATATATTTATGTGTGTACATATGTATATATTTATGTGTGTATACACATATACATATATATACACACACACATAAAATTAAGTAGAATAAACAAAATTGTCCCCAAGTGTAATACTAGAATGCTGTCTAGTATTCCTCAATGCAAGACGGTTATGATGGACACACATATGGAGAAAATAGGTATGTTAGATAAGCTTTATTTAGGCATGTGTTCTAGTCCTGCGG
The DNA here is from genome assembly GCF_047675955.1 of Chlorocebus sabaeus. Taxonomy (NCBI): domain Eukaryota; kingdom Metazoa; phylum Chordata; class Mammalia; order Primates; family Cercopithecidae; genus Chlorocebus; species Chlorocebus sabaeus. The sequence continues at coordinate 118,880,335 of NC_132914.1, read as the reverse complement.
GCTGTGAGTTCAATGGTAACAACTCAACCATATATATATATGTATGTATGTATGTATATTTCTTTAAACAGAAATACACATAAAACAAGATTACATATTGATCAGCTGATGAAAATATCATGACCAAAGCTCACAGGAACGCAACCCTGTATTTCTCCTAGGAGCGATGGTTCGGTATGTGCTAAGTCAGTGTTCATGGTGACTTTACAGATTGCGCCACTGCACTGCAGCCTGGGTGACAGAGTGAGGCTCTGTCTCAAAAAAAAAAAAAAAAAAGACTTCTAAAGAAAAGACTGAATATGTATTTCAGATAGACACTATTCATGCAACTTTTTGTAGGTTTGAAATTTCTCAAAATAAAATGTTGAATTTTTTTTCTTTTTTGAGACAGAGTTTCACTCTTGTTGCCCAGGTGGGAGGGCAGTGGCGTGATCTCGGCTCACCGCAACCTCCGCCTCCCGGGTTCAAGCGATTCTCCTGCCTCAGCCTCCAGAGTAGCAGGGATTACAAGCATGCGCCACCACGCATGACTAATTTTGTATTTTTAGTAGACATGGGGTTTCTCCATGTTGGTCAGGCTGGCCTCGAACTCCCGACCTCAGATGATCTGCCCGCCTCGACCTCCCAGAGTGCTAGGATTACAGGCGTGAGCCACCGTGCCGAGCAAAGTTTTCCTTTTTTTAAGAGCGTCTCCCTCTGTTGCCCAGGCTGGAGTGTAGTGGTGTTACCATAGCTCATTGCAGCCTTGGCCTCCTGGGCTCAGGCAATCTTCCTGCCTCAATCTCTCAAAGGAGCTGGAATTGCAGGTGCGATGCCTGGCTAATTTTTGTATTTTTTGTTTGAGATGGGGTCTCAAACTCCTAGGGCTCAAGAGATCCTCCTGCCAAATAAATAAATTAAAAAAAATACAAAAAAAAAAAAAAAAAAAAAAAAGAGATCCTCCTGCCTTGGCCTCCTGAATAGCTGAGACCACAGGTGTGTGCCACCATACCTGGCTTAAAATTTGTTTTAAGTTTTCATAGAGGCTCACCTAATCAGGGTGAGGCATAATACCAGTAGTCCAGGCCCAATAAAAACAAGACACAGGAAGGAGGTGTCCTTATGAGTATATTTATGTGTCACACACACATGTACACACTCAACGCTGGACGGAAGGGAGGTTGAGACGGACAGGAGGAGGCACCCAGGTGGTACTGGCACAGGGGAGGAGAGGGGACACAGCGAGTGTGTGGCCCCACTTTGGCCCCCTCCGGCTCTTCCTGGAGCTGGAAGAACAGGAAATGCTTATTCTCTTAGAGGACAGTTTCAAAGTGCAGAAATTTCTCTTACAAAAAGCCTCTTCCCTCCACGCTCTGCCCCTTGCTGAAGCCCAGCCCCTTGCACAGGCTGTCCGTGAGGCTGGGGCAGGACAAGGTCATGGGGAAGGGCGTAAGGCCAAAGAATTGGAAGGGCCCAGACCACATGGGCCTAGGCATAGTGGCTGCCGGGCGTCAGGGGGTGGTCCCCTCTGTGGTCCAGCTGGTCCTGTAAGCGAGCAAACTCCGCCAGCTCGTTGAGCTCCTGGAACTGTCGGTCCGTCTTATGGCTGACCAGTGAGCGGTAGAAGTGGACGGCGAAGACAATAAAGATCAGGCCGAAGGGCACCATGATGGTGGTCGAGGCGATGGCGGCTGCCTGGCCCGGGGTGATGCCGCTGGTGCTGACGTTGGCGGCTGCACCACTGGCGGGGGGCTTGCTGGTGGGCCTCGGCTGGCCTGGCTGCTTCTTGAGGGGCAAGAACTTGACCCAGCAGAGCAGCACGACCTCGGCCAGGAAAAGCAGTGTGCCGATGACGGTGGAGAAGGCCCAGGCCAGCTCGATGTGGCGGTGCATGCGCTCATGGGGGGACTCCTTGACCGAGTTGAGGTTGTGCACGTTGCTCACCGCCTCGATGTTGGGCAGGATGCAGGTGCTGATCATGAGTGCAAACAGGTGCACAGCCACCAGCACCGTGGTGCAGGCACTGAAGGCGATGAGCAGCCCTGGCGGGTAGTCGTGGTCAGCGTCCAGCTGCACCTCCACCATCGCCACCTGCAGGGGGACAGGCGGAATGAGTGCCAGCAGTCCCAGCCCCCACTGCTAATCTTCAGTCCTGGCTCTCCTCCTGTCAGGCTCTGCGACCCTGGTCAGTCGCGTGGCCTCTCCAAGCCTTAGTTTTCATTTATCTATAATGGGGATAGTAAGGCCTATTCACCTGGGGATGAGAGTGGCATAAAGTCCTACAGAAAGCAGGAGCCAAGGCCGCCTGGATCTGAATCCCAGTCCTGGCACTCACTCACTGTGCAACCCTGGGAAAGTCACTTAACCTCTCTAAGCCTCAACTTTCTTATCTGTAGAAATAGGGATATAATACTAGTTCATAGGATTTTTTTTCCCCCCAGACAGAGTCGTGCTCTTTTGCCCCGGCTGGAGCCCAGTGGTGCGATCTTGGCTGACTGCAACCTCCACCTCCTGGGTTCAAGTGATCCTCCTGCCTCAGCCTCCCAAGTACCTGGGACTACAGGCATGTGCCTACACTTGACTACTTTTTTGTACTTTTGGTACAGACAGGGTTTCACCACGTTGGGCAAGCTGGTCTCGAACTTCCAACCTCAGGTGATCCACCTGCCCGCCTCAGCCTCCCAAAGTGCGGGGATTACAGGTATGAGCCACCACACCCAGCCAATTCATAGAATTATTTTAACAATTAAATGAGGCCGGGCGCGGTGGCTCAAGCCTGTAATCCCAGCACTTTGGGAGGCCGAGACGGGCGGATCACGAGGTCAGGAGATCAAGACCATCCTGGCTAAGACGGTGAAACCCCGTCTCTACTAAAAAATACAAAAAAAAAAATAGCCGGGCGAAGTGGCGGGCGCCTGTAGTCCCAGCTACACGGGAGGCTGAGGCAGGAGAATGGCGTGAATCTGGGAGGCGGAGCTTGCAGCGAGCCGAGATCTGGCCACTGCACTCCCGCCCGGGCGACAGAGCGAGACTCCATCTCAAAAAAAAAAAAAAAAAAAAAATTAAATGAGAGCTGGCACATGGTACCACCTCCCAAATCACGGCTATTACCACCTGGTCAGGTATTAGAAACCAACCGCAGGACAGGCACAGTGGCTCACGCCTGTAATCTCTACACTTTGTGGAGGCCGCGGTGGGAGGACTGCTTGAGGCCAGGAGTTAGAGAGCAGCCAGGCAACACAGAGAAACCTCACCTCTACAAAAAATTTTTTTAAATTAGCTGGGGGTGGTGGTGTACACCTGTAGTTCTGGCTACTTGGGAGTCTGACGGAGAAGCATTGCTGGAGCACAGGAGTTTGAGGTGGTGGTGAGCTATGACCGCACCACCGCCCTCCAGTCTGGGCACCAGAGCAAGACCTTATCTCTAAAAAAAATAAAATCAGGCCGGGGCCAGTGGCTCATGCCTGTAATTCCAGCACTTTGGGAAGCTGAGGTGGGTGGATCACCTGAGGTCAGGAGTTGGAGACGAGCCTGGCTAACATGGTGAAACCCCATCTCTACTAAAAATAAAAAAAAATAGCTGGGCGTAGTGGCACGCGCCTGTAATCCCAGCTACTTGGGAGGCTGAGGCAGGAGACTCACTTGAACCCGGGCAGTGGAGGTTGCAGTGAGCTGAGATCGTGCCACTGCACTCCAGCCTGGGCAACAGAGTGAGACTCTAACTCAAAAATAATAATAACAATTAAATAATTAAATTAAAATTAACACTAACCACTATCAGTGGTCAAAATGGTAAATTTTGTTATGCGTGTTTTACTATGGTTAAAATAAAAGCATTTAAAAAAGCAATCACCAGCCACCATTCCTGTTGGCCCCACATCCTCACACCCAAGCAGAGGCCTCTCCTTCATGCCCTGCTCTGGGGACATGCAGAGGGGTGGTGGCTGCTCTCCCAGGGCACACCCAGGCCCTTCTGAGAACACAGTGCACGACCTGAGAAGTACAGAGCAGGCTTCCCAGAAGCGACGGGCTCAGCTGGTGCAGGCTGGGTCGCCAGTACACCCTGGGGCTGTCTCCTCCCCAGCTGCAGGGCTGACCACCAGCTGTCCCCAGTTCCTGGAGACCTGTGGACCCGAGGTCACCAGAAGCATGCTCCGGGCCAGACACCTGCTGCTCCTCACCTGGGCCTTGCAAGTCACCCCCATGCAAAGGAGCCAGCTCATCAGACCTGGGCTGGGAACAGCCAGCAGTGGGCACACAACCACGGTCAACCCATGAGGGCTGGAGGGACGGGGGTAGGGAGATGGCGGTACCTATGGCAGTCATTCCATCAAGGACAGTGACTCTTCATAAGGTGTTTGCTATGTATGTGGCAGGCTCAGAGCGGACAGCCTAATGTGGAAGTTTCTCCATTAGCCGCACACCAGCCTGGCCCCCAGCAAGTAGGGAATTCCCGTCCTCACCCCTCCTGCACTAGGTAGGGGTGTGGGCTCCTTCCTTCCCCACTGCTCTCCTTTTACAGTCTGCCTGGCTTCGACCCTGACTCCCCTGCCCTTGATTAGGCCGTATGACTCTGGCAAGCTCTCAACTTTCTGCACCTCTGTTTCCACATCTGTAAAATGGGAATAAATGGGACAAGCCTCGAAGGCTTCTTGTGAGGATTAAGAGTCAATCCATGTAAAACAGGTAGTGTCTGGCACACAACAAACCCTCAATAAAAGCGAGCTTTATTATTACCCAGTTTAGGAACCTCATCCCCACCCCACAGTCTCTTTATAACATCCTCCTGGGGCTTCTACCCTCCTGCAGAGGGGAACGCTCAGGCAGAAAGAACGCCAGGTCAAATCGGCAAACCCATGGTCCAGCTCCATAACCGCCTGTTCACCCGTAACCTTGGCCAAGACCCTCCTCTCCACCCATAAAAGAAGGGGATGCAGTGAGATGAAGGTCACAGTCTGGATCTTCAGGGGTCGGATACCTCTGAGAATCTGAAGATGGTGGACACTATCCTTTTCTTTTTTTTTTTGATGGAGTCACTCTACCGCCCAGGCTGGAGTACAATGGTGTAATCTCAGCTCACTGCAACTTCTGGCTCATGGATTCAAGTGATTCTCCTGCCTCAGCCTCCCAAGTAGCTGGGATTACAGGCACCTGCCACCACGCCCAGCTAATTGTTGTATTTTTAGTAGAGATGGGGTTTCACCATGTTGGCCAGGCTGGTCTCGAACTTCTGACCTCGTGATCCACCCGCCTTGGCCTCCCAAAGTGCTGGGATTATAGGTGTGAGCCACTGCGCCTGGCCCTTGACACTCCTTAAAACAGCCAAGTATCATTTATTGACAGGACTTTTCTGACAATTTCAATGGGATTCGCAGGCTTTTGTCTAAGAATGCCCTCAGTGGACGTCAGTATGTACTTTTTAGTCCAGGCGTTTACAAAACATTTCAAACTCATATAAATTTGGGGCAATGCCATCAGGATTTCTACCGTGTTTAAGATCTTTGGTGGCCGAAAGCCAGCCCTGAGAATTCTGAGTCCATGCGGGTGAGGGTGTCTCAGCACATGTGGGTGCTGGACACAAGACGTGGCACAGGTCACCAGGCCACAGCAGGTGGAGGGCCACATCCTGCAGCTCCCTTGTCTCTGCACCCGGGTCTGCCCACACCTGGAAGAGGAGAGCCCCTTCCAGCAGCCAGTGTCTCCTGCCACCTCCCCACCCCCAGCACTTCCTCTTCCTGCTCTGGTCTGCCACCCCGGAACCTGAAACCGGAGACAGGACAAGCAGCAGCGGCTGTTAGTGAGCTGCCCCAGGTCCACTGCTACTGATCCACTCACTGGAAATGTCTGAGCCTTTAGGTGTCTTAGGCCCTGAGCTGGCCGCTGGGGTGTGTATGAGGGGCCTGTACACAGGTCTACAGTCCTACTCTGCTTCCTACTTGGTGCCTCACCTGCGCCCCAGCCACCCTCAAGGTAGTGTCTCTCCCCCTCTATGCAGACAGGACCACAGAGCACACCACACGGCTGGCTGCAAACTGGCTCCTCCACTTACACAGCTATTGACCTTGGATAAGGTTCTCAACCTCTCTGTACCACAGCTCCCACATCTATAAAATAGAGGCTGACAGGCGTGGTGGCTCATGCCTGTAATCCCAGCACATTGGGAAACTCAGGCGGGCGGATCACTTGAGGCCGGGAGTTCCAGACCAGCCTGGCCAACATGGTGAAACCCTGTCTCTACTAAAAATACAAAAATTAGCCAGGCGTGGGCCAGGCGCGGTGGCTCATGCCTGTAATCCCAGCACTTTGGGAGGCCGAGGCAGGCAGGTAACTTGAGGTGAGGAGTTCAAGACCAGCCTGGCCAACATGGCGAAGCCCCGCCTCTACTAAAAATACAAAAAAATTAGCTGCGTGTGGTGGGACGCACCTGTAATCTCAGAAAATTGGGAGGCTGAGGCACAAGTATCACTTGAATCTGGAGGTGGAGGTTGCAGTAAGCTGAAATCATGCCACTGCGCTCCAGCGTAGGCAACAGAGTGAGACACCATCTCCAACAAAAAAAAAAAAAAAAAAAAAAAAAAAATTAGCTGGGGTGTGGTAGTGGGCACCTGGAATCCCAGTTAATTGGGAGGCTGAGGTTGCAGTGACCCAAGATAGCACCACTGCACTCCAGTCTGGGTGACAGAGCATGGTCTGTCTCAAAAAAAAAAAAAAAAAAAAGAGAATCCCATGAGTTATTAATACCATTATTCTTCTTTCACAAACAAGGAGACTGAGGCTCAGAAAGGTGATGTCCGCTGTCCAAAAGGTTACTCTGCTGCTGGATTCAAAACCAAGTCTACTTGGCTCCACAGCCCGGGTATGAAGGGGGCAAAGGAGCACCTCCCTCACATGGTGGCTGAGATTAAATGTAGTTTTCATAGCTAGATGTTTAGCATAGCGCCAGCTACAGCAGCTCAACAAATCTTGGTTAAAAAGAAAAACACAGGGCTGGGCGCGGTGGCTCATGTCTGCAATCCCAGCACTTTGGGAGGGTGAGGCGGGCAGATCACATGAGGTTGGGAGTTCGAGACAAGCCTGACCAACATGGAGAAACCCTGTCTCTACTAAAAATACAAAATTAGCTGGGCATGGCAGCGCTAATGTGAGACCCTATTGCACACACACACAGAAAAAAAATTAGCTGGGTATAGTGGGCATGCCTGTAGCCCCAGCTACCTTTTTTTTTTTTTTTTGAGATGGAGTCTCACTCTGTCACCCAGGCTGGAGTGCAGTGGCATGATTCGACTCACTGCAACCTGCCCCTCCCAGGTTCAAGCAATTCTCCTGCCTCAGCCTCCTGAGTAGCTGGGATTACAGGCGCCTGCCACCATGCCCAGCTAACTTTTGTATTTTTAGTAGAGATGGGGTTTCATCATGTTGGTCTGGCTGGTCTCAAACTCCTGACCTCAGATGATCTCCCTGCCTCAGCCTCACAAAGTGCTGGGATTACAGGTGTGAGCCACTGTGCCCAGCCAGTCCCGGCTACTTGAGAGGCTAAGGCAGGAGGATCCCTTGAGCCCAGGAGTTCGAGGCTGCAGTGAGCTATGATCGCATCACTACACTACACAATGGGCAACAGAGCAAGACTCTATCTCTAAAAAAAAAGAAAAGAGGCCAGGCGCGGTGGCTCAAGCCTGTAATCCCAGCACTTTGGGAGGCCGAGACGGGCGGATCACGAGGTCAGGAGATCGAGACCATCCTGGCTAACACGGTGAAACCCCGTCTCTACTAAAACTACAAAAAAACTAGCCGGGCCAGGTGGCGGGCGCCTGTAGTCCCAGCTACTCGGGAGGCTGAGGCAGGAGAATGGCGTGAACCCGGGAGGCGGAGCTTGCAGTGAGCTGAGATCCGGCCACTGCACTCCAGCCCCGGCGACAGAGCGAGACTCTGTCTCAAAAAAAAAAAAAAAAAAAAAAGGAAAAGAAAAGAAAAGAAAAAAGGAGAAAAACAGAGCTTGAAGTCCATGGAAGAGAAATAGTGCCTGGATACCCTCAGCTCAGGCTGGAGACAGGGACCCCATATGCCCACCTTCCAACCCCGACTCTGGACCTCACTTGCTATATTTAGAGGCAGTTCCAGCTCCAAATCCCAGCCACAAGGATGTGTACCCCACGCCACACCTGGCCTGATGGCTGCCTCCATAGGACACAGACCACCATGTTCCACACTGTTAGTCACACCCACAGGCTTCAGGGCCAGAAAGCAGTGTAGCTGTGGGGATGCACACGGCCCGGGGACACCCACAGTCGCCAGCTCTCTCTGAGGTCTTGGGCTGCGGAGAGGGGAGAGGCTCTCCGAGGGAGAAGAAAGGGCCTGCTGCCCGGCTCCGGAAGAAACCCCATTACCCTCACTGGACCCTACGATTCCTGCAACTCCATGCACATAGGCAGGCTGTATGTGCCCACACTTGGGACCAAGTTCAATGCCACAGGGTTCAGGGGGCTGTGTAAAAGAATGATTCAAAGTGAGAAGAAAGGAACGGCTGGTACGTGTCACGGAGCTGGATGAAAAATTCACAGGAATAAATACCACCACTTTTTCCAGGATACTTCTTGCTCTGGAAATCTCCCCTCGGGTGGGGAGGGTGAGGGCCCAGGGGCCCTGCAGATCTGGCAGCTGACTGCCAGATCCCCAGCTGAGCCCCAGCGAGGTTGGATCAGATCAGATCGCATGCAGCTTCACAAGGTAAATATAGCCCGTCAGCCCAAAATAAACAGCCCCCAGCCAGCCACTGGCCGCCTGAACCTGGCGAGGCAAACCCTATAAGGGATAGGAGAGGCGAAAGACCACCAGCCCCACCTCACGCTAGTCCATGGATCCCCCAGGAGGATTTTGGCTAGAGATGCCAAACCTTAGCAAGGGCCAAGAAGAGGGTTACATAATTCTGCGAAGGGCAGGGCCTGGGTGGCCCTGGCAGACTGTACCAGGCGTCAGCCCACCTCGCCCGAGTGCCAGCGATAGCTGGGCTCCATGGAGACCCTGGGCACCGGGCACCTGCAAGTCCAGGCCCTCTGAGGCAGCCCTCCCATGCTGGGCCTGACCTCAGCTCCCACAGCCTTCCCTCCCCTGGCCTAGTTCTTTTCTTGACCACCCTTTTAGGAGGGTGGGTGGCTGCAGCCTGGAACATGAGGGCCTCTAAGCCGCAATCATGCAGGGTCACCCGGAGCTGTCTGAGCCTGCCGGCCCCACCTCAAACGCAAACCATCTCTGAAGAGGGTATTGAGGTCTAGTGTGCAGTGGTTTACAAAGTCTTGACCATGACAGTCCAGGACTCCACGTTTCTATAAATAGACACACATGCGTTTATAACAGAAACAAAAGTTTCGCCAGTCAACATTTAGCCTTACAGCAGGCCAATAAGGTCTTGCAAGATGCAATGTGTGCTGCGGCTTTGTTTCATTTCATCCTTATCTCATTCTAAAAACGGCCAGGAGCTTGGTACCAAAGTTATCAAAAGAAAGAAACAACAAAATGTGCTGGTTGCAACTTACTAAATTTGTTACAAGCCATGAATAGGCTGAATTTGCATACAGGGTCGGGGGGCACAGACCCAGACTTTCTCTTCAACCGGCTAATTCTTTTTTTGAGGCAGGGTCTCACTCTGTCGCCCACGCTGGGGTGCAATTGGGTAATCACAGCTCACGGCAGCCTCAACCTCTCGGGTTCAGTGATCCTCCCATCTCAGCATCCCAAACAGCTGGGACTGGAGGCACACACCAACACGCCTGGTTAATTTTTTTTTTTTTTTTTTGAGACGGAGTCTCACTCTGTCACCCAGGCTGGAGTGCAGTGGTGCGATCTCAGCTCACTGCAACCTCCGCCTCCCGTGTTCACGCCATTCTCCTGCCTCAGCCTCCCAAGTAGCTGGGACTACAGGCACCCACCACCACGCCCGGCTAATTTTTTGTGTTTTTTAGTAGAGACGGGGTTTCACCGTGTTAGCCAGGATGGTCTCGATCTCCTGACCTCGGGATCCGCCAGCCTCAGCCTCCCAAACTGCTGGGATTACAGGTGTGAGCCATCGTGCCCAGCCATAAATATTTTTTGATAAGGGTATAAGCTCAAAAGTTTGGAGACAGGGCCGGGCACGGTGGCTCACACCTATAATCCCAGCACTTTGGGAGGTCGAGCTGGGCGGATCATCTGAGGCTGGGAGTTCGAGACCAGCCTGACCAACATGGAGAAACCCCATCTCTACTAAAAATACAAAATTAGCCGGGCATGGTGGCGCCTGCCTATAACCCCAGCTACTCGGGAGGCTGAGCCTGAAGAATCGCTTGAACCCAGGAGGCAGAGGCTGCAGTGAGCCAAGATCGCACCATTCTACTCAAACCTGGGCAACAAGAGCAAAACTCAGTCTCAAAAAAAAAAAAAAGATGGGCTTAGATCAGAGGTCAGCAAACTAGAGCCTGCAGACAGTAGTTTTTTTTTTTTTTTTTTTGAGACGGAGTCTCGCTCTGTCGCCCAGGCTGGAGTGCTGTGGCCGGATCTCAGCTCACTGCAAGCTCCGCCTCCCAGGTTCCCGCCATTCTCCTGCCTCAGCCTGCCGAGTAGCCGGGACTACAGGCGCCTGCCACCTTGCCCGGCTAGTTTTTTTTTGTATTTTTTAGTAGAGACGGGGTTTCACCGTGTTAGCCAGGATGGTCTCGATCTCCTGACCTCGTGATCCGCCTGTCTCGGCCTCCCAAAGTGCTGGGATTACAGGCTTGAGCGACCGCGCCCGGCCAAGACAGTAGTTTTTGTAAATTAAGTTTTATTGGCACACAGCCATGCCCACTCACTCACCTATTATCCGTGCTGCTTTCCAGCTACAACAGCAGAGTTGAAGAGTTACCACTGAGACCTGGCGGCTCCTTTCCACAAAAAGCCAGCTGACCCCTGGGTGACATCAATGATCCCCAAAGAGGGCTATCAAATAATAGTCCCACAAGATTACCATCTGAAGAAAAGTCTGTGGTCTTAGCAGTCTGAGATGTTCCTTCCAGAGATCATATTAAAGAACCCTTAGAAACCCCATCAGAGAGAAATCTGCTGTCTATGTTTATTTTATTTGTTGTGAGATAGAGTCTCACTCTGTCACCCAGATTGGAGTGTGGCACCCTTACAGCTCACTGCAGCCTCGACCTTCTGGGCTCAAGTGATCCTCCTGCCTCAGCCTCCCAAGTACTTGGGACCACAGGCATCTGCCACCATGCCTGACTAATTTTTTTTTTTTTATTTGTAGAGACGGGGTCTCCCTATGTTGCCCAGGCTGGTCTCCAACTCCTAGGCTCCGGCTATCTTCCTACCTTGGCCTCTCAAAGTACTGGGATTACAGGCGTGAGCCACTACACCTGGCCTGCTGTCAATGTTTAAACTTTATATTCAGTTTTATTTCTCTACAGGAACTCTACCCTTCACCCCCACCCCACACTGATTCCCTTAGGGCTGTCTTAGAAACCTACTCAGAGTTATCCTTCATTAGCCAGGGACCGGGCAGTCAGTGGAGCTCAACACTGCTCTTGGTCAAAATTCCAAAAATGTGCCACAGGCACTTGTGAAATTTTACAAACGTCTTCTCTGCTAGGCAGGAAGCACCCTCCCCTTGGGGAACACAGCATAATTCCCTTTCTCCATAGCCCAGCGTGCAAATCCAGCACGCCGAGTCTCACGTCTGGAAGATCTCAAAGGCCCAGTTAATAACTTGCATGGGTGGTGGAAACCAGAGGGTGGTAAAGTGGAAATGGCTCCCAGCCAGACAGACCAGAGCTTGAATGCTACTAGCTGGAGAATCTTAACCTCTAGGAGCCTTCGTTTTCCTGTTTATAGTACATACTTTAAGAGCTATGGTGAGGATTCAGTAAGAATGAAAGAAGAGCGTTCAGGCTCATGCCTGGCATGACAGGGTTTCAGTAAACAGTAACCACAACCACCACCACCACCATCATAGAATTCATCATGTAACTCCTGTCTAAAACCTTCAATGGCTCCCTGCTGCTGATCCAAGAGTTCAAATTTCCCACCCAATCAAGGCCCTCCATCATCTTGCCTGGCTAAATTCACCGTTCTCTACTACTTCCTGAAGACCCTCAACCCCAACCACAGCCCCTGTACCTTTCCCCTAGGCCCTGTCATTTCTCATCTTTAACTGTTCCTGCCATTTCCTGTGACTTGAAGGCTCTTTCTCAAGTCCTAACTCCACCACACTCAAGGCTCGGCAAGAACCAGATTATTTTAACTCAGTTAACCCTTAGTAGCCCTAACACCATGGAAAAAAGGGTAAGCAAGTATCTGGGATACTTGGGTCAGATACTGTAAGTGCTTTGCAATTTTTTTTCTTTTTTTGAGATGGAGTCTTACTCTGTTTGTTGCCCAGGCTGGAGTGCAGTGGTGCGATCTCTACTCATTGCAACCTCCGCCTCCTGGGTTGAAGCAATTCTCCTGCCTCAGCCTCCCAAGTAGCTGGAATCACAGGAATGCACAACCACACCCGGCTAATTTTTGTATTTTTAGTAGAGATGGGGTTTCACCATATTGGCCAGGCTGGTCTCCAACTCCTGACCTCAGGTGATTGACCCGCCTCAGCCTCCCAAAGTGCTAGGATTACAAGTGTGAGCCAAAGTGCCCAGCTGTACTCCATTTTAAAGATGAGGAAACTGAGACCGAGAAAGGTTAAATGACTTACCTAAGGTCTTGCCCTTATAAGAGGTAGAGCTGGGATCTGAACCAACTTGTCTTGCTCAGGTGTCTGTTCTGACCTTGCTCTGCTTGACCTTCTCAGCTCTGTTCTCCTACACTCTCTGATGCTTCCTCTCCCACAGCAAGGGTGCTACACCACAGCCACAGGGCTCTGCAGCTTCCCAGCCAGGTGACCATGGGCAAGTCTTTCCTCTCAATGACCACCTATACTCACCTGGTTATAGGAAGATCACACAACATGCTACGTGGGACACCATCTAGCCTACGGCAACAGCCCAATCAACAACAGCAATAATAATTACTATCGGTGATCAGTACTAGGAACAGTAATAGCAGTTTCTTGCTCATTGACATGGTCCCTGAACTCGGAACATGTCACAGAGGCTCAGTGTCTTATGATTTGAGTCTTTCCCTTTCAACTCATTTTCATAGAAATTACAGGCAACTTCTAGGCCGGGCGCGGTGGCTCAAGCCTGTAATCCCAGTACTTTGGGAGGCCGAGACGGGCGGATCACGAGGTCAGGAGATCGAGACCATCCTGGCTAACACAGTGAAACCCCGTCTCTACTAAAAAATACAAAAAACTAGCCGAGCGAGGTGGCGGGCGCCTGTAATCGCAGCTACTCAGGAGGCTGAGGCAGGAGAATGGCGTAAACCTGGGAGGTGAAGCTTGCAGTGAGCTGAGATCCGGCCACTGCACTCTATCCTGGGCGACAGAGCGAGACTCCGTCTCAAAAAAAAAAAAAAAAAAAAGAAAAGAAATTACAGGCAACTTCTGAACCAGCTCTAGAACTTGGGAACAAAAGGGTGCTGGCAGGCAGAGAACTGAGGAGGCAGATAATCCAAAAATAATTGATCCCAGGTCATGGAAAGCATTTTGTTTACAGCAGCAGACTGACCTTCCTAATTATCTTCTGCTTAGGCTAATGTTACAGCCTGCCTTCCCCAGCAGACGAGATCACCACATATGCTCACCAGTCCTGCAGGGGACGGGGTCAGGCTGAGGCTGGCTGCCTCTCAATGAAGTGTAAACTGAGGCACAGAGGGCGTGATTCAAAGCCCACAAGAGTACTGTGGGCTTAAGGAGCTCTACAGGATGTTGATCCCATGCTACGTCCAGGCCGCCTTGCTTTGTATCTCTCGTTAGAGTTTGGAGGATGGCGCGCCTGAGGCCTGCTGTTCCTAGAATTGCCGTCTGGAGCAAGAATCTCATCTGCAGATCAGAGAGGGTCCAGGCAAGGTGTGCGTCATCAGACCCTGAAAATTCCTCTGTGTTTCATGGGCCCGGTCTGGTCTTACAATGAATCTTCATGCAAGTCCATGGGAGAGCAGGATATGTGCCATCTCCGTACACATAAAAAAAACTGGCTTCAGCCAGGTGCGGTGGCTCACACCTGTAATCCCAGCACTTTGGGAGGCCAAGGCAGGTGGATCACCTGAGGTCAGGAGTTTGAGACCAGCCTGGCCAACATGGTGAAACCCCATCTCTACTAAAAATACAAAAATGAGAGGCCGGGTGAGGTGGCGTGTGCCTGTAATCCCAGCTACTCAGGAGGCTGAGACAGGAGAATCGCATGAACCCAGGAGGCGGAGGTTGCAGTGAGCCAAGATCACATCATTGCACTCCAGCCTGGGCAACAAAGAGGAATCTCCGTCTCAAAGGAAAAAAAAAAAAAGAAAAGAAAACTGGCCTCAAAGAGGTAAAGCCTCTTGCCTGAGGTCACTCACCGGCCATCCCCAACACTTCCTGGCCACCTGGCCAGACCCTTCTACCTGTGAAGTGGGGAACCTCTCAATCCCCTCCAGGCTTTGTGGGAGACCCTCCCTCAATCTCACCTGGTGACCCCATCCCTTGACTTTCCAGGTCTCTGGGAAGGAAGCCCTCTGGGGGCAGGAAGTTGGTTATGCTGACTCACAGGCCAAGGGAGAGTCATTCAGGAAACTTGTCGCTCTGTTACCATGGCGCTGGGGCTGCTGGCACCCCCTCCTCTCTGAAGCTCACTTACAGGCTGGGTGTCTAAGTGGGAGTGGGGCATGGTCAGACCCTGCACCCAATCCCATCCCTCCTGTAGATTTCCAGCTTCATGGCACATGCAGTTACCCTCTTGTAACGGCAGAATGGAGAGCATCCTGGGGTTTGGTCCTTCCCTGCCTGCAGAACTTTGGGGACTCCATCGGCAGAGCCGGCAAGCCTTCTCCACCCAGGAAGGGGAAAAGAAAAGTCCCCAAGAGACAGACAGGGTGGGCCAAAGCCCACTCCAAGTCACTGGCTGCCCCAGTCTCCTGACTTCCTCACACTGTTTTTAGCAAGAGGAAGGAGGTGACATTTGACCATG
This sequence comes from Chlorocebus sabaeus, assembly GCF_047675955.1. Lineage (NCBI taxonomy): Eukaryota > Metazoa > Chordata > Mammalia > Primates > Cercopithecidae > Chlorocebus > Chlorocebus sabaeus. The sequence goes on along the minus strand of NC_132914.1, from coordinate 118,865,303 downwards.
AGGCCTGAGGCCTGTCTTTGAAAGGAAGAGGGGACTTGAGAAGGCAGGAAAATGTCATTCATCTGGATCTCACCCCTCAGGAGTGAGAAGGAGCTTGGGGCAGCTATAAACTCATGACCGTAAGAAAAGGGGGAGCCATTATGTTAAACCCAGAGCCTGCAGGGAAAAGCTGACAGCTGGTAGCTCCCTGCCCACCACCAACTATAAAACTTTCTTTGGCTTAAAAGAAACTCTTTTGCCCTATTTCTCATTTCCTAGGCCTGTCTTAACATGTCCCTGGCTGGACATCAGAGTGCCTATACACCGCAATGGGTACAAGTGCCTGAGCAAGTTCTGAACACTAACAGACCCGGGTTCAAATCCTGCTCCACCGGACTGGCTGTGCGGTCTTGGGAAAGCCCTTTGACAAAACCATCACAGAGGGTTGCTGAGGAGTAAGCCCAGGAGATAAGGCACCTAGCACTGAGTGTTTAGTAGATGCCGGCTGCGTTTAGAGATTCTTCAGGCACGAGGCAGAACCTGGTCTCTCGGGATTTGAAACTAACAGAGCAGAATTCCCTGCCGTATAAACTAAAACTGAGAGTGCTGTCTATACACACACTCCCTGATCCCCTCTCAGGCGCTCCCTCAGTTGTATTCCCAAACAGAAACTCTGGAGTAGCAGCCTTCTTTGATCCATTCAGGAATTGAGGCGAGACAGGGAGAGTGGGTTGCTTGAGGTCACACAGGCAGCAAGTCGCTGAGCAGGGAGGGCTGCTGCCCACTCCCCATCTCCCGGCCTTTCCACGTGGCCCAGCCCGCTCTGGGCCTTAAAAAATTCAGGCTCTGCTGCAAGGCAAAGCAGGGAGAGTTCCAGACACACTCCCTTCCCAAGAAAACACGAAGGGTGCAGCCACTCCCTCCCTCAAGGCCAAGGGCTTAGCTCACTGGTGGCGGGGGCAGGAGTGCTCTGGTCTACAGAACTGGGGGGCGGGGGCTGAGTCCATTCACAAAGGCTGATATCACCGAAAGTGGTAATAATGTAGTTATTATGTAGTCCCCTGCTTCCGGAGAAACTTCAATATGCCAAGCCTGAGGGTATCCCCAGAGCCACTTCTCAGGCCCATCGGCAGCCTCACCCACCCCACACCTCAGAGGCTTCCCACTCCAGCTCCTTAGGATGGTAGGGAAAGGAAAGCAAGCCTATCCCCTAGATCAAGAAAGAGCCCACTGGGCCGGGGGAGGTGGCTCACGCCTGTAATCACAGCACTTTGGGAGGCCAAGGTGGGCAGATCATGAGGTCAAGAGTTCAAGACCAGCCTGGCCAACACGGTGAAACCCTGTCTCCACTAAGAATACAAAAATTAGCTGGGCGTGGTGTCTGTAATCCCAGCTACTCAGGAGGCTGAGGCATGAGAATCGCTTGAACCCGGGAGGTGGAGGTTTCAGTGAGCCGGGATTGCACCACTGCACTCCAGCCTGGGCGACAGACAGAGACTCCGTCTTGGAAAAAAGAAAAAATAAAGAGCCCATTCAACGGGAACACGTCCCTCTCTACTCCCTCACACTCAGTGACTCAGTGGCAAGTTTCTGGAGGAAAAACTGAGGGTGCGGACTGGTTGTCAAACCCCCAGGCTGAGGCTCTCGGAAAATGCGGTGGAAAAGGGGTGTCAGGAAATCCCCTCTACGAGTTGATAAAAGAACAGGGCTAACCCTTCCGGCCTCGGGTGCGGGGGCACAAGACAGCTCAAGGTCTTGGTCCTCGTCCCCACCTCCTGACGCCCCCAGCTGGGTTAGTTTTTGAGTCCCTTCTTTCCCCACTGAACGCACGTGGGGCGGGCTTCTTACAGAGCTAACTTCGGGATGCCATCTACCACTCTTGCTGGGGCAGGCAAGTCCATGTGGAGGCACCCAAGCCCCCAAAGCCCGGACTCTGGTATGGCTTGTCACCACCCCAGATCGGAGTACTCGGCGCCCACTAGTGCTCACGTCCAGCAGCACCTCTGCCCCTTGCGCAGCGCTCACGACGGCTTCTCCCAGCTCTTCCCCTCACCCCGGCCCGCCCGGCCCGCCCAGCCCGCTCCCCAGTGGGCCCCGTCGGGGCTGCGGGAGGGAGCAGCCGGGACAGCAGAAAGGGGAGGGCAAGGTGGCCCGAGCTCACCATGGCGAAGCCGGAGAGCAGAGCCGAGGTCCGGCTGGAGGCTTTGAGCTTGGCGCGGCTCAAATAGAGCTTGCGCCAGGACAGCGCCTGCATGGAGTGCTCGTTGAGACTCATCACCTCGGAGTAACTCTGGCCGATCCAGTCCGGGTAGGTGACAGCAGGCGGCGGCGGCGGCGGCGGCGGGGCTCCCGGAGGCTCCCCGTCCCCGCTGCGGCGGCGGCTCCGGCGGCTGCCGCTGGTGGTGCTGCCGCCGCTCGGGGGAAGCTCGGGGCTGCTGCGGCTCGGGGGCGGGGCGGGCTCCGGATGCATGGAGCACGCCGCCGAGGCGCGGGCCCGCCCGGGAGCCGCGAGGCACCTCCGCCGGAGGCAGCCGCCGCCTGCCCCCTACGCGGGCCCGGCCTCACCCGGCCGGCCGCACAGGATGAGGAGGACGAGGTCAAGGGAGCGCCCGCTGCCCCAGCACACAGTTCCCCGGCGCCGCTGGCAAAAGCCCCCGGGCTACAGCGACCCGAGACTGCGCGAGGGTGGCGTCCCGGATCCCCGGAGCTGGGACCCCCGGCGCGCGCCGCGATTGGCCGCCGCCCTGGGCTGTTTTGCATGCTCCCCGCCCACCTGTGCCCCGCCCACCAGGAGGTGGGCGTTGTTGTGGGCGTCACGTGACCCGCCCGCTCAGACGGCACCGCCCACGGTCACTGGCTCGCCGCCGTCCGCACCTCTTCCAGGAAACGCCCGACTGCCCGTTCCGGCTCCTGGCACCGCCCCTCTCCGCAGCTGCTCCTGTGGCCCTGCTCCCGGAGCTTGGACTCCTGGGTCGGGCCGCCTGAGGTCACCTCTGGGCGCCTCCTGAGGCCAATATCCCCTTTGGAACAAGGTGGTTCAAGGTCTGTAGGAAAAAGAGCGGCCGAGGTCTAGAGTTCAAGCCGTCAGTGTTTATTTGGCGCCCACTGGGTGCCAACACTGGTCTAGGTGCTGAGGCTGGGTAGGGTGATGAACGAGATGGACAAAATTCCATGCCCTCTTGGAGGCTGCATTCTGTAGGGGAAGACACACAAACACCAATGAGTCGATTTTATAATAGTTTAGAAGGTGAAAAGGTGGAGAAAAAATAAAGCGGGCTGAAGGAGGTGGGTAGTGCGGGGGCTGCAATTTTAATTTTAAAATACTCGGATTCAGGGCAGGGAGGTTTTTCTTTTATTTTTTTAGGGTAGGGATTTTTGGTCTGTTGACCACTTTGTCCACCTGTGTTCACCAGCATCTGATACGTATTGAGGTGACCGGTTCCTGGTTTTTTTGTTTGTTTGTTTGTTTTTGAGACGGAGTCTAGCTCTGTCGCCCAGACTGGAGTGCAGTGATGCGATCTGGGCTCACTGCAACCTCCACCTCCTCAGTTCAAGCGATTCTCCTGCCTCAGCCTCCCTAGTAGCTAGGATTACAGGCGCCCGCCACCATGCCCTGCTAATTTTTGTATTTTTAGTAGAGATGGGGTTTCACCATGTTGGCCAGGCTGGTCTGAAACTCCTGACCGTGATCCGCCCGCCTCAGCCTCACAAAGTGCTGGGATTACAGGCGTGAGCCACCGTGCCCAGCCTCCTGATATTTTTTAAACCAGTGAATCTTCAAACCTATTCAGCAAGTGTCTTCTGAGCAACTATTAAGTGCTATGCTGAGGGATTCCAGGAAAATGAAAGCCTTCATTGAGTATTTTATATATATGTGTTTGTGTGTGTGTGTGTGTATATTTTGTTTTTGTTTTTGTTTTTTTTGAGACAATTTTGCTCTTGTCGCCCAGGCTGGAGTGCAATGGCGCGATCTTGGCTCACTGCGACCTCCACCTCCTGGTTCAAGCGATTCTCCTGCCTCAGCCTGCTGCATAGCTGGGATTACAGGCGCCCGCCACCACACCTGGCTAAGTTTTGTATTTTTAGTAGAGACGGATTTTTGCCATGTTGGACAGGCTAGCCTCGAACTCCTGACCTCAGTTGATCCGCCCGCCTCGGCCTCCCAAAGTGCTGGGATTACAGACATGAGCCACCACGCCCGGCCCAAATATATATATATATATATATATTTTTTTTTTTTTTATGAGACGGAGTCTCGCTCTGTCGCCCAGGCTGGAGTGCAGTGGCCGGATCTCAGCTCACTGCAAGCTCCGCCTCCCAGGTTCAGGCCATTCTCCTGCCTCAGCGTCCCGAGTAGCTGGGACTACAGGCGCCCTCCACCACGCCTGGCTAGTTTTTTTTTTTTTTTTTTTTTTTTTTTGTATTTTAGTAGAGACGGGGGTTTCACCATGTGAGCCAGGATGGTCTCGATCTCCTGACCTCGTGATCTGCCTGTCTCGGCCTCCCAAAGTGCTGGGATTACAGGCGTGAGCCACTGCGCCCGGCCTGGCCCGAATATTATAGTGGGGTGTGGAGAGGGGCAGGAAATAAGCAAGGTCACACCTTTCTGACTTAGGTCACATTTAAGCTGAGACCAGAGCCCGCCATGCAGACAGGATCTAGCTTTCCAGGGAAACTGCTCATGCCAAGACCCTGAAGCAGGGATATTTAGCTGTTGGAGCATTGGAAGGCCAATTTTGGGGAGCAGAGGTGAGGTGGGGGTGTATGCAGGACTGTGCTAGGGAATGTCTCCTAGGAGGTCAGCTCCGGGGCAGGGACCTTTACTATCAGCTTCACAGCTCTACCCTTAGCATCTAGAATATTCCTCTGCATACAATCGGTGCTCAGTAATTTTTTTGTTGAATGAATAACTATGGGAGAGACAGCAATGAGTGACAAGCATGTGACATTGCAGGTCGGCGAGGTGAAACTTAACTCTTGTCACCACTAGAGGGCGCGCCCCCACCCAACCGTTGTGGGATGAAAACCTCTGCCCCCCAAAAGTCTCTGGTTCCCGCAGAGGCCTGTCTTGGCTTTTTAAAAGTAAAGATTGGGCCGGGCGCGGTGGCTCAAGCCTGTAATCCCAGCACTTTGGGAGGCCGAGACGGGCGGATCACAAGGTCAGGAGATCGAGACCATCCTAACACGGTGAAACCCTGTCTCTACTAAAAAATACAAAAAACTAGCCAGGAGAGGTGGCGGACGCCTGTACCCCTAGCTACTCAAGAGGCTGAGGGAGGAGAATGGCGTAAACCCGGGAGGCGGAGCTTGCAGTGAGCCGAGATCACACCACTGCACTCCAGCTTGGGGGACAGAGCGAGACTCCATCTCTAAATAAATAAATTAATAAATAAATAATAAATAAAGATGGGGCCGGGCGCAGTGCCTCAGGCTTATAATACCAACACTTTGGGAGGCTGAGGCGGGCAGGTCACAAGGTCAGGAGTTCCAGACCAGCCTAGCCAACATGGTGAAACCTCGTCTCTACTAAAAAAAAAAATTAGGTGTGGTGGCGCATGCCTTGTAATCCCAGCTACTGGGGAGGCTGAGGCAGGAGAATCGCTTGAACGCGGGAGGCGAAGATTGCAGTGGGCCAAGATCGCGCCACTGCACTCCAGCCTGTAGACCGAGCGAGACTCCGTTTTAAATAAATAAATAAATAAATGGCTGGGCGCGGTGCCTCACGCCTGTAATCCCAGCACTTTGGGAGACTGAGGCGGGTGAATCACAAGGTCAGGAGATCGAGACCATCCTGGCCAACATGCTGAAACCCCGTCTCTACGAAAAATACAAAAATTAGCTGGGCGTGGTGGTGTGTGCCTGTAATCCCAGCTACTCGGGAGGCTGAGCCAGGAGAATGGCTTGAACCCGGGAGGCGGAGGTTACAGTGAGCCAAGATCATGCCACTGCACTCCAGCCTGGTGACAGAGGAAGACTCTGTCTCAAATAAATAAATAAAATTTAAAAAATAAATACAAAAAATTAGCCGGGCGTGGTGGCAGGCACCTGTACTGTCAGCTACACCAGAGGCTGAGGCAGGAGAATGGTGTGAACCCCGGAGGCAGAGCTTGCAGTAAGCCGAGATCGCACCACTGCACTCCGGCCTGGGAAACAGAGGCTCCGTCTCAAAAAAAAAAAAAAAAAAAATTGGGGAATTTGGAATTTGAAATCTCACACTACTGGCCTTGTTTCCCTGGTAGCCTTTGTACTTTTTTGTTTTTGAGATGGAGTCTCGCTCTGTCACCAGGCTGGAGTGCAGTGGCGCGATCTCAGCTCACTGCAACCTCCACCTCCCAGGTCCAAGTGATTCTCCTGCTTCAGTCTGCCTAGTAGCTGGAACTACAGGTGGGCGCCACCACGCCCAGCTAATTTTTGTATTTTTAGTAGAGACGGTGTTTCACCATATGGACCAGGATGGTCTCCATTTCTTGACCTCGTGATCTGCCCGCCTCAGCCTCCCAAAGTGCTGGAATTACAGGCGAGAGCCACCATCTCTACTAAAAATACAATAGCCAGGTGTGATGGGGCGCACCTGTAATCCCAGCAAGTGGGGAAACTGAAGTAGGATAATCGCTTGAACCCAGGAGATGGAGGTTGCATTGAGCTTAGATCATGCTGCTGCACTCCAGCCTGGGCGACAGAGGGAGACTCCATCTCCAATAAAAAACAAATAGTGACAGCATACAGCGAGCGTCTCCCGACGTTGTGCATGCTGATCTCAAACTCCTGGGCTCAAGGGATCCTCCTATATGGGACTCCCAAAGTTCTGGAATTACAGTCATGAGCCACTGTGCCCAGCCTATGTAAACATTTTATTTTATTTTATTTTTATTTTAAGACGGAGTCTCTCTCTGTCCCCCAGGCTGGGTGCAGTGGCTCGATCTCGGCTCACTGCAACCTCCACCTCCTGGGTTCAACCGATTCTCCTGGTTCAGTCTCCTAAATAACTGGGATTACAGGTGCCCACCACCACACCCAGCTATTTTTTTGTATTTTTAGTAGAGACAGGGTTTCACTATGTTGGCCAGGCTGGTCTCAAACTCCTGACCTCAAGTGATCCACCCATCTCAGCCTCCCAAAGTGCTGGGATTACAGGTGTGAGCCACTGTGCCCACCCTATTTAAACATTTTATTTTATTTTTATATTTTATTTTATTTTATTTTTGAGACGGAGTCTCGCTCTGTAGCCCAGGCTGGAGTGCAGTGGCCAGATCTCAGCTCACTGCAAGCTCCACCTCCCGGGTTTACGCCATTCTCCTGCCTCAGCCTCCCGAGTAGCTGGGACTACAGGCGCCCGCCACCTTGCCCGGCTAGTTTTTTGTATTTTTTAGTAGAGACGGGGTTTCACCGGGTTAGCCAGGATGGTCTCGATCTCCTGACCTCGTGATCCGCCCGACTCGGCCTCCCAAAGTGCTGGGATTACAGGCTTGAGCCACCGCGCCCAGCCTTATTTTTTTTAAGACAGAGTCTCGCTCCGTCCTCCAGGCTAGAGTACAGTGGCTCAATCTCAGCTCACTGCAATCTTCAACTCCTAGATTCAAGCAATTCTTCTGCCTTAGCCTCCTGAGTGTCTAGGATTACAGGTGCCCGCCAGCACACCCAGCTAATTTTTTATATTTTTAGTAGAGACAGGGTTTCACCATGTTGGCCAGGCTAGTCTCGAACTCCTGAACTCAGATGATCTGCCTGCCTCAGCCTCCCAGAGTGCTGGGATTACAGATGTGAGCCACTGCGTCTGGCCTTATTTATTGAGACAAGGTCTCAGTAGTCACCCAGGCTGGAGTGCAGTAGCGCCATCTCTACTAAAAAAAAAAAAAAAAAAAACTAGCTGGGAATGGTGGTACGTTCCTGAAATCCCAGCTACTAGGGAGGCTGAGGCAGGAGAATCACTTGAACCTGGGAGGCGGAGATTGAGTGAGCCGAGATCTCACCAGTGCACTCCAGCCTGGGGGACAGAGTGAGACTCTGTCTCTAAATAAATAAATAAACAAACAAACAAGGCTGGGCGTGGTGGCTCATGCCTGTAATCCCAGCACTTTGGGAGGCTGAGGCGGGTGGATCAGCCGAGAGGACAGGAGTTCAAGACCAGCCTGACCAACATGGAGAAACCTCCTCTCTACTAAAAATACAAAAATTAGCTGGGTGTGGTGGCACGTGCCTGTAATCCCAGCTACTTAGGAGGCTGAGGCAGGAGAACCGCTTGAATCTAGGAAGCAGAGATTACGCCATTGCACTCCAGCCTGGGCAATAAGAGCAATACTCCGTCTGGATAAATAAATAAATAAATAAATAAGCCAGGTGTGGTGGCATGAGCCTGTACTCCCAGCTTCTTGGGATGGAGGCTGTGGTGATTGCTCCACTGTCCTCCAACCTAGGCAATAAAGCGAGATCCTGTCTCAAATAAAAAACAACCAAATAAGGCTGGGTGCGGTGGCTCACACCTGTAATCCTAGCACTTTGGGAGGCAGTGAGCCGAGATCGCGCCACTGCACTCCACCCTGGGTGACAGAGCGAGACTCCATCTCCAAAAAAACAACAAAAACAACAAAAAAAACTAAATAAATAAATGAATCACAGGCCGAGTGTGGTGGCTCATGCTTATAATTCCAACACTTTGGGAGGCGGAGGCAGTGGATCACTTAAGGTCAGGAGTTTGAGACCAGCCTGGCCGACATGGCAAAACTCCGTCTCCATTAAAAATACAAAAATTAGGCCAGGCACGGTGGCTCATGCCTGTAATTCCAGCACTTTGGGAGGCTGAGGCAGGTGGATCACCTGAGGTCAGGAGTTCAAGACCAGCCTGGTCAACATGGTAAAAGCCCATCTCTTCTAAGAATACAAAAATTAGCCAGGCTTGGTGGTGCGTGCCTATAATCCCAACTACTTGGGAGGCTGAGGCAGAAGAAGTTCTTGAACCCGGGAGGTGGAGGTTGGAGTGAGCAGAGATCACGCCACTGCACTATAGCCTAGGTGACAGTGTAAGACCCTGTGTCAAAATAAAATTAGCCGGGCGAGGTGGTTAACGCCTGTAATCCCAGCTCTTTGGGAGGCCAAGGCAGGCGGATCATGAGGTCAGGAGTTTGAGATGAGTCTGGGCAACACGGTGAAACCCTATCTCTACTGAAAATACAAAAATTAGTCAGGCGTGGGGGTGCACACCTGTAGTCCCAGCTACTTGGGAGGCTGAGGCAGGAAAATCGCTTGAACCCGGGAGGCAGAGGTTTCAATGAGCCGAGATCACGCCACTGTACTCCAACCTGGGCGAGAGAGCAAGACTCCATCTCAAAAAAAAAAAAAAATGAAATTAGTTGGGCGTGGTGGCCCCGCCTGTAATCCCAGCTACTCTGGAGGCTGAGGCAGGAGCACTGCTTGAACCCGGGAGGCGAAAGTTGCAGTGAGCCGAGATCCTGCCACTGAATGTAGCCTAGGCAACAGAGGCAGACTCAGTCTCAAAAAATACATACATACATACATACATACATACATCACGTCGCTATCACCCCAGGGCCTCCCACTGGCTACTGCCAATGGAAACAGGTTCAGTGAACAAAATAATGCAATGTCCTTGGTTCCCAGAAACCCCCAGTTCAGGACTAGGAACACACAACATTTAGCAGCTAAGGGGGCCTGAGGTCTGGAGGGGGAAGAGGCCGGAAGCTGGGAGGAGAGATTTGCTGGTTTTAGAGGAACAAGAGGATCTGGGAGTGGTGACTCAGAGGGGGCTTTGGGGTGGGGAGGGTTTCCTTTCCCCAGCTCCCATGTCACGCTCCTCATCCCTCTCCTAATGCTGTGTGGTTTGAATTTCCCCATCTGCACAGATCAGAAGTAATAAAAATATTATCCAGACTTGGGTGGGATGTCTGGGCCATCCCTGTCTCCTGCCCCAGGATCCTAGAGGGGTTCATGGTTAGTAACTTTTCCCCACTGGTTTTTTTTTTTTTTTGGTGGTGGGGAGACAGGGGTCTCCTTGCGTTACCCAGGCTGCATTCGGACTCCTGGGCTCGACAGGCATGCACCACCAATCCCGGCTAGAACAATGTTTTCATACCCCTGGCGATGGGAAGCTCACTCCTTCTAGAAGCTGAGCATGTCTGGTTGTCTGATACTTCAAAAGTTGTCCTTGTATGGAGCTGGGGGCAGCTTCCCTGTCAGTCCTTCCTTGTGTCCTGACTCAGAATGCATGAAATCCCTTTGGCAGCCAGCCCTGGTGCCAGCTCCACAAGACAGATCTGGGAGGCATCTTTTGTGAGTGATCTTGAAGGTTTTCATGGTCAAAGAATTGGGGTGAAGGAGGCTGGAAACCAAGTGAGACACTGTCAGGGGGCTGGTTACAAAATGCAGAATGGGGTCGGGTTGGTGAGCCCTAGACTTGGTCTCAAAATGGTTCTCTGAGTCTGGAGCTTAGACTATGCCAGGGGAGTGTGAACTCTGTCTCCTGGCTCCCCAGTTTCTGGGCTTATAGGGCTCACTCTTCACCCCCCACTCCTACCCCTCACTGGTCAGAAGTCTTTGCTGGGTCTGTGTTTGTGCCCATGCCTTTTAAAAGTGAGAACTTTTTCTCGCCTGGTTAAGAAATCTTTGCTGATGACATGGTGACTCACGCCTGTAATCCCAGCATTTTGGGAGGCCGAGGTGTACGGATCACCTGAGGTCAGGAGTTAGAGACCAGCCTGGCCAACATGGTGAAACTCCATCTCTACTAAAAATACAAAAATTCAAAAATTATCCCAGCGTGGTGGCACATGCCTATAATCCCAGCTACTCAGGAGGCTGAGGCATGAGAATCACTTGAACCCGGGAGGCAGAGGTTGCAGTGAGCCGAGATCACACCATTACACTCCAGCCTGAGCCATACATACGGTAAGACTCTATCCAAAAAAAAAAAAAAAAAAGAAAAGAAAAAGGAATCTTTGCCAACCACAGGGTCATGAAGATATTCACCTGTGTTTTCTTTAAAAGTTTTAGGCCAGGCATGGTGGCTCATACCTATAATCTCAGCACCTGGGGAGGCCAAGTCGAGAGGATCACTTGATACCACGAGATTTGGGACCAGCCTGGACAACACAGTGGGACGCTGTCTCTAGCCTCCACCCACCCCACCAAAAAAAAAAGCATTTTTGCTTGTATGTTTAGGTCTGTGATCCATCTCATACTGATTTTTTCTATTTTTCTTTTATTTTTTGAGACGGAGTCTTGCTCTGTTTCCCAGGCTGGAGTGCAATGGCACGATCTCGGCTCACTGCAAGCTCTGCCTCCCGGGTTCACACCATTCTCCTGCCTCAGCCTCCCGAGTAGCTGGGACTACAGGCGCCCGCCACCATGCCCGGCTAGCTTTTTGTATTTTTAGTAGAGATGGGGTTTCACCATGTTAGCCAAGATGGTCTCAATCTCCTGACCTCGTGATCTGCCCTCCTCAGCCTCCAAAAGTGCTGGGATTACAGGCGTGAGGCACCGTGCCCAGCCTCTGTTTTTATTTTTTTATCAGAGGCAAGGTCTTGCTCTGTTGCCCAGGCTGGAGTACAGTGGCTCTGCATATGTGTGATCATTGCACATGACAGGCTCAAATTCATGGACACAAGTGATTCTCACTCCTGCCTCAGCTTCTCAAGTAGCTGAGGCTATAGGCATGCACCACCACGTCCATCAATCAAATACAGATTTTTGAGTGAAGCAAGCTTTCCCCACTGAAATGCATGGACATTTTTGTCAAAAATCAGGTGACTACTATACATGAGAGTCTGTTTCTGAACTCTCTATTCTAGCCTATTGATCTGCCTACTCTTATGCCAATAGATAATTGTATTGATTACTCTAGGTTTAAAATAAATCTTGGGGGCCAGGTGTGGTGGCTCACACCTGTAATCTCAGCACTTTGGGGGGCCAAGGTGGGTGGATCACTTGAGGTCAGGAGTTTCAGACCAGTCTGGCCAACATGGTGAAACCTCATCTGTACTAAAAATGCAAAAATTAGCCAGGCATGGTGGCCCATGCCTGTAGTCTCAGCTATTTGGGAGGCTAAGGCAGGAGAAACCTCGAACCCGGGAGACGGAGGTAGCAGTGAGCCAAGGTCGTGCCACTGCACTCCATACTGGGCGACAGAATAAGACTCCATCTCAAAAGTAAATAAGTAAGTAAATAAATAAATATAAAATAAGTCTTGGGGGGAAAAAAACCCATGAATTCCTCAAAATTAAAAAAAAAAACAAAGTCTCGACTGGGCGTGGTGGCTCACGCCTATAAATCTCAGCACTTTGGGAGGCCGAGGCGGGCAGATCACAAGGTCAGGAGTTTGAGACCAGCCTGGCCAACACAGTGAAACACTGTCTCTACTAAACATACAAATATTAGCCAGATGTGGTGGCACACACCTGTAGTCCCAGCTACTCAGGAGGCTGAAACAGGAGAATCACTTGAACCTGGGAGGCGGAGGTTGCAGTGAGTCAAGACAGGGCCATTGCACTCCAGTCTGGGTGACAGAGCAAGACCCTGTCTCAAAAAAAAAGTCTCTCTCTTTTTTTTTTTAATCTTTTGCTTTTGTTTTTGTTTTTTTGTTTTGAGACTGAGACTCACTCTGTCACCCAGGCTGGAGTGCAGTGGCAAGATCTCGGCTCACTGCAAGCTCAGCCACCTCCCGGGTTCACGCCATTCTCCTGCCTCAGCCTTCTGAGAAGCTGGGACTACAGGCGCCCACCATCACGCCTGGCTAATTTTTGTTTGTTATTTTTTTGTATTTTTAGTAGAGATGGGGTTTCACCATGTTAGCCGGGATGGTCTCGATCTCCCGACCTCGTGATCCACCCACCTTGGCCTCCCCAAGTGCTGGGATTACAGGCGTGAGCCACCGCGCCCAGCCTTTTTAAAATCTTTTTTAAGACGGAGTCTCGCTCTATCGCCCAGGCTGGAGTGCAGTGGCATGTTCTAGGCTCACTGCAACCTCAGCCTCCCGGGTTCAAGCAATTCTCCTGCTTCAGCCTACCAAGTAGCTAGGATTACAGGTGCCTGCCGCCACGTCCAGCTAATTTTTGTATTTTTAGTAGAGACAGGGATTCACCATGTTAGCCAGGCTGGTCTGGAACTCCTGACCTCAGGTTATTCACCCACCTCAGCCTCCCAAAGTGCTAAGATTACAGACATGAGTCACCATGCCCGGCCTCAAAATAAGTCTTAAAGTCAGGTAGAGGTAAGACCTTCAACTTGTTCCCTCCCTCCCTTCCTCCCTCCCTTCCTCCCTCCATTCCTCCCTCCCTCCCTCCGTTCCTCCCTCCCTCCCTCCCTCCCTCCCTTCCTTCCTTCCTTCCTTTTTTTTTCAGGGGTGTCGGTCTCTTTCCTAGACTGGAGTACAGTGAATCTCAGCCTACTGTAACCTCTGCCTCCCGGGTGCAAGTGGTCCTCTCGGTTCAGCCTCCCAAGTAGCTAGGGCTACAGGCCTGCATCACCACATCTGGCTAATTTTTGTGGGGTATTTTTTGTAGTGACGGGGCATCTTGCCACGTTGCCCAGGCTAGTCTTGAACTTCTGGGCTCAAGTGATCTGCTTGCCTCAGCCTCCCAAAGTGCCAGGATTAAAGGTTAGAGCCACTGTGACCGACTTCTTTTGTTGTTGTTGTTTTGAGATGAAGTTTCATTCTGTTGCCCAGACTGGAGTCTAGAGGCACGATTATGGCTCACTGCAGCCTTGACCTGCTGGGTTCAAGTGACCCTCGCACCTCAGCCTGCCAAGTAGCTGAGACTATATGCACACACCACCACACCTGGCTATTTTTTGATTATTTATAAAGATGGGATCTTAGTATGTTGCCTAGGCTGGTCTCAAACTCCTGGACATAAGTGATCCTCCTGCCATGGCCTCCAAAGTGCTGGGATTACAGGTGTGAGCCAACCCACACAGCCTAGTTCTCCTTTTTCTTTTTTCTTTTTTTTTTTTTTTGAGACGGAGTCTCGCTCTGTCGCCCAGGCTGGAGTGCAGTGACCGGATCTCGGCTCACTGCAAGCTCCACCTCCCGGGTTTACGCCATTCTCCTGCCTCAGCCTCCCGAGTAGCTGGGACTACAGGCACCCGCCACCTCGCCCAGCTAGTTTTTTTTTTTGTATTTTTTTTAGTAGAGACGGGGTTTCACTGTGTTAGCCAGGATGGTCTCGATCTCCTGACCTCGTGATCCGCCCGTCTTGGCCTCCCAAAGTGCTGGGATTACAGGCCTGTAATCCTTTTTCTTTTCCTGGCCTCCTTTTTCTTTTCTTTTTTTTGAGATGGAGTTTTGCTCTTGTTGCCCAGGCTGGAGTGCAATGGCGCTGTCTCAGCTCACTGCAACCTCCACTTCCCGGGTTCAAGTGATTCTCCTGCCTTAGCCTCCCGAATAGCTAGGATTACAGGCATACACCGTCAAACCCGGGTAATTTTTGCATTTTTAGTAGAGATGAGGTTTCTCCATGTTGGTCAGTCTGGTCTCAAACTCCTGACCTCAGGTGATCTGCCCACCTCGGCCTCCCAAAGTGCTGGGATTACAGGCGTGAGCCTAGTTCTCCTTTTTCAAAAGTGAATTTGCTGTACTGAATATTGGGGTAAATTTTGTCAGTGCACATGTGCCTCAGAGAATCACTATATCCCTTAACTTAGTGGGCATCAGCAGGATCATTTTCCTGGAAGGTCTGGCATCCTCTATTAACAAAGCAGGCCAGGCATGGTGGCTCAAGCCTGTAATCCCAGCACTTTGGGAGGGAGGCCGAGACGGGTGGATCACCAGGTCAGGAGATCGAGACCATCCTGACTAACATGGTGAAACCCCGTCTCTACTAAAAAATACAAAAAACTAGCCAGGCGAGGTGGCGGGCGCCTGTAGTCCAGCTACTCGGGAGGCTGAGGCAGGAGAATGGCGTAAACCTGGGAGGCGGAGCTTGCAGTGAGCTGAGATCCGGCCACTGCACTCCAGCCTGGGTGACAGAGCAAGACTCCGTCTCAAAAAAAAAAAAAAAAAAGGCAGGCCCTACCAGGCCACACTGCAGAGATCAGACACATGAGATCAGGGAGGACTCTTACAGGTTAAACCATGTCCCCTCAGAAAAGACATTACAGTCCTAAACCTCAGTACCTCAGAAAGTGACCTCATTTGGGGCAGGGTGCGGTGGCTCACGTCTGTAATCCCAGCACTTTGGGAGGCCAAGGAGGGCGGATCACGAGGTCCGGAGTTGGAGACCAGCCTGGCCAACATGGTGAAACCCAATCTCTACTAGAAATACAAAAATTAGCTGGGTGTGGTGGCAGGCGCCTGTTGTAATCCCAACAACTTGGGAGGCTAAGGCAGGAGAATCTCTTGACACTGGAAGGCGGAGGTTGCAGTAAACTGAGATTGTGCCATTGCACTCCAGCCTGGGTGAAAGAGTGAAACTCTGTCTCAAAAAAAAAAGAAAAAAACCAAGAAGAATGTGACCTTATTTGGAAATACAGTCTTTACAGAGGTAATCAAGTTAAAATGAGGTCATAGGGTGGGCCCTTATTTGGTTTGGATCTGTGTCCCCACCCAAATCTCATGTTCAATTGTAATCCCCAGTGTTGGAGGCAGAGCCTGGTGAGAGGTGATTGGATCCTGGGGGCAGTTTCTCATGAATGGTTTAGCACCATCCTCTTGGTGCTATAATAGTGAGTGAGAGCTGATTTTTTTTTTTTGAGACAGAGTCTCGCTCTGTCACCCAGGCTGGAGTGCAGTGGCACGATCTCAGGTCACTGCAAGCTCTGCCTCCCAGGTTCACGCCATTCTCCTGCCTCAGCCTCCCGAGTAGCTGGGACTACAGGCGCCCGCCATCGCGCCTGGCTAATTTTTTTGTATTTTTTAGTAAAGACGGGGTTTCACCGTGGTAGCCAGGATGGTCTCGATCTCCTGACCTCGTGATCCGCCCGCCTCAGCCTCCCAAAGTGCTGGGATTACAGGCGTGAACCACCGCGCCCGGCAGATCTGATTGTTTAAAAGTATATATATAGCACCTCCCCACCCCTCTCTTCCTCCTGCTCCAGCCATGTGAAGGGCTGGTTCCTCCGTTGCCTTCCACCATGATTGGAAGCTTCCTGAGGCCTCCCCAGAAGCAGATGCTGCAATGTTTTCCTGCACAACCTTTGGAACCAAGAGCCAATTAATCCTCTTTTCTTTACAAATTACTCAGTCTCGAGTATTTCTTTTCTTTTTTCTTTTTTTTTTTTGAGATAGAGTCTCACTCTGTTACCCGAGTTGCAGTGGCACGAACTTGGCTCACTGCAACTTCTGCCTCCGGGTTCACGCAATTCTCTGCCTCAGCCTCCTGAGTAGCTGGGATTACAGGTGCCACCACGCCCAGCTAATTTTTGTATTTTTAGTAGAGATGTGGTTTCACCATCTTGGTCGGGCTGGTCTTGAACTCCTGACCTCATGATCCACCTGCCTTGGCTTCCCAAAGTGCTGGGATTACAGGTGTGAGTCACCGTGCCCGGCCTAGGTATTTCTTTTTTTGAGACGGAGTCTCGCTTTGTCGTCCAGGCTGGAGTGCAGTGGCTCAATCTTGGCTCACTGCAAGCTCCGCCCCCCGGGTTCAAGCAATTCTCCTGTCTCAGCCTCCCGCGTGGCTGGGATTATAGGCGTGCATCACCACGCCTAGCTAATTTTTGTATTTTTAGTAGAGAGGGGGTTTCACTATGTTGGCCAAGCTGGTCTCGAGCTCCTGGCCTCAAATGATCTGCCTGCCTTGGCCTCCCGAAATGCTGGGATTACAGGCGTGAGCCATGGTGGCCAGCCTCAGGCCTTTTTTTTTTTTTTCCCCTAAGATGGAGTTTCACGTTTGTTGCCCAGGCTGGAGTGCAATGGCGTGATCTCGGCTCACTGCAACCTCCACCTCCCAGGTTCAAGCGATTCTCCTGCCTCAGCCTCCTGAGAAGCTGGGGTTATAGGCGCCTGCCACAACGTCTGGCTAATGTTTTGTATTTTTAGTAGAGACAGGGTTTCCCCGTGTTGGCCAGACTGGTCCCGAACTCCTGAACTCAGGTGATCCGCCTGCTTCGGTAGATCCCAAATTTGCCTCCCAAATTGCTGTGTTTACAGGTGTGAGTCACCGTGCACAGCTTGGCATTTCTTTATAGCAATGAGAGAACAGCCCTCTTCAATATTACTGGTCTCCTTATAAAAAGGGGAAATGTGAAATTTGCAAGGAGCAGTGGCTCTTGTCTCGGGTTCCCGCTACTAGTGAGGCTGAGGCAGGAGCATCACTTGATCCCATGATGTCAAAGCTGCACTGAGCTGTGATCGTGCCACTGTACTTCAGCCTTGGCAACAGTGTAAGACCCTGTCTCAAAAAAGACAAAAGCAGCCAGGCACCGTGGCTTATGCCTGTAATCCCAGCATTTTGGGAGGACGAGGTAGGCGGATCACCTGAGGTCAGGAGTTGGAGACCAGCCTGACCAACATGGAGAAACCCCATCTCTACTAAAAATACAAAATTAGCTGGGCGTGGTGGCAGGTGCCTGTAATCCCAGTTACTCAAGAGGCTAAGGTAGGAGAATCGCTTGAACCCAAGAGGTGGAGGTTGTAGTGAGCTGAGATCGCAACACTGCACTCCATCCTGGGCAACAAGAGTGAAACTCTGTCTGAAAAAAAAAAAAAGACAAAAGCAAAGGAGGAAATTTAGACACAGACAGACATGCACGGAGGGAAGACCATGTGAAGGGACACAAGGAGAAGACAGCCCTCTACAAGCCAGGGAGCTCCAGCAGCAGGGCCTGGGGCACGACCTTCCCTGGTTCCTTCCGAGGGACCATGGCCTTGCTGACATCTTGATTTTGGACTTCTGGCCTCCAGAACTGTGAGACAATAAGTTTCTGTCCTAAGCCACCCAGTTTGTGGGACTTAAATAAATTTTTTTAGCCAGGTGCGGTGGCTCAAGCCTGTAATCCCAGCACTTTGGGAGGTCGAGTCGGGCGGATCACGAGGTCAGGAGATCGAGACCATCCTGGCTAACACGGTGAAACCCCGTCTCTACTAAAAAATACAAAAAACTAGCCGGGCAAGGTGGTGGGCGCCTGTAGTCCCAGCTACTCAGGAGGCTGAGGCAGGAGAATGGCGTAAACCCAGGAGGCGAAGCTTGCAGTGAGCTGAGATCCGGCCACTGCACTCCAGCCTGGGCGACAGTGAGACTCCGTCTCAAAAAAAATTTTTTTGCAGGGGGACCAGGCGTGGTGGGTAACTCCTGTAATCCCAGCACTTTGGGAGGCCGAGGCGGGTGGATCACCTGAGGTTAGGAGATCAGCCTGGGCAACATGGCAAAACCTTGTCTCTACTAAAAAATACAAAAGTTAGCTGAGTATGGTGGTGTGCGCCTGTAGTCCCAGCTACTTAGGAGGCTGAGGTGGGAGAATCGTTTGAACCCAGGAGGCGGAGGTTGCAGTGAGCTGAGATCAGGCCATTGTACTCCAGCCTGGGCGACAGAGGGAGACTCCGTCTCAAAAAAAAAAAAAAAAAAAAAAAAAAAAAAAAAAAAAAAAAAAAACACAGGCCGGGCTCGGTGGCTCACGCCTGTAATCCCAGCACTTTGGTAGGCCAAGGCAGGCAGATCATGAGGTCAGGAGATTGAGACCATCCTGGCTAACTCGGTGAAACCCCGTTTCTACTAAAAATGCAAAAAATTAGCCGGGCGTGGTGGCTGGCGCCTGTAGTCCCAGCTACTCGAGAGTCTGAGGCAGGAGAATGGCATGAACCTGTGAGGCGGAGTTTGCAGTGAGTGGAGATCTCGCCACTGCACTCCAGCCTGGGTGACGGAGTGAGACTCTGTTTCAAAAAAAAAAAAAAAAAAAAAAGGAAGAAGAAAGGAATACAAGGAGCCTGGAGTGATTTGGGGTGGGGTCTTCAGCCAGCCAAGGAAGTTGAATTCTAATGGGGTTGCAAGTGTGTTCAGATGAGATTAGATCATCATGCAGAGTTTGGAGCTAGGTACTCTGGGATTAGAATCCCAGTTTTGTCAGTTTGTAACTGAGCCACTGTGGGCAAGCACCCCAACCTCTCTGAGCCCCATCTGTGAAAGGGGAATATTGATGGGACTTGGCAAAGAGATTGTTATGAGTGTTCCACGAAAGAACAGTTGTCTGGCGATTAGCACAGCGCTCAGTAAATGGTGGCTCCAACCTTCCCTCTCGTGGAATGTGCTGTGCTCAGAGAAAGAGGATTGCTGCCTTCTAGATTAAATGAATTGGCTGATCTGTGAGTCTTTAGCAAAGGTAGTGTATCTGTGAGAATCTGACCGGGACAAACAGTTACCACACTAAGAGAACTTATCCTGAGAATTGCTCCAGGGGTGCCGGAAGACTTATGGGAAAAGGCACGCAGGGGAGGGGCAGCCCCCAGGTTAGCCCCAGCAGGAGGACTGCCATCACCCCTGGGGTTGGAGGGACAGAGGCAGGGGGTGGTGTTTCTGGTACCCAAGAGGGGCTGGAGTCCCCAGGCAGAAGCCAGAGCCACAGTGGGCCTGTCTGGTGGGAGGTGGAGGTGGAGATCCCACCTGAGGCAGAGGGGTAGGAACACCCTGGATTCCCCTCCTCCCACCACCAGGCTCCTCCCACCACCAGGCTCCTCCCACCCACCAGGCTCCTGGCACTGCCTCCAGTTGGTCCATCTGTGCAGGAAGCCACTCTGCCACAGGTTGGCCACCCTGTGATCTGGAGCAAGGCAAGGGAGGGGTCCGAGGGCAAAGAAGTATAGGTCCAACACTGGGGTGTGGGGGTTCCATCCATTCTCTCTGGAGCCCAGATTCCCCATCTAGAAAATGGGGATAGTGATAGCACCTACTTATAGAATAGTTGACTACCTACAACAGGGTAATGCCTATATAAGCAGGTGAGCCCAGCAGCTGGCACACAGTAGGGAGTACCCCATAGATGTCACGAACAACCTCGTTAGCTGTTTTCTGCTCGGAGGATGAAAGGAGGTAACAGGGCCAGGCACAGTGGCTCAACTCCTGTAGTCCCAGCACTTTGGGAGGCTGAGGCAGGAAGATCGCTTGAGCCCAGGAGTTCAAGACCAGCCTGTGCAACATGTTAAAACCCTGCCTCTAATTAAAAAATTTAAATAAATAAAAGAGAGAGAGAGGAAGGAAAGAAAGAAAGAGAAAGAATGAAAAGAGACAGAGAGAAAGAGAAAGAAAGAAAAGAAAGGGAGAAAGAGAGAGAGAGAAAAAGAAAAAGAAAAGAAAGAAAGAAAGAAAAGAAAAAAGAAAAGAGCTGAGCTAACAGGACAGGGCCTGGGAATAAATTCAAGGTACAGGAACAGTGCTGAGGCTCGTGATATTTTTGTCTTGGAGACGTGTCCATCTGTCCTCTCTCCATTCTAAGCTGGTGAGTCTGTCAGTCTCCTTTTAGAAATCCTGAGTCAGGGCAGCTCTTACAAGTTCAGCGTGGCTCGAAGTTTGGCCTCTGCGCTCCCTCAAAAGGATTTCAAATCCACTGGATTTTTAGTTGGTTTCTCTGCCTCCTACCGTTGCCAAACTTCCCTTGCCTCCCCCAGCCTGGGGCTGAGCCATTTCCAGGATCTCGCTTTGTATAATTAAAAAGAAAAATAGAACAGCTGATGTTGCCAAACATGTATTTAAAGTGACACCCTGAGTTCAAGGAGTGGAAAATAAAAACGTTTAAGGTTTAGATTAAAAGTCTCCATGCTCAGCTGTCTCCTGACCCTGGGATTTCTCCATAGCCCGGCCGCCTTTAATCCCCTGCCGTGGCTGGTAAAAGCCCTTTAGACTGAGGGCATTTATTTCCCAGAGAACAGTTCTAGCCTAATCACACAAAAACACCCGCATCCTGGGAACAGCCTGTCAAATGCAGTGTGACTCTGTGAGGCCCCAGAGAAGCTGGAGAAATTGTAGTGCTGATCACCCTAGAAGTCACACTCCATCACTTTCCTAGACTGTACCCTATCCCCACAACATCCAATTCATCAATAAACCCAGTCAATTCTAGCCCCTAGCATTTTCCTGAGATCTGAGCTCTTCCATCCAGCAGCACCCCTTCCATTGCATCCGGGCTGCCATTGCTGCCCACCCACACGTCTGCAGTTCCCCACCCGGGCTCTCTGCTTCTGCTGATCCCATTAAAGCCCGTTCTGTAACAGCAACCAGAAATAGTTTTTGAAACATAAATCTGATCATGTCCTTTCTCTGCTTATATTAGTTTCCCATTGCTGCTGTAAGAAATTACCATACATTTAGTGACTTAAATTCAGAGCAGGAGAAGTGGTTCACACCTGTAGTCCCAGCACTTTGAGAGGCTGAGGCAGGCAGATCACCTGAGGTTGGGAGTTCAAGACCAGCCTGACCAGCATGGAGAAACCCTGTCTCTACTAAAAAAAAAAAAAAAAAAAAAAAAAAAGAAAGAAAGAAAAAGCTAGGTGTGGTGGTGCATGCCTGTAATCCCAGCTACTAGGGAGGCTGAGGCAGGAGAATCACTTGAACCCGGGAGTCAGAGGTTACAGTGAGCCCAGATCACGCCATTGCACTCAAGCCTGGACAACAAGAGCAAAACTCCGTCACAAAAACACAAATTCACCAGGCGCAGTGGCTCACACCTGTAATTCCAGCACTTTGGGAGGCTGAGGCGGGGGGATCGAGTGGGAGACCAGCCCGGCCAACATGGCAAAATCTTGTCTCTACAACCCCAAAATTCAAAAATTAGCCAGGTGTGGTGGGGCACACCCGTAGTCCCAGCTACTTGGGAGACTGAGGCAGGAGAATCACTTGAATTCAGGAAGCGGAGGTTGCAGTGAGCCGAGATTACACCACTGTACTCCAGCCTGGGCGACAGAGCAAGACTCCGTCTCAAAAACAAACCAAAACAAAAACACAAATTTGCCGGGTGCAGTGGCTCATGCCTGTAATCCCAGCACTTTGGGAGGCCGAGGCAGGTGGATCACCTGAGGTCAGGAGTTTGAGATCAGTCTAACATGGTGAAACCCTGTCTCTATTAAAAATACCAAAAAAAGGCTGGGTGCAGTGGCTCACACCTGTAATCCCAGCACTTTGGGAGACCGAGATGGACAGATCACCTGAGGTCAGGAGTTCGAGACCAGCCTGGCCAACATGGTGAAACCCCATCTCTACTAAAAATTCAAAAATTACCCGGGCGTGGTGGCAGGCGCCTGTAATCCCAGCTACTCAGGTGGCTGAGGCAGGAGAATCACTTGAGCTCAGGAGGCGGAGGTTGCAGTGAGCCGAGATTGTGCCATCACATTCCAACCTGGGGGACAAGAGCAAGACTTTGTCTCCAAAAAATAAAAATTAAATTAAAAAAAAAAACACAAAATTTAGCCAGGCGTGGTGGCGGATGCCTATAATCCCAGCTACTCAGGAGGCTGAGGCAGGAGAATTGCTTGAACCTGGGAGGCGGAGGTTGCAGTGTGCTGAGATCATGCCACTGTACTCCAGCCTGGGTGACAGAGTGAGACTCCATCCCAAAACACACACACACACACACACACACACACACACACACACTCATTATCTTACAGTCTAGAGGTCAGAAATTCAAAATGAATCATCAGGGGCCAAAATTAAGGTGACAGCAGGGCTGGTTCCTTTGGAGGCTCTAATGAAAAAATGGGAGGCCGGGCGCGGTGGCTCAAGCCTGTAATCCCAGCACTTTGGGAGGCCGAGACGGGCGGATCACGAGGTCAGGAGATCGAGACCATCCTGGCTAACACGGTGAAACCCCGTCTCTACTAAAAATACAAAAAACTAGCCGGGCGAGGTGGCAGGCGCCTGTAGTCCCAGGTACTCGGGAGGCTGAGGCAGGAGAATGGCATAAACCCGGGAGACGGAGCTTGCAGTGAGCTGAGATCTGGCCACTGCAGTCCAGCCCGGGCTACAGAGCAAGACTCCGTCTCAAAAAAAAAAAAAAAAAAGAAAAAATGGGAAAATCCATTTCTTGTTTTTTCCCTTCTGCTGGCTGCCTGCATTCCTTAGCGTGCAGCCCCTTCTGTTTCTTTTCTTTTTTTTTTTTTTTGAGGCGGAGCTTGCAGTGAGCTGAGATCATACCATTCCGGGTTTAAGAGATTCTCCTCCCTTGGGGAATCACAGATATGTACCACCACACCTAGCAGATTTTTGTATTTTTAGTAGACACAGGGTTTCGCCATGTTGGCCAGGCTGGGGACCTCTTTTATTGATTAGTTTTGTTGGTATTGTTTGTTGTTAAGACAGGATCTCACTCCGTCGCCCAGGCTGAAATGTAGTGGTATAATCACAGCTCACTGCAGCCGCATTCTCCCAGGCTCAGGCGATCCTTCCACCTCAGCATCCCGGGTAGCTAGGACCACAGGAATGAACCATCACACCTGACTAATATTTTGTAGTGAGATGGGGTCTCCCCATGTTTGCCCAGGCCAGTCTCGAACTCTTGGGCTCAAGCAATCTGCCTGCCTCAGCCTCCCACAGTTCTGGGACTACAGGCATGAACCACACCACACAGCTGCTTTTATAAGGGCACTAATCCCTTCACACAGGCAGAACCTTATAACTTAGTCACCTTCTAAAGGACCTGCCTGTTAATACTATCGCATTGGGTATTAGGTTCCAAAACATGAATTTTGGGGGGACACTAACATTCGGACCATTGCGTATGTATACTATCAAATCTATTTACATAAAATTCAAAGACAGGCCAAAGTACAATGGAAACTATGGGGAGTGATGGATATGTGTTAATCAATATGACCATGTTAATCAGGACACAATGGATATCAACTCATCACACTGTACATCTTCAATATATACAATTTTAATTTATTAATTAAAATTTTTTTTTTTTTTTTAGACAGAGTCGTGCTCTGTCCCAGGCTGGAGTGCAGTGGCATAATCCCGGCTCACTGCAACCTCTGTCTCCTAGGTTCGAGCTATTCTCCTGCCTCAGCCTCCCAAGTAGCTGGGATTACAGGCGTGCACCACCATGCCCGGCTAAGTTTTGTATTTTTAGTAGAGACAGGGTTTCATCATGTTGGCTAGGCTGGTCTTGAACTCCTGACTTCGTGATCCACTCACCTTGGCTTCCCAAAGTGCTGGGATTACAGGTGTGAGCCATTGTGCCTGGCCATTATCAATTAAATATTTTTAAACCAAAAAAAGAAGAAATGACTGGGTGCAGTGGCTCACACCTGTAATCCCAGCACTTTGGGAGGCCGAGGCAGGGAGATATTTTGAGGCCAGGAGTTTAAGACCAGCCTGGGCAACATGGCGAAACCCTCTACAAAAAATAAAACTAAAAAATTGGCCAGGCATGCTGGCTTGCACCTGTGGTCTTAGCTACTGGGGAAGCTAAGGCAGGAGGATCCCTTGAGCCTAGGAGTTTGAGGCTGCAGTGAGCCGTGATTGCACCAGTGCACTCCAGCCTCAGTGAGAGAGGGAGACCCCCATCTCTAAAAATAAAAAGAAACAAGTGAATGATTCAAAACAAAAAGAACAGGCCAAAAAGAACAGGCCAAAGGAAACAATATATATAAAAACTTGGCCAGCACATGGTGGCTCACACTTGGGGTCCCAGCACTTTGGGAGGCCGAGGCAGGCGGTCAGGAGTTTGGGACCAGCCTGGCTAACGTGGCAAAACCCCGTGTCTACTAAAAAATACAAAAATTAACCGGGTGTGGTGGCGTGCAGCTGTGATGCCAACTATTTGGGAGGCTGAAGCAGAAGAAGCCCTTGAACCCGGGAGGCGGGGATTGCAGTGAGCCGAGATTGTGCTACCGCACTCCAGGGTGGGTGGGCAGTAGAGTGAGACTCTGTCTCAAAAAAAAAAAAAAAAAAAAAAAGGCCGGGTGCGGTGGCTCATGCCTATAATCCCAGCACTTTGGGAGGCCGAGGCAGGTGGTTCACGAGGTCAGGGGTTCAAGACCAGCCTGGCCAAGATGGCGAAACTTCATCTCTACCAAAAATACAAAAATTGGCCGGGCGTACTGGTGGGCACCTGTAATCCCAGCTACTCAGGAGACTGAGGCAGGAGAATCACTTGAACCCGGGAGGCAGAGGTTGCAGTGAGCCGAGATCGCACCGCTGCACTCCAACCTGGGTGACAGAGCAAGACTCCGTCTCAAAAACAAACAAACAAATAAACAAAAAACCTGCAATGGTACAATAAGCGATAAATACAAAAATAAGGATAGTGGTACTTTCAGGGGGTTAGGAGGAAGAGACCCGGATGGGTCCATGGAGAATTTCAAAGAGTCACTGGGATTGCTGGACTTCTGTTGCTGCTGTTTTGACGTGGAATGCCTCAGCCTCATGAATATGCTTGTCATTCTTGCGCAAGAGCCATGCTAAAGTGCTCTGTGTGGTTCCAATTTCAGTATACGTGCTGCCAAAGTGAATACTGCTGCTTTTTTTTAATTGTGATAAAAGATACGTAACATACAAATTTATAATTTTAACAGTTGTTAAGTGTACAGCTCCATGGCATTAAGCATACTCACACTGTTGTACAACCATCACCACCATCCACGTCTAGAACTTTTTCATCCTCTCAAACGAAAACTCTGTCCCCATTAAATCTAACTCCCCAAAATATCCCCCTCCATCCAGCCCCTGGCCACCATCATTATATCTATTTTATTTTCTTTCTCTCTTTTCCTTTGTTTTTGTTTCTTTGAGATAGAGTTTCACTCTGTCGCCCAGGCTGAAGTTCAGTGGCTCAATCTCGGTTCACTGCAACCTCTGCCTCCCAAGTTCAAGTGATTTGTCTGTCTCACCCTCCCAAGTAGCTGGGATTACAGCCACGTGCCACCACGCCTGACTCTTTTTTTTTTTTTTTTTTTTTTTTTTTGAGACGGAGTCTTGCTCTGTAGCCCGGACTGGAGTGCAGTGGCCGGATCTCAGCTCACTGCAAGCTCCGCCTCCCGGGTTCATGCCATTCTCCTGCCTCAGCCTCCCGAGTAGCTGGGACTACAGGCGCCCGCCACCTCGCCCGGCTATTTTTTTTTTTTTTGTATTTTTAGTAGAGACGGGGTTTCACCGTGTTGGCCAGGATGGTCTCGATCTCCTGACCTCGTGATCCACCCGTCTCGGCCTCCCAAAGTGCTGGGATTACAGGCTTGAGCCACCGCGCCCGGCCTCATTTTTTTTTTTCTTTTGAGATGGAGTTTCGCTCTTGTTGCCCAGGCTGGAGTGTAACGGCACGATCTTGGCTCACCGCAACCTCCGCCTCCCGGGTTCAAGCAGTTGCCTACCTCAGCCTTCCCGGTAGCTGGGATTACAGGCGTGCGCCACCACCACGCCCAGTTAATTTTGTATTTTTAGTAGAGATGGGGTTTCTCCATGTTGGTCAGTCTGGTCTTGAACTTCTGACCTCAGATGATCCACCCGCCTTGGCCTCCCCAAGTGCTGGGATTACAGGCGTGCGCCACCCTGCCCAACCCTTGGGCCCAGCATTCTGTTTTCTGTCTTCATGAATTGAAATACTCTAGGCACTTCATATTAATGGAATCATACCATATTTGTCCATTCATGTCTGGCTTATTTCACTTAACATCATGTCTTCAAGGTTTATCTTGTTGAAGCGTGTGTCAGAATTTCCTTTGTTTTAAAGTCTGAATCACATTCCATATTATATTATATTCCATATATCGTGTTTTCCATTTATCTATGGATGGACTTTTGGGTCATTTCCATCTTTGTGGCTGTTGTCAATAGCACTGCTATGAAACTGTTAATGTTTTCTCTCTTAAGTCGATAGTAATAATAGTGTGTGTGTGTATATATATATGTGTGTGTATATATATATTTTTTTTCTTTGAGATGGAGTCTCCCTCTGTCGGCCAGGCTGGAGTGCAGTGGTGTGATCTTGGTTCACTGCAACCTCCGCCTCCTGGGTTCAAGTGATTCTCCTGCCTCAGCCTCCCAAGTAGCTGAGACTACAGGTGTGTGCCACCATGCCTGGCTAAGTTTTGTGTTTTTAGTAGAGATGAGGTTTCACCATATTGGCCAGGATGGTCTCAATCTCCTGACCTTGTGATCTGCCGGCCTTGGCCTCCCAGAGTGCTGAGATTACAAGCATGAACTACCGCGCCTGGCCCCTATATTATTATTTTTTAAACCATACATATAAGTTTATTTCCTATTTTTTTTTTTTTTTTTTTTTTGAGACGGAGTCTCGCTCTGTCGCCCAGGCTGGAGTGCAGTGGCCGGATCTCAGCTCACTGCAAGCTCCGCCTCCCGGGTTCATGCCATTCTCCTGCCTCAGCCTCCCGAGTAGCTGGGACTACAGGCGCCCGCCACCTCGCCCGGCTAGTTTTTTTGTAGTTTTAGTAGAGACGGGGTTTCACCGGGTTAGCCAGGATGGTTTCGATCTTCTGACCTCGTGATCCGCCCGTCTCGGCCTCCCAAAGTGCTGGGATTACAGGCTTGAGCCACCGCGCCTGGCCTTTATTTCCTATTTTTAAGCTCAGAACCACATAATGTTATTTATTTTCACACTTTCCCAGAGTGCAACAGTCTTTATTACTTTGCTTGGCAGTAAGTAACTCCAGAAAGTAATCTAATGACTCAGTTTTACTATGGCAAATATTATTAGCCATTTTCTTGCCAAAATAATCAATACATTATTATTTTTTTTTTTTTTTTTTTTTTTGGAGACGGAGTCTTGCTCTGTCGCCCGGGCTGGAGTGCAGTGGCCGGATCTCAGCTCACTGCAAGCTCCGCCTCCCGGGTTTACGCCATTCTCCTGCCTCAGCCTCCCGAGTAGCTGGGACTACAGGCGCCCGCCACTTCGCCCGGCTAGTTTTTTGTGTTTTTAGTAGAGACGGGGTTTCACCGTCTTAGCCAGGATGGTCTCGATCTCCTGACCTCGTGATCCGCCCATCTCGGCCTCCCAAAGTGCTGGGATTACAGGCTTGAGCCACCGCGCCCGGCCAATAATCAATACATTATTAAAGTTCATCTTGTAAATGTTCTAAACT
Organism: Chlorocebus sabaeus; assembly: GCF_047675955.1. Lineage (NCBI taxonomy): Eukaryota > Metazoa > Chordata > Mammalia > Primates > Cercopithecidae > Chlorocebus > Chlorocebus sabaeus. The sequence goes on along the minus strand of NC_132914.1, from coordinate 118,837,354 downwards.
AACTGATGATAAGACCACAATAAAAGGTAATGTGGAGTCAGACGCAGTGACTCCTGACTGTAATCCCAGCACTTTGGGGAGGTAGGTGGATCACTTGAGACAGGAGTTTGAGACCAGCCTGGGCAACATAGTGAGACCCCCCATCTCTATAACAAATTTAAAAATTAGCTGGGTGTGGTGGTGTCCACCTATAGTCTCAGCTACTCAAGTGGCTGAGACAAGAGGATTGCTTAAGCCCAGGAGGTTGAGGCTGCAGTGAGCTATGATTGCACTACTGCACTCCAGCTTAGGCAATACAGCCAAGATCCCATCTCCCCCACAAAAAAGGAGGCCAGGCAAGGTGGCTCAAGCCTATAATGCCAGCAGTTTGGGAGGTTGACGTGGGCATATCTCTTGAGCCTAGGAGTTAGAGACCAGCCTAGACAACATGGAGAAACCTTGCCTCTACAAAAAACACAAAAAAATTAGCCAGGTGTGGTGGTGCATGCCTATCGTCCCAGCTACTCTGAGGCTTGAACCAGGGAGGTGGAGGTTGCCGTGACCCAAGATGGTGTCATTGCATTCCAGTCTAGGCGAGAGAGGGAGACTCCATCTCAAAAACAAACAAACAAACAAATAAAACCTGCAGAATATATTTTACCACAGTTAAAAAGAAGGAGGGGAGGAAAGTGTTGGATCGTGCAAAGCTTTGTGACTCTAGTGAAGATCTGAGTCTTCAATGATTTCTATGCATTGTCTTGGTATTTGCAAAATTAGATCATGGATTACCTCTATAATTTTTCAAAATTGACTTGCCAATATAGGAGTCCAGGCAAGGGGTTAAGAAGTCAAGGAGGAGGAGGGTCAAATCTTTCATTTCATAGCTGGAAACGTCAGGCCAAATCTGAGGGAGGGCACCTGTCAGAAGCGCAGGCCCGCTGCCAGAGCTCCAGGGTTAGAACCCAGCTGCTGCCCTCTTGCCTGGTGTATGAAGGAAGGAACAACTGCGGTGGGGGAAGCAGCCGTAATCAGACAGCAGGCATTGATTGAGCGGGAGCTGCAGGCAAAGTCCTCCATGGGTGCCTGGGGATGGACAGGCAGGTGAGCTAGGGGCCAGCCTGGCCTCACCTTCAAAGAGCTGGTTCCCAGATGAGAAGATATGGCCCTGAGAAAGGTACCTGGCAGTACAGGTGATAAGGGGCCCTCTGCACTCTAAACACACCCACCTTCTAGCCTTATCTTTGTGTGTTAGAGTTATTTATTTACAGGCCATGTTAGCAAGAAGACTGGGGACTCCTTGAGGGCGTTCATTCATTCAGGCATTTATTGAACTACTGTGTACCCAGGCATTGATTGGGACAGCTGTATACAGTAGCTGCTTGATAAACATACACTGCACTGAATGACAAACTCAGAGCTTAGCATTTCATAGGCACTCCATAAATGCTGCTTGGATTGAATAAATAATGCATGAATAAATTACAGGGGATCAGGCCTGGCACACAGCAGGTGTTTAATACATGTTGAATGCATGAAGGAAGGACTAGCACAAGGTCTGGTACACAGGAAATACATGTTGCAAGAACCTACCTCTTTTTTTTTTTTTTTTTTTTGAGATGGAGTCTTTCTCTGTTGCCCAGGCTGGATTGCAGTGGTACGATCTCGGCTCACTGCAACCTCCACCTCCCAGGTTCAAGTAATTCTCCTGCCTCAGCTTCCCAGGTAGCTGGAATTACAGGCACATGCCACCATGCCGAGCTAATTTTTGTATTTTTAGTAGACATGGGGTTCACCATGTTGTCCGGGCTGATCTTGAACTCCTGACCTCAAGTGATCCACCCACCTCGGCCAAGCGCTGGGAATATAGGCATTAGCCACCGTGCCCAGCCTTTTTTTTTGGAGACAGGGTCTCACTCTGTTGCCCAGGCTGGAGTGCAGTGGTGCAATCACAGCTCACTGCAGCCTTGACCTTCTGGGCACAAGTGATCCTCCCACCTTAGCCTCCAGAGAAACTGGTACCACAGGAGTGCACCACCACACCCAGCTAATTTTTTTCTTTTTTCTTCTTTTTTTTTTGAGATGGAGTTTTGCTCTTGTCGCCCAGGCTGGAGTGCAATGGTACAATCTTGGCTCACTGCAACCTCTGCCTCCCAGGTTCAAGGGATTCTCCTGCCTTAGCCTCCTGAGTAGCTGGGATTACAGGTACACACCACCATGCCTAGCACATTTTTGTATTTTTAGTAGAGTTGGGGTTTTGCCATGTTGGCCAGGCTGGTCTCGAACTCCTGACTTCAGGTGATCCACCTGCCTCGGCCTCCCAAAGTGCTGGGATTACAGGCATGAGCCACTGCGCCCAGTCTTTTAAATTTTTTTTGTAGTGACAGAGTCTCACTAAGTTGCCCAGGCTGGTCTCAAACTCCTGGGCTAAAGTGATTCTCCTGTCTTGGCCTCCAAAAGTGCTGGCATTACAAATGTGAGCTACCACACCAAGCCTGAACCTGCCTTTTTTTTTTTGAGACAAAGTCTTGCTCTATCACCCAGGCTGGAGTGCAGTAGTGCGATCCTGGTTCACTGCACGATCCGCCTCCCAGGTTCAAGCAGTTCTCCTGATCAGTTTCCTAAGTAGCTGGGATTACAGGAGCCTGCCACCATGCCCGGCTAATTTTTGTATTTTTAGTAGAGACGGGGTCTCGCCGTGTTGGCCAGGCTGGTCTTGAACTCCTGACCTCAGGTGATCCGCCTGCCTTGGCCTCCCAAAGTGCTGGGATTACAGGCATGAGCCACTGCACCCAGCCTGTTTCCAGTGTTTTGTGATAACATACAATGCTGCTGGGGCCATCATCCTTGTCCATACTTACCGGTGCACTCCTGCATTTCTGTCAACAATGTCCTCAGATGTGGAGTGGCTGCATCATAGGTTACACACGCCTTCAGCTTTACTAGACATTGCCCAGCTAGTTCCCAAAGTGTCTACTAATTTTTGCAGCTTATTTCACCCCCAATCGCACCCTCAGCTCACTATGCTTGGGTCCTATGGGCCTTCTTTTGGGTCCTTCAGCACATGTGCGCCTCAATCACAAGGCCTTTCCATCTGCCATTTCGTCTGCTGAGAGCACTTCCCCAACACTCAGCCTAGCAAAGACCTTTTCTTCAGAATTCAGCTCTAGGCATCACTCCCTCCTCAATCCCAGACCAGGTCAACCCTCCCTCCGTCCCTCCACATTATGGAACTCATAGCACCACATATGTCTCCTTGGTGATATTTATCAACTGCGGAGTTTCCTCTCTGTCTGTGCAACTCTCTGAACAGAGTCTGTCTCCCCTGCTAAGCTGTAAGTTCCCGTGTTTGTTTAAGCTCACTGCCCTTTCTCCAACACCCAACAGCATGCCTGGCACATGGTAGGCAATGGGTGTTATTACTCTAATAGTTATTCTGTATTCTAACTCATATTTGAGTTCAGTATGTAACTTTTCCAGCATGTTTTCACATTAATTAGCATCCTCTGGGGCCAGGATCATGACAATGTACACACAGCCCCTTCCCTTAAGAAGTTCACAGATTTAGGTCAATAAATGTTAACTGGACTCACTGGCCCGTGACATATTTTCAGTGCTTAGCAACTGTTTCATCGACTCAGAGGTCCCGTTCGTCTAAGTATTGCTATAATGAACAGTGTGGGCCAGTGTTTACTGAGCACTTATTATGTACCAGACACTCAGCTAAGTGCTTTTCATTTACCATCTCCTGCCTGCTGACATCCTTCCCAGGAGGTCCTATATCACCTCCATTTGACAGATGAGGAGACTGAGCCTCAGGAAGGTGAATTCATTCATCTGTTCCAGGTCACATAGCTGGTACATGATATAGACGGGATTTCTCAGCCAGAGTTCCTAACCTGTACCTCCTATTACGATGCTGCATTTTCCCTGCCCCAATTACACTGCTCTCTTTCTTTGGTTTATTTATTTATTTTTTATTTTTGAGATGGAGTCTGGCTCTGTCACCCTGGCTGGAGTGCAGTGGCCAGATTTTGGCTTACTGCAATCTCTGCCTCCTAAGTTCAAGTGATTCTCCTGCTTCAGCCTCCCAAGTAGCTGGGACTATATGCGTGTGCCACCATACCCAGCTAATTTTTGTATTTTTAGTAGAGATGGGGTTTTTCACCATGTTGGCCAGGCTGATCTCGAACTCCTGACCTCGGGTGACCCGCCCACCTCGGCCTCCCAAAGTGCTGGGATTACAGGTGTGAGCCACTGTGCCCATCTTAAATTAAATTACACTGCTTTCTGTTGGGAGTCCAGAGACTAAGTTTGATACCTACCATTACTGGGCACCCCAGTACTAACCATTTAACATCCATCTATTCATTTAATTCAAATAGTTACTGAACCCACCATTAACCAAGTTCTGTTCCGGGGCTGGAGACATGGAGGTAAACAAAACAAACATCCAAGTGGGAGGAGTAAAAACTAAAGAAACTCAGTTAAGTAGAATACAAAATATGGGCTGTTCACGGTGGTTCATGCCTATTATCCCCGCACTTTGGGAGCCAGAGAGGGAGGATTGCTTGAGGTCAGGAGTTTGAGACCAGCCTGGGCAACATAGTGAGACCCTGTCTCTACAAAATAAAAACAAACAACAAACAAAAACAAAAAACTTGGGCCGGGCGTGGTGGCTCGTGCCTGTAATCCCAGCACTTTGGGAGGCTGAGGCAGGTGGATCACCTGAGGTCAGGAGTTCGAGACCAACCTGGCCAACATGTTGGTTTCACCAACATGGTGAAACCCCATCTCTACTAAAAAACCAAAAATTAGCCGGGCATGGTGGTGGGCGCCTGTAAGCCCAGCTACTCAGGAGGCTGAGGCAGGAAAATTGCTTGAACCCAGGAGGCGGAGGTTGCAGTAAGCCGAAGATTACGCCATTATACTCCAGCAGCCTGGGCGACAGAGCTAGACTCTGACACACACACACACACACACACACACACACACACACACACACACACCCAAAAATTAGCCAGCTGTGGTGGTGGGCGCCTGTAATCCCAGCTACTTAGGAGGCTGAGGCAGGAGAATCGCTTGAACCCAGGAGGCAGAGGTTGCAGTGAGCCAAGATCAGGTAATGACCTGATCTCCAGCCTGGGGGACAAAAGCAAAACTCTGTTTCAAAAACAAACAAAAAAACTGGCTGGGTGTGGTGATGCATGCCTGTAGTCCCAGGTAATCGGGAGACTGAGGCGGGAGGATCACTTGAACCCAGGAGTTGGACGTGGCAGTGAGCTGTGATTGTGCCACTGCCCTCCGGCAGCCTGGGTGACAGAGACCCTGTCTGAATATATTAGGTTGGTGCAAAAGTAATTGCAGGTTTTGCCACTGAAAGTAATGCCATTGAAGGTAATGGCAAAAACAGCAATTACTTTTGCGCCAAACTAACAGATATATAGATACGTAGATAATATGATCGATGGTGATCAGTGATATTCACGCCTGTAATCCCAGCACTTTGGGAGGCCGAGGTGGGCAGATCACTTGAGACCAGGAATTCGAGATCAGCCTGGCCAACATGGTAAAACCCCACTTCTACTAAAAATACAAAAAAATTTAGCCAGGTGTGGTGGCGTGTGTCTGTGGTCCCAGCTATGCGGGAGGCTGAGGTGGGAGGATCCCTTGAACCCAGGAGGCAGAGGTTGCAGTGAGCCGAGATCGCGGCATTGCACTCCAGCCTGGGCGACAGAGTGAGAACCTGTCTCCAAAAAACAAACAAACAAACAAACAAAGAAAAGGAACAAGGAAAATAAGATGGTAAGTGTGGTCTCCAAGGTCTTGTTCTTTCTATGTCCATTATTTTTCCCATTATACAAGTGAGGAGGAGGTTCAGAGAGGAGGTGGAGTAACTCGTAAAGGGATTCACAGTGCGCAGGCTGAGACGTCAGTGTCCTGGAAGGCTGCATCCTGCAATCACTCTTGGCTGTGTTCCTACCCAGTGCCTAGGATGGAGGTGAAGACAAAAAGAGCATCGGACTTTCTCCCAAGAGCTTGAGACCTGGCAAGCAGGTAGGTCAATCCCTGTGAGCAGAGGACTCCCAAAGCCCCTGCAAAGCGTCCATGAGGTGCCCAGGGCAGACACTGAGGAATCACGGTGGGAGAAGCAGATGCAGAGGCTGGAGTTGAAGCTCAGGCTGATGAATCGATTCCAGAGATCAGGAGCAGGAAGCAAAGTCCCCCTAGGATCTTCTGGGACTATTGGTGGCTCCCAGGCCCACCAGTCCTGGCTGTACTCCCCTTCAGCCCTCGTCTCCAGCCTTTAGGCCTTCAGACAGGGAGAACCAATGACGCTAGTTACCTAATAATTAGCCACAGCCTAGCATGGAGGAAGCTGCTGTCACACACGAACAGCGGCCCCCTCCTTCACCTGACATCATGAGCTTGGGGTACCTCCCAGACTGCTGGGTCGTGGCGGTGGAGGACGTAGGGTACCTGTTTTTAGGCCTCAGCTGTGGGCGATGATGGCTTGTCCCCATGACTCAGTTTCTGTGCAACAGGTCTCATGAACAAGGGTGGCAGTGTGGAAGAGTGGGTAAGGGTCTGGACTTCGGAGCTAGAAAGGTGTTCCTGCCTCCCCAAGGCACACCTACCAACATATTTTTTATACCTCTAAGAAACTTGGTATCTTCTTTTTTTTTTTTTTTTTTTTGGAGACGGAGTCTTGCCTCTGTCACCCAGGCTGGAGTGCAGTGGCGTGATCTCGGCTCACTGCACCTCTGTCTCTTGGGTTCAAGCAATTCTGCTTCAGCCTTCTGAGTAGCTGGAACTACGCCTGGCTAATTTTTTGTGTTTTAGCAGAGACGGGGTTTCACCATGTTACCGAGGCTGGTTTCACACTCCTGAGTTCAGGCAATCTGCCCTCCTTGGCCTCCCAAAGTGCTAGGATTACAGGTGTGAGCCAGTGCGCCAGGACCCTTTTTTTTTTTGAGACACAGTTTCACTCTGTCACCCAGGCTGGAGTACAGCGGCACCATCTTGGCTTGCTGCAACCTCGACCTTCGGGGTTCAAGCAATTCTCCTGCTTCGGCCTCCTGAGTAGCTGGGACTACAGGTGCCCACCACAACGTCCAGCTAATTTTTGTATTTTTAGTAGAGATAGGGTTTCACCATGTTGGCAAGGCTGGTCTTAAACTCCTGACTTCAGGTGATCTGCCTGCCTTGGCCTCCCGAAGTGCTGGGATTAAAGGCATGAGCCACCACACCTAGCCGGTATCTTGTTCAAAGAGATACACTTTAAGGATTAGTTGATCAAGCTGAAAATATACATAGTTTTGGAGGTTGAGGAATTCATTCATTCATTCAACAAACATTTGTTGAGTATGTTTTATAAGCTGGGTCCTAGGACCTGAAAATAAACAGTGAAGAGGACGGACAAAGTTAAGTCTTGTTAGAGACTTTTTTTTTTTATTTAATAGAGACAGGGCCTAATTATGTTGCCTAGGCTGGTCTCAAACTTCTGGGCTCTCAAGTGAGCCTCCTGCCTTGGCCTCCCATAGTGCTGGGATTAGACGGGGACTTTTCCTTTTACTAAGTGAGTGGTGTTAGACTGTGGACCCGTAAGTATTCTATTACAGTTGTGAGAAGTGTTCTGAATGAGAAAGAATTTTGTGTGTTCACCTGCTCTCAATTTGTAAGGGAGCCATCTCAGAATTTTCTCTCTTCAGGCTGGGGATAAGAGCGAACATCTTCATCTCAGAGCATCTCAGCCTCACCAGGGGGATCGTCCTACTCTCTGCCATGAATAGGTGCTGCGGGATGAAGAGTAGGGTTTCCTACCAAGGTTGCTGTGTTTTGTTTTTGTTTTGTAGAGATGGGGTTTCACCATGTTGCCCAGGCTGGTCTCTAACTCTGGGTTCAAGGGATCCACCCGCCTTGACCTCCCAAAATGTACAGGTATGAGCCACAGCGCCTGCCTAAGGTTGCTTTGGTGTGAATCAAGGAGGCACTCAATAAATAGTTGTGGGATTAATGAATGTCATTTCAAGGAGGGTTAAAAGCCACAGACACCATCTGTAAAGGGTGTTAGAATTTGGTTATTCAGGAAAAGAGAAAATTTCAGCAGTTATTCCGAGATTTCCAGAAGGGTGAGTAGTTTTGGGACTTGGGGAGGAGGAATTGGGGTGCTGGGTTTCCATTCAACAACTATGTTTTCCAGCCTGGCCAACACGGCAAAACCCCGTCTCTACTAAAAATACAAATATTAGCTGGGTGTGGTGGCAGGTGCCTGTAATCCCAGTTACTTGGGAGGCTGAGGCAGGAAGATCGCTTGAACCCCAGAGGCAAGGCAGAGGTTGCAGTGAGCCGAGATTGCGCCACTGCACTCCATCCTGGGCGACAGAGTGAGACTCTGTCTCAAAAACAACAACAACAACAACAACAACAACAACAAACCCACAAGTAATTTTAGAGGACATGCAGGCATTTTGCTAGAGCAACATCCATGAATGAGACAGACCAGGTACTGCCCTCCTAGGGCTTACAGTCTGGTGAGGGCATAGGCAACAGTAAGATGATGTGGTAATTACTGGGAGGGGGCAGGAAAGAAAGAGAGGAAAGCAGATTCCAGGAGAAAGAGGAGGGAAGAAGGGCTGGGGGAATAGATCGGCATAGGCAAAGGTCTAGAGGAGGAAAGAGCAAGTTTAGTCAAAGAACTCAAAATAGTTCAGCATGGTCAGACTTTGGAGTCTGGTGAGGGACAGGATGTAGAAGGAAGGGGACCCAATCCCATCCATTGCAGGCAGCCTTCCCCAAGACGTTCCCCTTGGGGAAAAGCTGAATTTGCCCAATCCACAGCTAGCTGTCATGGTTCTGGAGTCCAGGAGGTCAACCTAATTTTAATTAAGGCACACCATTTATTGAGTCCTGTTATAGAACATTGACTCATTCGATTGTTGGGTAACTTTATTATTATGATTATTATTTTTTGAGATGGAGTTTTGCTCTTGTTGCTCAGGCTGGAGTGTAATGGTGCGATTTTGGCTCACTGCAACCTTCGCCTCCTGGGTTCAAGGGATTCTTCTGCCTCAGCCTCCCAAGTAGCTGGGATTACAGGCATGCACCACCATGCCTGGCTAACTTTGTATTTTTAGTAGAGACGGGGTTTCTCCACGTTGGTCAGGCTAGTCTTGAACTCCCGACCTCAGGTGATCCGCCCGCCTTGGCCTCTCAAAGTGCTGGAATTACAAACATGAGACATCTCGCCCGGCCTATTTTTCTTTCTTTCTTTCTTTTTTTTTTTGAGACGTAATCTCGCTCTGTCACCCAGGCTGGAGTGCAGTGGCACGATCTGGGCTCTGCAACCTCCACCTCCCAGGTTCAAGCAATTATCTTGCCTCTGCCTCCCAAGTAGCTGGGATTGCAGGCATGCACCACCATGCCCAGCTAAGTTTTATATTTTTAGTAGAAATGGGGCTTCCCCATGTTGGCCAAGCTGGTCTCAAACTCCTGACCTCAGGTGATCTGCCTGCCTCTGCCTCCCAAAGTGCTGGGATTACAGGCATGAGCCACCGCGCCTTGACCCTCTGGTAACTTTCATGCGACCCCATTTTACAGATGAGAAAACTGAGACTCAAGTTTGGGCACTTTGACCAAGGTCATGCAGCTGACTACGTTTAAGAACTTCAAATGTTCATTTATGTAAATACTTCTACTTTAGCAGTGCCTCTTCCATGAGGTAATGTGTGTAAAAGCTTTTTTGTAGTAGAGCCATATAAACACAAAGCATTGTTATCCATTTTGCTGGACTTTTGGCTCCATCCAGTTCAGCCTGTAGCATTTAGGGAGTCCAGGAAAGAGGAGTGGGGGCAGTAATTAAAACCTAAAGGCCCAATAGCCTCTCAAAATTCACTGTCTATTCTGGTTCCCTCTCTGAGGCACCTCCAGATTTTATCTTCTACCAAATAGAGTTTGTTTCTCAGAAGTTGCAGGATGTGGGCGGTTATAAAAAAAATCAGCAGCATCAACAACTACAAAAACCCCAGCAGCAGCCTAAACACAAAAGAGTTTGAATTTTGAACAAAGGGCAGGGTGAGACCTGAAAGTAAACGCTGACACATCCTCTCCCCAGCTGTGAACTGGGGGTCTGAGGGCTGCAGCAAAGGTCATCTGTCTCTACATCTTTAGGCAGGAAATGCAATTCAATCCTCCCAGTGACTGATCACTTTGCAAGATTAATGGAATCATCTCCAACACTGGTCTCTGTTCCAACAGCACAAAAAGTGAATCAACCTCACTTACTCAGCAAGGTCAGCGGATTCCCCATTCTAAAAGTTCGAAACTTTTCTCCAGGAAATTTGTCCCTGACTATTCCTTTGTGGGGCGAAATCCTGCTTTCTGGACTAAGACTGAAAGGTGGTATTTGAAAAGTCCGGGGACTTTTGTAGGCTTTTTATGTGTTGCTACTTCAACTTTCAAATAAAATAAATGCAAAAGGCCTGATTTTCCCTGAAAGGGTTAACTGCCAGCCCTCTGAGCCCTCCCTCGGGGATTGTCAACCAATGACAATTGAGCATGATGAAGTAATGCTTGGATTTTTATTTCCATTGGTTAAAGTGCTTGTCCATCAATCCAAAGAGACAATTTTTTTTTTCTTTTCTTTCTTTTTTTTTTTTTTTTTTGAGACGGAGTCTCGCTCTGTTGCCCAGGCTGGAGTGCAGTGGCGTGATCTCGGCTCACCACAACCTCCTCCTCTCGGGTACAAGCGATCCTCCTGCCTCAGCCCCGTTAGTAGCTGTGATTACAGGCACGTGACACCATGCCCGGTTAATTTTTGTATTTATAGTAGAGACGGGGTTTCACCATATTGGCCAGGCTGGTCTCAGACTTCTGACTCCAGATGATCCACCCGCTTCAGCCTCCCAAAGTGCTGGGATTACAGGCCTGAGCCACCGCGCCTGCCCCAAAGAGACAAGTTTTTAAAGAATCTTTCAACTTTCATGACTCTTCCTGGCATTAACCCCTTAATTAACTCACCTGTTATGTCCAGTGTTCCTTCCAACCCTTACAGTGGAAGAGAGAGATTATAAAATGAAGAATTTGCTGGACGCGGTGGCTCACGCCTGTAGACCCAGCACTTTGGGAGGCTGCGGCAGGTGGATCACCTGAGGTCAGGAGTTTGAGACCAGCCTGGCCAACATGGTGAAACCCGTCTCTACTAAAAATACAAAAATTAGCCAGGCATGGTGGTGGGCACCTGTAATCCCAGCTACTCGGGAGGCCGAGACAGGAGAATAGCTTGTACCCGGCAGGTGGAGGTTGCAGTAAGCCGAGATCATGGCATTGCATTCCAGCCTGGGTGACAGAGCAAGATTCCATATCTAAATAAATAAAATGAAGAATTCTAGAGAGAAACTGAAGTCTTCCCCAAATGGCCAAGGCCTGACAGTCTATATGCATACATTTTGGTCTTCCTTAGTCTTTTTACTCAATCCACAAAACAATGAGGAATAAAAAGAAAAGGTCTTTGGAGACCCCAATCACGTTTTTTTTTTTTTTTTTTTTTTTTTTTTTGAGACAGAGTTTCACTCTTGTCGCCCAGGCTGGAGTGCAGTGGCACGATCTCAGCTCACTGCAACCTCCACCTCCCAGGTTCAAGGGATTCTCCTGTCTCGGCCTCCCAAGTAGCTGGGATTACAGGCACCCACCACCATGCCCAGCTAATTTTTTTTTGTATTTTTGTATTTTTTTTTTTTTTGGTAGAGACAGGGTTTCACCATGTTGGTCAGGCTGGTCTTCAACTCCTGACCTCAGGTGATCCACCCACCTTGGCCTCCCAAAGTGCTGGGATTACAGGCGTGAGTCACTGCACCCGGCCTGGAGACCCCAATCACTTTAACAGAAATAGTATGGTCTGTTGTCTTCCCAGATTAAAACAAATAAGAATATTTGTTTTAGTGGCTGGGCGCAGTGGCTCACGCCTATAATCCCAGCACTTTGGGAGATGGAGGTAGGTGGATTACCTGAGGTCGGGAGTTTGAGATCAGCCTGGCTAACATGGTGAAACCCCGTCTCTACTAAACATACAATATTAGCTGGGCATTGTGTGGCGCACACCTGTAATCCCAGATACTCCAGAGGCTGAGGCAGGAGAATCACTTGAACCCGGGAGGCGGAGGTTGCAGTGAATCGGGATCCAGCCGCTGCACTCCAATCTGGGTGACAGTGAGTCTCCGTCTCAAAAAACAACAACAAAAGAATATTTGTTTTAAATTGCAAAAGTCATACAAATATGGCAAATCTGTAACATCTGCCAACACTGGATGCTGGATACACGAGTATTTATTTATTTTATTTAATTAATTAAACTTTTTTTGAGAGGGAGTTTCACTCTGTCACCCAGGCTGAAGTGCAGTGGCACCACCTCGGGTCACTGCAACCTCTGCCTCCTGAGTTCAAGTGATTCTCCTGTCTCAGTCTCCTGAGTAGCTAGGATTACGGATGTAACCACACCCGGCCAATTTGTGTATTTTTAGTAGAGACAGGGCTTTGCCATGGTGGCCAGGCTGGTCTCGAACCCCTGACCTCAGCTGATCTGCCCGCCTGAGACTCCCAAAATGTTAGGATTACATGTGTGAGCCACCACACTAGGCCCTCTTTATTTTATATACCTTTCATTATGTTTGAAATATATGATAAATGTAAAAGGTCAGAATGGTTGTTAAAGACACAAATAATATATATGTATAACCCCCTTAAAATTTTTTTTTTTTTTTTTTTTGAGGCGGAGTCTCGCTCTGTCACCCAGGCTGGAGTGCAGTGGCGCGATCTCGACTCACTACAACCTCCGCCTCCTGGGTTCACGCCATTCTCCTGCCTCAGCCTCCCGATTAGCTGGGACTACAGGCGCCCGCCACCCCGCCCAGCTAATTTTTTGTATTTTTTAGTAGAGATGGGGTTTCACTGTGTTAGCCAGGATGGTCTCGATCTCCTGACCTCGTGATCCGCCCATCTCGGCCTCCCAGAGTGCTGGGATTACAGGCTTGAGCCACCGCGCCAGGCCTTACCCCCTTAAAATTTTCTCCCCTCCTGTGAGGGAATCAAAGGTAATGGTTTGCCACGCCATTCCAAGCCTTTCTTTCTTTTTTTTTGAGATGGAGTCTTGCTCCCATCTGGCAGGCTGAAGTGCAGTGGCATGACCTTGGCTCATTGCAACTTCCACCTTCCAGGTTCAAGGGATTCTCCTTCCTCAGACCCCCAAGTAGCTGAGATTACAGGTGAGTGCCACCACGCCCAGCTAATTTTTGTATGTTTAGTAGAGACGGGATTTCACCATGTTGGCCAGACTGGTCTCGAACTCCTGACCTCAGATGATCCACCTGCCTCAGCCTCCCAAGGTGCTAGGATTACAGGAGTGAGCCACTGCGCCCAGTCTCTTTCTTTTTTTTTTTTTTTTTTTTTTTGAGACGGAGTCTCGCTCTGTCGCCCAGGCTGGAGTGCAGTGGCCGGATCTCAGCTCACTGCAAGCTCCGCCTCCCGGGTTTACGCCATTCTCCTGCCTCAGCCTCCCGAGTAGCTGGGACTACAGGCGCCCGCCACCTCGCCCGGCTAGTTTTTTTGTATTTTTAGTAGAGACGGGGTTTCGCCGTATTAGCCAGGATGGTCTCGATCTCCTGACCTCGTGATCCGCCCGTCTCGGCCTCCCAAAGTGCTGGGATTACAGGCTTGAGCCACCGCGCCCGGGCCCAGTCTCTTTCTTATCCTTTTTTTTTTTTTTTTTGGGGGGGGGCCCACACATATATATACAAATATCACTATAAATAGCTTGTTTTGACATAAATGGGTCATAATATACACTTTATTCTGTGACTTTTAAAAAACCAATCTTGTTCTTTTTTTTTTTTTTTTTGAGACGGAGTCTCGCTCTGTCGCCCAGGCTGGAGTGCAGTGGCCCCATCTCAGCTCACTGCAAGCTCCGCCTCCCGGGTTTACGCCATTCTCCTGCCTCAGCCTCCCGAGTAGCTGGGACTACAGGCGCCCGCCACCTCGCCCGGCTAGTTTTTTGTATTTTTTAGGAGAGACGGGGTTTCACTGGGTTAGCCAGATGGTCTCGATCTCCTGACCTCGTGATCCGCCCGTCTCGGCCTCCCAAAGTGCTGGGATTACAGGCTTGAGCCACCGTGCCCGGCCCCAATCTTGAACTTTCTATCACAACTCTCAGATTTATGTAGCACTTAAATAATACTTTTTTCTTTTTCTTTTTTTTTCTTTTGAGACGAAATTTCGCTCTTGTTGCCCAGGCTGGGGTGTAATGGCGTAATCTCGGATCACTGCAACCTCTGCCTCCCGGGTTCAAGTGATTCTCCTGTCTTTACCTCCTGAGTAGCTGGGATTACAGCTCAGAAGTTTGAGACCAGCCCGACCAACATGGCAAAACTCTGTCTCTACAAAAAAATACAAAAATCAGCTGGGTGTGGCGGCCTGTGCCTGTAGTCCCAGCTACTCAGGAGGCTGAGGCAGGAGAATCGCTTGAACCCGGGAGGCAGAGGTTGCAGTGAGCTGAGATCATGTCACCGCACTCCAGCCTGGGCGATAGAGCAAGACTCCATTTCAAAAAAAAAAAAAAAGAAAAAAAAAAAAAAAAAAGAAAACATTGTGGAATATTTCATAAATACAATAGAATCTGAAAAATATTTAACTATACTTTAAGGAACAGTGTCAGATGCCCAGCAGGTGGATTAAGAAATAGAAATCACTAGTGTCTCTGTTCACATTCCTTTCCTGAATGGTCTTTTGCACCATTTTGTGTTAATCATTCCTTGCTTTTATTCCTGTTTTGCGACTTATGTATCTATAGCTAAAGAATATGTAGCCTGTAATCCCCTACTTTGGGAGGCTGAGGGGCAGATCACTTGACCTCAGGAGTTTGAGAACAGCCTGGGTAACATGGCAAAACAGTGTCTCTACAAAAAATACCCAAATTAGCTGGGCCTGGTCTTGCATGCCTGCAAGTCCCAGCTACTTGGGAGTCTGAGGGAACACTGCCTGAGCGGGGGAGGTGGAGGCAACAGTAAGCTGTGATTGCACCACTGCACACCAGAGCCTGGGTGACAGAGCAAGACCCGGTCTCAAAAAAAAAAAAAAAAAAAAAAAAAAAAGAATACTTACTTAGTTTTGGTTTAGATTTGCCTGATTTTGAATCTTGTAGACTTAAAAAAAGGAATAGAATGGAATTCATTTTTGAGTAGGTACTATATCTCTGCAGCACAAAATTCAAGAGGTACTTCAGCATCTAAAATGAGATTAAGTCAATAAGGTTTAAAATCAGGCACCATTCATGTACACATATGGTAAAAATGTCACTTTACCAAAGAATAGGCTTTCTTCTCTTCCCAGTTTTCTCATTTTTTGATCTTTCCAAAGGAATTTCTGTGCATACTAAAGAATGTATGGGCCGGGAGTAGTGGCTCACGCCTATAGTCCCAGCAGTTTGGGAGGCTGAGGTGTGTGGATCGCCTGAGGTTAGGAGTTTGAGACCTGCCTGGCCAGTATGGTGAAACCCTGTCTCTACTAAAAACCCAAAAATTAGCCGGGCGTGGTGGCACGCACCTGTATTCCCAACTACTTGGGAGGCTGAGGCAGGAGAATTGCTTGAACCGGGGAGGTAGAGGTTGCAGTGGGCCGAGATTGTGCCACTGCACTCCAGCCTGGGTGTTATAGCGAGACTCCGTCTCAAAAACAAACTAAATGCATGTAGGATATATCTGTAAACACAGATATATCCCTTTTGGTTTACCTACGTGGTCAGCACAACTTAGTATTATTAGTATTCTGCATCTTGTTTTGCTTTGGTTTGGAGACGGACTCTTGGGATGTCACCCAGGCTGGAGTGCAATAACATGATCTTGGCTCACTGCAACCTCTGCCTCCTGGGTTCAAACGATTCTTTCGCCTCACGTCCTGGGCAGCTGGGACTACAGGTGCGCACCACCATGCCCCGCTAATTTTTGTATTTTTAGTAAAGACAGGGTTTTATCATGTTGCCCAAGCTGGTCTCGAACTCCTGAGCTCAGGTGATCTGTCCACTTTGGCCTCCCAAAGTTCTGGGATTATAGGCATGAGCCACTGCGCCTGGCTTCACTCTCAATTTTTTAAAATATTACTATGACTTTGTGCAAAGCCCCTCACATTTGCAGTACCTTTGAATCCTTGCCAAATCTCCATGAGGGGCTGTAATTCCCCACCTTTATGGCTGAGGCTCAAAGACAGGTTAAGTTGCTTGGCCAAATTTTATAGCTAGGAAATAACAATAGGATTCGAACCCAGTGCTTATAGGAATCCAGAGCCCACAGGGTTGCCCACTATGCCAAGCCTCCCTTCAGGGCTGTCCCATAGAAGATGATAGAGATATTCAAGATATTTATTTTTTCCTTTTTTTTTTTTTTGAGACAGAGTCGCCCTCTGTCGCCCAGGCTTGGGTGCGGTGGTGCAATCTCAGCTCATTGCAACCTCTGGCTCCTGGGTTCAAGCAATTCTGCTGCCTCAGCCTCCTGAGTTGCTGGGATTACAGGTGCACACCACCGTGCTCGTCTAATTTTTGTATTTTTAATATAGACGGGGGTTTCATCATGTTGGCCAGGCTGGTCTTGAACTCCTGACCTCAGGTGATCCACCTGCCTCAGCCTTCCAAAATGCTGGGATTATAGGCATGAGCCACCGCGCCCGGCCAATGATAGGGACATTCTATGTTTGCACCGTTCAGTGCTGTCACTTCTAGCCCCTTCAAATGTAGGTACTGGGATTAAGGAGCTGAATTTTACATTTTATTTTAATTAAATTTAAGTAGCTGTATGTAGCTAGTGTATCCCATGAGACAGCGCAGCCTTAGAGTGCTTTCCGGAATTTGTTTTAACTGACCTACCAGGCTATATACACCTAAGGGGCTGATTCGATGCAGGCTCCCCCTAATCAACCTTCCATGATGTTTGTGGAATGAATGAAGGGTTCATGGAGAAAGGGGGCCAAGGATATCAGCAAAGGTTTCCTAGAAGAGGCCATCTGGTTACAGTGTGAACACTTGCAGTGTTAGCCCTTAAACCACTCTCTCTGAGTGCCTGCCAAGAGCATGGCACTGCATAGACTCCTGGGGATACCAGTTGGATTTGAGGTTGTCCCACCTGCTCAGATCTTACAAATAAACTTCTCAAGGACAAATAATTGGTGATAGGGTAGGAATCCTGAGACGCGGACATTCACTTTCAGATATATATTCTACTGACAGACTCAAACGCAAAGCTGCAATCCCTTATAGCTCTGTTTGCAATAGAAAGACTGAAAACCATCTAAAAGGGAACTAATTAAATCATTCTTGCATCATGTATCTGCCCAATGAAATGCTGTGAAATCATTAAAAAGAATAAGGTAATTATATATGCTGATATGGAATGATTTGATATCCCTAAATTAAAACAAAACAGGGCCAAGTGTGGTGGCTCACGGCTGTAATCTCAGCGGTTTGGGAGGCCGAGGCAGGAGGCTCGCTTGAGCCTAGGAGTTGGAGACCAGCCTGGGTAACACGGCAAAACTCTGTCTCTACCAAGAATGCAAAAATTAGCTGGGCATGGTGGTGCACTCCTGTAGTCTCAGCTACTTGGGAGGCTAAGGTGAAAGCATTGCTTGAGTCCAGGAGCTGGAGGCTGCAGTGATCTGAGATTGTGTCACTGCACTCCAGCCTGGGCAACACAGCAAGACCCTCTCTTAAAAAAAAAAAAATCAGGAGCTATGATAATCATGTATGAATATGAGAACAACGTCAATTTCTTAACAAGATTCTGGTTTCTGAGAGCTCCATCCAGTGTCCGCCCTTTCCTTGGGAAGATGCAGGTCCATCATCCTACCCAGCCCCGAGTATGCCCCAATCGGAGCTGCATCTTGTTTTCTTCTTGTTTTCTCTAGCCGCTCTGTCTTTGGGCACAGAGTTGCTCAATCAGCCTTTGATGAATGAAGAATGAATGGGGGTAACTCAGGCAGGATTTGACTGGGTCTTTTGTAGGATCGAGCAGGAGGGTCCAGGAAATCATTATTATGTTTCCAATACAACCGGCCTGGTGTTTTCCTGCAAGAAAAAGTACATCTCTGGGATAAGCACCTTCACCTTCTCTATTCCCTCACCTACTCTCCACTTCTCTGGGACAATTAGCCAACACTGGGAGCTCCAGGGTCTTGGCCCTTCCCCCTTTGGTCCAAAATAACCTCCTCCCCCGCTTTGAGCAAATGCTTGGAATTCTTTCAACTGGAGGACAAAGCCTTTCATCTGCCAATTACTGATAAAGAGAAAATGCAAATATCGAGGGGGAAGGTGATTCATCAAGGGCCCAACATTTATTGAGTGGCCACTTAGGACCTGGTGGCAGGACAGGCATTCTGCGGGAGGCCAAGGGGAACAAACCCCTGGCTGGCCCATTCTTTTCTCGTATTTGTGGTTTCCTCGAGGTTTGTAAAGGGAGGGGATTAAATTAGGTGACTACCCAGCCCCTTCCACTCTGACAGGCCAGGAACTCCTCATGGAGGTGATAGATGACTTAACTGTAACAACTTTTTACACTAAGGTGGCTGCCATTGGAGCTTTTTCTGATGCCAGCTTTTGAGGCCACCATGAGGCCACTTGGAGAGAAAGAAGGGCCTCAGGGAGAAAAAAGAATTAATTAGATCAAGCATTCTATATATATACATATATATATATATTTTTTGCCTTATTTCACTTAATTCACTTTGCATCACTCTCCAGCCCATGCAGCCTCCTTTGAACATGTTTATTTCATTATGGGGCAGTAGTGAGACTGGTAAGTTACTAAAAAAAAAAAAAAAAAGAGCACGTGACGGCCAAGCCAGGCTCCAGTGTGAGCCCTGGCAGCGGCACATACACGCTTTGTGATCCTGGGTGAGTGGCTTTGCTTTTCTTAGTCCTAATTTCCTCCTTTGCAAGATAGGAACGAACAAGACGATTTCCCTTAAAGGGTTCTTGTGAGACAGACAGGAACAAATAAAATGGTCCATGGTTCTGGACGGACTGAAGGCAGAACCCGCAGCACTCACACTAAGGGCTACTGATTGGACGCAGTAGCCAATGTGGGCGATTTCAGTTGGGAAACAAATTTTGATGTTTCCCAGCCTCATCCCTGCTTAGAAGATTTTTACAGCTAGTGAACATGAATGAAAACAAACTTCAAAGAGTAGCCTTTGGGGGTGGGTGGGAAAGACTACAGACAGATAGGACAGGAAACTTTTAAGGTGAGTGAGGGGGAAGCTGTCTCTTAGGATGGCCAATAGGATGCTGACAGTGACATCCAATCTCCCGGTGGGGAAGCCACGTCCTCCCCACAGGTCTGTCTGATAGCCTGGGGACCATACGGGAGCACGGCAATCATTCAGATTCATAATTTCTCTAAGCTTCAGTTTTCCCATGTGCAAAATGACCTGCTCCAACTATCCCACAGGGTTAATGGCAGAAATAAAATGTCAGGCTCAAAGCCTACGATCTACAATGTCCCTTTATTGTCGCTCTCTTGCCATGTCATTTTATCAGTATCTTTACCCCCAAGATCAGGCCTAGCAGGGCGCCGCAGCTGGGGCTGGAGGAATGTTTAGGGCCAGCTTTTCTCAAGCCCAGTCCACCTGACTGTTGCTCATGAAGTGAGGACAAGGCAACCCAGGACCAGTGCCGGGGTAGTCAAAAACATTAGTAAGTGGACAGGAACCTAATGACACCCATGTATGGAGGGTGCCGATACCTCCGCTAAGAAGCCCTATAGGATTAATTAAGGGGCACCAGAGTTCCCCCCACCCATCCCAGAGCACCATGCACCTTTCCACCGACTTTTCTCCTATAAATGGCCAACAAGGGCTTACCCTTCGCTCCTGTGCGGGCTGCGTTAGGAGGCGCCAGATCCAATTCTCTTCGTCTTTCGCTCCTGAGTATCTATCTGCTCCCCTTGCTGAGCGCAAGAACCTTTAAAAAATGTCCAACTTCTGTCTCAGGGCTGGTCGCCTAGTAAAGGACTCCACAGAGGCGTGCAGAATGAATGAATGAAAGGCAACGTCTTCCGGTCAGCTGCGGTCTGCAAAGGCTCTGGTCTGGCTGTATTTCCTGTACGTGTGTGTGTCCACATCTTTTGAGTGCCGGGAGTTTAAAAGTTAGGCAGTCCTTATAGGTATGGAGCCGAGCTAATTTCCTTCTGAGCCCCACAAATGCCTCCTCCATATGGCAGGTCCGCAAATGGGGGGATCTGCAGAGGATCACCCCTCACGAAAAAGACATGCAGCAGAAAAGCAAAAAAAGGAAACAATTATATATACAAAATGCTATGAATTTGAGTCGGCCACACAGGTAATGTTGGGGGAGGGATGGATGAAAGAAGAGGAAGAGGGGTAGCCCTGGGCAACAGGGGCAGGAACGGAGGTGGGGGGTCGTTTTTGGGGGTGCCAGGCCCCGGGGGCTTTCACGCCAGCATGCTCAGCTTGCATTTCCGCGCCTCCCGCTGAGGCCAGCCGTGCAAATCTGCACCTCCCTCCCCGCCCCCTCCTCCTTCCCTCCCTCCCTGCCCCGCCATCTCCGGGATGCGCCCGCCGCCTGCAACTCGGCCCTCCAAAAGTCAGCTCTGCACACAACTCCCGGGCGGCGGCGGCGCCTGCGTGCAGAGGCGCACTCGTGACCCAACAACAAAACAGCGATGCCAGGGCGCTAACGGCGCCCGGTGCCTCCCGGGCTCCCTCCCCGCCCCACACCTCCTCGGGCCGCCGTCCCCACCCCCCCAAGCCCGGGCCGAGAGCCCCCCCACTAGCCCGGCCGCGGGCTCCGAGCGCGATCGGCAACAATGTTTACGTTCCGGGGATTATGACGTCGACGCCTCCCCCCCCCACAACTGCTGAAAATGGTTTCCTAGGACTTTGCAAACGGATCTGCCTAAGTGTTGGTGCAAAACTTTGTAGATCTCGGCTCTGGCTTGCTTTATTTATTTATTTTTTGGTTTGTTTTCTTTGGTCTTCCCTCCTTCCCCCCTCGGCCAAAATGCAGGGGGCAGGAGTGTTGACAATTAATTGGTGAACTCTCCTAAAAAAATGGAGGCAGAGAAAGACTCTGGAAGAAGATTGGTGTGTAGCTTTTTTTTTTTTTTTTTCCAAATCTGTATCTGGCATATGATAGATCTTTTTTTTTTTTGGTTGTTTCTCGCTGCCTTTTCTTTCCTTTTCTGTATTTTGCAAGAGGACCGGGAAAAAAAATATAATAAATTGCATGCAAAAGGAAGCAAGCTGCTTACTCCTCCAGCCCCTTGTGAGGCTTAGAGTCTCAGACACTTAAGTGGGGAGGTGGTATCGGGGAAAGGCGTGGAGGGGGGGCTGAGCGGGCTCGGGGTTCGCCCGGAATCTGGGGGGCTGCGGGGCCGGGCGCTGGGTGGTGGAGGGAGGAGGCAGGGGGATGCGGGGAGTGGTGGGGGAGTCTCCTTAGGAAGTGAGTGTGCGCGCGCGCTTGTGGGGAGATGAGGCAGCTGCTGGTGCGTTTTGGGGTCTCCGATCGGAGCTTTGTGGCGGGCCGTCTGCCTCTCCCCCTCCCAAGCCCCGATCCTCCTCCCCCCACCTCCTCTTCTTGCACTGGCGGGCGGGCGGCGGGGGCGGCTGGGGTCTCAGCCCTTCCATTTCAGCTTTCCAGCTTCACCGGTAGCTCGGGGGCGGCTCCAGCTTTAGAAACGCTGCCGGCCCCCGGTTCCGGCTTCCCGGCTCTGCCGCCGCGGCCGCCGGGGCTGCTGTTACCGCCGAGCCGGGCGCCGCCGCGGCTCCTCCTGGGGCCTACATTTGCCCCGCCAGCCCGTGTCCGGAGCCCCTTTCGCGGGTTACATAACCAGGCTCCCGGCCGAGTGGGCAAAGCCCAACACATTTCGGGGGCGGGGGGCAGGGGAGGGCCCCCAGATGTCCCTTCAATGGCTTCCAAAGACACCGGGGGGAGTACCCCGTGTGGAGCGCAGCTGGACCCCCGGGGTGCGGGCCCCTCTCCTTGTCCTGCTTTTCAGCATCTTTGGCAATTGCGCAAAGTTGCTTAGGTTGCAATGGTGGGGTGCAGGGGGCGCGCGGCTGCTGCACCTGTTAGTGCTGGCCCAGGTTGAGAGGCGACCTCCAGCCCCCCCAGTAATGTCCCGGGCTCTCTGGTTTGGGTCCTCGCAGCGCCCGATTGACCGCCAGCGATACGACGAGAACGAAGACTTGTCGGACGTGGAGGAGATCGTCAGCGTCCGCGGCTTCAGCCTGGAGGAGAAGCTTCGCAGCCAGCTGTACCAGGGGGACTTCGTGCACGCCATGGAGGGCAAAGGTGAGGCGCCCCCTCCCCGGGCCGCCTTCTGCGCTGCGGGCCGAGCGCACGTGGGGAGGGAGCTGCCGGTGGCTGGGTTCGTATTTCGCGCCCGCGTCCCCCATTCCAGGGGATCCGGTGACGAAACGAGGCCGAGCACTGGGGGGGTGGGGTGGGGTGGCGAGGGAGGAGGGCAGGCAGTAAGGGGGGCCGGGCATGGGCCTAGGCCTGGCCCGCGCCCACCACCAGCCCCAGGGTGGGCAGAACCAGGGGGCCGGCGGACAGAGGGACCTGGGGATGGACAGGCGGACCGAGGGAGGGCGGGAGCGCCGCGTCCTCCCCCTCCCCGAGCCGGTCGCGCTCCCTGCGCTGCCTGAGGTGCCGCCGCCTGACTGGAACAGGGTTCGGGTCGCCCCTGGGGCATCGGGGTGAGGCCCCCCAGGCCTGAAGCCTTCCCAATCCCGTTCCCGCTCGGGGACTGCCAGTGAGGAACTGGTGATCGGGGCGCGTCGGGTGTTCAGGATGATGCCCCCTTAGGCCTGGGGTCTGCAGAGCCGCATTCCCGCGTGGGCTCTGCCAGATTGGATCAGGGACCTCATGCGCCCTGAAGCTGTTGACCTGAACCCCCACCTGGGCCCGAGCTGTCTAGTGCTACAGCCTTGACAGGTTGAAGCCAGGAGCTGGGGTCAGAGGGTGACTTCCCTTCGGGCTTCTGGGGGAGATCCCTGTCCCCTGGCAGTTTGAAGTGAGGAAATGGGTCTTCTTCCAGGCCTGAGACTTGGAGAGCTCTGTTCCTTGTAGGCCCACCCAGTTGAGAGCGAAATTTGGGGATGCCTCCAGGGTTTTGAAGACCTTCATGGCCTGGGTTTCTCCCTGGCTCTCCTACTACGAGGGTGGTGGGGGTCACCCTCCAGATGTTAAGGTGATGCCCTGGGTTGCCTCTGAGGCCTCCAGAGCCCTGGCCTTCCCAGCTTGCAGCCAGTGTGGCTCCTGGTTTAGGAACCTAGCATTGCCTGCGGGATTGGGGTTTTGAACATGCCCTACCTAGCTTTCCTAGGCCCTTCACTCATTTCTCCTTTTCAGATATTTCAGTTTCCTTTAAGTTACAGAGTTTCTATTTTGTTCCCCCCACGCCTGTTGGAAAACCCTTCCATCCCTCAGTGAGCTGATAACCTGGAGTGCCTGCTTCCCTCCTCCAGGTTCTGGTTGAGTGGCTGTGGCTGTGGGGTTAGCTCTCAGAAGAGACTCCCAGCTTTGCAGTTTTGTGATTTCTCTTTTGTGCCCATCGCCTCCTGGGGCACTGGGCTCTGGTGGTGAGGGGTAGTTGTTGGGGGAGGGAAGAAGAAACTTCTCCCAGCCTGCCTGGTCCTAGAGCAGGGTGCTAGTCCCAGCTGATTTAAATTTTCTCTGCATAAGTGGAATTTTAATTCCTCTCCTTTCTTCCCCCATTTTTACTGAGTTGAGTCGTTTGGCGGATCCTACGTGCAAACAATATGCAAACTTCCTAGTCATTTGGGAGGAATTCTCAGCCCAGGATTTCAGAGCTTTTTCTCAGGCTCATTTGAGGAAGTTGAAGCTGACCCTGGGGGATGGGGTGCTTTGGGTGGGTGGGTCTGAGGGCCGGTATTCCAGGCAGGGAGAGCTAACGCCTATCCTTAGATCTGCTGTCCCGGCATCTTTCAAAGGGGAGGGCCCAAGGCTTTGCTCTTTAATTCAGATCTGGCCCCAAAACTTGAGGGAGGAGCTGAGAAACAGGAGCCCTTAGCCTGGATTCAAAATAGAAGCTTCTTAAACTTCTCTTCCTTTAAATCCTTAGGAATCCCCATTCACTGTGAGCCCCTGGGGATCTGAGCTGCTGAGGTCAGGGCTTTCCCCGGCTTTGGGTTTTGTTCTCTGTCTCTCTTCGGAGGGGAGTTGTCTTGGCCTCCTCCTCCCCCAAGGCTGCCCTGTGAACTGTTTCCCTGGGCTAGCAGCTTCAGTGGCCTGAGGCCTCTTCTGTCTCCCTTCCGACGGTCGGAGAGGCCTTCTTACCTTGTGGATTACTTTAGTTACCTGCGGATTTGGGGGATGTGAGAATTTATCTCAAGCCCCATCACCTTCATATTCAAGGGTGTATGGTTGGGTCAGATTCACTGGTTTCAGAATTGGGGAAAGACAGAAATTAGAGGCCTCCTTCATCCTCCAGGACTTTGGGTAAGGATTTGGGGACTGTACTAGAAAAACCCCAGAGAGAGAGCGAGCCCGTGAATTTTCCTTGGGTCTTGCTATGCCCCCTTTACAGAGCCTTCCCCTGGGGAGCCTCCCTCCCGGTTATCCAGCTGAAGCAAGGACTGTGATGGCTACAGCAGAATTTCACTCTTAAGACAACAAAGCTGTGCCCAGTTCCCTAGTTATTTTGGCACCAAATACACAGTTTCCAGGGAAACCGGCTTTTCCCCCCTCCCCTTCACTATGCAGGATATTACAATAAGATTTTCACTGATGCTCAGCTACAATGAGGGCCCTCCTCCCAGCCTCCTCTCTGGGCCTTCAGATCCTCCCAGGTGGCATTCTTCAATTTTGCAGTCCCTTTACTTTCTGAGCGCGGCTTGGGATGCGTGTCTCTGTCTATCCCTCTTTCTCAGCAATGGCTGGGGCTCTTTTTGTGCGGGGCTCTTTTGAGTCTTCCTCCCCAACCCTCGCTGGCTTTGGGCTGTTGGTTGACAAGTTTGGACCGGTGGGGCGTGCCGAGAATGACTGACTGAGTAGGCAGAGGAGCTGATCGCTGGCATGGCTTCTCTTGGGCTTTGCCTAATCCATTTCCCGATCATTTTCCAAGGAGCTTTTGCTGTACAGCTGGTGCCTGCATCTCCTGGACCCCCTGCCCCTTCGTCCATCAGTTTTCTTCCCCTAACCAACAGATCCCGGTTCATTTGCTCCTTCGTGACTTAACCAACTTGTTTTAATTCAAATATCCAAACAGATTTCAACTATGAGTACGTACAGAGAGAAGCTCTCAGGGTTCCCCTGATATTTCGAGAAAAGGATGGACTGGGAATTAAGTAAGTTGCTGAAACTAATCGCTCCTTCCCCCGTCTTCCTCCCTAACATACTTTATAGCTTGGGATGGATTTCTTCCACCCTCTTCCCACCTCTCATCACTGAGAAGGATCTTTTTTCATGATCTGGGAACAGCATCTCCTTGTTCAAGGCCTAACAAAGGGGAAACACTCTCCAAAGACTGGTCTTTTGCAGGGACTTTGGGCAGAGAGAGGACATAGGGTAATTAAGCAGTGTTGACTTTTTCCCCTGACCCACCCCAGTTACACTCAGTGACCTCCTGCAGAGAACTGTACCTCTCCTCCTTCCCCTTGCTCCAGATCAGGAGACTGAGGTAGAGCCTGAACTGCAAAGGGACTAGCCAGTCTCTAAGCCCAGACCCAGGGCACCTAGATACATGTTTCTTACGCAGATTCCCACTATGTGTGTTTCCTGGGGTGCCAGTGTCTCCCCTTTCTTTGCCTGCCCCGCAGCCTGCCCCTGCACTATGTCTGTTTTCATTCACTGAGATCTGTCAGAGCTCCAGGTGGGGGAGAGGTCTGGGAGGCAGGCTGGAAGAACAGGTTTGTGCCCCTTGGGCAGGTGTAGGGGAGGAGGCTTGGGGTGTCGTTCCAGGCAGCCTCTCTCCAGCATCTGCTCCCAGACTTGCTCAAGAGTCCATTCCTACGAGTAGGATTTAAACCTTGGGCATCATGGTTAATTAATAGTGAATTGTAGCCCGTATTACCACATCCCTGGAACTGGTACAATGCGTGTCTTTTTTTCCCTCTGAGCTTAAAGGGGTCTGTCCCAGTTTGCATACAACTCCTTATGGAGAGTATTTTCTAGAGGGAGAAAGAGACCTAGAGAGGACTACCCACCCTAAAAGAAAGCAGGCGTTTGAATGTCTAGCCCTGGCCTTTACTTTTGACCCTGCACTTCCGGCTTCCCTGGAAAAATGGGGTGGACAGTGGTTGTCCCAACCTCTGCTGAGGTTCAGGTTTGAGTTGCCTCTTAGGGTAGGGAAGGGCCTCAGTGGTTCTGGGGTGACCCTCCCTGCAGGCATCAACTGGTCTACTTGCCTCCCTCTGGATGGTCTCATTTTGAGTTCCCAAACCGAGGGCAAAGGGCCTCTCTTGGAAAAATGGCTTCCCCCCGGGCCCAGGGTAGAGTCTAGCTCTGCTGTTTCTGGCCTCTCACCAAACGTCTGTGCTCCTCTTTTCCCAGGATGCCTGACCCTGATTTCACAGTCCGAGACGTCAAACTCCTAGTGGGTAAGTCGCTTGCCGTGTGTGTGGCTCAGAGATGCTGAAGTAGGGAAGGGGAAAGAGGCGGTCACCGCCTGCCCATTTAGACTTTTAACTGCCTCTGAAAACAAAGTCCCCACGGGAGGAGGCAGGAGCAGGTGTGAGCTGCAACCGTTTCATCTTGGAGAACAGGTAGGATTGCAAAGTCATAAGAAGCTGTATCAGAGGGCGTTTGCCAGTACGCAGTTTTATGAGGCCCATTTGGACACTGCCTCCAGCCTGGGTGTCAGCGATGCAATCTGAGATCTCTCCTCCGCATTTGTTTGTGGGTTGCCAGGTAAACACTGGGTGCTTTATGATCCCTCATAGACTTTCAGGCTTTTGAAGGGAGGGGCTATTCCTCCTGCTTCCTTGGGGTTCTTGACCGGCCTGGGGCAGGGCTTGGAACTGCGAGCTTAGCAAATGCACATGAGCTCCCTGAGCACCTGCAGGTGGCTGATGACTTAGTACTCTGGATGCTCGGCCAGGTAGTAGGTGGCATTTCAGATCTTACAGGCAGTTGTTCAATCAATCTATTCTTTCTAGAAAAACACTTTTTGGCTACTTGGTGGCCAAGGTCAGAGTTGCGAACGGATGGATAAGTTCCCTGCCCTCTTGGTGGGTACAAGAGGCAGTCAAGAAGTAAACAGTAGGCTGAGGTGGTGGCTCACGCCTGTAATCCCAGCCCTTTGGGAGGCTGAGGCGGGAGGATCACAAGGTCAAGATTTAGAGACCAGCCTGGCCAACATGGTGAAACCCCGTCTCTACTAAAAATACAAAAACTAGCCGGGCATGGTGACGGGCGCCTGTAGTCCAAGCTATTTGGGAGGCTGAGGCAGGAGAATAGCTTGAACCTGGGAGGCAGAGGTTGTGGTGAGCCAAGATCGTGCCACTGCACTCTAGCCTGGGCGATGGAGCGAGACTCCGTCTCCAAAAAAAAAAAAAATTAGCCAGGTGTGGTGGTGTGTGCCTGTAGTTGTAGCTACTTGGGAGGCTGTGACGGGAGGATCGCTTGAGCCCAGGAGTTCCTGCCTGCAGGCCATGATTGCGTCACTTCACTCCAGCCTGGAAAACAGAGCAGGACCCTGTCTCTAAAGTAAATAATAGTGATAAAATGCAATGTCTTTTCTGATGGTGACAGGGCTATGTAGAAATAAACAGAATAATGGCATGGCATGTGGTGGGGCTGCATTTTAGATGGGGTGGTCAGGGAGGGCCTCTCTGGGATGAAGGGGGGCATTTGAACAGAGACCTGACTGATGAGAATCAGCTGTGGGAAAAGACATTCTAGACTGAAGGAAGAGCAAGGGCACCCAGAAGGTGGGGATAAACTTGGAGTGTGGAGGAACTGAGTGAGTGAGTGAGTGAGTGAGTGAGAAAGCGGCAGAAGAGGTGGCAGAGGCCCCGGAGCTGGGATGTGAAGGCCTCCCAGGGCCCTGTAGGGAATTTGGGTTTGACTTCTAGTGTGTTGGAAAGCCACTGGGGAGCTTTAAAGTGGGGTGAAGGGAGTATCTCTGTGATCTGATTATTTTCTTGGGATGGGTTTGAAACGTTTTTATTTAATTTTATTTGTATGTTTTAGAGACCAGTCTCGTGCTTTTGTCCCAGCTAGAGTGCAGCGGCATGATTATGACTCACCATAGCCTGCAACTCCTGGGCCTAAGTGATCCTTCCGCCTTAGCCTCGAGAATAGCTGGGACCACAGGCATGTACCACCACACCCAGTTATTTATTTTTGTAGAGATGGGGTCTTGCTACGTTGCCCAGGCTGGTCTTGAACCATGCACCTGGCCACATTTAAAAAACTGAGATGAGCAGCCAGGCGCTGTGGCTCACACCTGTAATCCCAGCACTTTGGGAGGCTGACGCGGGTGAATCACAAGGTCAGGAGTTCGAGACCAGTCCGGCCAACATGGTGAAACGCCGTCTCTACTAAAAATACAAAAAATTAGCTGGGTGTAGTGGCGGGTGGCTGTAATCCCAGCTACTCGGGAGGCTGAGGCAGGAGAATCGCTTGAACCCAGGAGGCAGAGGCTGCAGTGAGCCAAGATCTTGCCACCGCACTACAGCCCAGGCGACAGAGTAAGACACCGTCTCAAAAAAAAAAAAAAAAAAATTGAGATGATATTCACATACTATAAAAGTTGTCACTTAACCATTTTAAAATGTACAAGTTAGGTTGGGCGCGGTGGCTCACACCTATAATCCCAGCGCTTTGGGAGGTCGAGGCAGGCAGATCATTTGAGGTCAGGAGTTCAAGACCAGCCTGGCCAATGTGGCGAAACCCCATTTCTGCTAAAAATACAAAAATTCACCAGGTGTGGGGGCATATTCCTGTAATACCAGCTACTTGGGAGGCTGAGGCAGGAGAATCACTTGAACCTGGGAGGCAGAGGTTCCAGTGAGCTGAGATCGCACCACTGCACTCCAGCCTGAGTGACAGAGTGAAACTTTCCCCAAAAAAGAAAAGGCGCAAGTCGTTGGTTTTAGTATATTCACAATGCTGTATAACCATCCCCGCTCAATTCCAGAATATTTCTATCACCCCAAAAAGAAACCCTGTATCTCTCAGTTCCCCCATCGCTCAGATTAGCACGACCACTAATCTGCCTTGTGTGTCTATGAAGTTGCTGATTCTGGACATTTCATTCAAGTGGAATCATAGAACACACAATCCTTTGTGTCTGGCTCCTTTCACTTGGCGTCATGTTTTCAAGGCTCATCCATGTTGTAGCATGAGGCAGCACTTCACTCTTTTTCTTGGCTGAATAATATTCCATTGTATGGATAGACTACATTTTGTTTATCCAAAAACATTTGTTTTTGGACCACAGTTGTTGATGGACATTTTGGTTGTTTCTACTTTTTGGCTATTATGAATAATGTTGCTAAAAATATTCATATACAAGTTTTTGTTGAACATACATTTTCACTTGGGTATATCCTTGGGAGCAGAATTGCTGGATCACGTGGTAACTGTGTTTCACTTACTGAGGAACTGCCAGACTGTTTACCAAAGTGGCTGTGTCATTTTACACTCCCATCAGCAGTGTGTGGGGGTTCTGGTTTCCCTACATCCTTGCTAACACTTGTTATTGTCTGTCTTTGACGATCGCCATGCTAGTGGCTCTGCAGTGAGGTCATTTGATTGAAGTTTTGTAGATGCCAACTCTGGTGTCTGTGTGTAGGATGAAAGCAGCCGGCTGGTGTGTCAGATGTGTCAGATGATCCAGCCAGAATAATTGACCTAAAAGCATGTTAAAGATATGCAGGCTCGATGCAGTGGCTCACACCTGTAGTTCCAGAACTTTGGAAGGCCAAGGTGGGAGGATCGCTTGAGGCCAGGAGTTCAAGACCAGCCTGGGGAGCATGGCAAAACCTTGTCTCTACAAAAAACACACAAATGGGCCGGGCGCGGTGGCTCAAGCCTGTAATCCCAGCACTTTGGGAGGCCGAGACGGGCGGATCACGAGGTCAGGAGATCGAGACCATCCTGGCTAACACGGTGAAACCCCGTCTCTACTAAAAATACAAAAAACTAGCCGGGCGAGGTGGCGGGCGCCTGTAGTCCCAGCTACTCGGGAGGCTGAGGCAGGAGAATGGCATAAACCCGGGAGGCGGAGCTTGCAGTGAGCTGAGATCCGGCCACTGCAGTCCAGCCCGGGCTACAGAGCAAGACTCCGTCTCAAAAAAAAAAAAAAAAAACACAAATGGCCAGGCGCAATGGCTCACGCTTGTAATCCCAGCACTTTCGGAGGCCGAGGTGGACGGATCACCTGAGGTCAGGAGTTTGAGACCAGCCTGGCTAACATGGTGAAACCCTGTCTCTACTAAAAATACAAAAAAATCAGCCAGGAATGGTGGCGGGCACCTATAATCCCAGCTAGTTGAGGGGCTGAGGTAGGAGAATTGCCTGAACCCTGGAGGCAGAGGTTGCAGTGAGCAGAGATTGACCGTGGTACTCCAACCTGGGCAACAAGAGCGATACTCTGTCTCAAAAAAAAAAAAAACAAAAAACCCACAAAACCCCAAAACACGACAATTAGCTGGGCTTGGTGGCATGCGTCGGTAGTCCCAGCTACTCAGGAGGCTGAGGTGGGACAGATCACTTGAGCCTAGGAGTTTGAGGCTGTAGTGAGCCAAGATCACACCACTGCACTCCACTGCACTCTGTCAGGGCAACAGAGCGAGATCCTGTCTCAAAAAAAAAGAAAGCAAAAGAAAAAAGAAAGCAGGAGCAGTCATCCAGCCCCACTCCCTTGGTATTTCTGTGATGGTCAAATGGAGCGATGAATGTTCAAGTGCTTTGCAGAGGGACAGCTGCTCTGGACGCTGAGGGAGGCTGCAGTTGGCATGGGGAATGATGCCCATTTCGGTCTCTGAGCTGCACACAGGCTTCCAGAGAGTGGCGATAGGGCACATTTGTTATAAGTGACCTAAGTGACAAATGTAACTCTAGCTGTCCTAAGCAAAAGGGAATTCATAGGCTTAGGTTGTAAGTTCAGCATGTAACCTCCAGGGACAAATATGTCTGGATGCTCCAAAGTGATCTTGAGAAGTTGAGTCTGTTTCTCCTTTCTGCTTCCCACTTCCACTCCCTCTTTCCGCTTCATTCTTGGCAGGCTTCTCCCCATGGGAGGGTAGGGAGGGTGGGTGAAGAAGGGGCCCACAGCAGCTTCAGGCGTCTATCCTGCCAGCTCAGGGTCCTTCCCAAACCCTCGGTTGTTCCCTTAAATGCCTCTGGATTGGCTCTGACAGTCTTAGCACAGCCTTGAGCCAAACTGGAGCTGCTGGCTGGGGTCAGCCCAGCAGAACCACGTGGACTGAAAGTGGGGAAGCAGTGATTCTCCAGGGTTGCTGGGTGACATAAACACAACCCTAACAGACGTGACAGTTCTGCTTTGGAGGGCAGTGTGTGGGGAAGGCTGGGCCAGCCCTCCCCTCCCAGTCATTGCGGGGTCGCAGCCTCTCTTGCAGCCTCTGTCTTCCAGTGTCTTACCTTGCCCTGGGCGCTGCGCCATGGGAGGTGGCTGTTTGAGAAAGGGACTTGTGCACTACCAGGTGTTCAGGCCACAACTTGGGGCTGCAGACTCTTCTCTAATGTCTTTTTTTTTTTTTTTTTTTTTGAGACAGAGTCTTGCTCTGTAGCCCGGACTGGAGTGCAGTGGCCGGATCTCAGCTCACTGCAAGCTCCGCCTCCCGGGTTCCCGCCATTCTCCTGCCTCAGCCTCCCGAGTAGCTGGGACTACAGGCGCCCGCCACCTCGCCCGGCTATTTTTTTTTTTGTATTTTTAGTAGAGACGGGGTTTCACCGTGTTAGCCAGGATGGTCTCGATCTCCTGACCTCGTGATCCGCCCGTCTCGGCCTCCCAAAGTGCTGGGATTACAGGCTTGAGCCACCGCGCCCGGCCTCTAATGTCTTAAAATCAGGCTTTTCTCCATCAGCAGTCTGTTCTAAGCTCCAAGCCTTTTTTTTTTTTTTTTCCAAAAAGGCAGTTTCCATTTCTGTAACACTGTACCCTTAAAAAAAACCCCATTCATTGAAGTATAATATACATACAGAAAAGTGCACATATGGTAACCACGTAGCTCGATTAATTTTAACAAACTGAACACATCAGGGTAACCAATACCCAGAATCCTCTGCATCTGCCCATGTAGTCTCCGCCCTCCACTGCTAGTGAACTTGACTTCTAGCCCCATGGATGAGTTGTGCCTGTTTTCACATTTTATGTCAGTGAAATCGTGGAGGATGCCTTCTTTAGTTTTTGGCTTCTTTTGCTTAGCTTTGTGTTTATACAATTCATCTATATCTTTGTTGTGTATATTTATAGATTTCTTTTTGTGTGTTTGTGTGTGTGTGTTTTGTTTGTTTTTTTTGATGTTTTGAGAATGAGTTTCAGGCCGGGCGCGGTGGCTCAAGCCTGTAATCCCAGCACTTTGGGAGGTCGAGATGGGCGGGTCACGAGGTCAGGAGATCCAGACCATCCTGGCTAATACGGTGAAACCCCGTCTTTACTAAAAAAATACAAAAAACTAGCCGGGCGAGGTGGCGGGCGCCTGTAGTCCCAGCTACTCGGGACGCTGAGGCAGGAGAATGGTGTGAACCCAGGATGCAGAGCTTGCAGTGAGCTGAGATCCGGCCACTGCACTCCAGCCAGGGCGACAGAGCGAGACTCCGTCTCAAAAAAAAAAAAAAAAAAAAAAGAGAATGAGTTTCACTCTTCTTACCCAGGCTGGAGTGCAGTGGCACCGTTGTGACTCATTGCAACCTCTGCTTCCTGAGTTCAAACGTTTCTCCTGCCTCAGCCTCCCGATTAGCTGGAATTAGAGGCGCCCGCCACCATGCTTTTGTATTTTTCATAGAGATGAGATTTCACCATGTTGCCCAGGCTGGTCTCAAGCTTCTGGGCTCAAGCAATTCTCCTGCTTCGACCTCCCAAAGTGCTGGGGTTACAGGTGTGAGCCACCGCACCTGGCCTTTGTTTCATGATTGGATATCCTCTGAATGTCTCATCAGGTCTTTTCGCCATTATTTCAAAGGGTTGTCTCTTATTAATTGTAAGGTGTATTTGTTTGCTTGAGCTGCCATAACGAAGTACAACAGATGGGGGGGTTCAAGAACAATTTATTTTCTTAGACTGGGTGCAGTGATTCATGCCTATAATCCCAGCACTTTGGGAGGCTGAGGTGGGCGGATCACCTGAGGTCAAAAGTTCCAGGTCGGCCTGGCCAACATGGTGAAACTCAGTGTCTACTAAAAATACAAAAATTAGCCGGGAATGGTGGTGCGCACCTGTAATCCCAGCTGCTCCTGAGGCTGAGGCAGGAGAATTGCTTGAACCCGGGAGGTGGAGGTTACAATGAGCCGAGGCTGCACCACTACACTCCAGCCTGGGTGACATAGTGAGACTCCATCTCAAAAAAAAAAAAAAAAAAAAAAGGAAAAGAAAAAAAAAGAAATGTATTTTCTTACAATTTTGGAGGCAAGAAATAAGAAATCTGAGATCAAGGTGGCAGCAGGTGTGTTTTCTCTGAAGGCCTCTCTCCTTGGCTTGTAGATGGCTGTCTTCTCTCTGCCCTCATGTGGTTTTCCATTTGCACGTCTGTCCTAAACTCTTCTTCCTTTTTTATAGAGACGGGTCTCGCTTTGTTGCCCAGACTGTTCTCAAACTCCTGGGCTCAAGTGATCCTCCCGCCTCGCCATCGCAAAGTGCTGCAATTGCATGCGTGAGCCGTGGTGCCCAGCCCCTAAACTCCTCTTCTTTTTTTTTTTTTTTTTTTTTTTGAGACAGAGTCTCGCTCTGTCACCCAGGCTGGCGTGCAGTGGCCGGATCTCAGCTCACTGCAAGCTCCGCCTCCCGGGTTCAGGCCATTCTCCTGCCTCAGCCTCCTGAGTAGCTGGGACTACAGGCGCCTGCCACCTCGCCCGGCTAGTTTTTTGTATTTTTAGTAGAGACGGGGTTTCACTGTGTTAGCCAGGATGGTCTTGATCTCCTGACCTTGTGATCCGCCCGTCTCAGCCTCCCAAAGTGCTGGGATTACAGGCTTGAGCCACCGCGCCCGGCCTAAACTCTTCTAAGGACATCAGTCATATTAGATGAGGGCTCACCCTAAAGATGTCATTTTCACTTAATTACCTTTTTAAAGACCCTATCTCCAAATATGGTCACATTCTGGGGTGCTGGGGGTGAGGATTTCAACATATTAATATATACATTTTATAGGTGGACACAATTGAGACTATAATGTAAGAGTTCTTTATATATTCTGGATGTGAGTCTTTTGTCGGATAAATAAATATATATATGTATATTCCCAGGCAGGGGGTGGTGGCTCATGCCTATAATCCTAACACTTTGGGAGGCTGAGGTGGGCAGATTACCAGAGGTCAGGAGTTTGAGAGCAGCCTGGCCAAACCTCATCTCTATTAAAAATACAAAAACCTCATCTCTACTAAAAATACAAAAATGAGAGGCCAGGCGTGGTGGCTCACACCTGTAATCCTAGCTACTCAGGAGGCTGAGGCAGGAGAATCACCTGAACCTGGGAGGTGGAGGTTGCAATGAGCTGAGATTGCACCACTGCATCCAGCCTGGGTGACAGAACAAGCCTCCGTCTCAAAAAAACAAACAAAAAAAACCAATAACTCCCACTTTGTGGGTTGTCTTTTCACCTTTCTAAAAAGGTGTCTTTGAATGAGCAGAAGTTTTGTTTTGTTTGTTTGTTTCAGGACAGAGTCTTGCTCTGTAGCCCAGGCCGGAGTGCAGTGGCGTGATCTTGTCTCACTGCAACCTCTGCCTCTTGGATCAAGTGATTCTCCTGCCTCAGCCTTCTGAATAGCTGGGATTACAGGCACCTACCACCATGCCTGGCTAATTTTTATTTATATGTTTATTTTTGAGATGGAATTTCACTCTTGTCCACGCTGGAGTGCAATGGCGTGATCTCGGCTCACTACAACCTCCGCCTCCTGGTTCAAGTGATTCTCCTGCCTCAGCCTCCCGAGTAGCTGGGATTACAGATGCCCGCCACCATGCCCAGCTAATTTTTATATTTTTAGTAGAGACAGGGTTTTACCACATTGGCCAGAATGGTCTCGAACTCCTGGCCTCAGGTGATCTGCCTGCCTCAGCTTCCCAGAGTGCTGGGATTACAGGCGTGAGCCACCGCGCCCAACCAATTTTTGTATTTTGAGTAGAGATGGAGATTCACCATATTGGCCAGGCTGGTCTTGAACTCCTGACCTTGTGATCCTCCCGCCTCAGCCTCCCAAAGTGTTGGGATTATAGGTGTGAGCCACTGCGCCTGGCCTAGAAGTTCTTAATTTTAACACAGACTATTTATCTCTGCTTGTTACATTAATTCTTTCTGTGTCTTGCTTGAGAAAATTTTGCCTACTCTTAAGGTCATGAAAATATTCATGTTTTTCTCAAAAAGCCTTATTGTTTGAACGATCATATTTTGATCTATAGGTCATCTGGAATAGATTTTTTCTGTCTGGTGGAAGATGAGGTCAAGGTCTCCCCTTTTTTCCCATATGGATGTCCAGTTGACCCAGCACTATTATTATTTAAAAAAAAAAAATCCTGGGCCGGGTGCGGTGGCTCACGCCTGTAATCCCAGCACTTTGGGAGATTGAGGCAGGCGGACCACAAGGTCAGAGGATCAAACCATCCTGGCTAAAATGGTGAAACCCCGTCTCTACTAAAAATACAAAAAATTAGCCAGGCATGGTGGTGGGCGCCTGTAGTCCCACTTACTCGGGAGGCTGAGGCAGGGAGGATGGCGTGAACCCAGGAGGCAGAGCTTGCAGTGAGCCGAGATCGCACTACTGCACTCCAGCCTGGGCGACAGAGCGAGACTGTCTCAAAAAAAAAAAAAAAAAAAATCCTGACTGGGTACGGTGGATCACACTTTGGGAGGCCAAGGTGGGCGTAATCCTAGCACTTTGGGAGGCCAAGGTGGGCGGATCACCTGAGGTCAGGAGTTCAAGACCAGCCTGGCCAACATGGTGAAACCCTGTCTCTACTAAGAATACAAAAAATAAGCTGACTGTGGTGGCAGGTGCCTGTAATCCCAGCTACTTGGGAGGCTAAGGCAGGAGAATTGCTTGAACCCGGGGGGCAGAGGTTGCAGTGAGCCGTGATCGCACCACTGCACTCCAGCCTGGGTGACAGAGTGAGACTCCATCTCAGAAAAAAGAAAAAAAAATCCTCTTGGCCAGGCGCGGTAGCTCGCATGTGTAATCCTAGCACTTTGGGAGGCCAAGGTGGGCAGATCACCTGAGGTTGGGAGTTCGAGACCAGCCTGACTAACGTGGAGAAACCCCGTCTCTACTAAAACTACAAAATTAACTGGGCGTGGTGGCACATGCCTGTAATCCCAGCTACTCGGGAAGGCTGAGTCAGGAGAATCACTTGAACCCGGGAGGTGGAGGTTGAGGTCCGCTGAGATCACACCATTGCATTACATCCTGGGCAACAAGAGTGAAACTCTGTCCTAAAAAAAAAAAAAAAAATCCTCTCCCCATTGGCAATGAAGTCTTGTTTTGTTATAAAAGAGGTGGCTCCGTTTGTGTGGGTCAGTTGCTGGCTGGTGTGTCCGTTACGAAGCCAGTGCCACGCTGTCCTAACCAGCTTCATGATAGGGTTCATTATGTGATAAGTTCTTCAGCTTTGTTCTTTTTCAAGATTTCCTTTTCAGGCCGGGCGCAGTGGCTTAAACCCGTAATACCAGCACTTTGGGAGGCCTAGGAGGGAGGATCACTTGAGTCTAGGAGTTTGAGACCAACCTGGGTAACATGATGAAACCCCGTCTTTAGGAAAAAACACAAAAATTAGCTGAGTGTGGTAGTGCGCGCCTGTAATCCCAGCTACTCTCCTATCCAGCTGAAGCAGGAGAATTGCTTGAATCCCAGAGGCGGAGGCTGCAGTGAGGCGAGATCACACCACTGTATTCCAGCCTGGGTGACAGAGAGGGATCCTGTCTAAAAAAAATAAGAAAAAGAAAAAAGATTGCCTTGTCTTGTGACCCTTTGTGTTTCCATATGAATCTTAAAATCACCTTGTCCATGTTTCTTTAAAGGTTGCTGTAATTTTGATTGGAATCTTGTTGATTCTGTGGATCAACTGGGGAACTTTTTATCATACTGAGTTTTCTATTCAGTGAATGTGGCATATTGTTCCCTTGATTTGTAGGGTTTTTGTAGAAGACTTGCATATCTTCTTAGGTTCATTCCTAGGTATTTGATTTTTGGGGGAGTTGCTATTTTAAGTTAAGCAATTATACCATCTATTAACAATTGCAGTTTTGTTTCTTCTTTCCAATCTTTATGCGTTTTTAAAAAATTTATTTTATTTTATTTTATATATTTTTTGAGACAGAGTCTTGCTCTGTCGCCCAGGCTGGAGTGCTGTGGGGCGATCTTGGCTCACTGCAAGCTCCGCCTCCCAGGTTCACACTATTCTCCTGCCTCAGCGTCCCGAGTAGCTGGGACTGCAGGCATGTGTCACCACGCCCGGCAATTTTTTTGTACTTTTAGTAGAGCCGGGGTTTCCCCGTGTTAGCCAGAATGGTCTTGATCTCCTGACCTCGTGATCCACCCGCTTTGGCCTCCCAAAGTGCTGGGATTACAGGCTTGAGCCACAGGGCCCGGCCTCTTTATGGCTTTTAATATATTTCCTTGTTTTGTTGCACTGGTTGGGACCTCCACAGCATACTCTTTGTTGTGGGGGGTCCTGCTCTGTTGCCGAGGCTGGAGGCTAGTTGTGTGATTACAGCTCACTGCTGCCTCAACCTCCTGGCCTCAAGTGATTCTCCCATCTTAACCTCCCAAGTAGCTGAGACTACAGGTGTGCCACCATGCCCAGATCATTTTTAAATGCTTTGTAGAAGCAGGATTTCCTTACGTTGTCTAGGTTTGTCTTTTTTTAAATTTTTTTTTTTTTGAGATGGAGTCTCGCACTGTTGCCCAGTATGAAGTGCAGTGGTGTGATCTGGGCTCACTGCAACTGCAACCTCTGCCTCCCGGGTTCAGGTGATTCTTCTGCCTCAGCCTCCCAAGTAGCTGGGGTTAGCTACTTTTTGTATCTTTAGTAGAGATGCGGTTTCACCACGTTGGCCAGGCTGGTCTCAAACTCCTGACCTCAGGTGATCCGCCCACCTCTGCCTCCCAAACTACTGGGATTACAGGCGTGAGCCACCGAACCCGGCCCCATTTTTTTTTTTTTTTTTTGAGACAGCATCTCACTCTGTCACCCACGCTGCAGTGCAGTGTCACGATCGTAGCTCGCTGCAGACTTGACCTTCTGGGTTCAAGTGGTCCTCCCGCCTTACCCTCCCTAGTAGTCGGGACTATGGGCATGCACAGCTAATTGTTTTTATTTTTTATTTTTTGTAGAGATGAGTCTTGCTATGTTGCCCAGGCTGCTCACAATCTCATGGGCCCAAGCGACCCACCCACCTTAGCCTTCCAAGTAGCTGGGATTACAGGCGAGAGCCGTTGCACCAGGGCCCGCATATTATGTCTTTATTGGATTTCTTTCCAATGAGAGAATCCAAGGCAACTGATGCTTTCTTTGGCCCTTTGCTTGAATCTTCATGACAGATGACTTCATCCAGTATTCATGCAATTATACTAATAATCACCTATCTTTTATCGCATATGTGCCATAGGGCTTCACTTCGTTCTCCTCAATAGGCATATGAATTAGGTGTTCATTTTTCCAGGTTGTCTTCCTCCTCCTCCTCCTCCTCCTCCTCTCACTCCTCCTACTTCTTCTCCCCTGCTTCCTCCTCCTCCTCCTCCTCCTCCTCCGTGCTTTCTTCTTTTACAGATTTACTGGGTGTCTGTATTGTGTCTGGCCTGGTGCTAGTCACGAGCTGTGGATCTTGCCCTTGTTTGGAGAAAAACTAAGTTCTCACCCCTTGGAAATCAAAGCTGGCTGACTTGTCCCCAGACTTTTTGTTTTGAGACAGAGCCTCACTCTGTTGCTCAGGCTGGAGTACAGTGGCCCCATCTCGGCTCACTGCAACCTCCGCCTCCCAGGTTTAAGCGATTCTCCTGGCTCAGCCTCCTGAGTAGCTGGGATTACAGGCTTGCACCACCACACCTTGCTAATTTTTTGTATTTTTAGTAGAGACGGGGTTTTGCCATGTTGGCCAGGCTGGTCTTGAACTCCTGACCTCAGGTGATCCGCCCACCTCAGCCTCCCAAAATGTTAGGATTACAGGCGTGAGCCACCGCGTCCAACCTTAAGTTGGTTTAAAATCATAGAGTTTTTCCATTTGAAGCTCGGGAAGGAGTCTTAGAGTTCTTCCAGTCCTGCTTTCCCATTTCACAAACGGGAAAAGCTGAGGCCTGGAGACAAATGCTTTTTGAGTTGCTCAGATAGTACTTGGCACGTCAGAATCACATGTGGGTTTGAATTTCAGTGATTAGGAGAACACAATGCTTCTGATAGACCCCCAGAAGAAAAACAACTTTGGGGGTGGGTACAGATGGGTGTAGTTCAGGGCACATTGAGTTGGATCTCACGAGGGAGGTCAAGGCCAGACCGGCAGGTAGGGGAGGCATCCAATTGCCAGGACAGATAGAAATGCAGGGAGAGGGACCAGGCGCGGTGGCGCACCCCTGTAACCCCAGCACTTTGGGAGGCCAAGACGGGCGAATCACTTGAACTCAGCCTCACTGCTGTTTCAAAACAGTAGAGCAGAGTCGGATTTGAACCTCTGAGCAGTGCTCTTGCTAATCAGTGCTGCCTCTGGGACATGGATGGGGAACAAAATATAAAACCAATCCAGAAATATGAGGATGCTGGAGAAGGTTCCAGAACTGTGATGTGGAACAGTTCTGTGCGCTCTTGGAAGAGCGGGGCTTGGGGGGTTTGGGGTCGCGCCTGTGTATGTTTCACATTAGCCTTCAAGATGACTTTCAGCAGCCTCCTCCTGGCCCCGAGCCCGAGGCTCTAGGAGCTGACGGAGGGAGCCTTCAAAACAGGGGCCACGGGGCCATGGATTAATTTCCGCAGCTGGAACCTGTTGGATGTGTGTGCAGCCCGGGAGCCAGAGCACCAGTGAGCCTGGGGTGGGTGGGCGGTGGAGGGAGGGAGGCTGCTGGCCTGCCTAGGAACTCCAGGCACTGCCCCATGTGGAAAATTTCTCCTGTAACCCACTGACTTCAGGAACCTGAGAGCCCCGGCAGTGTGGATCTCTCGCGGGTCTGAAGGGCCGCTTGTCCCGGTCAGCTGCTCCAGGGATGGCTGCTCCTAAAGGCTGGGAGGGCCGCATTCCATTCTTGGCACTTACCTGTCCCCTCCATCCCTTTGGGCCACCCACCTCCTCCCCAGTGTATGCCAGGTTCCCTTTGCCCCTGTGACAGATCAGACCGGGAAGCTGGAGGGCTCATTCTTCATCTCTCAGCTCAGGCCAAAAGGGACTGGTGGCCCCTGTCTCTTCCTCTGCCCCCACTGCCCCTGCTCCTGCCCACTTTATACATTTAAGGGAAGTGATCCGAGTATTCAGGAACTAAAACTCAGTGCCTTGCCCCTGGGAAAGGACCCAAAAATGCCCCAACCCAGTGAATTTCGAAGGGAAACCCCAGGGATCTAGGTCTGAATTCTGAGCACCCGCCACCCACTTTCTGCATCAGCCTGAGCTGCTTGTTTTGTTTTTATTTACGTGTATTTGACTATCATCAAAGCTTCTGTTTGAGGAAAAGGTTCTGTGGTGAAGGAAAGAAAAGGTGTAAAGTCAGTTTCTTCCTGACCGAGTTTCTCCATGTTGGTCAGGCTGGTCTCAAACTCCCGACCTCAGATGATCCTCCTGCCTCAGCCTCCCAAAGTGCTGGGATTACAGGCATGAGCCACGGCACCCGGCCTGGTTGAGCTGCATTTTAAGTCTCCTTCACTCTCTGGATTCTCCCTACATCTCCTTCAGCTCCTCCGGGTTGTTTGTGGAGTTGACGGGTTGAGTTGTTGACCTGCAGAGTTTTCCCCTGTGTGGATTTGCCAATGCCACACTCTTGGAGCTGTCTACCATGTGCCTCTTTTTCTGTAGTTCTGTAAACTGGTAGTCGGATGTAGATGGTTGACCCGATTCAGGGTGCCTCCCCTGCTATTGCATACTCTTCATTCATTCATTCATTCATTCATTCATGATTTCTGGCAGGGCGCTTCGTCATTGGTGCTTCGTTCTTTCATCAGGAGGCACGTAATGTCGGGTCATCTCTCTCTCTCTCTTTCCCTCCCTCTCTATGATGTTGGCAGCCATTGGTGCTCAGCACCTAGCTCCTTTAGTTCATCAGGGGCTGCAGCGTGGTGGTGGCCCAATTTTGTCATTTATTTGTCACTTATTGGCTGGAATTTATTAGGTTGGTACAAACCAATTGTGTTATTTTATTTTATTTTATTTTATTTTATTTTATTTTATTTTATTTTATTTTATTTTATTTTGAGATGGAGTTTTTTGCTCTTGTTGCCCTGGCTGGAGTGCAATGGCATGATCTCGGCTCACTGCAACCTCTGCCTCCCAGGTTCAAGCGATTCTCCTGCTTCAGTCTCCCAAGTAGTTGGACTACAGGCACCTGCCACCACACCTGGCTAATTTTTTGTATTTTCAGTAGAAATGAGGTTTCACTATGTTGGCCAGGCTGGTGTCAAACTCCTGACCTCGTGATTTGCCCGCCTCGGCCTCCCAAAGTGCTGGGATTACAGGCGTGAGCCACCACACCCAGCCTACTAATTGTGGTTTTTGCCATTTCTTTCTTTCCTTTTCTTTTCTTTTTTTTTTTTTGGTCACTACTTCCTTTCTTTTTTTCCTCTCTCTCTCTCTCTTTTTTTTTTGGTGTTTTTTTTTTTTTTTTGAGACAGAGTCTTGCTCTGTCTCCCAGGCTGGAGTACAGTGGCACGATCTTGGATCACTGCAACCTCCACCTCCTGGGTTCAAGCAGTTCTCATGCCCCAGCCTCCCGACTAGCTGGGATTACAGGCAGGTGCCATTACGCACAGCTAATTTTTTTTTGTGTGTGTGTTTTTGGTAGAGATGGGGTTTCACTATGTTGGCCAGGCTGTTCTTGAACTCCCGACCTCAGGTAATTCGCTGGCCTTGGCCTCCCAAAGTATAGGGATTACAGGCATGAGCCACCGCAACTGGCCGCTATTACTTCAGTGGCAAAACTGCAATTACTCGTGTAGCAACCTGATATCTGTGGCATGAAATGTCCCCTCATCTGTTTGGAGAGGGGGCCTTCCTCTCTATGTACGAGGTTTCAAAGCCAGGGGTCCTTCTCTTACTATCACCCTGCCTCCCTGGTCCCCTTTGTTGCTATCACCCTGCCTCTCTGGGTAGTGTTCTATCATGTCTGTGTTTCCTGCTGCCCCGTGGGGCTAGCCCCCAGCTGTGTGGCATGAACAGGTGACCTGTCCATTTCTGTTTTCCTGGGGGAAGGGAGGTCCGTGAAGCCCAGGTGCCCAACAGAACTGATTTTCCTTCCTCCTCCCACCACTTCCACTCCTGTTCCTACCCTTCCACAGACTGTGGCTTCCAGGGCACCTGGGGAGCTGGTTGGAGCTCCAGGCACACCAAGGAAGCTCTTCTTAGAACCAAGCCTCCAGACCTTCTACTCCTAAGACGGTCACTTGGCCTGCCTGGGCCTCTTCCCTATACTCTTTCCCCTCTGACTTCAGCTGCTCCCCACAGCCCTTCCCTGGTCTAAGGCAGGCATACAGCTGAGTTAGGCCAGTCCCTTAAGTCCTGACTCCTTTGCATCAGAGGGCGGGGCAAGCTGAAGTGTAGTCAGCGGGGACCCTGGCTTGGCCGTGGTCTGACTGGGAGTCTTAAACACTGGTCCCAGGTGGCATCTGTGATGTGAAAAGCTGCAAAGTAGCAGAGGCCAAGAGAGTGCCTAAGAGGTACTGGGGAAGGCAGCAGTGGCAGTGGGAGGCATGGTATTGCTCAGAAAAGCAGGCTGGGCACCGTTCATAGCTGGTTCATAGCTGTAGTCCCAGCACTTTGGGCGGCTGAGGCGGGCAAATCACTTGAGGTCAGGAGTTCGAGACCATCCTGGCCAATATGGCTAAACCCTGTCTGTATAAAAAATATAAAAATTAGGCCGGGTGCAGTGGCTCACGCCTGTAATCCCAGCACTTCAGGAGGCCGAGGTGGGCAAATCACTTGAGGTCAGGAGTTTGAGACCATCCTGGCCAACATGGTGAAACCCTATCTTTACAAAAAATACAAAAATTAGCTGGGTGTAGTGGCACATGCCTGTAGTCCCAGCTACTTGGGAGGCTGAGGCAGGAAAATCGCTTGAACCCAAGAGGTGGAGGCTGCAGTGAGCCTGGGCAACAGAGTGAGACTCTGTCTCAAAAAAAAAAAAAAAAAAAAAAAAAGGAAAAGGAAACACAGGCCTTCTGCACACCTGTCTGTCCTTCTGTGTTGAGCCGTGCTGCCCCAGGGCTGCTCAGGACCTACCAGGTGATTCCAGGTGGGGGTTCATCTTTTTTGTTACACATGCCGACCCAGAGCCACCCCCAGGTCAGTTCTTTAGTCCACCTGCCATTTGTCTGTGAAGTTGTGTGTAAGACGGAGTCTCGCTCTGTCGCCCAGGCTGAAGTGCAGTGGCACAATCTCGGCTCACTGCAAGCTCGGCCTCCCAGGTTCAGGCCATTCTCCTGCCTCAGCCTCCCGAGTAGCTGGGACTGCAGGTGCCCGCCACCACGCCTGGCTAATTTTCTTGTATTTTTTAGTAGAGACGGGGTTTCACCATATTAGCTAGGATGGTCTCTATCTCCTGACCTTGAACAGCACTAATTTCTTATTTGACAAAGAGTGAGCTCCTAGCCTGCACCAGGCTCTGTTCTAGAAATCTGGAGTAGAGTAGCGATCAAGACAGGCAAGGCTCTTGTCCTCACGGCACTCACAGAGCAGTAGAGCAGAAAGACAAGAAACAAGTAACCAAGAAATACAGTATTTAGAATGATGCGGTATGAGGTCATCGGGGGTGACACCTTTCTGTTTGTGAAGCTGCTAGATAAACTGTGATTTCGTTATAGAAGGTGGTGGCCCTGTGATCTGCTTGTACCAGGCTCTGGGAGGGAGGCAAGGGGAGGGGCCAGCCCTCCCCTGTGTAAATATGTCACATTTATGGAGCCATATAGGTATACCCAGTCATTCTCTCACTAACCCTTCAATTCGTTTCCTAGGCTGCCATAACAAAGTACCACAAAGTGAGTGCCTAAAACCACAGAAATTTATTCTCTCACACTTCTGCAGGCTATAAGTCCAAAATTAAGGTGTCTGTAGGGCTACATTCCCCCTGAAGTCCCTAGGGGCGGGTCCTTCCTTGCCTTCTCTGGCTTCTAGTGGTGGCCGGCAGTG
The DNA here is from genome assembly GCF_047675955.1 of Chlorocebus sabaeus. NCBI lineage: Eukaryota > Metazoa > Chordata > Mammalia > Primates > Cercopithecidae > Chlorocebus > Chlorocebus sabaeus. Next base: position 118,792,873 of record NC_132914.1, on the reverse strand, counting down.
CTTAGTTCTCCTTGGCTTGTAGTTGCGTCACTCTGATCTCTGTCTCAAAAGAAAAACAAAAAATTTCCCCCAGGCTAGTTATTCTTTGTTTTTTGATACTTTGACACATGCAAAATAACATTTTCAGGGTCTTAAGGTATAATTTTGTAAATTACTATATTCTCATAATTAAATATGATTAAACATTATTTAAATTGGTATCCCTTTTTTACAAAATAGGATTGCTATCTAATCTTTTTATAAATTTTTTATTTTAATTAATTAATTTATTTTGAGACAGAGTCTCACTCTGTCGCCCAGGCTGGAGTGCAGTGGCATGATCTCGGCTGACTGCAAGCTCTGCCTCCCAGGTTCACACCATTCTCCTGCCTCAGCCTCCCGAGTAGCTGGGCACCCGCTACCACACCTGGCTAATTTTTTGTATTTTTAGTAGAGATGGGGTTTCACTGTGTTAGCCAGGATGGTCTCGATCTCCTGACTTCGTGATCTGCCCGCCTCGGCCTCCCAAAGTGCTGGGATTACAGGCGTGAGCCACCACGCCCAGCAATTTTTTATTTTTTAAGACAGTCTCACTCTGTCACCTAGGCTGGAGTCCAGTGGCACAGCCATTGCTCACTGTAGCCTCTGCCTTCCAGACTCAAGTGATCCTCCCAAGTAGCTGGGACTACTGGTGTCTGCCAACATGCACAGCTAATTTTTAAATTTTTTGTAGAGATGGGATCTTGACATGTTGTCCAGGTTGGTCTTGAACTCCTGGGCTCAAGTGATCCTCCTGCCCTGGCTTCCCAAAGTTTTGGGGTTACAGGTGTGAGTCACCACACCCTGCCTACTCTTGCATTCATCAAATATTTGAGTGCCACATGAATCCCAGATCCAGATGTTCTTTTGTTTTTCTTGGTCCACATTTGGACTAAGATTGAAAATAATAACTTGTGGATTAATATCTGTGTACATGTGAGACAGATATATATACCTGGGATTAAATGAGAGTGTAAAGTTGTTATTTAAAGTATGTTACAGGCCCTGACGTGGTGGCTCACACCTGTAACCCCAGCACTTGGGGAAGCTGAGGCAGGAGGATCACCTGAGGTCAGGAGTTCTAGACCACCCTGGCCAACATGGTAAAACCCTGTCTCTACTGAAAATACAAAAATTAGCCAGGTGTGGTGGTGGACGCCTGTAATCCCAGCTACTTGGGGGGCTGAGGCAGGAGAATTGCTTGAACCCGGGAGGCAGAGGTTGCAGTGAGCCGAGATTGTGCCATCGCACTCCAGCCTGGGGGACAAGAGCAAGAATTTTTCTTAAAAAAAAAAAAAAAGTGTGTTGCAAAGGGCAAGTATCATGATATATACAAGGCATACATTTATTTGGAAACTCTCCCAGATTACTTGCCGTCTCTGAGACTCTCCATTTTAAAAAAGTAAAAAAGTTTTATTGAGATATAAGTCACAGACCACACAATTCATTTCCCCCACACTTTTTTTTTTTTTAAATTTTTAAATTTTTTTTATTTTTTATTTTTTTTGAGACGGAGTCTCGCTCTGTTGCCCAGGCTGGAGTGCAGTGGCCGGATCTCAGCTCACTGCAAGCTCCGCCTCCCGGGTTCACGCCATTTTCCTGCCTCAGCCTCCCGAGTAGCTGGGACTACAGGTGTCCGCCACCTCGCCCGGCTAGTTTTTTGTATTGAGACAGGGTTTCACCGTGTTAGCCAGGATGGTCTCGATCTCCTGACCTCGTGATCTGCCCATCTCAGCCTCCCAAAGTGCTGGGATTACAGGCTTGAGCCACTGCACCCGGCCTTTTTTTTTTTTTGAGACAGGGTCTGGCTCTTGTTGCCCAAGCTGGAGTGCAGTGGCACGATCATGGCTCACTGCACCCTCAACCTCTGACGCCCAAGCAGTCCTCCCACTTCAGCCTTCGGAGTAGCTGGGACCACTGGTGTGGGTCACGATGCTTCGCCAATTTGTGTGTGTGTGTGTGGAGCTGGGGTGTCACTATATTACCCAGGCTGGTCTCAAACTTCTAGGGCCAAGCGCTCCTTCCAGCTCTGTCTCCCAAAGTGTTGGGATTACAGGTGTGAGCCACCACGGCCGGCCACGATTCACTTGTTTTTAGTATATTTACAGAGTTGTGCAGCCATTATGAAAGTCAGTTTTAGAACTTTTTCATCATTCCCCAGAAGAACCCCGCACCCATTTGTATCTTGAATATGTTGTAGGGTCCTAAGCAGTCCATTCATTGGGACTAGCCAGCAACGATTTAACTGGCTGTGATGCTGGGCAAGTCCCTAAACTTCCCAGCTCCTCACATTCTCCACCTGTAGTTACAGATGAAACTGACCCACTCGGTAACACTACCCACCTGTAGGTGCTCCGCGTGCGTGTGAAGTGCATGAACTCAGTTATGTCTCAGGAGAGTTCCTGGGCTGGCTACTTTTTCCCCATGTTATAGATGAAGAAACTGATTCCCAGAGAAGCCAAGAGCCCAAGGCACAGGCTGGAGGCTCCACTGGGAGCCGAACCTTCTAGATTGTTAAAATCTAGTGTGTGGGTGGGGGTAGCTGAGCTTGGCCTTCAGTGCTGACTTACAGGACTCTGGGGTGGTGATTTTAGTGGTCTTTATCCTGTTTGCTACCTGCCCAGCAGACCCCTTTGCACAGGGAGCTTTGCAGACATAACCTTGAGGAAGATTAGGGAGGAGAGGTGGGTGGAGGTGGGAGGCTGGGCAGAGAGCCGGGAGGGTACCAGGGTTCTTTTTTTTTTTTTCCCCTTTTGAGACAGAGTCTTGCTCTCTCGTCTAGGCTGGAGTGCAGTGGCGCCATCGCCGATCACTGCAAGCTCCGCCTCCCGGGTTCACGCCATTCTTCTGCGTCAGACTCAGGATTACAGGCGCCTGCCACCACGCCTGGCTAATTTTTTGTATATTTTAGTAGAGATGGGGGTTTCACCGTGTTAGCCAGGATGGTCTCGATCTCCTGATCTCATGATCCACCCGCCTCAGCCTCCCAAAGTACTGGGATTACAAGTGTGAGCCACTGTGCCCAGCTGGTACCGGGGTTCTAACAGGAGGGTTTCTGCTAGGTGGGCCTTCTGGAAAGTCTGAGTGGCGCCCACCTATTCCAGGCACCTGGGTAAGGAAGGCGCTAGCCTTGCCAAGATCAAGGCCAGAATATCCAGCGAAGAACGGGGATGCCCCCTGGTGGATCTGCACTCCAGACGCTAAAACAAAAACTGTTTTCCCCTGGATCCGCTGCTTCCCAGGGTCCATGGGAGGGGCCTGGCCACTGGCGTGGTCTGGAATCGTTTTTTTTGTTTTGTTTTTTTTTTTTAAATTAAGACAGAGTCTCACCCTGTCGCCCAGGCTGGAGTGCAGTGGCACGACCTCAGCTCACTGCAACCTCCCATCTCCTGGGTTCAAGCAATTCTCCTACCTCAGCCGCCCCGAGCAGCTGGGATTACATATGTGTGCCACCATACCTGGCTAATTTTTGTATTTTTAGTAGACATAGGGTTTTGCCATGTTGGCCAGGTTGGTCTTGAACTCCTGACCTCAGGTGATCCACCCACCTTGGCCTCCAAAAGTGCTGGGATTACAGGCATGAGCTACCACACTTGGCCAGGTCTGGGGTCATTTTTCTTTTCTTTTTTTTTTTTTTGAGACGGAGTCTTGCTCTGTCGCCCGAGCTGGAGTGCAGTGGCCGGATCTCAGCTCACTGCAAGCTCCGCCTCCCGGGTTTACGCCATTCTCCTGCCTCAGCCTCCCGAGTAGCTAGGACTACAGGCACCAGCCACCTCGCCTGGCTAGCTTTTTTTTGTATTTCTTGGTAGAGATGGGGTTTCACCATGTTAGCCAGGATGGTCTCGAACTCCTGACCTCGTGATCCGCCCGTCTCGGCCTCCCAAAGTGCTGGGATTACAGGCTTGAGCCACCGCGCCCGGCCAAGGGGTCATTTTTCAACTTTAGCATGTGATCAAGATTCAGTATTTGGGGGATGGGAGAGGAACCCGGGCATTAGAATGAATTAGATTCAAATCCCAGCTCTGCCGCTTACCAATTGGGTATTCCTGGTCGAGTTAGTTGTCCAAGCCTCAGCTTCTCCTCCATTAAATGGGTTTAATTGAAGTTCTGCTTCACAGAGCTGTGACACGATGAACCTAACCAAGATAACGTATGTAGAGAACCCGTCTGTGCTGACACGCATAGTAAATGGTAATGGTTGTAATTGGTAGAAAAAGTCTGCTCTGGGGAGCTTGAGCCAGTTGCTTTATCTGTGGGCCTTGGTCTCCCCATTTGTAAAACAGAGACTTTTTTTTTTTTTGAGATGGAGTCTTGCTCTGTCGCCCAGACTGGAGTGCAATGGCGCGATCTGTGCTCACTGCAACCTCTGCCTCCCACGTTCAAGCGATTCTCCCACCTCAGCCTCCTGAGTAGCTGGAACTACAGGCACCTGCCACCATGCCCGGCTAATTTTTGTATTCTTAGTAGAGACGGGGTTTCGCCATGTTGGCCAGGATGATCTTGAACTCCTGACCTCAAGTGATCCGCCCACCTCGGCCTCCCAAAGTGCTGGTATTACAGGCATGAGCCACTGCAACTGGCCTAGATTTTGTTTTTCCCTATAAGAACTTAAGTTTTGAGGGGTTTTCCATTTTTTTTAACAGAGGGAGAAAATCAAAAAGATACTATTTTGTGATATGAAAACTATATGAAACCCAAATTCTCAGATCCATTTACAAAGTTTTCCTGGTGCACGGCCACAGGCATTAGTTCACATATTGTATAGGGCTGGCTCAGTGCTACAACGGCAGAGCTAAGTAGTTGCAACACAGACCAAATGGCCTGAAAACCCTTAAGTATTTACTCTCTGGCATTTAACAGAGAACGTATGCTGGCCCTTGAACTAGACAGAACTCTCATGGAACTTAGATGTTGATATGGGTAATAGTCTCATCCCGTTCACTGAACCTGCCCTCTAACAGGCCCATGGTCAATATTTGTTGAATAAATAAACATAGCCTTTCATGTGGTCAGAACTGAAAAATAAAAGTAATCCTGTGTAATCCCAGCACTTAGAAAAGCAGAGGTGGGACGATGGTGCTTGAGCCTGGGAGTTTGAGACCAGCCTGGGGAACATAGCAAGATTCCATTCTTTTTTTTTTTTTTTTTTTTTTTTTTTTTGAGACAGGGTCTTGCTGTGTCACCCAGGCTGGAGTGCAATGGTACGATCATGGCTCACTGCAGCTTCAACCTCCCTGGCTCAAGGGATCCTCCAGCCTCAGCCTCCCAAATAGCTGGGAGTACAGTGGGGCACCACCACATCCAACTAGGTTTTCACTTTTTGTAGAGACAGGGTTTTGGTTTTCTTTGTTTGGTTGGTTGGTGTTTGAGACGAAGTCTCACTCTGTTGCCCAGGATGGAGTATAGTGGCATGATCTCCGCTCACTGCAACCTCTGCCTGCTGGGTTCAAGTGATTCTCCTGCCTCAGCCGCCTGAGTAGCTGGAATGATTGGCATGCACCACCACACCCGGCTCATTTTTGTATTTTTAGTAGAGACTTAGCCAGGTGTGGTAGCACATGCCTGTAATCCCAGCTACTTGGGAGGCTGAGGCATGAGACTTGCTTAAACCTGGGAGGCGAAAGTTGCAGTGAGCCGAGATCACGCCACTACACTCTAGCCTGGGTGACAGAGTGAAAAAAAAAAAGTTAAAAAATTCTTCTGGGTAACACAAGGATAGGCAGTAGGCTGGATTTGGCCCTTGGGCTGTCATCATATGGTGGCCTTTGGTTGGTTTAACCTGTAACCTGTCGAGGTGGCTGTGAACAAATGTGGTCACTGGCTTCTTGGGATTTTCTTGTTTGTTTATATATGTCTTTCCTTTTCTTTCTGTCTGTGTTTTTTTTTTTTTTTTTTTTTTTTTTTTAAGACAGTCTTGCTCTGTGGCCCAGGCTGGAGTGCAGTGGCGCCATCTCAGCTCACTGCAACAACCTCTGTCTCCTGGGTTCAAACAAACTTCCTGCCTCAGTTTCTCGAGTAGCTGGGACTATAGGCGTGAGCCACCATACCTGGCTATTTTTTGTATTTTTAGTAGAAACATGGTTTCACTATGTTGACCAGTCTGGTCTCGAACTCCTGACCTCAGGTGATCCACCCTCCTCGGCCCTCCAAAGTGCTGGGATTACAGGCATGAGCCACCATGTCTGGCTGTCTTCGGATTTTTAGTAGAGAGAGGGTTTCACCATGTTGACCAGCCTGGTCTTAAACTCCTGACCTCAGGTGATCCATCTGCCTCGGCCTCCCAAAGTGCTGGGATTACAAGCTTGAGCCACCACACCCAGCCACCCAGGCCCCGTTAGGTAACTTTTGAGGTCATCGTGGACTGGCGTGGAGGCCGTGGTGGTGCAGGGAAGCGGGTGAGTGGGAGACAGATCCAGGAAGGAAAGCCGACAGGGCGAGGTAATTGAACAGACGAAGAAGAGGGGTGAGGACTGTAGGGAACCGTGGAGGAGCAGCTTTTGTTTAGTGAGGGGCTCCCATGAAGGATCTGGAGCCTTAAGCCTGCAGGAACAACCAGCGTGTGGCTTCTGCCCCCAGGGAGTCGGCGGCTTGTGGACGTGATGGATGTGAACACCCAGAAGGGCACAGAGATGAGCATGTCCCAGTTTGTGCGTTACTACGAGACGCCTGAGGCCCAGCGGGACAAGCTGTACAACGTCATCAGCCTAGAGTTCAGCCACACCAAGCTGGAGCACTTGGTCAAGCGTCCGACTGTGGTAGGTCCGGGGCCCAAGTACCCTCCCCAGATACCTTCTACCTCATCTCCTTCCCGATACCTTCTACCTCATCTCTTTCCCTGTCCCCCTGCCACCTGGGCTGTGCCTTGCAAAAAGGCTCATGTGGGTGTGGCTGACTGGGCTTGGCAGGCATAGGGGTGACTAAGGTTGGTAACATGGTTTGTAGAGACAGGGATCTTGCTGTGTTGCCCAGGCTGGCCTTGAACTCCTGGGTTCAAGTGATCCTCTCACCTTAGCCTCCCAAAGCGCTTGGATTAGAGGTATAAGCTACCATGCCTGACCCCCAGCAACTCTTTCATTTCCTGTTGAAGAGACTCAGTTTTCCCTTCTACAAAGTGGGGGTCCTATCATCCCTGCCCTTCTTTCCTCCCATGTTGGGACTATGGAGCTCACACTGGCGGGCCCGAGGGCTCCCCAGGGAGAAGGGGTGTTTGTGTCTGGCTTGGCAGTGGAGAAATGCAGTGCTGACGTTGGTCTGGCTTTCAGGTAGACCTGGTGGACTGGGTGGACAACATGTGGCCCCAGCATCTGAAGGAGAAGCAGACAGAAGCCACGAATGCCATTGCAGAGATGAAGTATCCGAAAGTGAAGAAGTAAGACCGCCTGGCTGCTGGCCAGAGCTGGGAGGGGTGACCCCCAGACTTGGGGAGGTGGGAGGGAGGCTCCTGGCCATCAATGAAGGCTTGAACGTCACGACTGCTCCTGTTCAGAACTGAAGGACTGTGCCCGTGGGGGCACAGCTGGGACAGGAGGGACAGGGTCCTTCGCGTGTGCCCATTGGCTGCAGGGGCTCTGATCTCTGCTCTGGGACCAGCTCCCCTGGGGATCTGTGATCTGAGGAGGAGTGATGACAGACACCTCTGCATCGGTGTGTGTGTCTGTACGCAAGGGCACAACTGTGCATGCTTTCGTGCACTCTCTCCGTGAGACTGTGTCCTGGGAGTGGGCATTTTTGGGGAACCTGCCCACATTGGATGCTTTGGTTTTGGTGAGCAATGGGGAAAGACCTGGTGTTCTTTTCTTCCTTGGTGTTGAGACCTTGGAGCTCGTACCCAAAAGAACCTTTCCCAAACTTAGTCCAGGGGCCACCTACTCACCTGACACACCTTAGACGGTGCCCTCTGAGCAGGAGGTTGACTCTGGGTGGAGAAGTTTACCACGGTTTGTTTGTTTATTTATTTATTTACTTTCTGAGACAGAGTCTTGCTCTGTCTCCCAGGCTGGGGTGCAGATGTCAGCTCACTGCAACCTTCGCCTCCTGGGTTCAAGCAATTCTCCTGCCTCAGCCTCCTGAGTACAGGTGTGAGTCATGGCGCCCGGCCGACCACGGTTTAATAGCAAAGATATCACAACATGTGGCATGACCAGCAAGTCCTGAGACTGATTACTTAACATGGGCTGTAGCATCTTTGAGCCCCTCCATGTTCAAGGACTTGAGTAACAGAACTTTTGGGAGAGGAAGTCACCTTTGGGGCTTCCAGCTCTGTTTCCAACTCTGAAAGGGGAAAGAGGCCAGGTGTGGTGGCTCACACCTGTAATCCCAGCACTTTGAGACCAGCCTGACCAACATGGTGAAACCCCGTCTCTACCTAAAATACAAAAATTGGCCGGGTGTGGTGGCGCATGCCTGTAATTCCAGCTACTCAGGAGGCTGAGGCAGGAGAATCTCTTGAACCTGGGAGGTGAAGCTTGCAGTGATCGAGCCATTGCACTCCAGTTTGGGCGACAGAGCGAGACTCTGTCTCAAAAAAAAAAAAAAAAAGGCCGGGCGCGGTGGCTCAAGCCTGTAATCCCAGCACTTTGGGAGGCCGAGACGGGCGGATCACGAGGTCAGGAGATCGAGACCATCCTGGCTAACACGGTGAAACCCTGTCTCTACTAAAAAAATACAAAAAACTAGCCGGGCGTGGTGGCCGCGCCTGTAGTCCCAGCTACTCGGGAGGCTGAGGCAGGAGAATGGCGTAAACCCGGGAGGCGGAGCTTGCAGTGAGCTCAGATCCGGCCACTGCACTCCAGCCTGGGCGACAGAGCCAGACTCCGTCTCAAAAAAAAAAAACAAAAAACAAACAAAAAACAAAAAAGGGGGAAGGGGACACAAGCTGTCCCAGGCAGAGCGATTGCTTTGGGCTTCCTCAAAGAGCTGGCGCTGGCGGCCTGAATCCATTAGCATCTCTCTGTTCAGCTCTACTGCCAGGAATGCCCCCAGGAGCTTCAAGGCTGTGAACTTTTCATTCACTCAGCCCTTAATTCAGTGCATAGTGAGTGCAGACTCCGTGCCAGACTTTGTAAGGGAGGCCAGCAAGCTGGCCCTTGGGCTTCTCAAGGTTTTGCTTTCAAGCTCCCTCTCTCTCTCTTTCTTTAATTACTTTGTAGGCATTTTTCCTCCCCTTCAAGCTGAAGCTCCATCTACGCCTTGGATCTGGGCTGCATCAAAGGCAGAGACTGGGCTCGAGGTGGGGAGGGAGCAGGACTTGTTTTCAGTTCCATTCTGTTTGGATTCAGTTGCAGCAAAATTGACAGAGCTCCTGGGATGGGGAAGTAAAAAGATGAACAAGACTACAAGCCCCTACCCTCTGGAGAACGTGCTGTGCCTGAGGGGCCTGAGGTGCAGCTCCAGTCGTGGGAGGGGAACAGGGACTAGAGGAATCCCATTTGGCTGGTGTCATCATGGGACATTCCCTTCTTGGAGGGGACGTTCTGCCTGAGCTTCAAATGACAGAGGAGGCCAGGTGTGGTGGCTCACATCTGTAATCCCAGCACTTTGCGAGGCCAAGAGGGGGCAAATCACCTGGGGTCAGGAGTTCGAGACCAGCTTGGCCAACATGGCGAAACCCCATCTCTACAAAAAAAAAAATTAGCCAGGCGTGGTGGTGGGTGCCTGTAGTCCCAGCTGCAGGAGGCAGGAAAATTGCTTGAACCTGGGAGGTGGAGGTTACAGTGAGCTGAGATGGCATCACTGCACTCTAGTCTGGGTGACAGAACAAGACTCCGTCTCAAAAAAAAAAAAAAAAAGACAAAAAGGCCAGGTGTGGTGGCTCATGCCTGTAATCCCAGCACTTTGAGAGTCTAAGGTGGGCGGATCATGAGGTCAGGAGATTGAGACCATCCTGGCTAACACGGTGAAACCCTATCTCTACTAAAAAAAAAAAAAAAAAAAATTAGCTCGGCGTGGTGGCAGGCGCCTGCAGTCCCAGCTACTTGGGAGGCTGAGGCAGGAGAATGGTGTGAACCCAGGAGGCGGAGCTTGCAGTGAGCTGAGAATGTGCCACTGCACTCCAGCCTGGGCGACAGAGCGAGACTCCGTCTCAAAAAAAAAAAAAAAAAGGCAAAAAAACAAATGACAGAGGAGATGGGAGAGAAGTGAAAAGGACCCCGAGAAAAGGCTGTGGGACTCAGATTATTAGTTGGAGGCAGATGATGGCTCATTGATGGATTGAGCTGATGGTTCATTGATTGGTTGATTGATTGATTGACTCATTCAGCACCTGTGTCTTGAGCTCCTGATTGGTGCTGAGTACTGGTGTTTATAGTGGGGAGAAAACCAGAAGAGCTTCCTGCTCTCCTGGAGCCCACACAGTGTATGGGGAAGACAGATGTAAATCCAGTAATCACAGAAGCAGATGGGAACTTGCAGCTGCAATGAGGCCCGCAGTGCCCCAGAGCTGGTACTAGGGGAGGAGATTCACCCACTCAAGGTGGTCGGGGAAGGTGTTCTGAGCTAGGGTCTGAAGACTGAGCAGGGGTACTTAGGTGAAGAAGGCTGGGAGGCCTTTCCTGGCTGTGTGTAGTTGACTTGGGATGGTGGGGAAGGGCAGGGGACCTGTGGAAGGAAGGCCAGTGGGGCTGGAACAGAGGCAGTGAATGCAGGGTGGGTGCGGGGTGGGCCAGGCAGAACAGAGGGGCTGCATTTCCTGTAAGAACAGCTGGAATCCTCTCCAAGATTTTGAGCAGAGAGAAATGTGTTCAGGTTTGCATTCTGCAGGTCCTCCTGTTGCTATGGGGACTGGAGGGTGTGGGGGCACGTGAATATGAGGAGGCCACGGCATGGTGTGGAATTGGGAGTGACGGGCAGGGAGAGGGGAGGGGATGAGGGTCCAACCGGACATGGATTTAGGAATGCAAAAGAGACTGCATTGGGTGATATAGGTTTCAGTTTCATAATTAATGCCTACCTTGCCTTCCTGAGATACTCAGCATATTCTGTACTTTATTGAAAGATTCCTTTAAATAGTAAGCTCTATTAATAGATTTAGGATCCTATCTAATTACCAAAAAAAAAAAAAAATGGGGCTCTCACACTCCCAGTTTTTTTTTAACGGTTGTCTGTCGCCGTGCACACACTGCCAGTTTTCTAGGACCATTTGTCTTGGGGTTGAATTGTGTGGCAAATAGATCTACAGATCTATTCGATGGCCGTCAGTGGCCATGGGAACTGGTTAGAGGATTTGAACCTCGTTAGGAAGGAAATTGTCATCTTGGAAATAGTTCATTTGTTTTGCTGAAAAGAATACCGATTTCAGTTAATAAGCAGGGTAAAAAATCCCACCATTATGAAGTCCTCCGGGATCATAGAACAGTTCCGTGGAATTTAATTAAAATGACATTGTTTCTAGAAATCACGGAGCTTTCATGCTGGAGGCCCTGAAGGGTAGAGATGGCTGTCAGCAGGGAAGGACTGCAGTAGGGAAGAGAGAGGTGACACAGACACACGACTGCTTCCCCACCCGGGAAGGACTTTTGGTGATGGGCTTAGGATTTTATTTATTTATTTATTTTTATTTTTTTTAGAGGGAGTCTCACTCTGTCGCCCAGACTGGAGTGCGGTGGCACGATCTCGGCTCACTGCAACCTCTGCCTTGCCTCTGGGGTTCAAGCGATCCTCCTACCTCAGCCTCCCAAGTAGCGGGGATTACAGGCGTCTGCCACCACACCCAGCTAATTTTTGTATTTTCAGTAGAGTCAGGGTTTCACCATGTTGGCCAGGCTGGTCTCAAACTCCTGACCTCAGATGATCTGCCCGCCTTGGCCTCCCAAATGCTGGGATTACAGGTGTGAGCCACCACACCTGGCCGTTTTTTTTTTTTTTGGGGGGGGACGGAGACTAACTGTGTTGCCCAGATTGGAGTGCAGTGGTGCAATCTCAGCTCACTGCAACCTCCGCCTCCTGGGTTCAAGCAATTCTCCTGCCTCAGCCTCCCGAGTAGCTGGGACTACAGGTGTGTACCACCACACCTGGCTAATGTTGTATTTTTAGTAGAGACGGGGTTTCACCATGTTGGCCAGACTGGTCTTGAACTCCTGACCTCAGGTGATCCACCAGCCTTGGCTTCCCAAAGTGCTGGGATTACAGGTGTGAGCCACCATGCCTGGCCAGGAATCTTTTTGTTTACTTGTTTTTTATTTTTTAGAGACAGAGTCTTGCTTTGTTGCCCAGGCTGCAGTGCAGTGCATAATCCTAGCTTACTGCAGCCTCAGACTCCCAGGACTCCTCCTACCTCAGCCCCCTGAGTAGCTAGGACTATAGGTGTGTACCCGGCTTTTTTTTTTTTTTTTTTTTTTTCCGAGACAGGGTCTCTCTCTGTTGCCCAGGCTGGAGTGCAGTGGCGCGTTTGTGGGTCGCTGCAACTTCCTCCTCCCAGGCTCAAGCAGTCCTCCCCTCTCAGCCTCTCGAGCAGCTGAGACCATAGGCACACACTACCACGCCTGGCTAATTTAGTTAGATATGGGGTTTTGCCATGTTGCCCAAGCTGGTCTTGATCTCCTGGACTCAAGTGGTCCACCCACCTTGGCCTCCCAAAGTGCTGGGATTACAGAATGGGGTGTGCCACTACTCCTGGCCTAATTTTGTGTGGTGTTTTTTAGACGGAGTTTTGCTGTCGCCAGGCTGGACTGCAGTGGCATGATCTCGACTCACTGCAACCTCCGATTCCCTGGTTAAGTGATTCTCCTGCCTAAGCCTCCTGAGTAGCCGGGATTACAGGCACACGCCACCATGCCCAGCTACTTTTCGTATTTTTAGTAGAGATGGGGTTTCACCATGTTGGCCAGGATGGTCTCGATCTCCTGAACTCGTGAACTGCCCACCTTGGCCTCCCAAAGTGCTAGGATTACAGGCATGAGCCACCGTGCCTGGCTGATATTTTTAAAAATTAAAAAATTTTTTTTTTAATTTGTAGAGATGGCAGTGGGGGGATCTCTCTGTGTTGCCCAGGCTGGTCTTGAACTCCTGGCCTCAAGTGATCCAGATTGTTGCCAAATATGGATGTGAGCCACTGTGCCCAGATGGCTTAGGATTCAATGTTTTTCTTTTCTTTTCTTTTTCTTTTTTTTTTTTTTTGTTTTTGAGAAAGAGTTTCACTCTGTCACCCAGGCTGGAGTGCAGTGGTGAGATCTCAGCTTACTGTAACCTCCACCTCTGGGGTTCAAGTGATTCTCCTGTATCAGCCTCCCAAGTAGCTGGGATTACAGGCTCCTGCCATTACACCCAGCTAATTTTTATGTTTTTGGTAGAGACAGGGGTTTCACCATGTTGGCCAGGCTGGTCTCAAACTTCTGACCTCAAGTGATCCACCTGCCTCAGCCTCCCAAAGTGCTGGGATTATAGGTGTGACCCAGTGCGCCCAGCCTCAGTGATTTTCAGCTGAGATACTTAAAAAGGGGTAGGAGTGATAGGAGTCGAGTGGGGGTAGTTGCACCTTCACGGAGACAGAAGATTTGCAAGGAGTTATGTTATTCCATTAGTTCTCTTATGTGCAAGACATGATTCTATGTAGTAGTGGGTGGACTTCAGTGCATAAAGCCACGTCCCATTCTCGTGGAGCATACATTGTGGTGGGAAAAGAGACAGGAAAGCAAATGAGGGCATAATTTAGGAGGTGTAATGGTCATGGAGAAACATAAGGCAGGAAAAAGGATTGGGCTGAATGAATGCTGAAGACAAGGTGCATCTCTGCCAATGACCTTTTTCTTCATCTGTACCCTGCAGAAATGCATTGGATGTATAGAACCATTTGTCTCGGAAAATTCCTTATAACCATATAGACAATGACTGTTATTTGGGAGTATTCCTGCATTAGTTGCTTATTGCTGCATAATTATTCTAAAACTTCAGAGCTTAAGAAAACTTTTAGCAGCTTAAAACATCAAACCTTATCTCACAGTTTCTGTGGTTCAGGAATCCGGGAACAACCGAGCTGGGTGGTTCTGGCTCAGGGTTTTATGAGCTTGGGTCAAGATGTAGGCCTTGGCCGTGTGTGGTGGCTGCTGTAATCACAGCACTTTGGATGGCCAAGACGGGTGGAGCGCTTGAGCCCAGGAGTTCAAGACCAGCGTGGGCAACATAGTGAGAAATGTTGTGGTGGGGCAATGATGTAGGCCTGGGCTGCAGTCAGCTGAAGGCTCTATGGGCTGGAAGATCTGCTTCCAAGGTGGCGCATCCCCATGGCTGTTGGCAGGAGGCCTCAGCTCCTTGCCACATATAGCTCTCCATAGGGCTGCTTGAGTGTCCTCATGACATGGCAGTGGGTTCCCCACAGTGAATGGTTCAAAAAACACCAAGGAGGAAGCCACAGTGCCTTTTATGACCTAATTTTGAAAGTCACATATTGTTTGCTCCTGCCATATTCTGTTAATTAAAAGTAAATCACTAAGTCCAGCTCATACTCAAGGGGAGGAGAATTTAGCTGTGCCTCTCTAAGGGAGGTATATCAAAGCATTTGTAGACATGTTTCAAAGCCTCCACAGTTCCCTAGTTCTATGACACGGGCTCACCATTTTCATTTAGCCCTGTTGGGTTCTGTGATAGATTCCAGAAATGGATTAGTGAGTCTCCTTCCCTCCTTTGCTCCTGTAGAATACAGGGTTTGTAGAAATCAAGTTTCTTGGTGGGATGAAGATATGCTCTGGTCTGATAAGCAGTAAAGGAGCTCAAAAGCCCAGCAAAATGGGGACCCCACATAAAGCATAGGTTTGGCCCCCAGATAATTGATAGTGGAGTGGGTTCTCTTCCCCATGTACTTTCTGGGGGTGGCAGGAGGAACAGGGGAAATTGCTGGGAGTGAGAACCTGACACACAGAGAAGAGGAAACAGAGGCATTGGGCTGGGCACGTTTTGGCATTTTGGGGCCTCTGCTACTCTCTCACTCCAGCAAGCCTTTCTTTTCTTTTTTCTTTTATCCATAGGACTCTGCTTGATAAATACAATTTTCCTCCCTCCCTTCCTCCCTCCCTTCCTCCCTTCTTTCCTTCCTTCCTTCCTTTTTTTTTTTGAGATAGGGGCTGTCTCTGTTGCCAAGGCTTCAGTGCAGTGGCACAATCACAGCTCACTGCAGCCTCAGAGTCCTGGGCTCAAGGCATCCTCCTCCCTCAGCTTCTGGAGTAGCTGGGACTACAGGTGTATGCCACTACCCTTGGCTTATTTATTTATTTATTTATTTATCTATTTATTTGAGACGGAATCTCGCTCTGTCGCCCAGGCTGGAGTGCAGTGGCCGGATCTCAGCTCACTGCAAGCTCCGCCTCCCGGGTTTACACCATTCTCCTGCTTCAGCCTCCCGAGTAGCTGGGACTACAGGCGCCCGCCACCTCGCCCGGCCAGTTTTTTGTATTTTTTTTTTTTTTTTAGCCAGGATGGTCTCGATCTCCTGACCTCGTGATCCGCCCGTCTTGGCCTCCCAAAGTGCTGGGATTACAGGCTTGAGCCATTATTTATTTATTTATTTATTTAGAGCGGAGTTTTGCTCTTGTTGCCCAGGCTGGAGTGCGATGGCATGATCTCTGCTCACCGCAACCTCCACCTCCTGGGTTCAAGCGATTCTCCTGCCTCAGCCTCCCGAGTAGCTGGGATTACAGGCATGCGCCACCATGGCTGGCTAATTTTGTATTTTTAGTAGAGACAGGGTTTCTCCATGTTGGTCAGGCTGGTCTCGAACTCCCCACCTCAGGTGATCCACTTGCCTTGACCTCTCAAAGTACTGGGATTACAAACTGAAGTCACTGCACCTGGCCCATCCTCTTGAAGGAACTGTTTCTTCTTCTACAATGTAGGGGTCCTGCCATTTCTGCCCTGCCTTCTTCCCATGCTGTGGGGGAGACAGAGCCCACAGTGGATATGGAAGAGGGTTCACAGGTGGGCAATTGTCTATGTGGCTGCATTGGAATTCTGGCATCCTCTACTTTTTTTTTTTTTTTTTTTTTTGAGACAGAGTCTCACTGTGTTGCCCAGACTGGAGTGCCAGCGGTGTGATCTTGGCTCACTGCAATCTCTGCCTCCTGGGTTCCAGTGATTCTCCTGCCTCATCCTCCTGATTTAGCTGGGACTACAGGCATGCACCACCACACCTGGCTAATTTTTTGTGTTTTTTTAGTAGAGACAGGGTTTCACCATGTTGGCCAGGCTGGTCTTGAACTACTGACCTCAAGTGATCTGCCCACCTCGGCCTCCCAAAATGCTGGGATTGTAGGTGTCAGCCACCGCACCCGGCCCTCATCCTCTACTTTTCAATCAACCCTCCTTCACATCTGTATAGGGCTTTTATGTCTACATTGCACATTGACCTCAAGACCTACTCTTTCATCAGCCATGTTTGCTAGCATTATAAATGATCATCACTGTGTAATATGTCAGATAGGGAAACTGACCTGGCACAGGGAGGATCCTGTAGGCCATGCACTAGACCCCAGGCCTTTGGATTCCTGACTTTTTCTCTCAACTGCTCTACCTTTAAAAGAGGAACAAAGAAAGCCAGCATTCCTGTATGTATGGACCAAGGCACTGTGATTGACCCTTGACATGCATATCTCAATACTGGAGGCAGGGGTTACTATCCTCATTTTATAGACAAGGAAACTGAGGTTCATAGTGGTTCAATGCAGGTAATGGGTGAGTACAAGGTAGTAGGGTTAGGCGAGGTGCAGTGGCTCATGTCTGTAATCTCAGCACTTTAGGAGGTCCCGGTGGGTGGATTGCTTGAGGCCAGGAGTTCAAGACCAGTCTGGCCAACACAGCAAAACCCCGTCTGTACTAAAAATACAAAAATCAGCCGAGTATAGTGTTGTGGCCCTGGAGTGCTACTTGGGAAGCTGAGGCTTGAACTCGGGAGACGGAGGTTGCAGTGAGCTGAGATCATGCCACTGCGCTCCAGCTTGGGCAAAAGAGCAAGACTCTGTCTCAAGAAACAAGCAACAAAATGCATTAGGGGCTGGTGAGGCTTGTGGATAACTGAGAAATTCCTTTAAAAGTAAAAAAAAAAACCTGCTGGCCAAACCAAGTGCTTCTGGGGCCTGGTGCGGCCCATGAAGACACCAGTTAGAGGCCCCTGATTAGCGGGACTCTGAGTTCAGAAAGGTGGAAGACCAGTCCAATGTCACAGAGCCCAGTGGAGTAATTATAGGGTTGCTGCAGGGTGCTACGGTTACACAGATGAGTCGGATATGGTCCCTGCCATCAAGGAGCTGAGGCATTTGTGACTAAAAATATAATTATCTCATTTGGATAGCCTGGTCCAGCCATCAGGACTGGACCTAGCTCATTTAACACCACATCCTTTTCTTTTTTTCTCTTTTTCTCTCTTCCTCTCTTCCTTTCGTTCCTTTCCTTTCTTTCGAGAGGGTCTCCTATGTCACCCAGGCTGGAGTGCAGTGGCACAGTCATAATTCATGGCAGCCTCGACCTCGTGAGCTGAGGCAATCCTCCCACCCCAGCCTTGCTGGTAGCAGGGACTACAGGCGTGCACCATTATGTTGGTTATCTTAAGGGTGAAACGAGATCACGCATGTAAACAGCTATTATTATTATTAGCACTTGGTAATTAGAACCTGTTAATTAATATTGCTCAGTAGTCCCTGGGGCTGGGGTTTGGAGAAAGAATGGAGAGGCTGGAATCTGCCCCTGCAGAGGCCCTGAGACCATCACCAGCCCCCTTGTGGTTTGGAAGAAGGGTGTGGGACAGGCTGGGAGGAGGGTGGAGACTCTGGTGACCTGGAGAGTAGGACTTTTGATTTGAGCAGGATGACCAGGATGACCACCTGCAGCCGGAGGTTAGTGGTGGGGTTTGGCTGTAACCTCTGGACTCCTCCTAGAGTTGGGGTGTGTCAGGTAGACCTAATAGGGGGAAAGCCGAGGGACGGGGAGACAGGCTGCCTGGGTGAGCACTGCCTCTGATAGGCTGGAGACCCGAACTGGAGGCTGGACCCGAACTCGAGGCTGGAGTCACAAGCCTTCCTCTTCTTACCTGAAAACAGGAAGAATCCTGGAATGACTTTCTAGGGTGGTTGTGAAGTTTGGATTAAGTAATCCAGGTACCATAGTTTGGATGATGCGGTGAATATGTATTTTATCTCAAAGGATTCTCTCAACCATGCTATGATGTAGGGTACATAGTCACTAAGCCACCAGGCAGGGGAAGGGGCAGTAAAAGAACATCTTAGAATGCAGAGTTGAACTTCAGTGCCGAGCAGTGAGGATGCTGCTCAGAGAGGGGAAATGAATTGCCTAAGGTCACACAGCGCGTGGGCCTTGAGGTCAGAGCTGCTTCCCCCTTCTCAGCGCTGCCATACTCCGGATCCCACTCTCCCCCTCGGGTCCTTTCTATGGCTGTGTCTGGAGGGGCCCATCTTAGGAAGGTGGCTTTGCTGGCCGTCACCCGCTGTGGAACACGGGGCACAGGGGGTGGGGAGAGCCGGCCCTGCACCCCCACCGGCCGGGCGAGGGGCGTCTCCTGGTGCTGGCCCGCGCTGCTTCCCCGTCGCCCCGCGGCCTCCCTCCGCCTCCCTGGCGGCCCGGCGCCGCGGGTGTTCAGTTTCAGCGCGGGCATGAGCGCAGGCAGCGCCGGGCTCCCCGCGGAAGGAAGGCAGCGAGTGGGGGCCCCGCGTCCTCGTCCTCGGCCGGGGCCTGGCAGCGCCGTGGAGGGGGCTTGGCTAGCGTTGCAGCCGGGAGCGGGGCCGGGCGCGCGTCGAGCCTCCGCCGCCGAAGGGGACACCCGGGAGCCGAAGGGGACGCCCGGGAGCCGCCGCCGCCGAGGGTAACCGCGGGTCGCGCTGCCCGGGCGCCCCCTCCTTTGTGGCGCTGCGAGGGGCGGGTGTGGGTGGCCTCCCGCCCGCGTGCTACAGGGCCGGCGTCGCGGAGCGGCTCTTTGTGTCTCCCCGGGTCGGGTGCGAGTGTGCGGCGCGCTCTTGGCACCTCCCGCGCCCTTCGGGTGCCAGCGTTCCGGGGCCCCTCCCGGCCCTTTCTCCACGGGGAGGCCTCCCGAGCCACCGGGGGAGTTAAGCCAAGTTGGAGGGAAAAAGGTGGGGCGGGGTCGCCCCGCCTCCGCAGCCCCCAGGCAGCGCCCCAAAGTTGGTGCTGCAGGTGCAGCGACCCTCCTGCCGCCCTCCTCCCCGCTGGCCCGGCCCTGGTAGGCGGGAACCCCCAAAGGCTCGGTTCGGGGGCTTCCGATGATCTGCCTCCAACTTGGAGGGTGCCTTGCTGCACAGAAGCCACCTGAGCTGGGGGCGGCCGGGGGCGGCCGAGGCCCAGGCGGAAGCCCGGCTAGCCGGCTGGCCGTGGGGAGAGCTTAGCGGCCGTGGCACTGAGCCGGGGTGCCCATGTGACTGCGGTGTGCTTGGGAAGAGGAAGCTGCAGAGGTCAGTGCAAAGGCGTCACGCCAGAGCGAGCGAGCAAGCCAGCCAGGGGGGAGCCCCGGAGCCAACGCGGGACGGGAGTGGGGGTGGCCTGCCCGCCGCAGGGGCCGGACAAAGCCGCGCTGTTCCAGCCACCCTGGCTCCCCTAATGCCTGCGATCGCAGGGTGGGAGGGGCGGCCAGGCTTGGCGGCCAGGAAATGAGGGACACCGGGAGGAGGGGCCTCTCCAGGAGAGGCAGGTCTGGAAGAGGCGGCCCCAGCTCCCCTAGGGGCCTCTGGATGCTGGAGGGTGACCCAGAGGGCAGATCAGACACAGACTCAACTTGGAGAACTTTCCCTGCACACTGCAGCCAGCTTGCAGCGATTCTTTTCTGCACGTGCTGGGGAGGTCAGGGTTGCGGGGAGCTGGAGGATGGCAGGGTGGGGGTGACCTGGTTAGCCAGGCAGCCCTGGGGCCTGCAGCCCAAGAGGCGAGCTCCTGTCCTGTCCTCTCTGCTGTGGGTACCCGTGGGCATCCAGCTGCCGACAAGAGAAGCACGTTCTCCGGGCTCCGCCCCGCACATACTTAGATTGTTTTCCCTAGACTGTGTTCAGCTGAGGCCTGGAGGTGGTGGAAACCAAGGTTAGATTAAAAAAAGAAAAAACAAAAAACAAAAACCCCAAGTCGAAGAGATGGTTTTAGGGAAATGAGGACTAATATTTTGAAGTGGTGCTTAGAGAGAAGAGGCCAGTGTGGTCCGTGGGGGTGGGGTGGGTGAGGGCTTCAGGACCCCCCCTTTCCTTGGAGAGAAGAGGATCACCAGGCCTTCAGGCGGGGACCCCGCTGGGCCCAGCCGGCCTACAGGTGAGGACGGTGTGGAGCGCAGCGTCGGGACTTTGACCACCCCATTGCCAGCTCCGCAGCCCGCGCCTGTCTTCGTGACAGCCTGCGTCCTGTGCTGTCAACTACACCCCTCCGATGGGGTTGCTAGGCAGCGGGGCTCTGATGTACTGGAAGGCCTTCTGATTTGTCAGCCTCCTGCAGACACATGGTTAAGGCTCCTTCCAGCCTATGGGGAGGAGGGACGCGGGCACGCCGCCTGCATACTGCTGAGCCCCCGGTCCACCTGAAAGCGAGGTGCAAAAGGCAGCCAGAGGGAGGGGGCACCTGGAGCCCTCCTCCTTCTAACCAGCTCAGCCCCACTCCCCGCATTATCTCCACTCGTGCCGGCGCGCTGTTGGCTCCTCCCTGTCCGTCCCCGCCCCATTTCTTCCCTCTTCCCCAAGCCATGGAAAGGCAAAGTGCAGCGGGGAAAAGAGGTCAGTGGGGTAAGCATGTGTTGCGGGCTCCCGAGGTGCCAAGGTGCGTGGGCGTGAGTGGTGGGGAGGCTGCCCATCCATGCCACCCGGGGCTCTTGTGGGAAGGGGCAAGTGGCAGGGAGGGGTCCCTGGCACCGTCATCTGCCAGGCCTGGACTTGGAAGCCTTCTCTGTGTCCCCTCCTCCTTAAGCTCTGCCCCACTCCTAGGAGGGCAGCAGTTGGGGGAGGAGGGGAGCCCTGGGTGTTTCTGCAAGGAAGGGTGGGCTCTCCAGCCCTCCATAGCACTGAGAAGGGGATGGCTGCTGTCCGGTTCCTGCTTCCCCTGGATGCACTCCCCCGCCTCAGCCTCCAAGGTCCAAGTTCTTCCTCCTCCTCCTCTCCCTCTGTGCGTGGCCACCACCCCCAATTTAATTTCTCTTAAATTCTTTACTTGTTTATAACAGCCTTACTGAGACATAATTCACAGACCATTCACCCATGTAAAAGTGTACAATTCAACGGGTTTTAGTATGTTCACAGAGTTTTGCAACCACAGTTAATTTTAGAACATTTTCATCACCCCAGAATGAAACCCTGTACCCATTAGCAGTCATTCCCCATTGTCCTGCCCCCCAGCCCCTGACACCCACTAATCTGCTTTCTGTCTCTATAGATTTGTCTACTCTGCACATTTTGTGTATGTGAGGCCAGACACCGCGTGGTCTTTTGGAGCTGGAACCCCCCCCTTACTTTTCTAGCTGCATTGCTTACTTGGCAATCAATTGCAGTTTTGTTTTGTGTGTGTGGTTTTTTTTGATCATTTAACTTTTCCTGTGCATTGCTTCTTTAGGAGTGTCCCATAGTTAGGAGCAGGGGTCTTCTGCATTCTTACGCATTTCTCTCAAGGCCAGAGCTGGCTCGGGGCTGGACCTCTGGTTGAATGAATGAGGAGTTGAATGGGGACTGGTAATTGGCAAGCTGTGCAGGTGGTATACAGCTGAATTCCAGGGGGCCCAGCTGCTACAAAGGGGGCTAGCAGCTTGGGAGAACTGCAGGTATCCAAGTTGTGAAGGAGCAGAGAGGAAGCCTCTAACTGGGGGAGGGCAGAGGCAGGGCAAGGGTAGAAAAAAACCAGTGTTAGGAACCTGTAAAGTGGCCTGTGGGTTGCCACTTCTCGCAAGAACCTGAAAACAAGCATATCGCTCCCAGCCTCCGGGGTAGGTAGGCGACCAGTGCTTGAGATTTGTCACCTGATCACAGGGGCTTCCCCCGTGGGGAACTCCGATTACATTTGGATTTTTAAAGAAGAAAAAAAGAAAATTCCCCAGCGTCAGCGTTTATAAAAGGGCGCCAGTTCAGGACCTCTGAAGTCCTTTGCTTACCTCTTGTGATTTAGATCTTGACTTGTGTTCTGTCTCCCTGCCACTGTGCTGCAGGTACTGTCTGATGAGCGTGAAAGGTTGTTTCACCGACTTCCACATCGACTTTGGAGGCACTTCCGTTTGGTACCATGTTTTCCGGGGTGGGAAGGTGAGTTTCAGTTGCCTTTAACTTTTTGTGCATCTCCAGCTGTTTGTGTGGGGAGAGGCTCACTTACCTTTCCCCCTCCTCCCACCTCCCTCCTCTGGACAGCCCTGCCCCAGGAGTACTTTCAGGATTAAAAATTTTTTTTTTTTTTGAGATGAAATCTTGCTCTGTTGCCCAGGCTGGAGTGCAGTGGTGCGATCTTGGCTCACTGCAAGTTCTGCCTCCCAGGTTCACGCCATTCTCCTGCCTCAGCCTCCTGAGTAGCTGAGACTACAGGTGCCTGCCACCACGCCTGGCTAATTTTTTGTAGATTTAGTAGAGACGGGGTTTCACTGTGTTAGCTGGGATGGTCTTGATCTCCTGACCTTGTGATCCGCCCGCCTTGGCCTCCCAAAGTGCTAGGATTACAGGCGTGAGCCACCACGCCCGGCTTTATTTTTATTTTTTATTTTTTATTTTTTATTTTTAAGAGATAGGGCCTTGCTCTGTCACCCAGGGTGGAGTGCAGTGGTGCAATCACAGCTCACTGTAGCCTCCACCTCCTGGGCTCAAGTGATCTTCCCACCTCAGCTCCCGAGTAGCTGGGACTACAGGGATACACCACCAGGCTCAACTAATTTATGTATGTTTTGTAGAGACAGAGTTTCAGCACGTTGTGCAGGCTGTTCTCAAACTCCTGGGCTCACGTGATCCTCTCGCCTTGGCCTTCCAAAGTGCTGGGATTGTAGGCGTGGGCCATGGCTCCTGGCCAAGGGTCGCTCCTTCCCCTAGAACCACCTCCTCCTTCTGGAGGGCAAGGTCAAGTTCAGCCCTTTTACATCACATCTAGACACCCATGCAGGCCTGCTCCGCTCACCCAGTCTGGTGTTCTAAGCCCCTTTGGGCCAGATTTGAAGCTTGGGTTTGGCTTGAGAACGACCAGCATTCATCTTCCCTGGGTGTCTTCTCAGCTCCTGCCCGGGGACCTTCTCACTTCAAAGTCTAGTTGCCAGCACCACCTGCCTCCAGGAACATTTTGCACTGGGGACAGAATGCTAAGGGTGCTCCCTGTGTCTGCTTTTGTTGTGTGTCCACGTGGGGATGGAGGTGGGTGCTTCTTGAAAATACGCCTGTGCCACCCTGCTTGGCTGGGTCTGCATGTGCGTTTGTTGTAACTGAATGTGTTGGAAGAAATTCTGGGAGGAAGTCAACCCACTTGATTCCAGATGTTTTTCCTCCTTCTCCAAAGTGTGCACAAGCTGCGTTTATTTACAGGGCTATTTTATCTTACAACTTAGGAAATTCCCTTCCTCTCCTTCCCCCACCTCCCAGACAAGCCTGTGGTTCTGGAGAAAGCATGTCCCACCCAGTCCAGGAAGTACTCCCATCCTGGGATTTCAGCAGGAATGGAGGTTCCCTGAAGGTGGGCACAGCCCTTCCTGCTTCCCCAGAGGCTCTTTGGACCTGGCCTTGCAGAGGGTCCAGAGAGATGGATCTGTCCATCTCTCCACACCCCGCCCCTTCTCTCGCCCCCTCTCCTTCCCCCAGGCAGGTGGGGCCCTTTCTCTGGATCTGGTCTGGGCCTGGGTCTCCAGCTGACTGCCTGTGTTTCCTCCCAAGATTTTTTGGCTGATTCCTCCAACGCTGCACAATTTGGCGCTGTACGAGGAGTGGGTGCTGTCAGGCAAACAGAGTGACATCTTTCTGGGAGACCGTGTGGAACGATGCCAAAGAATTGAGCTGAAGCAGGGCTACACATTTTTCATCCCTTCCGGTAGGTTCCAAGGGGCTCTCTCTGGGCTCCCCGAGTCTGCTGGGGCCTGAGCCATGGTTTTAGGCCCTGGCTCTGGACCTGATGGGTTTGATAGGCCATTGGCGGTCCCAGGGGAGCCAGCCTTGGGCTGGAGGGAAAAGCCGGGCAGGTTTCCCCTCACATCCCACCTGTATCTACCACCTGCCGGCTGGAATTCTCTCTCCCCGGAGAAGGCCTTGAGCTCTCTCGGGGGAGACTTGAATGCCTGTGCAGGACTTCCTGTGGAGATTTGCATGTTGGGTAATGGGGGTGGGTTTGCCCTGAGGCAGGGTCTGGGGAAGGGCGGTGCACGGCCTCCGGTGGAATTCTGGATTGGCCACTTGGGGGCTGTGACTTCACTTCTTCATGCCTCGGTGTTCCCATCTGTAAACTAGGATTAAGATAAAATAAAACAGGGTGGTTATGAGGCCTGAGTGAGCTAAGACCTCCTTGCCTCCAGTTCATTGGAGATGAATTAAGGGCTTTTGGCTGGTTCCTGGCTCAGTCACTAGTGGATGTGGCTGATGACCTAGGGATCCGGGAATTATCTCTTAGGTTGCATTAATGGAAGCATTCTACCTAGGATGAGGGAGGTGATAGTCCGCTGTGTAGAGGGAGGGGGTAAGGCCACACGTAGGAGCTGTGTTTTTTTTTTTGAGACGGAGTCTCGCTCTGTCACCCAGGCTGGAGTGCAGTCGCCAGATTCAGCCCACTGCAAGCTCCGCCTCCTGGGTTTACGCCATTCTCCTGCCTCAGCCTCCCGAGTAGCTGGGACTACAGGTGCCCACCACCTCGCCCGGCTAATTTTTTGTATTTTTTAGTAGAGACGGGGTTTCACCGTGTTAGTCAGGATGGTCTTGATCTCCTGACCTCGTGATCTGCCCGTCTCGGCCTCCCAAAGTGCTGGGATTACAGGCTTGAGCCACCGTGCCCGGCCGTGCTGTTTTTTTTTTTTTTTTTGAGACAGTCTCACTCTGTCACCCAGGCTGGAGTGCAGTGGTGTGATCTCGGCTCACTGCAATCTCCACCTCCCGGGTTCAAGCAATTCTCATGTCTCAGCCTCCCAAGTAGCTGGGATTACAGACATGCGCCAACATGCCCAGCTAATTTTTGTATTTTTAGTAGAGATGGGGTTTTGCCATGTTGTCCCGGCTGGTCTCCAACTCCTGGCCTCAAGGGATTCTCCCTCCTTGGCCTCCCAAAGTGCTAGGATTACAGGTGTGAGCCACTGTGCCTAGCCTATGGGAAGGAGGTTTTGTTCCTCGTAGTCATTGCACTTTGGAGGTTAAATCACCCTGAAGTGGGGTGTGGGTGGGTCTGGAGACCATATTAGGTGAGATGTGTTTGAAGGAGGAATGGGGTTGCTTCACCTGAGAAAGCGAAGGCATATAGTAACTTCAGTCAGCCAGGTAGGTGAAGGACTGTCTCCTGGAAGGAGTATGGCCGAGTGGTATTGGAATAACTTGCTTTGTTAGGTAGTGAGCTCCCTGTCACTGGAGGCATGGAAGTAGAAGGTAGATATGAATGAGTCAAGGTACTTGCAGAGAATCTACAACTGGGTGGAAGCTTGGACCAGACGATAGGAGTATCCTTTGAGGCCTTTGAGGCCACTAAGATATTTCTGAGAGTTGGGCTGGAAGCTGACCTTAGGTCTGGACATCAAGCCCTAGTGGTGGTTGTAGTACCAGTTCCTGCTATGGGGATGGGGCCTGTACTTCGCTATTAGGGAGATTGGGGATTTGGAAGTGGCAGGGTTTAGTACGGGGATGACTTTGTTACCATGGCCCCAGGTCTGTCCTCAGACCTGCTTGGCTCAGGGAAGGGGCAGGCCCCTGCTTGGGATGGAAGGGATTGCACTTGGTGGTCAACGTTTATGGGGACCCCCTGGCAGATGTGGAGTGGAGACTCGGGAAGGAGGTGGTATCCTCCTTCTAAGCTGTGCCCAATCCACTCTGCAGGTGTTGCTGGATTGGCCCTGGATTCAAAGGATGGCTGGAAGGCTCTTGGCCTTACTGCTGACTCGCTTTGTGACATTAGCTGGTCTCTTCCTCTCTCTGCACCTCAGCTCTCCCATCTCTACAGTGGGGGTGGGGTGGAGCTGAACTCTGGGACACTCAAGTTCCCTCCCAACCCCGTCCTCTGAGCCTAACAGGCCTTCAGTCTCTCTGTCCAGCCCTTATGCAGAGCTGGGAGGTGGCTCATCACTTTCCTGCTGTGTGGGACGGTGTGGGTGTTGATGTTGGTGACTTAAGCAAGCTGGGGGAGGTCTTGAGAAGCCGTGGCAGCAGGGGTGTAGGCGTGGCTGTCTGTTGAAGGCAGGAAGAGGAAATGTACATTTGAGATGCTGCAAGCCGAAGTCAGTTAGGTCCTGGCAAAGACTTCTGGCCCGAAGGGTTATGCGTTGAGATACCAGGATTTTTTTCCCTGGAGTTTTGGGAAGTACAAAAGGGACAGTTGGAATTTACCACCCTCTGAGATACAGGAGTGGGGTAGGGTGGGAGGGTGCAGCATAGTTCAGCGGTTCCCAGCCATTGATTTCATGGACCAGTGAAAAAAAACTTAGGAACAGATACAGAGTTGCCAACTTGTAATTTTGCTAAACATGGGCATTAAGATCAACAAACCCCATGGTCTATTCTGACACTAAAAAAGTTACAAGTATAAAATGTCAGAATAAAGGATAGTACTTTAACTTTGATAGTTTTTCTCATTCTGTTTCCAACCAGTGAAAACTAAAGGACCAGAGACTGGGGGTCCACTGACCTAGATGAGTAATTTTTTTTTTTTTTTTTTTTTTTTTTTTTTTTGGAGATGGAGTCTCTGTCACCCAGGCTGGAGTGCAATGGCAGCATCTCAGCTCACTGCAACCTCCGCCTCCTGGGTTCACGCCATTCTCCTGCCTCAGCCTCCTGAGTAGCTGGGACTACAGGTGCCCACCTCCACGCCTGGCTAATTTTTTTGTATTTTTAGTAGAGATGGGGTTCACCATGTTAGCCAGGATGGTCTCGATCTCCTGACCTCGTGATCCACTTGCCTCAGCCTCCCAAAGTGCTGGGATTACAGGCGTGAGCCACCGCTCCTGGCCTTTTTTTTTTTTTTTTTTTTGAGATGGAGTCTTGCTCTGTTGCCAGGCTGGAGCGTGGTGGCATGATCTTGGCTCACTGCAACTTCCGCCTCCTGTGTTCAAGCGATTCTCCTGCCTCAGCTTCCCCAATAGCTAAGATTACAGGTACACACCACCATGCCCGGCTAATTTTTGTATTTTTAGTAGCAACAGGATTTTGCCATGTTGTCCAGGCAGGTCTCGAACTCCTGGGCTCAAATGATCTGCCCACCTTGGCCTCCCAAAATGCTGGGGTTACAGACATGAGCCACTGTGCCCAGCCCCTAGATGAGTATTTTAGGTCTTCCCCAGGCCTGGGGATTCTCTCCGGCATTTACACCCTCTGAGCCACATACAGACACACATCTGAGATTCGTGGTACTTGACTTGTGGCTTTGCGGAGAGAGAGAGAGTCTTGGGAAACCTAGGAAGGGTTTGCAGCTCCCTGGATGGGAGCTTTTCCGTACTGAAGTGGAGAATCGAATTCTGGTGTTTCCCGCCTCTGACCTGAGTTTTCATCACCACAGTGTGACTTAGGCACCTCTCCTCCTGCCACACTGACCTCACACCTCCCAGTCCGTGGTTCAGGGAGTCTTCAGTTCTCTGAAAGCTCACAGGATGCTGATGGTTTAGGAAAACTTTCATCAAAAAGGGATGCTGGATTTTGTCAAATGCTCTTTCTGTGTCTGTTGAGATGATCATATGATTTTTTATTTTTAATTCTGTTTATGTGGTGTATCACATTTATTGACATGTGTTTGTTAAAGCATCCCTGGTATGAAACCCACTCGATCATGGAGGGATTATCTTGTTGATATGCTGTTGGATTTAGTTAGCTAGTATTTCGTGGAGGTTTTTTGCCTCTATGTTCATCAGGGATATTGGTCTTTAGTTTTCTTTTTTTGTTATGTCTTTTCCTGGTTTGGGTATTAGGGTGATACTGGCTTCATAGAATGATTTAGGGAGGATTCTTTCTTTTCCTCTCTTTTGGAATAGTGTCAACAGGATCGGTACCAAGTCATCTTTGTTTTGTTTTGGTTTTTTGAGACAGAGTTTCACTCTTGTCGCCCAAGCTGGAGTGCAGTGGCACGATCTTGGCTCACTGTAACCTCCGCCTCCCAGGTTCAAGTGATTCTCCAGCCATAGACTCCCAAGTACCTGGGATTACAGGCATGTGCTGCCATGCCCGGCTAATTTTTGTATTTTTAGTAGAGACAGGGTTTTTCCATGTTGGTCAACCTGGTCTCAAATTCCTGGCATCAAGTGATCCTGCTGCCTCAGCCTCCCAAAGTGCTAGGATTACAGGCATGAGTCACCGCGCTCGGCTGCCAAGGAAGATTTTAAATGGCGCTATTCTTCAGGCTTTATTCCTAGGTAATCTAGGAGAGCTGCCTGGAAGAGGAAGACTGTTGAAGGTGACTGAGGAGTAGAATGACCTGGAGAAAGGGGTTTGAGCTTGCCCTGCTGAGCTGGCCATACCTTGATGAGGCAGAGGAGGTGAGAATACAGCGTCAGGGTCAGGACATCAAGGCCACAGTCAGCAGTGCCTAGGGGTCACCAGGTGTTAGCGTTATAATTAGCAGTAAGGAAAGCTGGAGGTGGAAGTCACCCCTGGGGAATAGGGGATTGGAAACTTTTAAGTACCTAGGGTGAACCAGGTGATGTCTTTTTCCTCTAACTCAACCTGGCCTATGGCAGCATCCTGGTCACATTGGCGGGCTCGGCCTCCCCACTCTGACTGTGCCAGCCTGGGTGAGCTATAGTTAACAGTTATAAGCAATGAACATTTACAAATTTTATTTTATTTTATTGAGTCAGGGTCTTACTCTGTTGCCCAGGCTGGAGTAACATGGCTTGATCCAGTGAACATTTTATGTACATTATTTATCTTCTCTGCAAGCATTTATGGAAAAATTTAATATTCCCCACCTATTTAAAAAAAAAATTTTTTTTAGGCTGGGCACAGTGGCTCACACGTGTAATCCCAGCACTTTAGGAGGCCAAGGCGGGCAGATGACGAGGTCAGGAGATCGAGACCATCCTGGCTAACATGGTGAAACCCTGTCTCTACTAAAAATACCAAAAAAAAAAAAAAAAAAATTAGCTGGGTGTGGTGGCGGGTGCCTGTAGTTCCCAGATACTCGGGAGGCTGAGGGAGGAGAATGGCGTGAACCTGGGAGGCAGAGCTTGCAGTGAGCCGAGATTGCGCCAGTGCACTCCAGCCTGGGTGACAGAGCAAAAGACTGTCTCAAAAAAAAAAAAAGAAAAAAAAATTTAATTTTTGAGACAGAGTTTTGCTCTCATTGCCCAGGCTGGAGTACAATGGCACGATCTCACGATCTCAGCTCACTGCAACCTCTGCCTCCCGGGTTCAAGCGATTCTCCTGCCTCAGCCTCCTGAGTAGCTGGGATCACAAGCATGCGCCACTACGCCCAGCTAATTTTTGTAGTTTTAGTAGAAATGGGGTTTTACTGTGTTTCCCAGGCTAGTCTTGAACTCCTGACCTCAGGTGATCTGCCCATCTCAGCCTCCCCAAGTGCTGGGATTACAGGTGTGAGCCACTGTGCCAGGCTAAGAAAAAATTTAAATTTTGTTTTAGAGACAGGGTCTTGCTCTTTTGCCCAGGCTGGAGTGCAATGGTGTGATCACAGCTCATTGCAGCTTTGCCTTGACCTCCTGGGCTTAAACAATCGTCCTATCCCAGCCTCTAGAGTAGCTGGGACTACAGGCATGTGACACCGTTTTTTTTAAACAAATACAGAAAATACCTAAGGCCTAAGATCTCACAGTGACCAGGTCAGAGTAAGAACCCAGGTGTGCCTACTTTCAAAACACACATTCCTAAGTATACCTACCTTGAACCCCAGTAGCTTGGGAGTCAGGAGACTTGGGATCTGGGCCTCCTTTTTGACTCTGTGACTATGTGTGAACTATTTGCTCATTTAACAAACTTCTTTTTTTTTCCCTGAAGCGGAGTCTTGCTCTGTCACCCAGGCTGGAGTGCAATGGCACCATACAGTGAAACTCTGTCTTTTGAAACTCTGTCTCAAAAGAAACAAAAACCAACAAAACAACAACAAAAGAAATATCTCCATTTTTAAATATGGGGTGGTGTGAAGTAATTGGCCCCGATCCCAACTATGAGGTCCTTGAAGGGAGAGGCTATCCTCACTTCATCTCAGCAGCCACAGGGCCATTCCTGATCCTGGCCCGGTGCAGGGAGTTCACTGATGTCAGTGAAGGAAGCCAGGGTCCGATTGGGTTGTGGGCATCTGTGAGGTGCCCCGTGTCGAGTTCTGAGACCTCTGTGTTTATTCCTGCCAAAGTCGCAGAGCTGGAGGCAGATGTGGGTGGGGCCTTTGGATTCTGAGTCCTGAGCGTCTTGGTTGTGGGTGAAACTCCATGTGCCCCCGCTGCCCTTCTTGGACCCCCTCAGGTCCCAGAGAATGTGCTGCTTTGTGGATCACTGGCTTCCCATCCATGACTGCATCTGTCCCTGGTTGCTTGGCCTGAATAGCCTCTGTTTATTGCCTTCATATTGTCGACGACTCTGGCTGGAAGCTGGAGGCAGATGCCAGCGTCCCCAGCCCAGGCAGCAGCCCGGGAACACTGGCTCTCATGCTTCCTGGGCTGTCAAGAGGCCATCAGGGGCAGTACGGATGGGCCCACGAACGCTGTTATTTCCACGCCTCCTTCCCGAGGGAGGCGTGTGGGTAATGAAGCAGATGTGAGCAGAGCTGGGGGAGGGACGTAGTGGTGGCTAATCCAGGGGTGGCCGCCTGACCCGCCCTTGAGGCCCTGCTGGGAAGGGGAGTGGGTAGAAGCTTCTAGAATCCCTTGAGCGTCTGGGCGTGCAGATTCCCTGCCCCCTCCTTGCAGCAGCAGCCTCTTCTGTGTTCCTCTTTGCTCACGCATCAGGGCAACAGATGTAAGTCAGGTGTGTCGGCCTCTGCACCTGCCAGGAGAATAGGGAGAGTCCAGGGCTGGTAAAGATGGATGCACGTGGGCATCATCCTCTACCAAAGCCCTCATGATCGACTGAGACGACCACAGATACCAATGCCAGTTGCTTATATGGCTTCAGGACTTGCTCAGCAAGTTCCCCAGAAGGGAGGGGAGTGGAGGGGACAGGCTGGAATCCCAGCCCCTGGACTTGGGCTTTCTGCAGGGAGGGAGGTGGACTTGTGAGGCCGTATAAGACGCACCTGCATCTTATACGCACCATCCTTGTTGCCTGTACAACTAGGAAATGTTGCCAGGATAACGGGGCTGGCGACAGTAACAACATTCAATGGCATGGTTCCACTTCGTGGAAACATGGAAATGTTGAGGTCAGCCTGCAGGCAGCAGAGGCAGGAGACTGAAGCGGATGTGGAGACAGAGGCTCTTTTAGGGCGGCAGCCATGCTCCTGTGCAGAGGAGGGTGAAGGTGGTGGGGTGGGAAGCTGGGGTGCTCGACAGCCGCTTGCAACTGCACACCTGGTCAGCACAGCAGCTGTCTTTCATGGCCCACGCCAGAGGCTCTGGAAGCCAGGCACAGAATGAGGTTCCCTAAAGCAAAGCCCTCGTGCTTCTACTGGGCGGCACTGGGCTCCTGGTGACGAGCTTTGCCTTGCTCTCCCCTGAGGATGGCCAGCTCTGTTCCATGCGTTGCCCTGGTGGGGAGAGCCAGCGACTGAGTGTCCATTGCAGATGCCAGCAGTGGCCTCACAGTCTGTGCTGTCTTCCAGGCGGTAGCGTTGCTCCCAGCAGCGGTGACCACCCATGACTCAAGGCTGGCGTGTTTCATTGGGGGAAAGAGACTGGAACCGCTCGGGCTTGGGGGGCAGGGGCAGTTGCTGTAATTTTCCTCAGAGCAAAAGAATAAAGTGCATGGCCGGAAGAGGAGGGGACTGCGGCCTCCAGGGCCAGGCCCTTCAGGGTGCAGTGTCTTGGGGTGCCGCCACCCTTCCCTCTCCTGCACCCTTCCCCCAGCCGACCCTCCTCTGTCCTTCACTGTGAGTCGCTCCGCCTCTGTCCGCCCTTGTCCTTATTTCTCTCTGCGTTTCTCCTTTTGCCTCCCCTCTGTATTTCCCTGCCTGTCCCCCGGGACTCACAGGCCTGTGCGGAGCCATTAATGCAGCGGCAGCTGTACAGCGTGGTGGCTAAAAACGGAGCTGCTGTCGCTTGCCAGCTGTGATTCGTTCAGCAAGTGACTTTCCCCTTTGTGCCCTCAGTTTCAGCATCTGTGAATTGGGGTTGATTCTCCTCCTGCCCATCCCCTAGCCCCACGCTGTGTGACCCGGCAGTCAGGAGCCACACACATGTCACCTGAGTACTTGCAGTATGACCACTGTGAATTGCAATGCGTTAGCTCTGTGTCCCAGTGAATGAGGGGCTTTCTCCCAGCCTTCATGGACCATGCGGAGCCCGACTTCCCGGGCTCAAAATCCTGATAGATGACTTCATTTTTCTGTGCCTCACTTTCCTCATCCGTAATTTTTGTTGTTGTTTTTGACTCTGTACCCCAGGCTGGAGTACAGTGACACGATCTTGGCTCACTGCAACCTCCACCTCCCAGGTTCAAGGAATTCTCATGCCTCCATCTCCCAAGTAGCTGGGATGATAGGCATGTGCCACCACGCCTGGCTAATTTTTGTATTTTTAGTAGACACGGGTTTCGCCATATTGGCCAGGCTGGTCTCGAACTCCTGACCTCAGGTGATCCTTCTGCCTCAACCTTCCAAAGTGCTGGGATTATAGGCATAAGCCACCGGGCCTGGCCCTCATCTGTAAATTGAGGTTGAATATAGTATACACTATTTAGGGATATCATGAGAATTAATGAGTTAAGGCCCAGAAAGCCCTTAGACCACTGTGCCTGGCACAAGGTGGGCCCTCTATTGTCCTTTTTTCTTTTTTTTTCTCTTTGAGATGGTCTGCTCTCTTACCCAGACTGGAGTGCAGGGGCGTTATCACAGCTCACTGAAGCCTCAAACTCTGGAGCTCGAGTGATCCTCCCACCATAGCCTCCTGAGTAGCTGGGACAACAGGTGTGCACCACCATGCCCCGCTATTTATTTATTTTTTTAGTGATGAGGTCTTACTATATTGCCCGGGCTGATCTCAAACTCCTGAGCTCAAGGTCTTCGCACCTCAGCCTCCCAAAGTGCTGGGATCACAGAGGTGCACCACTACACCTGGCCCTGCCTCCATTTCCCTTGTGATGGTGACTGTGTCTGGCTCCAGGCTGGGAGCCTGAAGAGATGGAAACCTGAAGCTCCCAGCTGTGAGAAGCTGCAGGAGAGACTTACCAGCAGCCAGCAGCCCGTGGGGTAGAGTTGAGGGCAGAGCTGAGGGGGGCATGCAGGCATTGTGTGACCAAGGAGACCATGTGGAAAGGGGCCTGGGTGGAGTGTGATAACAAGAAGATGGACTTGGGCGGAGGAAAGTGCTTGGGTCCTGCAGCTCTGGCAAGACGTCAGTCCTTCGTCATGGTTCCAAACATCCTTTGTGACCCCTGTGGGATGGTGGGGAAAGGCTCTGGACGTATGTGCTACCTGGGAGGGGAGGCAGGACTCCCTGGCCCGCGTGTAGGTGGGGAAAGGGCCTGCCTCTCTGCTGGCCTTTGCAGCCAGGTCCCCGGAGGAAGCTTTTGTCATCACAGTCCTCAAGAAGTGGGGGCTGATCTACAGCTTCCCAGCTCCTGACTTGAGCCGGGCAGTGGCTGCTCAGGGCTGCAAGTGTGTCTTCTCGGCGACCCAGGCCTGGGTGTTCTGCAGCAGGCATCGCT
Organism: Chlorocebus sabaeus; assembly: GCF_047675955.1. Taxonomy (NCBI): domain Eukaryota; kingdom Metazoa; phylum Chordata; class Mammalia; order Primates; family Cercopithecidae; genus Chlorocebus; species Chlorocebus sabaeus. Next base: position 118,759,009 of record NC_132914.1, on the reverse strand, counting down.
GGGCACCGCTGCTCCAGGCCCTGGCTGCTCTTCTCCACTCCCTGTGCTCTCCTGCACGCTTGCTCTCCCTCCCTGCAGCCTTGTGAGGTGTAGGAGCCCACAGGGGCCAGCGACTCATCCTCTCCTTGCCCTTCCCACCCCAGGTTGGATCCATGCCGTCTACACCCCTGTAGACTCTTTGGTATTCGGCGGAAACATCCTGCACAGCTTTAACGTGCCCATGCAGCTGCGGATCTACGAGATCGAGGACAGGACGCGGGTAAGGAGGTTCCCTTCTCTCCTCGCGTGCGCGCCCGGCCCCTGAGCTCTGCCGGTGCTCCATGTGTGGGACAGGTCATGCTGAAGTCTTCCACAGTTGCCCCTCTCCCTCTCGCTTCCTGCCTCAAGCTGGCCTCAGTTCTGGTTCTGCGGGGCGGGGGGCAGGGGAATGCCCGCAGGAGCCCCACCCGGAGGCCCTGGAGTTTCTGTTCACCTCCAGGTTGGGGGCAGCCAAAACCCCCTTGGGGAAGAGGAAGTACCTCTGAGAAAGCACCGTGAGATTTCAGGGACCCTGCCTCTTCCTCCTTCTCACATGGAGAAAGTGGTGCGAGGGATTGGGGGATTTGGTCACTGTTGTTTGGAGGATGGGTGTGGATCTTGGAAGGGCCTGGCCTGGTCCAAGGTCAGGTCTTGGCTATGTGTTTTCCCCAGGGACCCCAGATCTGACTGGGGAGAGACCCTGAGGAAGCCAGTGTCTGAGTCCCCTGGGTACTGTCTCTGAGCTAGTCTCCATATGTGCTGGGGACGTCCCTAGTTCCCTGGGGCCGAGGCTTTTCTCTGCCCTTGATGGGGACAGTGCTAGTTTCCCACACATCAAGTTTCCTTTATTCATCCCATGTCCTGGGACCAAGGGCGGAGGCTCAGGTGACTGATGTGTGTCCTTTGCTCCATGAGTGTCCCTGAAAAGGACAAGTGGCCTGACCTTGCCACCGCCTTTCTCATGCTAGGACTTGATCACGTGTCCCCAGGCACGTAAGACAAGTCCCAAACTGGGTAAAAAACTGAAGACTTGGGGCCGGGCGTGGTGGCTCACGCCTGTAATCCCAGCACTTTGGGAGGCGGAGGTGGGTGGATCACTTGAGGTCAAGAGTTCGAGGCCAGCCTGGCCAACATGATGAAACCCTGTCTTTACCAAAAATACCAAAAAGCCAGGCGTGGTGGTGCGAGCCTGTAGTCCTAGCCACTTGGGAGGCTGTGGTGGGAGGGTGGTTTGAGCCTGGGAGGTGGAGGTTGCAGTGAACTGAGATCGCGCCACTGCACTCCATCCTGGGCAACAGAGCCAGACCTGTCTCATACATAAAACAAAACAAAACAAAACAAACCCTGGAGACTTGGGTCAAAAAAGACCCATTTTTCGTTCTTCTAGTTCCTGTTTTTTCAACACAGCTATTCAAATATTCATTTTCTTTTATTTAAATTGAGCTATAATTCATATACCCTAAAATTTACCATTCAAAGTATACAATTCAGTGGTTTTTAGTGTCTTTACACGGTTGTGTCATCATCACCACTAATTCCAGAACATTTTCATCTCTCCGAAAAGAAACCTTGTACCCACAAGCAGTCACTTCCCGTTTCTCCCCGCCTTTCTCCTGGCTAGCCCTAATCTATTTTCTATCTCTGTGGATTTGCCTATTCTGGACATCCGATGTAATTGGAGTCATTCAATGTGTGGCCTTTTGTGTCTGGTTTCTTTCACGTAGCATAATGATTTCCAGGTTCATCCACATTGTAGCATGTGCCAGAGCTTCATTCCTTTTCATGGCTGAATAATATTCCATTCTGTAGCCAGACCACACCATTTCTTCTTGGGATTTGCCTCTGAGATGACTTTTTGCCCTGGTGAGGTGTTGCTCTGCGTAGATCTAAGGAGAGTTCTCACAAGGGCACCTGCTCTGTACCGAGCCCCTGTCTCTGCTGGTCTTGTTTTCAGGTCTTGGTTTGCACAAAATCACATACATGAGCAAAGTATTAGCTACCGCCTTTGTATCCGAACATTGAACAGTCTCGGCATTGCGGCCCCTTGTCTGGGGGTTTCCTGGAGACCACTCGGAGCTGTGTTCGGTGGTCAGATGTTGTGAGGCGTGTGTACCTCTTCAGATTGATGCGTGACGCCTAGATCTGCAGAGACCTGGGTCTGGACTGGGGCCCCGTGGGAGGCCCTCGTTTTGTGGACTTTCTCCCGTCTCCTCTCTGTGGCCTGCCATCCCCGTCCCACCTGGGGAAGGCCAGCCCCCACCCTGCTCTGGAGGAGCCGCCCCGTGGCGTTCAGGAGAAGAAAGGCACTGTTTGGACACAAGCGGCCATCTCACAGTCTGGGTCAATGCTGCCGGGGCTCCGGCCAACTGTTCTTTGGCCTGTCCTGGAGTACAGGCCAGTTTGTGCACGAGCAGATGTGTGGAATAGAGACGGAGAAATCTAGTAGAAGTCAGGTCCACGACTTTCCAGGCAATTCTTGAAAGCTGGAGTCAGGCTGGGATTTCTAAAGGCTGTGACAACTTGCTGGACAACCACCCCATCCCCCTGGGAATTCAATTGTAAAGTCAGTGGATTTGGGCCCCATGGTTCCCTTAGGAGCCCACCTCCCCTCCCCCACCCATGACAATTGGCAGGGTGCTGGCCGGACCCCGAGTGTCACACTGAGCTTATGTGGAATATCACATCCTCATCGAGAATGGCAGGTCCGCTCCCCAACCGGGGCCTACTGTCTCTTCCCTTGAGTGGGCACCCCATCTGGTTTCAGTGAAGCAGGCTCGCAGCGGGGGGCTCGGGGCAGACTGGGCTGGGAACAGTGGCAGGCTGTTTAATCTGCTTTGATTTCTAATCTTGGGAGAGGGGCTTGGCTACTAGGCCCAATTGTTTATGCCTTAGGAGCCAGGGCAGACAAAAGGCACTGGGGAGGGAGTTCTGGAACCAGATAAGATGCCAGGGCTCCTTGTCAGCTCACTACAGCTTCATTCTTTACAGCCCTGAGAGCTTTCTTAAGAAGGTTATGGCCATTTAAAAATAGTGTTTTAAAGGCTGGGCATGGTGGCTTATGCCTGTAATCGCAGCACTTTTGGGAGGCTGAGGTGGGGGGATTACCTGAGGTCAGGAGTTCGAGATCAACCTGGCCAACACAGTGAAACCGCGTCTCTACTAAAAATACAAAAATGAGCCGGGCTTGGTGGTGCATGCCTGTAATCACAGTTACGTGGGAGGCTGAGGCAGGAGAATCGCTTGAACCCATGAGGCAAAGGTTGCAGTGAGCTGAGATTGCAGCACTACACTCCAGCCTGGGCAACAAGAGCAAAACTCCATCTCAAAAAAAAAAAAAAAAAAGGTGTTTTAAGAGTCCTAAAACATGGCTTTGCCTGGAAACCAAATGCAGGAGGTGGGAAAGAGGGAACCATCCGTCTCCAAGCTCCGTGGTGTGGCTTTGTCTTAGAAAAAGAATTTGCCTGGCCGGGCGCCAGTGGCTCATGCCTGTAATCCCAGCACTTTGGGAGGCCAAGGCAGGCGGATGATCTGAGGTCAGGAGTTCAAGACCGGCCTGGCCAACATGGTGAAACCTCATCTTTACTGAAAAAATACAAAAATTAGCCAGGCGTGGTGGTGCACGCCTGTAGTCCCAGCTAATCAGTAGGTTGAGGCAGAATTGCTTGAACCCAGGAGGCGGAGGTTGCAGCGCGCTTAGATTGAGCCATTGCACTCCAACCTGGGCAACAGAATGAGACTCCATCTCAAAAAAAAAAAAAGAAAAAAAAAAAAGAATTTGCCTTTGTGGCCCAAGGTGGGGACCCCTATCTAAACTAGGAAATTCCAGGGTTCTCTAGGAAGCTGTGTCTTACCCTCACCATTTAAATTTTTCTGGTAAGATGATAGGTGACCCCATTCTGCAGTGTCACTGCCCACGAGGCTGCACAAACAGATACAGGCATTTGGGGACTAGTGGATTTCCATTCCCCAGCCCTTGTAGCGAGTGGATATGTTGTGTGTTTGGTACCTAAAACATCTTGATAATCACTACATTCTTTTAACTTCAGTGAGGTTGATAAGGAATAGATATGGTCCAAATGATCATTAAACTGCCATCTCTCTTATATTTATCTTTTATTTATCTCCCCCCCACCTCCCCACCCCGCCCAATGGTTCTAGTGAAAGCAGCCTTCCCAGAAAAGGTAATGCCGACACGCCCCATTCCCTCACAGCCAGTGAATCTATTTGGAAATTGCAAATAATTTACCTTCCCTCTCCCCTTACCCCTATCATTGGACTTTTTTTTTTTTTTCCCCATTGATTTTTTTTTTTTTTTTTTTTTTTTTTCCAGGAGAAAAACAAATTGTAGGACACTTCCACCCACTCTCACATTTTGACTTTTTCAAGTCCTTGAGACCTGGGAGTTCTAGATACACCCGAGAAACTTTCATTGTCATCTCCTGAGGTCACTCAGCTTGAAGATGACTTGGGCCTCTGAGGAAGGGCTGAGGTGGCACCTGAGGTCCTCTGGTAGACGGATGACCTACAGTCTGGGAGCATTGCATGCCTTGTGACTGCCTTGCCTTTTGTTTTGGACTGACGTTGGTTAACTCAATTTGGTGAGGCTCCGAGTCTGTCAACAAATAATGTTGAGCAACCGTATGTTTAATGTCCCCAGGCATGTGGCTGAAACCTTTTGAAGGCGAAGGGTGGAAGGCAACAACCTGTTTGTAAGTCAATTCTTTGCAAATTTTTGTTTCCCACAGTCCTCTCTTGGAAAAAAAAAATAAAATGAAAAAATAAATTTGAATTCCTTCATCAGCATTTGTTTTCACCCAGCTGGTTTCCCTTGGGTTCAGCAACAAAGAAGGGAGACTTATCTTTCCCTCCTGAAATGCAGCCCCCCAATTTTTTGCCCCTGATTTAGAAAGATTCCCAGGTGGTCATGGTGTCTGAGTAGAGTAACTTGGACAGTGTCAAAAAGATTTGAAAAGTCAAAGCCGACTTCAGAGATTTACCAGTCAAGTCTCATGTCAGGAAATGTGGATGGGGGTCTGTCTGTCCTCAGCCTGCTTTTTAGGTATTGGTAATTTCTTCCAAAATCTTTTGTCCCTTTCTTTTGAATAGAGGTGGGGCTGAGGTCCCCTAAACCCTTCTTCATAGGAAATCAACGTTTGCTTCATGCCCAGGAGGCCCTCTGTTTTACACTCCAGAGGGCACCGATCTAGTAACTATGAGAAAAGATGACTATTCTCCCAGCACCGAAACTGAGTATCTCAGGAAAGGAGCTGGAGCCAAGGAAACCGCTAGGTGATAGTCCTCAGTCCGTGCATCCCCCCGGGGGCTGAAGAGCATGTGGTGGCCATGATCGCATTGCAAAGCATTCCATCCATCAGAGGCAGGCAGAGCCCAGCACCCAGTGTGCAGGCGGAGAGAGGAGGCCCCGCAGTGGGAGGAGGCCTTGAGGCCAGGAGCTGAGTGAGAGGCAGGACTCTCAGAGACACTGGGTTTGGGCCTTTTCCAGATGCGCACTTTGAGAAATGTAGGAAAATAGCATTTTAGGGCAAAAGGAGAACCGAGGTCGGCTTCTAGTTGTCTTTGTCACAGATGGAGAATGTCACCTCTTTATGGTCAGCAGAGAGCAGGGCAGTGGGGCTGGGTGAGTGCGATTCGGGGAGGGGGAGAGAGTGTGAGTAGGAGGCTGGGGAGTGTGATTAGGGAGGTGGGGAGTGTGATTAGGGGGTGGGAAGTGTAATTAGAGGGGATGGGGAGTGTGATTAGAGGGGGTGGGGAGTTTGACTGGGGGATGGCGAGTGTGATTGGGGGTGGGGAATGTGATTGGGGGTGGGGAGTGTAAGTAGAGGGGGTGGGGAGTGTGATTGGGAGATGGGGAGTGTGATTAGGGAGGTGGGGAGTGTGATTGGGGGGTAGAGAGTGTGATTAGGGGGTGGCAGAGTGGTTGGGGGTGGGGAGTGTGATTGGGGAGTGAGGAGTGTATTAGGGGGTGGGAAGTGTGATTAGAGGGGTTGGAGAGTGAGTACAGGGGGTGGGGAGTGTGATTTGGGGTGGGCAGTATGATTAGAGGGAGTGGGGAGTGTGATTGGGGGGTGGGGAATGTGATTGGGAGATGGGGAGTGTGATTCGGGGGTGGGGACTGTGTTTAGAGGGGGTGAGGAGTGTGATTGGGGGGTGGGGAGTGTGATTAGAGGGGATGAGGAGTGTGAATAGGAGGGTGGGGAGTGTGATTGGGTGGGGAGTGTGATTAGGGGTGTGGGGAGTGTGATTAGGGGTGTGGGGAGTATGACTGGGTGGTAAGTGTGATTGGGGGTAGGGAGTGTGATTAGGGGGTGGGGAGTGTGATTGGGAGTGGAGAGTGTGATTAGAGGGTGTGGGAAGTGTTATTAGAGGGAGTGGGGAGTGTGATTGGGAGATGGGGAGTGTGATTGGGGGATGGGGACTGTGTTTAGAGGGGTGAGGAGTGTGATTGGGGGTGGGGAGTATGATTAGGGGGGTGGGAAGTGTGATTGGGGGTGGGGAGTGTGATTGGGGGGGTGGGGAGTGTGATTGGGGGGTGGGGAGTGTGATTAGGGGGGTGGGGAGTGTGATTGGGTGGTAAGTGTGATTAGGGGGTGGGGAGTGTGGGGGGTGGGAAGTGTGATTAGGGGGGTGGGGAGTGTGATTGGGTGGTAAGTGTGATTAGGGGGTGGGGAGTGTGATTAGGAGGTGGGGAGTGTGGGGGTGGGGAGTGTGATTGGGAGTGGAGAGTGTGATTAGAGGGTGTGGGAAATGTTATTAGAGGGGGTGGGGAGTGTGGGGCGTGTGGGGACTGTGTTTAGAGGGGGTGAAGAGTGTGATTAGGGTGGGGAGTATGATTAGGGGGGTGGGGAGTGTGACTAGAGGGAATGGGGAGTATGAATAGGAGGATGGGAAGTGTGATTAGGGAATGGGGAGTGTGATTGGGTGGGGAGTGTGATTGGGGGGTGGGGAGTGTGATTGGGTGGGGAGTGTGATTGGGGGGTGGGGAGTGTGATTGGGTGGGGAATGTGATTGGGGGATGGGGAGTGATTGGGAGGGTGGGGAGTATGATTAGAAGGGATGGGGAGTGTGAATAGGAGGGTGGGGGTGTGATTAGGGAGTGAGGAGTGTGATTGGGGGATGGGGAGTGTGGGGGATGGGGAGTGTGATTGGGTGGGGAGTGTGAATAGGAGGCTGGGGAGTGTGATTAGGGAGTGGGGAGTGTGATTGGGTGGGGAGTGTGATTGGGGGTGGGGAGTGTGAATAGGGTGAGGAGTGTGATTAGGGAGTGGGGAATGTGATTGGGGGATGGGGAGTGATTGGGAGGGTGGGGAGTATGATTAGAAGGGATGGGGAGGGTGAATAGGAGGGTGGGGGTGTGATTAGGGAGTGAGGAGTGTGGGGGATGGGGAATGTGGGGGATGGGGAGTGTGATTGGGGGATGGGGAGTGTGGGAGATGAGTGTGATTGGGTGGGGAGTGTGAATAGGAGGCTGGGGAGTGTGATTAGGGAGTGGGGAGTGTGATTGGGGGATGGGGAGTGTGAGGGATGGGGAGTGTGATTGGGGGATGGGGAGTGTGATTAGGGGGATGGGGAGTGTGATGGGGGTGGGGAGTGTGATTGGGTGGGGAGTGTGAATAGGAGGGTGGGGAGTGTGATTAGAGGTTGGAGAGTGTGATTGGGGGGTGGGGAGTTTGATGGGGTGGGGAGTGTGATTGGGTGGGGAGTGTGAATAGGAGGGTGGGGAGTGTGATTAGAGGGGTTGGAGAGTGTGATTGGGGGGTGGGGAGTTTGATGGGGTGGGGAGTGTGATTGGGGGTGGGGAGTGTGATTAGAGGGGATGAGGAGTGTGAATAGGAATGTGGGGAGTGTGATTAGGGAGTGGGGACTGTGATTAGAGGGGGTGAAGAATGTGATTGGGGTGGGGAGTGTGATTGGGGGGTGGGGAGTTTGATGGGGTGGGGAGTGTGACTGGGGGTGGGGAGTGTGATTAGAGGGGATGGGGAGCATGAATAGGAATGTGGGGAGTGTGATTGGGGGTGGGGACTGTGATTAGAGGGGGTGGGGAGTGATTGGGGATGGGGAGTGTGAATAGGGGTTGAGGAGTGTGATTAGGGGTTGGGAAGTATGATTTGGGGATGGTGGGAGAGTGTGATTAGGGGGTTGGGGAGTGTGATTAGAGAGGGTGGAGAGTGTGATTGGGGGTTAGGAAAGTGTGAATGAGGGGATGGGAAAGTGCGATTAGGGGAGTGAAGATATTAGGGGCAGGGCAGTGTGACTAGAAGGTGGGAGACGGTTATTGTTCACCATCCAACTCCCTGAGTTTGCATAAGATCAGGGAGGGAAGGACGGCTCTCTAGCTCTCCCCCTTGACAAGAGAGCCAGGGAGCAAGGTGTGAGTGTGGGCGTGTGAGACCGTCGTGTGGCCTCTGCAGGAGAGGCCCCGTATGGGTGCCAGGGACCTCGTTCCATCCTTGTGTTGGGGCCATCAGTGACGTTACTTCCTTCCCATCTTTCAGTGACATCTCACCTGTACGGACCCTGAACTGCCCCCTGTGGAATCTCCCGGGGCTCAGGCCTTTTGACAGTTCTAGTACACAAAGCTGTCTCCACCTTTACTTCCTCTTCTATGATAAACAACCAGCCAGCAACATGGTAAACCCCATCTCTGCAAAAAATACAAAAAACCCCAGCCAGGCGTGGTGGTGCGCGCCTGCAGTCCCAGCTACTCACAGGGCTGAGGCAGGAGGGTCGCTTGAGCCCAGGAGGTCGAGGCTGAGTGAGCCATGATCGTGCCACTGCACTCCAGCCTGGGTGGCAGAGTGAGACCCTCGCTGTTTTTATAAAAGGGAGGTGAGACAAAAGGGATCTCCTGCTCCAGACCTGATGTGTCTCCCTCAGCTCAGCATCACGATGGTCTCAGGTCATACCTGGGACCTGTGTCTGAGGGAGCCCTTGTGGCCCTGCAGGCTGGGCAGTGCCAGGTGGGTGTGGGGAGGAGCAGGAGGTGGACCCCTGCAAGGCCCCACCCCTGGAGGTAGGCGAGGCCACACCCCCTCACCCTCATTGGTCCACTGGCCTGGCCTCCCTCCCAAAGAGCAGGAGGAGGCTCCATAACCTGTCTGCGAATGGGTAAGGCTTGGGAGTTGATTTCTGGTTTTTAAGCGGGAGGGAGGAACAGCAGAATCTTTGCAGGAATTTTCAGAAACAAGTAGGAACCTATGTCTGTAGTAGCTAGGGTCAGGCAGCGGCTCCCACCTGCAGGTGCCCACACTCTCTGCAGGTAGCTCAGGGGAGAATTCTGTTTTTCTGCACCTTACAGGAGCACCAAGTGGCCCCCATCCAACCTCCGGGGCGTGCAGCTCAGGGACCTTTGAGATGAGGCGCTCATGCGGGCCTTGTCCTCCGCCTCATTTGTGCATGCTGCCGGCATCCCGCTTCCAGCTCCCCACCATTTCTCCCCCCACCATCCATGCTCTCGCTAAGATGACGACAGTGACCCTCACCCGCAGGGAGCCTGCCCCGCACTTCTCTCCCTCCTTCCCCCTGCGCCCTCTGGAAACTGACCTCTGCCTGCCTGCGTCTTTGTTTTCAGGTGCAGCCCAAATTCCGTTACCCTTTCTACTATGAGATGTGCTGGTATGTCCTGGAGAGATACGTGTACTGTGTGACCCAGCGCTCCCACCTCACTCAGGAATACCAGAGGGAGTCGATGCTTATTGGTGAGTGAACCGAAGGGAGCCCACGGCCTCGGCTGCACAGCTGGGGCAGAAATCATCTCACACTCCCTGCGATCTGGGGATTCGTTGAATCAGTGTATTGGGCAGCATCCTAGGAACCCCTCAGGGGAAGCCATTCTTGTCAGTTTCCCACCTGGAATACAGAGTCCAAGAAAATGAACTCGGATCCCCAAAAGAGTCACGTGTGTGGCCTCCAGCCCATGGCTGTGCAGATGCAGGTTGGGGCCGACCGGGCTTGGCTGCTAAGACAGGATCACCCCACAGAGCAGAGAATCCTCGTTCTTTTGGCTCTTACGTGGACACCAGCTGATTTTTCCTCTTGCACCGGAGGTTGGGTTTTTATCTATGTGAGAGCAGTCCTGTGAGATGCAGCCAGTCCCCGAAAACCCAAGGCCGTCTTTGAGGCAGCAGGAGGGGTGACCAGGGCAGGTGGTGCGGGCCTGGAGGAGCAGGAGAGAGTGTTTGGAGCCGCTGCAGCGCCCTGCCCTGCTGCCAGTACTTAAAGAGACATCATTCCCCCAACACGGCTCTGCCCTTGAATCTTGACTCACAGACGCCCGCTCTGAAGTTGCATCTGGCTGTGACTGCAAGCCCCGACCAGCAATCTAGAGGAAGAACGTGATTCCTCTCGACTATGTCTGAGTTGTTGTCGTGCAGGGGTTTTCCTGGATGATGTAGAGTCTGCAGCATCTCAGACAAAGCATCTTTTTTTTTTTTTTTTTTACCAGGGGATAGAAAGATGAGACTAGTCCATCTCCTTGAGGGTCTGCACAATTTTTCCTGCAGCCTCTAGGATTTTTAGATTCTTTTTTTTCCCCCTTTACAGTAAGCCTCTTCTGTGCCTTCCCTTATGCCCCATCCCTAATGACGTTCAGGGGTTCCAGACTGGGCGTATGATGGGGAACCAGTGTTTCCTCTGGGGCCATCACTGGGAAGTCTTTGCCTGTGAGGTCTGTCGCGAGCCTCTTTCCTGCCCAATGATGTGATAATCGGGGGTTGGAAAGTCCCGAAACCCTACAACCTGCCCTTCTGAAGCTCCCAGCCTGGTAGGAGAGAAGGGAATGATCCTGAAATAGCGTGAGAGCCGCTATGATCGCAGTAACTCCACGATCCCCCGGGGACAGAGGCTGGGGAGAGCGGGAGGCTTTCCGAGTGTCTGCAGTCCCCAGGCCAGGAAGCCGAGGGTTGGTTCTGTCACTTGGATATGTAGGACAGAAGAACATTCCATTCACGGGCACAGGAGGAAATCTCGAGGTGGTGCTTGGGTAATCAGTACCCACATCTTCCTTATGTTTTCTTGCCACTGTTTTCCCTCTGACTCTCCCAGTCCATCTGCCAATGAGAAGGGACAACGTGAGGGAGACACCCCCTCCATCCAGAGCCGCTGTGTGCCACTGCCTGTGCCTGGGGTACCTGTGTCCTCCACACCACGGCCTTCCGAGGATGTTTCCTTTGCCTTCCATTTTTTAACAGCCCTATTGGGATATAGTTCCCATATCACACAATTCACCATTGCAAGTGTAGAATCCAGTGGTTTTCAGTCTATTCACAGATACATGCAGCCACTGCTGCTGTCAATTTCACATTTTCATCACTGCAAAAAGAAACCTAGGGCCAGGGCCGGGCGCGGTGCCTCACACCTGTAATCCCAGCACTTTGGGAGGCTGAGGCGTGTGGATCCCTTGAGGTCAGGAGTTCGAGATCAGCCTGGCCAACATGGTGACACCTCGTCTCTACTAAAAATATGAAATTAGTCCAGTGTGGTGGCACATGCCTATAATCCCACATACTTGGGAGGCTGAGGCAGGAGAATTGCTTGAACCTGGGAGGTGGAGGTTGCAGTGTGCCGAGATCATGCCATTGCACTCCAGTCTGGCTGACAAAGTGAGACTCTGTCTCAAAAAAAAAAAAAAAAAAAAAAAATCCTAGCACTTTGGGAGGCCAAGGCGGGTGGATCCCTGAGGTTAGGAGTTCGAGACCAGCCTGACAAACGGTAAAACCCTGTCTCTACTGAAAAACACAAAAATTAGCTGGGTGTGGTGGTGCACCTGTAATCCTGGCTACTTGGGAGGCCGAGGCAGGAGAATCCCTTGAACCCAGGAGGTGGAGGTTGCAGTGAACTGAGATCACACCACTACACTCCAGCCTGGGCAACAGAGCGAGACTCTGTCTCAAAAAAAAAAAAAAGAAAGAAACCCATATGCTTTAGCTGTTGTCTCTATCTCCCCTCCTCGCTCCTTCCCCAGCCCTAGGCAACTCATCTACTTTCTGTCCCTATAGATGTCCCCTGCCCGGGACATTTCACATGAGTTGAATCATACAATAAATGCTCTCTCAGACTTGTTTTTATTTTATTTTAGTACTGTTATTATTATTATTATTTGAGACAGGGCCTTGCTCTGTCGCCCAGGTTGGAGTGCAGTGGCGCATTCATGGCTCACTGCAGCCTCCACCTCCCGGGCTCAAGTGATCCTCCCATCTCAGCCTCCCAAGTAGCTGGGACTACAAGTGCACATCATCACACCCAGCTAATTTGTGTAGTTTTTGTAGAGATGGGGTTTCGCTATGTTTCTCAGGCTGGTCTCAAACTCCTGGGCTCAAGCAATCCACCTGCCTAGGCCCCCCAAAGTATAGGGATTACAGGTGTGAACCACTGCACCCAGGCTCGACTTATTTTTAGACATTAAAAAGTAAAGTGCTTGGCTGGGCGCGGTGGCGCAAGCCTGTAATCCCAGCACTTTGGGAGGCCGAGACGGGCGGATCACGAGGTCAGGAGATTGAGACCATCTTGGCTAACACGGTGAAACCCTGTCTCTACTAAAAAATAGAAAAAACTAGCCAGGCGTGGTGGTGGGCGCCTGTAGTCCCAGCTACTCGGGAGGCTGAGGCAGGAGAATGGCGTGAACCCGGGAGGCGGAGCTTGCAGTGAGCTGAGATCTGGCCACTGCACTCCAGCCCGGGCAAGAGAGCGAGACTCCATCTCAAAAAAAAAAAAAAAAAAAAAAAAAAGTAAAGTGCCGGGTACCAGCCTGGGCAGTATAGTGAGACCTCATCTCTACAAAAAAAGCTTAAAAAAAACTGGCTGAGTGTGGTGGGCGCACCAGCAGGAGGATCACTTGAATCCCGGAGGCAGAGGTTGCAACGAGCTGAGATGGTGCCACTACAGTCCAGTCTGGGCGACTGAGCGAGACTGTCTTTATATAAATAAATAAAGTGCCAGTGTTCAGAGAGGCGAGGCAACCCATGTGGGTGTACACAGCCGGGAAGCAACGGGGTAGGGATCTGAACCTGCGTCCAGCACGGCCTTTCCAGAGGCTGGAGGTACTGACCGTTAGGATTGTCAGAGAAGCTGGATCTATGGAGTAAAGGGGACTTTTGGCGAGTGGAAGTTCCAAAGACCTTGGCAGAGAGTTAGGCGTCATCTTGGTCTTTCTTGTGACCCTTCCCCCACAGATGCCCCGAGGAAGCCCAGCATAGACGGCTTCTCTTCAGATTCCTGGCTGGAGATGGAGGAGGAGGCCTGTGATCAGCAGCCTCAGGAGGAGGAGGAGAAGGACGAGGAGGGCGAGGGCAGGGACAGGGCACCCAAACCGCCCACCGATGGCTCCGCTTCACCCACCAGCATGCCCTCCGAGGACCAGGAGGCCCTCGGGAAGAAGCCCAAAGCACCTGCCCTGCGATTCCTCAAAAGGACTTTGTCTAACGAGTCAGAGGAGAGCGTGAAGTCTACCACATTGCCCGTAGACTACCCCAAGACCCCCACTGGCTCTCCCGCCACGGAGGTCTCTGCTAAATGGACCCATCTCACCGAGTTTGAACTGAAGGGCCTGAAAGCTCTGGTGGAGAAACTGGAATCCCTCCCGGAGAACAAGAAGTGTGTCCCTGAGGGCATCGAGGACCCCCAGGCACTCCTGGAGGGTGTGAAGGTGGGCAGGAGTGGCGTCTGGGGCTGGGCGGCCGAGGAGGGCTGGGCAGGTCCTGTTCAGTGTGACAGGTGCAGCTCAGCTCATGGTGGCTCTATGCAGATTGCTCTGAGCATCGGGCGGGCGCCGGGAGAGAGCTTCTGGGGGCCTCAGTCCACAAAAGCCTATGTAGGGTGTCCAAGCAGAGGTGACCATTAAGAGCTGCAGAGGGTGGGTGCGGTGGCTCACACCTGTAATCCTAACACTTTGGGAGGCTGAAGTGGGCAGATCACTTGAAGTCAGGAGTTCAAGACCAGCCTGGCCAACATGGTGAAACCCTGTCTCTACTTAAAAAAAAAAAAGAAAACTTAGCTAGGCATGGTGACACACGCCTGTAGTCCCAGCTACTCGGGAGGCTGAGGCAGGAGAATTGCTTGAACCTGGGAGGTAGAGGTTGCGGTGAGCTGAGATCGCACCACTGCGCTCCAGCCTGGGTGACAGAGCGAGACTGTGTCTCAAAAAAAACAAAAGAACTGTAGAGGACCCCATTTTGGAAGGTCACTCTGTGGCTGACGAGTTTTCTTCTCGGCGCTTATTGGAAACCTGAGGCCCCACCAGTAGGTGTGACATGTGCGGCAGTTGCTGTTACCGAGTCTGAGACAGACCCCTCCAGCCTTGTCAGGAATCCTCGCTGTCCTGGGACAGCGTTCTCGGAGCATGCATCAGTTTCACATGAGCAGGTTGTGCATCCCCACAGTCCTTGACACGGCCAGCTAATGCGGGCACTATGTAGCTGCGTGCGATTTGGAAGTCTTCATTATGATATGCATTTAATGGATGAGGAAGTAGGCTCAGAGAGGGTAAGGGGCATGCCTGAGGTCACAGAGCAGGTGGATGGCGGAGCTGGGATGAGGACTCGAGGGTGACTGCAGAGCTTCTGTGTGGCTGCCACTGCGTAGAACTGCCTCTTGTCTCAGCATTAGTCAGGCTTTTGGTTGAGGCCTCAGAGGCATTTGGGCGTCCTTCTCCAATGTCTGATGCCCAAGGGAAGCCAGCTAGCTGTCTCCTGGGGTTGGAAACTGAATTTAAGTTTCTTCTTCAGTGACTGTGAAGTACTCAGGATTGGCAGTTCACTTGTTCATTGTATTCACTTAGGAACCCTTGTGTTGGGCCTGGGATATAGATATATTAAGATTCACGGGTGCAGGCTGGTCACGGTGGCTCAGGCCTGTAATCTCAGCACCTTGGGAGGCTGAGGCAGATGGATCATCTGAGGCCAGGAGTTTGAGCCCAGCCTGGCCAACATAGGGAGACCCTATCTCTACAAAAAATAAAAAATTTACCCAGGCATGGTGGCTTGTGCCTGTAGTCCCAGCTACTCTGGAGGCTGAGGAGAGAGGATTGCTTAACACCAGGAGGTCACTGCTGTAGGGAGCCATTGTCTCACCACTGCACTCCAGCCTGGGCAACAGAGCAAGACCCTGCCTGAAAAAAAACCCAAGAAAACCATACTAATCTGAAGAAGAAATGTCTTTCCATGCTTTTGGAAAGCCTTTTTTACTTTATTTATTTATTTATTTATATACTATTGAGACAGACAGGGTGTTACTCTGTTGCATAGGCTGGAATGCAGTGACGCGAGCTTGGCTCACTGCAGCCTCGACCTCCCAGGTTCAAGTGATCCTCCTGCCTCAGCCTCCCAAGTAGCTGGGACTACAGGTGCATGCCACCATGGTCAGCTAATTTTTAATTTTTTTGTAGAGATGGGGTCTCACCACATTGCCCAGGCTGGTCTCAAACTACTGGGCTCAAGTGATCCTCCCACCTCAGCTTCCCAAGGTGCTGGGATTACAGGCATGAGCCACTGTGCCTGGCCTAGCCTATTTTTGCCTTCAAAAGCATCTTTGTCTCTCTGATCTATTTCTGTGTGGTGTTGCTGGTTCTGGGAACAGATGTCCTCCTAGGGATGAAACTTGGCTCCTCCTGTCCCTCGCCTCTACATACCTGATTGGCCTGAGGCTGGACTTACCCTAGACCCTTTGATGATGTAGAGGAGGCCTGGGGTAGGGGTTAGAAAAAGTGCAAGCAGCCCAGACGTCCTTCTTCCTCACAGGGGAATCACGGGCAGCTCGTGGAGTACTTTTTTTTTTTGAGACAGAGTCTTGCTCTGTTGCCCAGGCTGGAGTGCAGTGGCGCAATCTCTGCTCACTGCAACCTCCGCCTCCCGGGTTCAAGCGATTCTCCTGCCTCACCCTCTCGAGTAGCTGGGATTACAGGTGCCCGCTACCATGCCCGGCTAATTTTTATATTTTTAGTAGAGACGGGGTTTCACCATGTTGGCCAGGCTGGTCTTGAACTCCTGACCTCGTGATCTGCCCCCTCCTCAGCCTCCCAAAGTGTTAGGATTATAGGCGTGAGCCACCGTGCCCGGCTTTGTAGTACTTTGACTATCCCTGTTTTACAGATAAGTAAATTGACGTACAGAGAGGTTAAGTAACTTACTCTAGGGTCTGGTTGCTGTTCAGTAGGAGAGTCTATGCGCCACTCTTTTTTTTTTTTTTTTTTTTTTTAAGACGGAGTCTCTCTCTGTCGCCCAGGCTGGAGTGCAGTGGCCGGATCTCAGCTCACTGCAAGCTCCGCCTCCCGGGTTTACGCCATTCTCCTGCCTCAGCCTCCCGAGTAGCTGGGACTACAGGTGCCCGCCACCTCGCCGGCTAGTTTTTTGTATTTTTTAGTAGAGATGGGATTTCACCGTGTTAGCCAGGATGGTCTCGATCTTCTGACCTCATGATCTGCCCGTCTCGGCCTCCCAAAGTGCTGGGATTACAGGCTTGAGCCACCGCGCCCGGCCTATGCGCCACTCTTTTGGTGGCTGTAGAGAAAGTGATTTTCTTCTTCTCAAGAGGCAATCCCAAATTTAGGGAGAAGATATTGAGGTGATTGTGTGGGTTTTATTTACAAATCATGCAACCTGGGATGAAAGCTGCAAATCTGCAGCCTCTGGGCAAACCCAGCCTCCGGGCATCGCATCTGGCCTGCACAGGATTAAATGGATTTTTGTAATTAGTTCCCAACGTTAAACAAATCTGGAGCCTCTTATAAAATATCCTGGCTTGGCCAGGCATGGTAGCTCATGCCTGTAATTGCAGCACTTTGGGAGACCAAGGCGGGCGGATCAGTTGAGGTCAGGACTTTGAGACCAGCCTGGCCAACATGGTGAAACCCTGTCTCTACCAAAAAAATACAAAAATTAGCCGGGGTGTGGTGGCGCACACCTGTAATCCCAGCTACTAGGGAGGCTGGGGTGGGAGAATCACTTGAACCTAGGAGGCAGGGGTTGCAGTGAGCCGAGATTGCACCACTGCACTCCAGCCTGGGCAACACAGTGAGACTCTGTCTCTAAATAAATAAATAAATAAAAATGAAATATCCTAGGTCTCCTGGCTCATGTTCCTGAATGGCTACAATCAGCAGGAAGTAATTAGCAGCGGACCCCATATGCTCCAGTCCCTACCACTAAACTCCCCTCTGCCTCCCTGAGTGTCACTGGTTTTTCTTTCTTTCTTTTTTTTTTTTTTTTTTGAGACAGAGTCTTGCTCTGTTACCCAGGCTGAAGTGCACTGACGTGATCTCGGTTCACTGCAGCCTCTGCCTCCTGGGTTCAAGTGATTGTCCTACCCCTGCCTCCTGAGTAGCTGGGGCCATGGGCATGCTACCATACCTGGCTAATTGTTCTGTAATTTTTTTTTTTTTTTTTTGAGACAGAGTCTTGCTCTGTCGCCCAGGCTGGAGTGCGGTGGCCGGATCTCGGCTCACTGCAAGCTCCGCCTCCCGGGTTCACGCCATTCTCCTGCCTCAGCCTCCCGAGTAGCTGGGACTACAGGCGCCCGCCACCTCGCCCAGCTAGTTTTTTGTATTTTTTTAGTAGAGACGGGGTTTCACCGTGTTAGCCAGGATGGTCTTGATCTCCTGACCTCGTGATCCGCCCGCCTCGGCCTCCCAAAGTGCTGGGATTACAGGCTTGAGCCACTGCGCCCGGCCTGTTCTGTAATTTTTGTAGAGATGGGGTCTCCCATGTTGCCCAGGCTGTCTTTTTCATATAACCTAGTCACTTAGCTCGTTTATTGAACTTACCTGTCTTTAGAGATGTTTAGTTGAGCCTTGTCTAATGAGGCTGTTTTCAGGCTGAAGAGCTTGTTAATTAGGTGGACAGGCCTCCTGAGGGTCCCGTGAACACTGGGGCCGCTGCTCGTGTCTCTAAATGTCGTGTGGCCAGGTGCTTGCTGGGGGCCGTGGGTGCCGTCACCTTATCCAGAGCAGGAGAGTTTCTGATTGGTTTGACAGGCATCAGCCCTTCACTCTCCCTGGAGACCCAGAAAAGATTTTGAGGCCTGGTGCAGTGGCTCACACCTATAATCCTAACATTTTAGAAGGCCGATCACATGAGCCCAGGAGTTTGAGACCAGTCTGGGCAACATAGTGAGACCTCATCTGTACAGAAACAAAAGTTAGCCAGGTGTGGTGGCGCGCCTGAGGCAGGAGGCTCACTGGAGCCCAGGAGTTCCAGGCTGCAGTGAGCCGAGTGCGCCACTGCACTCCAGCCTGGGAGACAGAACAAGACCCTGTCTCAAAAAAATAAAAAAAACAAAAAAAAACGATTTTGAACCCAGTACTGACTTTCAGGTTGGGAGTGCTGCCCTAGAGGGTGGGCCGCCTGTTCTCCCCAGCTGTACGCGCCGTTGCCTTGTTCTCTCTTTTCTGTTGTTGGGGGATTCTTTTGCTTTGGCCAAGAAATAAAACACAGCTCAGGCATGTGGGTCTGAGACAGTTCCGAGCTGATGCCCAGCACCCCCACTGCCGCTGAGGGATTCATGTTTCTGGGCTGTGGTGGTTTCCGCTTGATGACTGACCTGCTAGGATCTTTGGCTTGTGTTCCAGGAAGAGGGGCTCTCTCCTGGGACCTCAGAGGCTGCTGCTTGTGGTGGCTCAGGGTAACTAGTGCCCTGGTGATTGGAGACAGCCCCCAGTTCAACTCAGTTCCTAGATGGCTAGGTTTTGGCTTATACTAAAAACCTATTTGTTCTTTCATTCGTGTGATTTTGTTGTTTTTACATTTTGAGACAGTCTTACTCTGTCACCATAGCTAGAGTGCAGTGGCATGATCACAGCTCATTGCAGCCTCAACCTCCTGGGCTTAGATGATCCTCCCACCTCAGCCTCTCGTGTATCTGGGACTATAGGTATGCATTACCACGTCTGGCTAATTTTTATATTTTTTGTAGAGATGGAGGTCTCACTGTGTTGCCCAGTCTCTTCTTGAGCCCCTGGGCTCAGGTGGTTGGACAGCCTTGTGTGACGTATGTTTTAAATTGTGGTAAGACACACATTACAAAACTTACCATTTTAACCATGTTAAAGTGTCCAAATCAGTGGCCTTAGGTACAGTCACAATTTTGGTTTTCTTTTTGTTTGTTTGTTTTGTTTTGTTCTTCTTTTTTGAGACACAGCCTCACTCTGTTGCCCAGGCTGGGGTGCAGTGGTGTGATCTCAGCTTACTGCAACCTCTGCCTCCTGGATTCAAGTGATTCTCATGCCTCAGCCTCCCGAGTAGCTGGAATTACAGGCATGTGCCACCACACTTGGCTAATTTTTATATTTTTAGTAGAGATGGGGTTTCATTATGTTGGCCACGCTGGTCTTCAACTCTTGGCCTCAGGTAATCATCTTGGCTTGGCCTCCCGAAGTGCTGGGATTGCAAGCATGAGCCACTGTGCCCGGCCAGCAATTCACAGTCGTGTGCAGCCACCACCACTATCTTATTCCAGAACCTTTTTATCACTGCGGACAATCCCGTACCTAAGAGCTGCCATGTCCCATACCCTCTTCACTGCAAATCTGCTTTCTGTCCTGTGGATTTACTTATTCTAGATATTTCATTGTAATGTAGGTTTTGGTTTGTTTTTGAGATGAGGGTCTCACTCTGTCACCCAGCCTGGAGTACAGTGGCACAGTCATAGCTCACTGCAGCCTCAACCCCTGAGGCTCAAGCAATCCTCCCATCTCAGCCTCCCAAGTAGCTGGGACTACAGGCATATGCCACTACTCCCAGCTAATTTTTAAATTATTTGTGGAGACTACGTCTTGCTATGTTGCTTATGCCTATAATGCCAGCACTTTGGGAGACCGAGGCAGGAGGATTGGTTGAGCTCAGGAGATTGAGACCGACTTTGGCAATATAACAAGATCCTATCTCTATAAAAAAATAAAAAATTAGCCAGGTATAGTGGCGTGCACCTCTACCTGGGAGACTGTCTAGTGTTAGAGGGCTGAGGCAGGAGGATCATTTGAGCCCAGGAGGTGGAGGCTACATACAGTGAGCTGCGATTGCGTCAGACAGAGACCCTGTCTCAACATCAATGAGAAATAAATATAGACACTTACTGTGATGGAGGTGCCAAGATATTGGCCTGTATGAGATGGGAAGGACAAGAACTCAGGACGCAGGACACCCTGGAGTTCAAGTTTGGTTTCTGCTCTGAGCTACTCGCTGTGTGGCCTTGGGCAAGCCAGTCCACCTTTCTGTTTACCTGTATGTAAAATGAGGATGTGCTTTGTCCTCCTGGGGACCAGATTCTGTGATTCGTGGCCATTCTGAAACGCTGACCCTTCAGTGAAACTGCAGTGTCCTCACTGTGATATGGGCATAACAGCGGAGACCTATGTCATTGAATTACTTTAAGAAACAATGAAGCCATGAACATAGGTTGCAGCCAAAGGTGAGTCAGACTGGCTTTGGCCAGCTACCCACACTTCCGCTGCCCTTTCTCTTTCCTTCCCCCTTCTCACCTCTCAGCAGCCCCCTCATGCCCCCTCCAGGTTAAAGACTGCTGCTTAGGCTCGGCACAGTGACTCACATCTGTCATCCCAGCTCTTTGGGAGGCCAAAGTGGGTGGGTGGCTGGAGCTCAGGAGTTTGAGGCCACCCTGGGCAACATAGTGAGACCCCGACTCTACAAAAACAAAACAAAACAAAAGGAACAAAAAATTAGCCAGGTGTAGTGGCGTGCGCCTGTGGCCCCAGCTACTTGAAAGTCTGATACAGGAGGATTTACTGAGCCTAGGAGTTTGAGGCTGCAGTGAGCTGTGATCACACTCCAGCCCTGGTGACAGAGTGAGACCCTGTCTCAGCTCACTGCAACCTTCACCTCCCAGGTTCAAGTGATTCTCCTGCCTCAGACTCCCAAGTAGCTGGGATTACAGGCATGCGCCACCACGCCCAGCTAATTCTTGTATTTTAGTAGAGGCAGGGTTTCGCCATGTTGGGCACGCTAGTCTCGAACGCCTGGCCTCAAGCGATCTGCCTTTCTCGGCCTCCCAAAGTGCGGGGATTACAGGTGTGAACCACTGTGTGGCCAGGTGTTCTTTGAAGACCAAAAGTTCTGCATCAGACCGAAATCCCTGTGCCATCTGTTAGCCAAGCTGAATGCTCTTGGGGAATGCAGTACTTGGAATACAGCGTCGTGGTCATGAGGACTCAGTGAGGTGACACCTTTAGCACAGGGCCTTTAATAGCTCAGCAAACTAGAGCCAAAAATTTCAGACATCATAGAATGAAAACAGGCTGGTGCAGGGCCACATGTGCCAGCCTGTGAAACCCATGACTGTGGAAGGTGTTCACAGCTTTTTTCTCTTGGGGTTGTCCGTTCCCCACCTGGAACGCATCTGCATGTTGACGCGGCCTCTCCTGGGTCTTACTGACTTGTAGAACAGTGAGGTGTAAAGCCCAGATGACCAGCGTGGCTGGCTTTTAAAAATCATCACACTTTTGGCTAGGCACGGTGGCTCACGCCTATAATCTCAGCACTTTCGGAGGCCAACGTGGGCGGATCAGAAGGTCAGGAGTTCAAGACCAGCCTGGTCAACATGGTGAAACCCCATCTCTACTAAAAACATAAAAAAATTAAGTCGGCGTGGTGGTGCGCGCCTGTTATCCCAGTTACTCTGGAGGCTGAGACAGGAGAATCACTTGAACCTGGGAGGCGGAGGTTGCAGTGAGCTGAGATCGTGCCACTGCACTCCAGCCTGGGCGACAGAGCAAGACTCTGTCTCCAAAAAATAAATAAATAAATAAAATTAAAAACTAAGTATGTTATTTAATAGTCCTGGGGGTCAGAAGTCAGAACTGAAAGAGTCAGCAGGGCTGTGCTTGCTCCAAAGTCTCTAGAAGAGAATCCTTCCGGGCCTCCTCCAGTTTCTGGCAGCTTCTGGTGTTCGCTGGCTGTGGCTGCATCACTCCAGTCTCTGCCTTCATTTTCTTTTGGATTTCTTCTTTGTGTCTCTGTCCAAATCTCTCTTATCATAAAGACACTAGACATTGGATTTAGGGTCTACCCTAAATTCAGGATTATTTCACCTTGAAAAAAAAATGTTTTTTTGAGACGGAATCTTGCTCCGTTGCCCAGGCTGGAGTTCAATGGTGTGATACCGTGTCACCACAACCCCTGTTTCCTGGGTTCAAGCAATTCTGCCTCATCCTCCTGAGTAGCTGGGACTATGGGCATGTGCCACCACGCCTGGCTGACTTTCGTATTTTCAGTAGAGACAGGGTCTCACCATGTTGGCCAGGCTGGTCTCGAACTCCTGGCCTCAAGTGATCCGCCCTCCTCGGCCTTCCAAAGTGCTGGGATTACAAGTGGGAGCCACAGTGCCCGACCTGAATACGTATTTTTTGGGACACAATTCACGCTACTTCAGATGGGTTTTCACAGACGGTTGGGCTGAGATGGAGGGAGGGTACTTGAGAGACCCCAGGTACCTTGACGCCTGGCGGGTCTCTTTCCCCGTAGAAGGGGTCACCCCAGAGGATGCTGGTTCCCCAGAGCAGGAGTTCCCCAAGCCGCACCTCCCTTGTCGGCTGGTGGATGGCGATTCTTCCCTGATGCCTGCCTTGTTTTCACAGTGGGATATTTTTAGTCACAGCATGGAGGGAGTTTGTGATTGTTAAAGCCCCAGCCTAGGGAGCAGTGGGACCCGAATCCGTTGTTAACTAATTAAGCTCTTGGAGACAAGTTGGCATAAGGGGCCGCCCAGGCCCAGCCATCCCTTGTCTGTGGTTATCTCGTGAGGTCCAGTACGGGGCAGTTTCCAGCAGAAAGGGCCCCAAGGCTTGATCTTTCTTTTTCTTTTTTTTTTTTTTGAGACAGAGTTGTCTCGCTCTGTTGCCCAGGCTGGAGTGCAGTGGCGGGATCTCAGCTCACTGCAAGCTCCGCCTCCCGGGTTTACGCCATTCTCCGGCCTCAGCCTCCCGAGTAGCTGGGACTACAGGCGCCCGCCACCTCGCCCGGCTAGTTTTTTTGTGTTTTTTTAGTAGAGACGGGGTTTCACCGGTTAGTCACGATGGTCTCAATCTCCTGACCTCGTGATCCGCCCGTCTCGGCCTCCCAGTGTGCTGGGAGTACAGGCTTGAGCCACCGCGCCCGGCCGGCTTGATCTTTCTCCTCCAAAGCCTGCCCTGGACTTTCGGAGGGGAGCGGCATGTAGGGTGTAACCCTTAGGGGGCTGAGCTGGTGAGGGCACCCAGCCTTCCTTGTATCTGTGCTTCCGAGAGCCCCAGGGAGTGTATAAATTCAAGCAGGGCCTAGGGAAGCCAGTGACATGATTCCCTCCAGCACAACCTATTTCTCAGAGATGAAATCTCCAATTAGAATAATCTCTTTTCCCGCAGCCTGTCATACACACATGAAAATTCTTCCCTGAGGGACAGAGCCCAGGGCGCCCCCTGGTGGCCGCAGGGGGCACACACAGAGGGAAACGGGAGGTATGAGTGTGCGATCCTGGGCTCAGGGCACTTGGGGAAAATTCTTTTTATTTTAAATTATTATTAAGTAATTAATTATTATTTTTTTTGAGTTGAAGCCTCGTTCTGTCACCCAGGCCAGAGTGCAGTGGTGCGATCTTGGCTCATTGTAACTTCTGCCTCCTGGGTTCAAGTGATTTTCCTGCCTCAGTCTCCCGAGCAGCTGAGACCACAGACACGTGCTACCACACCTGGCTAATTTTTTTGTACTTTTAATAGAGACGGGGTTTCATCATGTTGGCCAGGCTGGTCTTGAACTCCTGACCTCAGGTGATTTGCCCACCTTGACCTCTCAAAGTGCTGGCATTACAGGCGTGAGCCACTGCATCTGGCCATTATTATTTAGAGACAGAGCCTCCCTCTTTCTCCCAGGTTGGAGTGTAGTTGTGTGATCATAGCTCACTGCAGCCTCAAACTCCTGGGCTCAAGCAATACTCGTACCTCAATCTCCCCAAGAAGCTAGGACTACAGGCACATACCACCATGCCCAGCTAAGTTTTAAAGTTTTTTTGTAGAGATGGGGTCTTGCTATGTTGCCCAGGCTTACCAATACAATTGTAATTTTAAAAAGTATTGGCCGGGCATGGTGGCTCACGACTGTAATCCCAGCACTTTGGAGGGCCGAGGTAGGTGGATCGCCTGAGGTCAGGAGTTCAAGACCAGCCTGGCCAACATGGTGAAACCCGTCTCTACTGGGGGAAAAAAAAAAAAAACCAACAAAAATTAGCTGGGCATGGTGGTGTGTGCCTGTAATCCCAGCTCCCCAGGAGGCTGAGGCAGGGAATCGATGGAACTGGGGAGGCAGAGGTTGCAGTGAGCCGAGATCACGCCACTGCACTCTAGCCCGGGCGACAGAGCAAGACTCTGTCTCAAAAAAAAAACCAAAAAAAATTTATCGACTGGGTGTAGTGGCTCATACACCTGTAATCGCAGCACTTTAGGAGTCCAGAGGATCAGCTGACCGTACAAATTTGAGACCAGCCTGGGCAACATAGCAAGAACCTATCTCTACTAAAAAATTAAAAAATTAGTTCGCATGGTGGTGCTTTCTTCTCCCAGCTACTTGGGAGGCTGAGGTGGGAGAATTGCTCGAGCCCAGGAGTTCGAGGCTGTGGTGAGCTGTGATCACGCCGGAGCACTCAAGCCTGGGCAACTCTCTGTTTTTTTGAAACAGAGTCTTTAAAAATATATTATTTATTGTTATGAATTTATTAATTATGTCTAGTGCTTAGAACTGCAGTAATAACTTTTTATAACTAATCTCCCTCTAAAGAGGCCTCTACCTCAGGGCTTGTGAGTTAGACTCCAATCTGATATTGAAATGACAAGAAATGGTAAGACATTTAAGAAGGAAACTCAAAACAAAGGGGGGTGGGCATTACTTTCAGTCATATGCAGAGCCATGTTTGCAAGTTGGTGGCCCATGGGCCAAACCAGCACATGGATGTGTCACTCACCGTGGGTTTTTTTTTAAGTTTTAGTTAGTTGCTAACATTTAAAAATGCAGAGATTTCAAATGAAACTCTGCATCTTTGATTTCTTCTGAAAAAGTAAAGGTCTAGTGGGCTTTTCATCCCCATAGGAGGTAAGCTGGAGTTGGGTAGCATTCCCCCTTTTT
Organism: Chlorocebus sabaeus; assembly: GCF_047675955.1. Lineage (NCBI taxonomy): Eukaryota > Metazoa > Chordata > Mammalia > Primates > Cercopithecidae > Chlorocebus > Chlorocebus sabaeus. The sequence continues at coordinate 118,733,882 of NC_132914.1, read as the reverse complement.
AAATAGGCCATGTGTTCTCTAGTTTGTCACAGGCCTCACCATTCCCTATTGTCCGAGTCTGGTTACATCTTGAATTTGTTACCCAATCCTAAAGTTTAGGATTGGAGTAATTGGCTGAAATGCCCTGTGGAAATGACGGTCTTTTCCCCCAGCCATTTGGGACCCACATGCAAGGGGGAATGGGAAGTCTCTGGCTAAACCTGGAGCATATTTCTGGAAAGCTCATTTGTTCTTAGTGATTTTTTAGAGAGAGGAAAACTATTTATTTATTTATTTAGAGACAAAGTCTCACTCTGTTTCTCAGATTGGAGTGCAGTGGCACGGTCTCGGCCCACTACAACCTCCGCCTCCTGGATTCAAGTGATCCTCCTGCCTCAGCCTCCCAGGTAGCTGGATCCACAGGCACACACCACCACATCTGGCTAATTTTTGTAGTTTTAATAGTGATGAGGTTTCTCCATGTTGCTCAGGCTGGTCTAACTCCTGGCCTCAAGTGATCCACCTGCCTTGGCCTCCCAAAGTGCTGAGATTACAGGCCTGAGCCACTGCACCTGGCTGGAAACATTATTATTAGAAAAAATCAACACTGATGCTTGTGGAAGAGGGTGCAAAATTCCTATGGATTATTTTTATTTTCATTTTTATTTTTTTTGAGACGGAGTCTTGCTTTGTTGCCCAGTCGGGAGTGCAAAGGCATGATCTCAGCTCACTGCAACCTCCACCTCCCGGGTTCAAGCGATTCTTCTGCCTCAGCCTTCCAAGTAGCTGGGATTACAGGCATGTGCCACCAAGCCAGGCTGATTTTGTACTTTTAGTAGAGACAGGGTTTCTCCATGTTGGTGAGGCTGGTCTCAAACTCCTGACCTCAGGTGATCCATCTGCCTCGGCCTCCCAAAGTGCTGGGATTACAGGCACGAGCCACTGCACCCGGCCTCATATGGATTATTACAAGAAATAATGAAATGAGAATCCTTTGCCCTAGTGCCCCCTCCTATTCTATTCCATTCCATTCCATTCCATATTTTATTTTATTTTTTGAGATGGAGTCTCACTCTGTCGCTCAGGTTGGAGTGCAGTGGCATGATCTCGGCTCATTGCAACCTCTGCCTCCCGGGTTCAAGCGATTCTTCTGCTTCAGCCTCCTGAGTAGCTGGAATTACAGGCACCCGCCACCACACCTGGCTAATTTTTGTAATTTTAGTAGACACGGGGTTTCACCATATTGGCCAGGCTGCTCTTGAACTTCTGACCTCGTGATCCACCCACCTTGGCCTCCCAAAGTGCTGGGATTACAGGTGTGAGCCACCGTGCCCGGCCTAATTATTATTTTTCAAAAATGCGAGGCTGAGCACAGTGGTTCATGCCTGTAATGCCATCACTTTGGGAGGCTGAGGTGGGCTGACTGCTTGAGGTCAAGAGTTTGAGATCAGCCCAGGCCACATGGCAAGATCCCATCTCTACAAAAAATTACCTGGACGTGGTGGTGGGCACCTGTAGTCCCAGCTACCTGGGAGGCTGAGGTGGAAGGGTCACTTGAGTTGTGATGGCACCACCGCACTCCAGCCTGGGCAACAGAGCAAGACCCTGCTTCAAAATGTATGTAAATATATTTTTAATAGACTATTTTTAAGTTTAATTTTAGATTTACAAAATTCAGCAGATAGTACAGAGAATTCCAATACATACCCCTCATACCTAGTTTTCCCCTATTATTAACATCTTATATTAGTGTAGTGTGTTTGTGACAATTAATAAACCAATATTGATAACATGCATTGTAACTAGAGACTATATTCAGAGTTAGACCATGTTATTACTTGTCTTTTTTTCTGTTCTAGGATCCCACCCAAGGTACAATATTACATTTAGTTTCATCAGTCTTCTCTTAGCTGCCATAGTTTCTTAGACTTTACTTGTTTTGATGACCTCGACGGTTTTGAGGAGATCTGTTCAGGCATTTTGTAGAATGTCCCTCTTTTGGTATTTGTGGCTTTATTTTATAAACACTCTGTGGCCAGGTGTGGTGGCTCATGCCTGTAATCCCAGCACTTTGGGAGGCCAAGGTGGGCGGATCACTTGAGGCTAGGAGTTTGAGACCAGCCTGGCCAACATGGTGAAAACCTGTCTCTACTAAAAATAACAAAAATTAGCCAGGGGTGGTGGCGCACACCTGTAATCCTAGCTACTTGGGAGGCTGAGGCAGGAGACTCCCTTGAACCTGGGAGGCAGAGATTGTAGTGAACCAAGATTGTGCCACTGCACTCCAGCCTGGGTGACAGAGTAACACTCTATCTCAAAAAAAAAAAAAACAAAAAACTTTGTTTATTGGAAACTTACTCTAGGTTAGTCATTATGTGAGGCTTTGGGGATACAGCAGTGAATAAAGACACTTTATAAATAGCGTTTACAAATCATTGACATTGACTATGGGACTTTGGGGAAGCTCTGTGTTCCCGCGGCTGGGATTTGAACCCTTGTAGCCAGGGGTTCAAATAATCTTCACCCTTGTTTGTCTCCTGAGCACTTCTGCTCTTCCTGCTAAGTGCTTTTGTATGATTTACTCTGTTCTTAAATGTCCTGAAAAAATGTTTTTATACAATTCAGCAATCCATGGTCCAGGATCAGAATGGCCCAGTGATCGGTCCGTGTGTATTTAAACACATTTTGTTTGTGGGGTGCTGTGGATGTGTGGATGTAGCCAGAGGAAATCCTGTGTGGGTGGTCATGGGGCAGAAAGTCTGGTGCCAGAGAGTGGGGTTCCGGGGGTCTGTTTTCGTGGTCTGGGGCAGCACTAAAGTCCTGTGAGCCGTTCTGAGCCTCAGTAACCTCCCCTATGGTGGCTGTTAGATAATTCAGCTGGGTAGCATCTTATACCTGGATGAGGTTCTAAAGTCCAGCCACACAAGGCCAAAGTCTGGTAGCGTGAGAATTCCCTTTGAAGAACCTTCAAACTACTCATGAGCGTGAACACAGTGTGCCTCGTGGGAGATCGCCATGGAACCTGGCAGTCCGTCCAACACACCCCATTTTTCTGCCACCATTTGGCCACATGACTGCATCCTCGGTCAGACCAGATCAAGCATCTTCTTGTATTTCAGGCCCATGTTGCAAAAAACATTTACACATTGTCACACAGCATGGTTAGTGTACATGCAGCAAGCTGACTAAAGGACGGAGTCATGGCTCTGTGAAGGTGTCAAGGTCTGGCAGTTGGTTTTGTTTGCTTCTCTGAGTACGTCGTTAAATTTGGGAACATTAGAGGATCCGTAGTGCCACTGCCCAGCCCTTCCAGAGTACTTGGTAGGAATTAAATGAGGTGCAGTGGGTTACCCCTGTAATCCCAGCATTTTGGTAGGCTGAGGAGGGAGGATTCCTTGAGGCCAGAAGTTTGGGCAACATGCCATATACCCTGTCTCCACAAAAAATTTTTAAAAATTATGGCTGGGCACAGTGGCTCACGCCTGTAATCCCAGCACTTTGGGAGGCCAAGGCAGGTGGGTTACTTGAGGTCAGGAGTTGGAGACCAACCTGGCCAACATGGCAAAACCCCATCTCTACTAAAAATGCAAAAATTAGTGCGGTGTGGTGGCGCACACCTGCATTCACAGCTACTCAGGAGGCTGGGACAGGGAAATCGCTTGAACCCAGGAGGCAGAAGTTGCTTGAGCCAATATTGCGCCATTGCACTCCAGCCTGGGTGACAGAGTAAGACTTTGTCTCAAAAGAAAAAAAAAAATTTAGCCGGGGAGGGTGCCATGCACCTGTGGTCTCAACTACTCAGGAGGCTGAGGCATAAGGATCACTTGAGCCAGGTGGTCAAGGATGTAGTGAGCTATGATTGTACCACTGCACTCCAGCCTGGGTGACAGCAAGATTCTGTCTCAAAAAAAAAAAAAAGTTTGCGTGTGAGTCACCGACACTCTGGACAAGCACTAGCTGTCACAACTGTGATCATGGGTGATACATATGTGGAAGTCACAGGGAGGTGTGTGATTTGCTTTGTTAAAAAAAATCTGTAGAGGGCAGAGGGGAACACTGTATGTTTTGTGGGCCCCAGGGGACCCTAGTGACTTGGTTTCTACTGAGTGTGTGGGTGGTGGTGGAGTCATGGGCGGGCGTTGACTTTGTGGAGTGCGATCCTTGCTGGACTATGTCTGCTGTTCAGCCCCTGTCAGAGACCTCCCCTTCCCCCGGGCTAATATGGATGCTTTGTTTGGCCATAGAACGTCCTGAAGGAGCACGCGGACGATGACCCTAGTCTGGCCATCACTGGGGTCCCTGTGGTGACTTGGCCAAAGAAGACTCCAAAGGTAAGACGCAGCCTGCCTGCGGTGGGCGGCCGCTTCCCACTTCCTTCCCACCTCCTGTAGGCGATGGCTTTTTTGGTGGCTCTGGGGCCTCCTGAGATGAAGGCACCCCAGTGACGATGAAGGATTTTGGTGATTTGTTCTGTGTTTTTGTTTTTGAAACGGGGTTGCTTTACCTGGCTGTGGGAACTGCGAACAGTGCCGCCTGGTGGTCACTTGGAAAACTGGGGGGTGCTCACGCCTCGCCTTTCCTGTGGTTAGGTGGATTTTCTGACTCTCCTTCCCTCACTCCCTTGCTTCTTCCCTTCCGTTTTCCTTTTCCTTTAGCTGCTTCATGGGCTGTCTTCTCCTCTTTTGAAAGGAACTTTTTATCAGCGTGTAAAACTGATTGATGCTCAACATACAAATGTGTAATCGGTCAAGGGCGGTGGCTCACGCCCGTAATCTCAGCACTTTGGGAGGTGGAGGCGGGTGGATCACCTGAGGTCAGGAGTTCGAGACCAGCCTGGCCAACATGGCACAACCCCATCTCCACTAAAAATACAAAAAAATGCAAGCATAGTGGTGCACGCATGTGGTCCCAGCTACTTGGGAGGCTGAGGCAGGAGAATCGCTTGAACCTGGGAGGTGGAGGTTGCAGTGATCAGAGATTGCACCACTGCACTCCAGTCTGGGCTACAAAGTGAGACTCTATCCAAAAAATAATAATAATAATAAATAAATAAATGAAATAAAATAAAAATGTCTAATCAAACGGGAAAGGACCAGGTCACGAAGAAGAGGAATAATGGCTGTATTGTTGAAGACTTCATAGGAGCAGTTAGCTGTTGTCTGGACCTCCACAGCCCTTATCTTATTTATGCTTCAGCAACTCTGTGGCGTAGACAGTTGTGACTCTCATTTTATAGATGAGGAAACTGAGGCCTCAAAAGGTCAAGTCACTCGTTAGGACAGCCAAGTACACAAAGATCGGTCGGTTTGGCAGCAGAGGCCAAATTTTCAACCAGTGCTTACCTCAGAGTCCACCATCCAGAGAAAACAGTTTTGGTGAGCACCCTTCCAAAGGCGGTCCTAGGTGGGATACATATGTATCAGGTCATCTCTCTACCATCCATCTGCCTCCAGGCAGCTTCACCACTTCCTTGGACAAGTTACATACTGTCCTGAGCCTTACTTTCCTTGTTTATAAAAATGGGTTATACCAAGACTTTCTTCAGTGGTTGTCAGAACTAAATGAGATAAGACATGCAAAACCCTTCAGACAAGGGCTGTCCTGAGGTTAGCACGCTCTAAATATTATTTGTGACTTCAGTAGCCCCAAGAGGTATTTTGTTAATTTCTGATTTTTTTTTTGGCTATTATAAAAAACACTGAAGCCAGACATGGTGGCTTATGCCTGTTGTTCCAGCTACTCCAGAAGCTGAGCGGGGAGGATCACCTGAACCCAGGAGTTCAAGATCAACCTGGGTAACATAATGAGACCTCATCTCTACCAAAAAAAAAAAAAAAGTCATCCTGGCTAACACGGTGAAACCCCATCTCTACTAAAAAATACAAGAAACTAGCCGGGCGAGGTGGCGGGCGCCTGTAGTCCCAGCTACTTGGGAGGCTGAGGCAGGAGAATGGCGTAAACCCAGGAGGTGGAGCTTGCAGTGAGCTGAGATCGTGTCACTGCACTCCAGCCTGGGTGACAGAGCAAGACTCTGTCTCAAAAAAAAAAAAAAAAAAAAAGGCCGGGTGTGGTGGCTCAGGCCTGTAATCCCAGCACTTTGGGAGGCCGAGACGGGCGGATCACAAGGTCAGGAGATCGAGACCATCCTGGCTAACACGGTGAAACCCTGTCTCTACTAAAAAAAATACAAAAAACTAGCCGGGCGAGGTGGCGGGCGTCTGTAGTCCCAGCTACTCCGGAGGCTGAGGCAGGAAAATGGCGTAAACCCAGGAGGCGGAGCTTGCAGTGAGCTGAGATCCGGCCACTGCACTCTAGCCTGGGTGACAGAGCGAGACTCCGTCTTAAAAAAAAAAAAAAAAAAAAAAAAGGCCAGGCATGATAGTGCATGCCTGTAGTCCCAGCTCTTTGGGAGGCTTAAGCAGGAGGATCGCTTGAGCCCAGGAGCTTGAGGCTGCAGTGAGCTGTGATTACACCACTGCACTCCAGTCTGGGCAATAGAATGAGACCCTGTCTCAAAAAAAAAGAGAAAGAAAGAAAAAAAGTGTACTGTAACAGATTTCAAACACTTTTTTTTTTTTTTTGAGACCGAGTTTTGCTCTTGTCGCCCAGGCTGGAGTGCAGTGGCGTGATCTTGGCTCACTGCAACCTCCGCCTCCCGGGTTCAAACGATTTTCCTGCCTCAGTCTCCCGAGTAGCTGGGATTACAGGCACCCGCCACCATGCCCGACTGATTTTTTGTATTTTTAGTAGAGACAGGGTTTCACCATGTTGGGCAGGCTGGTCAATTTCAAACACTTATAGGTCTGGTGCAATGGCTCTCACCTGTAATCCCAGCACTTTGAGACGCCAAGGTGGGCAGATCACCTGAGGTCAGGAGTTGCAGACCAGCCTGGCCAACATGGCGAAACCCCGTCTCTACTAAAAATACAAAAATTAACTGGGCATGGTAACACGTGCCTGTAATCCCAGCTACTCAGGAGGCTGAGGCAAGAGATTCGCTTGAACCTGGGAGGTAGAGGTTGCAGTGAGCTGAGATGGCACCACTGCACGTCAGCCTGGGGATGCACTATAGTTTTATTTGCTAAATCTGGCAACTCTAGTTGAAATGACTATATTTTTGATATATTGTTGAAACAAAACGGATTATTCAGATTAATTTCACTGTTTGTTTTTACCTTTTCAAATGTGGCAACAAAAAAACTCAAAAGTATCTATGTGGCTCACCTTCTATTTCATTCATTCATTCATTCATTTATTTAGAGTCTTAACTCTGTTGCCCAGGCTGGAGTGCAGTGGTGCAATCATAGGTCACTGCAACCTCTGCCTCCCTGGATCAAGCGATCCTCCCACCTCAGCCTCCCAAGTAGCTGGGACCACAGGCATGTGCCATCATGCCTGGCTAGTTTTTTATATTTTTGGTAGAGATGGGGTTTTGCCATGTTGCCAAGGCTGAACTCCTGAGCTCAAGCAAGCCGCCTGCCTCCGTCTCCCAAAGTGTTGTGATTACAGGCGTGAGCCACAGTGCCTGGCTTACCGTACGTACTTCTGTTATTTCTATCGAGCAGTGCTCTTCTGCATAATTCTTTGATTATCTTCTTCAGGTGTACTTTTTTTTTTTTTTTTGAGATGGAGTCTTGCTCTTGTCACCCAGGCTGGAGTGCAGTGGCACAATCTCGGCTCACTGCAACCTCCGCTTCCTGGGTTCAAGTGATTCTCTTGCCTCAGCCTCCCGAATAGCTGGGACTACAGGCGTCCGCCACCACGCCCGGCAATTTTTTTTGTATTTTTAGTAGAGACGGGGTTTCACCATGTTGGCCAGGCTGATCTTGAACTCCTGACCTCAGGTGATGTGCCCACGTCGGCCTCCCAAAGTGCTGGGATTACAGGCGTGAGCCACCATCCCCAGTCACAAATAAATATTTTAAAAATAAGGAAGTAAATAACTTCAGAGCCACAAACTGGTATGAAGCAGAAGAGGAATGAATACCCCGGGCCCACCATCGAGCCCTGAAAATAAATGACCCCCAGCCCAGCTGAAACTCCTGGGCACTCCCCAGTATACACAGCAGCTTCCAGATGCAGTTTGTCTATTTTGACTTTACCCTTCCCATGAGGCTGGGAGATGGAGAGTGTTATCGCCTTGGTGCAGTTGAGGAAGCAGAGAGCTTGGAGAGGTACAGCAGTGACCCTCGGGCCACTTCCTTAGGAGAAGGAAGGCGTCGGACCCCAGATGTGCAGGTTTCTGTCACTGCACGGTGAGGAACCAGTGACATGTGGCAGGGAGAGGGGGGAGGGAGGCCCCTGCTATGTTTATGCGTTTCCTGGCTGGTGGGGTTAAAAAGTTAACAGGAAAGGAAGAAATAACTAAACGACTGACTGCCTGGGCCGCCCGGGGTCTCTGGGTTCCCAGGTTGCAGCTTCCTCCCATTGGATGCAGGTTGGGGTGAAAGATCAAGGGTGCTCACTGAGGCCCTCAGGATGCAAGGTAGGGAGTGGTATTTGATCTGGGTCGGGTTACCTAACAAGTAATTAACACTAAGTGATGATTAGCAAGAAATGCTTTGATCTCCCACCTTGCCTCCAGGAGAACAAAGCCCTTTTCTGGAACTGATTAGGTGCTGTGAGGTCATTTCTGATGCGGTGTCCTTCATATCCAAGATGCTACTGAGCCACCATCCATCACCATCCACCTGATTGGCTGTTTCCACAAGTGGTGTTGGATTTGTTTTGATCTGTCTACACTCCGGCTTCTTCCTTTTATGACCAACGGGCAGGATGGTGAGGGCCCGTCTGTGACCTTACAGGCTGGGCGAGGGAATGGAGCTTATTTGAGGCCTGGCCTCTGACCTCGGCCTTATTAGTGAACTGACCCCTGGCTCAGCTGCCAGACATGGCTACCGGCTGGCTTGCTGGTTTATTCCCAAAGGAGGAAACTGAGGAAGGACGGGGGACCCAGCCGCGACTGCCTCTGGCTAGCAAGCCAGCCTGTGGACACTGCCAGCTTCTTCAGTCATTATCTCTAGTGGCCAAACCAGGCTGCCACTTGAATTTCAGTTACTGGCAATTTTTCTGGAGTGTGGGAGCAGAGAGGCTGGAGTGTGGAGGACAAGCACCCTGATGGGGGCTTGGAGACAGTCCTCGTCAGTAGCTGTTGGATCAGCTTCCTTACGGGGACATTTCGGGGCCACACAGGAACCACAAGAGGAAGCAACACACCCTCGATGACTTGTGACCTTTGCTTCTGCTTTGTCTCTCTCCCCCTTCCTCCGAAGTTGGTCCCTTCGATCCCAGAGGCCTGCTCCGTCTGGGGTCCCTCGGGAGTGACGCACAGCCTTTCCCCGAAGGGGAGGCACGTGATTCAGTGAGAGTCCCTGAGTGCTTCCGGCAGGTCCCTGCCCCGCTCTCAGTCCTGTCAGCCCGCAGTCATGAAGCTGATGCTGTACAGTTGAGGTGGAGGGGGCTGGCAATAATGGCTGCCCTGTATTGCCAACTACTCAGGGTCCTGTAATTTCTCAGGAAGGCCATGTGCTGTAATGAGGACCAGTCCCCAGGCTGGTGGCATCAGCTTCACCTGGGGGACTTGTGAAAAAATACAGCTTCCTGGCCCCCACCCTTGATGTAGCCATTCTGTAGGCTTGGGGTGGGCCTGGGGATCTGCAGTTTCTAAAAGCTGCTCAGGGCCAGGTATGGTGGCTCACGCCTATAATGCCAGCACTTTGGGAGGCCGAGGCAGGTGGATCACTTGAGGCCGGGAGTTTGAGACCAGCCTCACCAACCTGGTAAAACCCCATCTCTACTAAAAATACAAAGATTAGCCAGGTATGGTGGCAGGCGCCTGTAGTCCCAGATACTTGGGAGGCTGAGGCAGGAAAATCACCTGAACTTGGGAGGCGGAGGTTGCAGTGAGCTGAGATTGCACCACTGCATTCCAGCCTGGGTGACAGAGTGAGTCTTGGTCTCATTAAAAAATAAAAGGTTCTCGGGGCGGGCACCGTGGCTCATGCCTGTAATGCCTGTAATCTCAGCACTTTGGGAGGCTCAGGCTGGAGGATCACTTAAGCCCAGGAGTTGGAGGCTGCAGTGACCTATGATCACTCCACTGCACCCCAGCCTGGTTGACAGAGTGTGATCCTGTCTCATAAATAAATAAACAAATAAATAAATAAATAAATAATTAAAAATAAAACCCGGCTGGGTGCAGTGGCTCACGCCTGTAATCCCAGCCCTTTGGGAGGCCGACTTGGGTGGATCACTTGAGGTCAGGAGTTTAAGACCAGCCTGGCCAACATGGTGAAACCCCATCTCCACTAAAAATATAAAACAAAAGGCCAGGTGTGGTGGCTCATGCCTGTATCCCAGCACTTTGGGAGCCCGAGGCAGGCGGATCACCTGAGGTTGGGAGTTCGAGACCAGCCTGATCAATATGGAGAAACCCTGTCTCTACTAAAAAAATACAAAATTACCCGGGCGTGGTGGTATATGCCTGTAATCCCACCTACTCGAGAGGCTGAGGCAGGAGAATCACTTGAACCCAGGAGGCAGAGGTTGCGGTGAGCTGAGATCACACCACTGCACTCCAACCTGGGTGACAGAGCAAGACTCCATCTCGGAAAAAAAAACAAAAAACAAAACAAACCAATACATAAATAAAAAGTGAATATATAAAAGCTTCCCAGGTCATTCTCTGCACTGCTCGGATGCATTTTTGGGGTCAGATGCACCTTTGGGTGGACTCCTTCCTTCCCCACTGACTAGCTATGTGGTCTTGAGCAAGTCTCAGCCTCAGTTTACTCATCTGTGAAAGGGGCTAACAGCACCTTTCTTGTGGGGCTGTGGTGAGATGATGTCTGTGAAATGCCTTTAGAGTGGGCCACCAATCAGTGTTTGCTATTCTAGTTTTTTGTAATTATGGTTTAAAAGTAACCCTGAATCTGCCCACCCAGAAGGCTTTTGATGTTCTTGATAGAAACTGAGGACACAAGAGGAGGAGCGGGGACCAGGGGAGGGGGCTGAATGGTTTAGAGGCATTTCCCATCCCAAAATTATTATTTGCTTGTGCAAAACTTAATCTCAAGCAAGGGCCTGAATGACTTAATTTCTTTGCGGTAGTTATGGCCGTGCTGAAATGGGCTGGCATTTCCTGGGGGTTTGGGGGTGGGAACTGGTTTAAGAAGCTGCTTTATCTAGGCATGCCAAGGCTGAAGCGGGCGGATCAGTTGAGGTCAGGAGTTCGAGACTAGTCTGACCAACATGTTGAAACCCCGTCTTTACTGAAAATACAAAAAATTAGCCGGGCATGGTGGCGCATACCAATAATCCCAGCTACTTGGGAGGCTGAGGCAGGAGAATCACTTGAACTCAGGAGGCAGAGATTGCAGTGAGTGGAGATCGCGCCACTGCACTCCAGCCTGGGCAGCAGAGCGAGACCCCGTCTCGAAGAGAAAAATAAAAGAATCTCCTTTATCTCTTCCTCCTCCTAGAAGGGAGGAGTCGTAGGCTCTTTGGAAGGGAGTGATGGTTTGCCTGAGAATGTGCCCCTGGGGGTTTGAGGCCACTTAGGCCATGGGGTTCTCCACTGGGTCAGGGTAGGAGGAGAGGATGTCAAAGGCCAAGGGTGTCAGATGTCCAGTGCTGAGGGCAGGACAGGTCTGGTGAAAGGCTTGTGGGAGAGCAGCTCCCCAAGAGGAAGTGCGCAGCTCAGCATGCTGGGAGGAGGCCGCGATGGAAGCCGCAGGGCCAGGATGTGGGTCCCAGGAGAGCAAAGAAAGGCAGGAGAAACAAGTTGATTCTTGAAGGGTGCGGTGAGGGGGGAGCCATGTGAAGAGAAACCTGGGCCTCCGATCTGGAATCCCAAGTGCGTTCCTCCTGATGTCTGAGTCATTCATGGAGTCTGGAGTCCGGCAAATTCTTGGGAGGTCAACAAAAACGTCCAATCAACGAATGCCCACAGAGAATGTTCTGCTGCTTCTAAATAATGTTGTATACAACATCAACAGCAGAAAAATCCTGTTAAGAGAAAAATATGGGTGGCAAAAGGATGCCCCAGTTCTTTCATTCGTTCTTTCTTTCCTGCTTTTGTTTCTTTCCTTTCTTTTTTGTTTCACACAAGGTCTTGCCCTGTCGCCCAGGCTGGAGTACAAGTGGCGTGACCACAGCTCACTACCGTCCCCACCTCCCAGGCTCAAATGATCCTCCCCTCTCAGCCTCCTGAGTAGCTGGGACCACAGGCATGCGCCACCACACCCAACTAATTTTGTTTATTTTTTGTATGGGGGGCGGTCTCACTATGTTGCCCATGCTGGAGTGCCATGGCTCAATCATAGTTCACTGTAGCCTCATACTGCTGGGCTTAAGAGATCATTCCACCTCAGCCTCCCGAGTAGCTGAGACTACAGGTGTGCACCCCCATGCTTGACTTTTTGATGATGATGATGATTATTATTTGAGACAGATTCTCACTGTGTCACACAGGCTGGAGTGCAGTGGCGTGATCTTGGCTCAGTACCAACCTCCGCCTCCTGGACTCAAGTAATTCTCCTGCCTCAGCCTCCTGAGTAGCTTGGATTACCGGCATCTGCCACCACTCCTGGCTAATTTTGTATTTTTAGTAGAGACAGGGTTTCACCATGTTGGCCAGGCTGGTCTGAAACTCCTGACCTCATGTGCTCTGCCTGCCTCAGCCTTTCAAAGTGTTGGGATTACAGGTGTGAGCCACTGCACCTGGTCTGTGATTTTTATGAATCATGGTAAAATGCTGGGTGCAGTGGCTCACGCCTGTAATCCCAACACTTCGGGAGGCTGAGGCGGGTGGATCACAAGGTCGGGAGTTCAAGACTAGCCTGACCATGATGATGAAACCCCGTTTCTACTAAAAAAAAAAAAAAAAGAAAGAAAGAAAGAAGAAGAAAAAAAAAAGCCAGGCACAGTAGCTCATGCCTGTAATCCCAGCACTTTGGGAGGCCAAGGCGGGGGTAGGGGGGGATCATGAGGTCAGGAGTTAGAGACCAGCCTGACCAACAAGGTGAAACCCCGTTTCTACTAAAAATACAAAAATTAGCCGGGTGTGGTGGCACACACCTGTAATCCCAGCTACTCAGGAGGCTGAGGCAGGAGAATAGCTTGAACCCAGTAGGCGGAGGTTGCAGCAAGTCGAGATTGTGCCACTGCACTCCAGCCTGGCAAAGGAGCAAGACTCCATCTCACACACAAAAAAAATGTGGTAAAATATATTTTGCGTAAAAGTTACCATTTCAGGCCGGGCATGGTGGCTCACGCCTGTAATCCCAGCACTTTGGGAGGCTGAGGTGGGTGGATCACTTGAGGTCAGGAGTTCGAGACCAGCCTGGCCAACATGGTGAAACCCTGTCTTTACTAAAAATACAAAAAGTAGCTGGGCGTGGTGGCGCATGCCTGTAATTCCAGCTGCTCAGGAGGCTGACGCAGGAGAACTGCATGAACCCAGGAGGTGGAGGTTGCAGTGAGCTGAGATCGTGCCACTGCACTCCAACCTGGGTGACAAAGCAAGACTCCATCTCAAAAAAAAAAAAAAAAAGTGATTTCAACTATTTTTATGTGCATAGTTCAGTGGCATGATTATTATTATTATTTATTTATTTTATTTTATTTTTTTTGAGACGGAGTCTCGCTCTGTCACCCAGGCTGGAGTGCGGTGGCGAGATCTCTGCTCACTGCAAGCTCTACCTCCTAGGTTCACGCCATTCCCTTGCCTCAGCCTCCTGAGTAGCTGGGACTACAGGTGCCCGCCACCATGCCCGCCTAATTTTTTTTTTGTATTTTTAGTAGAGACGAAGTTTCACCATGTTATCCAGGATGGTTTCAATCTCCTGACCTCGTGATCCGCCCGCCTCGGCCTCCCAAAGTGCTGGGATTACAGGCGTGAGCCACCGCGCCCGGCTATTATTATTATTTAACGTGTTGTGCAGCCATCATCACCATCCATCTCCAGGACTCTTTCATCACTCCAAACAGGAATCCTGGAACCCTGGCCCCGTTTAACACTCACCCCCCATTCTCCCCTCCCGCTGCCCCCTGACAGAAGGTTTTTGAAGACAGAATAGTGTGAAGTTGGGACACTTGGTGAGGGAGAGGCCATCAAGGAGGCTATTGCTAAAGGTCTCCTAACAGTGGATCAGTTTAGCGTAGTGACTGTGGCATTGAAGAGGTTGGATCCCAGATATATTTGGGAGACAGCACTGATGGGACAATGGGATGCTTCTGCTGCTGGGTTGAGGGGAGGTGTCAGGGATGGCTTCTAGGTGTTGGATTTACAGGGCGTCTTCGGGCTGGTGTTCTCACCTCCTTCTGGAAACCCGACCGCAGAATGATTTTCAGCATCCTCAAACTGGTGTCGCCCCTTTGCCACCAGGCTCAGGCCCTTCTAGTCTCCCAGCTGTCAAAGTAACCTCCTGAAATGTAGACCCCATCACAGCTCTCCCTTGTGTATTAGTTGACTAGGGCTTCATAACAAAGGATCGCGACAGAAACGTACTGCTTCACAGTTCTGGAGGCCAGAAGTTCAAAGCGAAGCTGTCGGCAGGCAGGTTCCATCTGGGACTGTGCGAAGATCTGCTTCAGGCCTCTCTCCTTGGTTTGTAGGTGGCTGTGGTCTCCCTGGGTCTTCACCTCATCTTCCCTCTGTAAGGGTCTGTGCCCAGATTTCCTCGTTTTATAAGGACAACAGTCATATGGGTGCTGGGGGCTTGGACTTCAACATACGAATTTTGGGGGTGGATACAGTCAGCCCCCAACCCTTGTTATCAATCCTTCAGTGATTCTCCGTCTTCTTTATTTTTAAAGTTTTTTTTTTCTAGTTTCTGAGACAGGGTCTTGCTCTGTTGCCCAGGCTGGAGTGCAGTGTTGCAGTCACGGCTCGCTGCAGCCTCGACCTCCCAGGCTCAAGGGATCCTCCCACCTCAGCCTCCCAAGTTGCTGGGACCACAGGTGTGCGCCATCATGCCCAGCTAATTTTTGTGTTTTTTGTAGAGATGGGGCCTCACTGTGTTGCTCAGATTGGTCTTGACCTCCTGGGCCCAAGTGATCCTCCCACCTTGACCTCCCAAAGTGCTAGGACTACAGGTGTGAGCCACCACGCCCGGCCTCCATCTTCATTAAAAGCCTCTCCCAGCTCGTGAGCCTGGCCTTGAGTGCCCAAGTCGCCGTCTGTGACTGTGTCATAGACTCTCCTGATCTCCTCTCATCTTCATTTCATTGCCGGGGAACCAAATTCCTCCATGGTTTCCTTGGACCGGCCTGCCTCTGTCTTTGCTTACGCTCTTCCCTTCTCAGAGTGCCCTTTTCCCCATTGCTCCCATGTAGAAATCCTCTCCATGCCAGCCCCAACCCAGTTCCCTCCTCACCAGGGAGCCTCCTGAGCTGACGTGTTCCAATTGCACCTTAGCCCCTTTCCAGCCACCTCACCCTCCTTGTGGACTGCTGCAAGGGGCTTCCTTGCCTGTCTGGCCTCTGATTGGTCTCAGCCCGTGGGAAGCACCTGCAGGAGATGGGAAGGTGGGAGGAGAGGGAGGCGGAGTATCGATTTCTTCAGCTTCCTCCCTGTGGGATCATTGCAGGTTGAGTGTTTCCATCTATCGCAGACCACACCTCTATTGTGTGACCTTCTCCAACTTTTCTCTGCTTCTGGTCACTGTTCCCTCCGCTTGCCCATTGGCCAAGGGGAGGAAACAGCTGGTCACTGTCCCTGGGCTCGGCTGCATCGACACCTGGCTGGTTTCCCTTAGCCCTGTTTACGTTTTGTCAGTCAAACATCTGCTAAATTCTCCGTTATGCACCAGTGTGAGGGGGCCTTGGTGCCATCCGATTCCTGCCAAGATCCTGACTGACGTGCTTCCACACTTCTTTCCCCACTGCACTTCTTCATTCTACTCTGCATTTTGTGTGTGTGTGTGTGTGTGTGTGTGTGTGTTGTTGTTTGTTTGTTTTGTTTTGTTTTTTTCCTGAGATAGGGTCTCACTCTGTCACCCAGGCTGGGGTGCAGTGGCACAATCTCGGCTCATGGCAACCTCCGCCTCCCGGACTTAAGGGATCCTCACATGTCAACCTCCCAGGTACCTGGGACTACAGATACATACTACCATGCCCAGCTAAATTTTTGTATTTTTTTGTAGAGATAGGGTCTTGCCATGGTGCCCAGGCTGGTCTCAATCTCCTGGGCTCAAGAGATCCGCCTGCCTCAGCCTCCCAAAGTGCTGGGAGTACAAACGTGAGCCACCTGAACGGAGCCTCCACTAGCGTCTTGAGACTGGAGCTTGTCTTTTGTTGTTGTTTTTTTTTTCTTTTGAGACGGAGTCTTGCACTGTTGTGCAGGCTAGAGTGCAGTGGCGCAATCTCCACTCACTGCATGGAGCTTGTCTTAATAATGTTTATTATTATTATTTTTTGAGATGGAGTCTTGCTCTGTTGCCCAGGCTGGAGTGTAGTGGCACGATCTCGGCTCACTGCAGCCTCTGCCTCCTGGGTTCAAGCGATTCTCCCACCTCAGCCTCCTGAGTAGCTGTGATTACAGGCGCCCACCACCACACCCAGGTAATTTTTGTATTTTTAGTAGATTCAGGATTTCACCATGGCCAGACTGGTCTTGAACTCCTGACCTCAGGTGATCCGCCCCGCTTGGCCTCCCAAAGTGCTGGGATTACAAGTGTGAGCCACTACAACCAGCCCAATAATGTTCTCCTTACCCATTTTTGCATCCTGTCAACGCAAGACCGCACCCAGATCGCAAGGGCCCAGGAAATACTTGTTGAATGAATGAAGTCAACAGCAGGATTTTCCCAGAGCTTCTGAAAGATGAGGCCGTATTCATTAGTTTCATGTCTTTGTTGTCTTTCACCTGCACTCCAAATGCTTCTGAGTCCTGTTTGTGATGCACTTATTCTTTATGTAACTCCTGTGTCCCAGTCCCCGCCAGCTGTTAAGCAAACGCTCATTAGAAGAGTACTAAGAAGGCTGGGCGCGGTGGCTCACGCCTGTAATCCCAGCACTTTGAGAGGCCGAGGCGGGTGGATCACAAGGTCGGGAGATTGAGACCATCCGGACAACATGGTGAAACCCATCTCTACTAAACTACAAAAAATTAGCTGGGCGTGGTGGCGGGTGCCTGTAATCCCAGCTACTTGGGAGGCTGAGCCAGGAGAATCATTTGAACCTGGGCGGCAGAGGTTGCAGTGAGCCGAGATTACACCACTGTACTCCAGCCCAGGTAACAAGAGCAAAACTCTGTCTCAAAAAAAAAGCCTAAGATAAGTTCTTGGAAAGCAACTGAGATCTTGAGGGCTCCAGCCTTTGGAATAATTAATTAGAAAGCCAGGCAGATACTATAACCAATTGCTTGGCATTACCATGGTTTCATTTCTGGAACAATGGCTTATCCTTTAGACTTTGTGTATTTCCCACATTAAAGGAGGACATTTGATCACTGACATTAGGAATAAATTGTCATTCCCCACCCCCACCCCCTGACTTCTTTCTGAAATTTGGCTTCGTTAGGAAGATGGATGTATGTTTGACCAAATGATGTTGTCAGATAATCTGTCTCTCAAATTTAGGTGACCTATTGAAAAAGGGACAAGGTTGGGTTTAGACAGGTGAAATATTTTCATCACTTATTTTTGCTTCATCTTACAAAGTTGGGACGGATGAAGAGGGGGAGTCTTAATTACACAAAAAGAAAGTAGATGCAAACCTGCTCTACATCACTGACCTCCTCCACCAGTGAACAGAAACATCTCATCAGGAAAGCAGGATGAAGAGAATCAGAAGTACTCTCATCGGCCAGGCGCAGTGGCTCACGCCTGTAATCCCAACAGTTTGGGAGGCTGAGGCGGGTGGATCATTTGAGGTCTGGAATTCAAGACCAGCCTGACCAACATGGTGAAACTCCATCTCTACTAAAAATACAAAGAAAAAATTACCTGGGCGTGGTGGTGCATCTGTAGTCCCAACTACTTGGGAAGCTGAGGCAGGAGAATTGCTTGAACCCGGGAGGCGGAGGTTGCAGTGAGCTGAGATGACACAACTGCACTCCATTTGGGTGACAGAGCAAGATTCCATCTCAAAAACAAAACAAAACAAAACTTCTCATTTATAAAAAGCACTTTTTTCCTCGTCATTTAGATTCTTTTTTTCTCTGCTAGTGTTAATGAGACAAGATGACAGGCAATGGCTGGGTGTGGGCCAGCATGGGAAGGAGTATCTGTTTTTTTTGTTTTTTGGGTTTTTAAGACAGTCTCGCTCTGTCACCCAAGCCGGACTACAATAGCATGATACTGGCTCATTGCAACCCTGCCTCCTGGGCTCAAGTGATCCTCTCACCTCAGCCTCCCAAGTAGCTGGGACTACAGGTGTGCACCACCACACCCGGCTAAGTTTTTTGTGGGTGGTTTTTTTTTTTTTTTTTGGTAGAGACAGAGTCTCATTATGTTGCCCAGGCTGGTCTTGAACTCCAGAGCTCAAGTGATCCTCCTGCCTCAACCTCCCAGAGTGCTGGGATTACAGATATGAGCCACTGTTCCTGGCCTGAACCTGTTCTTAATTCTCTCTTTTAATACAGACTTTTCTCAGGACGTAATTTGTAGAAAGCAAAGAGCCACACGTGCCATAGGATATCCCGCTCTATGCATTTGTCCAAGTGTGTTTTGTGGTGTCATTTAGCTTGTTCTTTAGTTCTTGCAACTTCTGTAAATTGGACATAAGTTTTAAAGGCTTGGTTAAAGTAAATATAATCGTTGGCTAAGGCAATGGCAGTCTGATATCCCATTATTCAGTTATTCGTCTCTCCTTGCTCCAGAGAATCTGGGTGGTGATGCCTTGGCCCCCTCCTTGCCTGCCTCCCTGGTCATTTGTGAATGGTTTCAGTACTTGTTCATCATTCTTTCCTGTATCAATAATGTCATCAGGAGCCAGGTGTGGTGGCTGACACCTGAAGTGCTAGCTACCTGGGAGACTGAGGCAAGAGGACTGCTTGAGCCTAGGAGTTAGAGGCTGTATTAAGCTCAGATCACACCATTGCACTCTAGGCAGGGTGAGAATAGCAAGACCCTGTCTCTTTAAAAGAGAGAGAGCTGGGCATGGTGGCTCACAACTGTAATCCCAGCACTTTGGGATGCCAAGGCTGGCAGATCAGTTGAGGTCAGGAGTTCAAGACCAGCCTGGTCAACATGGTGAAATGCTGTCTCTACTAAAAATACAAAAATTAGCTGGGTGTGGTGGCACGTGCCTGTAATCCCAGCTATTTGGGAGGCTGAGGCAGGAGAATTGCTTGAACTTGGGAGGCGGAGGTTGCAGTGAGCCAAGATCACGCCATTGTACTGCAGCCTGCGCAACAGAGCGAGACTCTTGTCTCAAAAAAAAAGGAGAGAGAGAGAGAGAAATGGAGTCACAGTTTCTCACCCAGGCTTCAGTGCAATGATGCAGTCATAGCTCACTGCAGCCTTGAACTTCTGGGCTCAAGCAGCTTTCCAAGTAGCTGGGACACATGTGAACCACTCTTTTAAAGAGAGTGTAAGGCCGGGCCCGGTGGCTCACGCCTGTAGTCCCAGCACTTTGGGAGGCCGAAGCGGGCGAATCACGAGGTCAGGAGATCGAGACCATCCTGGCTAACACAGTGAAACCCCGTCTCTACTAAAAATACAAAAAATTAGCTGGGTATGGTGGCGGGCGCCTGTAGTCCCAGCTACTCGGGAGGCTGAGTCAGGAGAATGGCATGAACCCGGGAGGCGGAGCTTGCAGTGAGCCGAGATCACCACACTGCGCTCCAGCCTGGGCAACTGAGCCAGACTCCATCTCATTAAAAAAAAAAAAAAAAAAATGGAGAGAGTGTAATCCCCATCTCTTAAAAAAAGACCCGACATTCCATTGTTTACCAAGTTATTTACAGCGCCTCCTTGTGGTGTAGGAGTTCATTACTTGCATTTTAAAGATTAAAGAAATCTGGAACTCCCTTTACCCCTGAGCGAGCGTCAAGATCACAGCCTGAGGCCAGTGCCATGGCTCACACCTGTAATCTCAGCCCTTTGAGAGACCGAGGCGGGAAGATCAGTTGAGCCCCGGAGCTTGAGAACAGCCTAGGCAACATTACGAAACTCTGTCTCTACAAAACCCCCACACACACAAATTAGCCAGTTGTGGTGGTACATGCCTGTAGTCCCAGCTGCTTGGGAGGCTGAGGTGGGAGGATTGCTTGAGCCTGGGCATCGGAGGTTGCAGTGAGCTGAGATCGTGCCACTGCATTCCAGCATGGGCAACAGAGTGAGACCCTGTGTTCAAAAAGAACAAAACAGAGCCTGAGCCCAGTATAAATAATTGGGGTCAGCCGGGCATGGTGGCTCCCACACCTGTAATCCCAGCACTTTGGGAGGCTGAGGCGGGCAGATCACAAGGTCAGGAGATTGAGATCATCCTGCCTAACACAGTGAAACCCCGTCTCTACCAAAAATACAAAAAATTAGGCGGGCGTGGTGGCGGGCGCCTGTAGTCCCAGCTCCTCTGGAGGCTGAGGCAGGAGAATGGCAGGAATCCGGGAGGTGGAGGTTGCAGCAAGCCGAGATCCGTGCTACTGCACTCCAGCCTGGGCAACAGAGAGAGACTCCATCTTGAAAAAAAACAAAAATAACAAAATTGGCATCTACTTGAGGGTGGAGGTAGGCAGGAGAGGGTGAGGATCAAAAAACATTACCTATTGGGTATTGCTGTGCTTACTACCGGAGTGGCGAAATGGTCTGTACACCAGACTCCTTCGACACACAATTTACCTATATAACAAACCTGCACATATACTGCTGAACATAAAAAGAAAAAAAAAGTTTTGGAACCTGGATGCAGTGGCTCATTCCTGTAATCCCAGCATTTTGGGAGGCCAAGGCGGGAGGGTCATTTTTGACCAGCCTGGGCAACATGGAGAGAACCTGTTTGTACAGAAATTTTAAAAAGTTTAAGGCCAGTCAAGGTGGCTCACGTCTGTAATCCCAACACTTTGAGAGGCTGAGACGGGAGGATCCCTTGAGCTCAGGAGTTTGAGAGCAGCCTGGGCAACATAGTGAGACCCCGTCTCTATAAAAATTTTTTTAAATGCTAAAAAAAAGTTTTAAAATGAGAAAAAAGCCTGGGTACGATGGCTCACACCTGTAATCCCAGCACTTTGGGAGGCCAAGGCGGGTGGATCACCTGAGGTCAAGAGTTCGAGACCAGCCTGGCCAACATGGTGAAACCTTGTTTCTACTAAAAATATAAAAATTAACTGGGCACGGTGGCAGGCACCTGTAATCCCAGCTACTCTGGAGGCTGAGGCAGGAGAATTCGCTTGAACCCAGGAGGCAGAAGTTGCAGTGAGCCGAGATCGTGCTGTCGCACTCCAGCCTGGGTGGCAAGAGCGAAATTCCATCTCAAAAAAATCAGTAAAGAAGAAGAAGAAGAAAATATACAAAAATTAGCTGGGCATGGTGGCATGCACCTGTAGTCCTAGCTCCTCAGGAGGCTAAGGAGGGAGGATCCCTTGAGCCCAGGAGTTGGAGGGTGTAGTGAGCTGTGATTGTGCCACTACACTCCAGCCTGGGTGACAGAGTAGACTTTGTCTCTTAAAAATAAGTAAATACATGTATACATACATACATAAAAATAACTGGGGTCAGGCCAGGTATGGTAGTTCATACCTATAATGCAAGCATTTTTAGAAGCCAAGGTGAGACCATGCCTCTACAAAAAATAAAAAACAATTAGCCTGCTGTGGTGGCTTGTGCCTGTAGTCCCAGCTAGTTGGGAGGATGAGATGGGAGGATTGCTTGAGGCCGGGAGTTTGAATCTGCAGTCAGCTGTCGTTGGCACCACTGCACTCCATCCTGGGTGACAGTGAGACTCCCTCTCTACAAGATTAAAATTAAAAAATTGTTTCATCAGGAGATGAAAAATGGTCTTTGAAGAATGTCATTCCGTATGAATTAGCTGGCGTTGTTTGGCAGAGCTTTTCCTCGTCAACTGGGGCTACCCCTAAAAACAGTTTCCCCCGAGCCGGCAGCGTGAGGTCCTCACTTCTTGCCCTTTAAATGTTGATTTTCAAAGTAAGGAATTGGTTAATGGCTGTTTCAAATGGTGACAATAGATTTTGTCAGGCTTTTTCTATTTTGAGTGTCTTGATGGATCTATGAAAATGCATGAAATGAAGAACAGGAATGGTAACTAAAGAGAGAGGCCCATGGCAGCAGCCAGGGAAAGGAAGGAGGGAGGGAAGGAGGGAGGGAGAGAAAAGCCATGTGTATTGGCATTGAAGTGTCCTCAGAGCCCATCAGACCCCCACAGTGACTGTTAGCAGCTCGTTTAAGAGCTGATTGAACTACCTCTTTGTTTTGGTTAGTTTTAACACATCCTGGGGTTTAGGGCCTATAGTTTCTAACCTTTCAGGAATAGGACCTAAAGTCACTCTTTAAAAAAAATTTTTTTGTAAGAGACAGGATTAAAAAAAAAAAAAAAAGCAAAAAACTACCTGTTGGATGCCACTTGTCTTGTTTGGTCACCCAGGGTGGAGTGCAGTGGCACGATCACAGCTCACCGCAGCCTGGGACTCCTCAGCTCAAACAATACTCCCACCTCAACTTCCCAAATAGGTGGGACTACAGGCATACTACTGCGCCCAGCTCATTTTTTTTTTTTTTTTTTTTTTGAGACGGAGTCACCCTTGTCTCTCAGGCTGCAGTGCAGTGGCGTGATCTCAGCTCGCTGCAACCTCCACCTCCCGGGTTCGAGCAACTATCCTGCCTCAGCCTCCCGAGTAGTTGTGATTACAGGCTCCCGCCACCTCGCTCGGCTAATTTTTTGTATTTTTAGTAGAGACGGGGTTTCACCGTATTAGCCAGGATGGTCTCGATCTCCTGACCTTGTGATCTGCCTGCCTTGGCCTTCCAAAGTGCTGGGATTACAGGCTCGAGCCACCGCGCCCGGCCCCAAGTTTTTCTTAATAAAAAAAATTTTTTTTTTAAATAGATGGGGTCTTGCCATGTTGCCCAGACTGGTCTCAAACTCTTGGGCTCAAGTGATCCTCCTGCCTTAGCCTCCCAAAGTCCTGGGATTACGTCATGAGCCACTGTGCCTGATTTTTGTTTTGTTTTGTTTTGGTGTTTTGAGACAGGGTGTCTCTCTGTCACCCAGGCCTGAGTGTCCTTATACAGACCTAGATGATATAGCCCTGTACACACGTGGGCTGTATGGTAAAGCCTGTTGCTTCTGGGCTGCAAACTTGTACAGCATGCTACTGTATGGAATACCGTAGGCAACTGTAACACTATGGTAGGTATTTTTGGTTTTCTGTTTGTTTGAGACAGAGTCTCGCTGTGTCTCCCAGGCTGGAGAGCAGTGAGTGGCATGATCGTGGCTCGATGCAGCCTCAAACTCCCGGGCTCAAGAGATCCTCGTTCCTCGGCCTCCCAAGTAGCTGGGACTGCAGATGTGCACCACCACGCCCAGCTAATGTTTGTAGAGATGGGGTTTCACCATGTTGCCAGGCTGGTCTCCAACTCCCGTGTTCAAGCCATTTGCCCTCCTCAGCCTTCCAAAGTGCTGGCATTACAGGCATGAGCCACCGCACCCAGCTATTTTTGTATCTAAGCATAGAAAAGGTACAGTAAAAATATGGTATGATAATCTTATGGGACCACAGTCATGGACCAAAACGTTTTTTTGCAAGTGCATGACTGTATATGCTTTTTATTGAGGCAAGATCTACCTCACCTAGAAATTTTAAAGTGAACAATTCATTGCCATTTAACACATTCACAATGTTGTACAACTATCACTTCTATTTAGTTCCAAAACATTTTCGTCACCCTCAACAGGAAACCCCGTACCCATCAGCTGTCACTCCCTACTCCCCCTCCCCTGGTCCCTGGCAACCACTAATCTGCTTTCTGTCTCTATGGATTTGTCTATTCTGGACTTTTCATATAAATGGCATCATACAATATGTGGACTTTTGTGTCTGGTTTCTTGTTCTCAGCATCATGCTTTTCAGGCTCATTCCCCTTGGAGCATGTGTTAGTACTTCACACTTTTTTATGGCTGAATCGTAATTCCATTGTAGGGATGGATCTCATTTTGTTTATTCATAAATCAAATGGATATTTGAATCATTTCTACCTTTGGCTATTGTGAATAGAACTGCTATATGAATGATGATCATAATTTTATTCCTATTTTTGCCTCACTCTTTTTTTTTTTTTTTTTTTTTGAGATGAGAGTTTTCCTCTTGTCACCCAGGCTGGAGTACGGTGACTTAATCTTGGCTCACTGCAACCTCTGCCTCCCTGGTTCAAGCATTACTCCTGCCTCAGCCTCCCGAGTAGCTGGGATTACAGGCGTGCACCACCATGCCTGGCTGACTTTTGTATTTTTAGTAGAGACGGGGTTTCTCCATGTTGACCAGGCTGGTCTCAAACTCCTGACCTCAGGTGATCCACCTGCCTCGGCCTCCCAAAGTGGTGGGATTACAGGCATAAGCCACCCAAGCCCAGCCATTTACTGTCTTCTTTATCATCTCATTTTGATTTTTTTTTTTTGAGACAGAGTCTCATTGTCACCCAGGTGGAGTGCAGTGGTGCCATCTTGGCTCACTGCAACCTCCGCCTCCCAGGTTCAAGCGATTCTACTGCCTCAGCCTTCCAAGTAGCTGAGATTACAGATGCCCACCATCACACCTGGCTAATTTTTTTTTGTATTTTTAATAGAGACGGGATTTTACCATGTCAACCAGTCTGGTCTCGAACTCCTAGCCTCAAGTGACCTGCCTGTCTCAGCCTCCCAAGGAGCTGGGATTACTGGCGTGAGCCACTGCGCCCGATCTGTCATCTCATTTTGAATAACCTTTGGATTTGGGCTTTTGTTTTGAGTCTACTGTCCACAGAACTTTAGATCTTATTTCTCCAAGGTTCTTTTTTGCAGGAGGATGGGCTACACAATGGAATTGGTGTTCTGTTTAGAAAGCAAACCGAGAGGGAGATTTTATCTTGTTACAAAAAAAAAAAAATCATTAAATTACAAAGCCTTGATTATAGGCCAGAATTAGGCTGGCATTTTACATATATTTAGCTTCTCATGTTTTTATGTGGGGGTGGTTTATAAAGTGAACCCACTTGTGTGGTTCAAATTGCCTCGCTGAGCCTTAGCGTGGATTTTGGTAGGGAAGTGAACAGAGAAGGGAAGTAACTTTCTAAGGTCAGCAGAGGCATTGGGAATGGGGTGACTGGTGGAAAAACATTTCTCAGATCAATGCCAGTCACCTGTTAAATTAGTTAATTTTTAAAAATCCTGTGCACAGTCACACATCTTCCAGTGAATGTAAATATTTATTGGGTTGTTTTTGGTAACGTAAGGAGACATAATTAGGAGAAGAATTCCCACTTAACAGAAAGCTCCGTCTATTTAGAGGACTCTTATGATGAATATATGTGGTTTTTAAATGCTTGTGGAACGACTCTCCAGGGGAATAGTAAAAAGCAATTAAGTAACATTAGGAATTTCCTTAAGAGAAATCACTGTAGCCCCTGGTCTGTCCTACTGTCACTGTTCAAATTACAGTTTTATCCAGGTAGCCCTGGAATCCTATGTTAAGTGGTTAGAAAGTTCCTTTCATTTACATTGTGTTAGAAAAATAACTTTCCAAAAGACCTTCTGCTTTTGCCGTGAAGGGGGGCAAGTCTCCTGAAGAGCAGAGACAAATGGTAAAATTATAGTAAAATAACTGAAGCGCGCATTCTCAATTGCTTGTTAGGCATAAATTATTACTTGTGTAGGAAACAACGCTATGCAGGCCTCCTGCTCTGTTACTTTTTTTTGAGAAAGGGTGTTACTCTGTTGCCCAGGGTGGAGTGCAGTGGCGTGATCTTGGCTCACTGAAACCTCCGCCTCCCAGGCTCAAGCGATTCTCCTGCCTCAGCCTCCCGAGTAGCTGGGATGACAGGCACACGTCACCATGCCCAGCTAATTTTTTGTATTTTTAGTAGAGACAGAGTCTCACCATGTTGGCCAGGTTGGTCTTGAACTCCTGACCTCAAGTAATCCACGCCCAAAGCCTGTGATTACAGGTGTGAGTCACTTCTGTTCCCTCCTTAAGGTCATGTTTACAAATGGTGTCCATTGGTTCAGGAGGGTACCAGCCTGTCATTGGTCTCGACATTAAAAGGATCCTTTCTGTTTCTCTGCCCTGAGCCTCTGGAAAATGATGTTCCCAAGCTTTAGCTGTGGCCTTTGTGACATGGGCACAAGGAAAAGGGGTTTCATGCTGGAGAGCCCCTCCGCTTAGGTTAACCGGAGTCCACGGGGATAGCTGCTGCACAGTCTGCCCTCCCCATGCCCATTCCTAGAAGTGGGCATGGAGAGGCTGGTGACTAACTCCAAGCATTGTAGTGTTCCTGTCTTCCCTCCTCCCTTCACCTTCGCACATTGCCTGACACGCTGAGTCTGGGCAAAACCTCTCAGCAGCCCGGGGTCATTTCTGGGTTCTCACTCTGATAGGCAGATCAGAAATGTACACAACACCCAGAGAGAAAGCAGGGAAGTGAGTGACAATTGTGATGGAGGAGGACTTGGCTTCCATCTGTTTTTGTTTATTTCCACATCACATGGTGAAAGTTCTGGATCCAACTGACTGGGTGGCATCAGTTTTGGGGAGCTCTTTCTAAGAATATAAGTAAGGCTTGGCCCAGTGGAATTGGGAGAGGATTCAGTTCTTAGGGTCACTAGAAGATGAGGTCAGAGGGAGAGAGGGAGGGCCACCCAAAAGCACAATGTAAATGCTAAATTTTAACTTGGCAATTCTGTCAGGCAAGGGCTGCCATAATTTGTATTTTATATACAGTCCAGCACACTATTAATACAAAGCAGATGTTGAATAATTGTGTGCACCGGTTAACTTTAGGAAATTTGATTTAGGGAAATAGAGAAGTAAGAAGCATTTTGCAAGTGTCAGAAGAGGAATTTGTAAGAGGTGTCAGGACAGTGGCCTTCATGGTGTTTGGAGGGAACCCACTACGTTATCATGTCCTAACTGTGGCTTCCTGGTTCTACAGTTGGCCCTTGCCAGATCAGACAGCAACCTGGCTATCCAAACCGTACCTACCCACCTTGGAACTGGATTTGAACTGAGAATACAGAATTTATAGCATGTAGTAAGGGACGCTTAATTTTCTTCTGCTTCAGCCTGAGTTTGTCACCGTCCTCATTTGGCATCCTCCTCTCTTGTCTTTGGCATGAGTCATTGGAGCGGTGTGGTTAAGAGCCCAGGCTCCAATTGGCTATGGGGTCAGATCCAGGTCCTTTCCCTTCCTCGCAGCAATGCGCCTCAATCTCCTCATCTATTAAGTGGGTGAACAATGGTTCCCACCTTATGGGGCTGTTTAAAGGAATAAGTGAGATCATGTCTACAGCAGACTTAGCACTGGTCTGGCCCTTTGAACATGCTTCAAGCTGCTATTGCCTAGGTCCCTGGAGGGAAGTCTTTCTCTGGATGGTGTTATATAAGAGACTCTGGTCTTGAAAGCCACTTCCTAATTTTCTTTGGGCCTTCATTTCTTCACCTATGAAGTGAAGGGGTCAGGAGAGACCCCCTTCTGTCTCTGAAATGATATAAATGGAGGAAGGGAGTTTGTGTTAGCGGCACCTTCTGTTTGTCCATACTTTTCCTTTCTGCTCTTTGAGCCATGATAATTGAGAACTGTGTCTTTTTACTTCCTTAAATTCAGAAGTGAGCTTTTGAGAGTCCTCAAAGGAAATCAACCTCAAGATAATTATTTTGCTCCTGACTGATAATGGGAAAAACCTTCAAGAAAAATTCCTGCTTACAGACATCTCTCTCTCTCGCTCTTTTTTTTTTTTTTTTTGAGACAGAATATCACTCTGTTGCCCAGGCTGGAGGGCAGTGGCGCGATCTCGGCCCACTGCAACCTCTGCCTGCTGGGTTCAAGCGATTCTTGTGCCTCAGCCTCCTGAGCAGCTGGGATCACAGGTGTACGCTACCATGACCTGTTAATTTTTGTATTTTTGTTGTTGTTGTTGTTGTTGAGACAGAGTCTCGCGTTTGTCGCCCAGACTGGAGTGCAATGGCCGGATCTCAGCTCACTGCAAGCTCCGCCTTCCGGGTTCACGCCATTCTCCTGCCTCAGCCTCCCGAGTAGCTGGGACTACAGACGCCCGCCACCTCGCCCGGCTAGTTTTTTTTAAATATTTTTTAGTAGAGACGGGGTTTCACCATGTTAGCCAGGATGGTCTCGATCTCCTGACCTCGTGATCCACCCGTCTTGGCCTCCCAAAGTGCTGGGATTACAGGCTTGAGCCACCGCGCCCGGCCAATTTTTGTATTTTTAGTAGAGACGGGGCTTCACTATGTTGGCCAGGCTAGTCTTGAACTCCTAACCTCAAGCAATCCACCCTCCTCAGTCTCCCAAAGTGCTGGGATTACAGGTGTGAGCCACTGTGCGTGGCCCAGACATTTCTCTTGATGTATTATGTCATTTGGGTGGCTGTGTACCCCTATAAGCTTAACCAATCACAACGAAGTGGAAGCATGATTGGCATATTAAGCGCCCCTCCTCTTTCTTTAGAGGTTGTCTACTGAGTAGAGTGGCCAGCAAGAGGTCAGTCAGATACAAACTTCAGACAAGGTAGCCTTTTTCTTTTTGTTTTTTTGAGATGGAGTCTTGCTCTGTCGCCCAGGCTGGAGTGCAGTGGCACAATCTTGGCCCACTGCAACCTCTGCCTCCCAGGTTCAAGCGATTCTCCTGCCTCAGCCCCCTCACCCAGGTAGCTGGGATTATAGGTGCACACCACGACACCCGGCTAATTTTTGTATTTTTAGTAGAGATGGGGTTTCACCATGTTGACCAGGCTGGTCTTGAACTCTTGACCTCAGGTGATTCACCCTCCTCAACCTCCCAAAAGTGCTGGGATTACAGATGTGAGCCACCTCACCCACCATCAAGGTAGCTTTTTAAAAGCTGAGACCTTTGGGAATGGAGTGATGCTGGGTGTGTGTGGGGGGTGGGGGGGTTAGGGTGTATTTTGCTTGTTGTTTTTGTTGTAACTTTGAGAAGATTCTGAAAAATATGAGGGGAGTGATGGCCGGGCATGGTGGTTCACGCCTGTAATCCCAGCACTTTGAGAGGCTGAGGCTGGTGGATCACTTGAGGCCAGGAGCTCCAGACCAGCCTGGCCAACATGGTGAGACCCCCTCTCTACTAAAAATACAAAAATTAGCCATGGTAGCTGGGCGCTACCACGCCCACCTGTAATCCCAGCTACTCTGGTGGCTGAGGCACATGAATCGATTGAACCCAGGAGGTGGAGGTTGCAGTGAGCGAGATTGCACCACTGCACTCCAGCCTGGGCAACAGAGTGAGACTGTCTCAAAAAAAGAGAGAAGAGTGAGGAAGGAAACTCAGAACAGATATGTTTCAGGAAAGAGCAAGTCGACTGGGATTTTTTCTGTAGTGGGTGTATAAATTTCAGACTTTAAAATCCACTCAGTAAAACTGACATCCCTGCTTATTCACTTTTGCCGACTCTGCTAGAAGCCTCCCGAGTTTTGTTTACAAGGTATCCGGCACACAGCCTGCCTTCTTTGAAAGGCCAGGCCAGGACCAGCCTGCCTGTCCCTTCTGTTCTCACTGGATTTCGTGGCCAGTGGCCTGGATGTGACTAACAGATGGCCACTGCAGAGATGGTCACCTGATTTCGTGGCTTATTCTTGGGAAAGCCTCTGATGTTTTTACAGAAGGTTATCCATCCCTTGGTAAATCCTTCCCCTAATACAGATAGAGAAACTGAACAGGTACAGGTGTGCATATTTAGTGTTACCTTGGACAGGTGGATGATTTGTATGCCAAGTCCTCCTTAGCTTGTGTTTGCTATGGTTTTGATGCTTATAACAGCTTTGGTCGTTCTAGCTCATGTCATGAGCTCTTTCAGAGAGGCTGCTGGCTTAAGTGCCCGGTAGACTTTTTTTTGAATGAATGAAGATCTATCCGGATTTCTAGCAACACTTTTCTTCAGGAGTGGGCTGCAGCTGGAGTGAGCGCTAGGAACCTTTGCAGCTTAAGAATTCAGAAATCCACACCTTCCCAGCCAGCCTAAGGGGCAGCCAGTCTCCTAGGAGAGCTGGGTTCTGGCCTGCGACGTCCTCCACCTTTCCGAGCTCGAGTCAGAAAACGGTTTCTGTCCAAGGGAGTGGGGCGCCCACCTCAGGGCAGAGTCAGGGCGTTCTGACAGCCCCCGTCAGGCGGCTTCAGTGGAACTCCCGCCTGCACTACTCGACCCTGCAAAGGCGAACCCGAGTACCGGAGGTGCAGCGCCAGGAGGCCGACCCAGCCCAACCGCCCGCGTCGGGGGAGACTGGGCTCTCAGATCTTATCCAGGCCATTGGTCCTGCAGGTCGGGAGTTCCCGGGTTCCCGGGTTCGTGCACTTCAGGTCCTGGTCCTGGAGCGAGTGCAAACCCGGCAGCCCGTGTGCCTGCTGCCAGGGACCTGGGGACTCGCTCCTGGCGTCGCGTGCAGGGTCGTCCCCCACGGCCCGGACGTCCCCGGGCTTCCGCGAGACGCCCCACGGGACCACACAAAAGACCCCACCCCAGGCCGGGCGCGCATTTCCTGTTGCAGCGGTGGCGGCGTGCAGCCACCCATGTGCATCCCGCGGCGCGCGGGCCAGGCCGGGCCGGGCGGGGCGCGGGGCACGCCCCCAGGCAGCCCCAGTCCCCGCGCTCCGGCCGCGAGGGGCCGCCCTCGGCGGGCCCGCCCCCGTGTCACCGCAGGCCGGGCTCCCTTTGTGTGCGGCCCCAGCGCCGCGGCCGCGCCATTGGCCCGCCCGCCCGGGGGGCCAGCCCCTTCCTGGCTCGCCTCATGCATATGCATGAGCGCCCCGGCCCTCCCCCGCCGGCCCCTCCCCGCCCCCTCCCGCGCGGGCGTGCGAGGCGCGCGGCGCGGCTCCCTCCTGGCGGCAGCGGGAGCCCGAGCCCGAGCCCGAGCCCGAGCCAGGGCGAGCCGAGCCTGCTCCGGGCGGGCGGCGGCGGCGGCGCCGCTCCAGCCATGTCAGCGCGCGCGAGCCTGGGCCCACCATGAGCCATGGCCATGTCCGTGAGCGCCGAGGACGACGACTATGAATCGGAGCCGGACCAGGTCGGCGGCCCGGGGTGGGGCTGAGGGAGGGACCCGCCGCACGACCTCCCGACCGCCTGTCTGACGCGCCGAGGGCGGCCGCGACGCCGCAGCCGCCGCGATGAGGAGAAAGTTTTGCCGCCGCTGCCGGCGGGGCGGCCGGGGCCGGGCCCGAGCGGGGCGTGGAGGAGCGCGGCAGGCCCGCAGCCGGCCCGGGCAGGGGGCGTGTGCGGCCGAGCGAGCGCGCTGGGGGCCATCGGGCACCGCGGGGACAATGTGGGCCGCCGGGCCTCGCCGTCGGGCGGGCCTGCCGGGCGCCGGCCACGGCCCGGGGCAAGTTGCCGGCGGCCGCGGGGCGCGCCGCGCCCTCCCCCGGCGCCCTAGCCCGCGGCCCACGCGCGTGCCGGCCGACCCGGGAGCACCCGGACCCCGCGGCGCCGGCGCCTCCTGCCTCTGCATTCGCAAAGTTGCGCCAGGACCCTCGGCCTCGGGGCTGGAGCGCTCCCGGGGCCCGTGGGCCCGACGACCCGAGCTTTTGTCTGGGCGCCGCGCGCCCGCCGCCCGCCGTGGGCAGACGGAGACAGGAAGGGGTGCGAGCCGCGGGCCGCCGCGGGCCACCCGGAACCCTGGCGAGTCCTCACGGCGGCGGCGGCGGAGGAAGCCGCGACCCCAGATGGCAGGAGTTGGCCTCGGTGGATTCAGAAGGAAAAGCAACCTCTCTCGGGACCAGGGGGAGAAATCTATGTGTAAAACAAAGCCCTGGGTGTGTTTACGGCGTGAATTTACTCCGGGAAGGTTCGCGTTTAGGAAGAAGGCGAAGAAAGTTGAGGTTTTACGAAGGATAATCTGCAAAATATTACTTGGAACAGGACGCAGGCCAGGTAGACGTGTCCAAGGAATTAAGAATGGGATGGGTTGAGTTAGCATGTGGCATTGGACGAACTTGGATGAATAAAATGCTTATTTATAATCCTGGTGGGGTAAAGGTGTTATGGAATGACCCAGCCAAAATGTGGTAACTTTTTTTTTTTTTTTATCATTAGGTGCAATTGAGGAAGTGCTCTATAGGCTGCGCTTAAATCGTATCATACGTAGTATTAAGTGGTTTTACCTAACAGGCAGTTGGTTTTTATTTTTTCAGCTTTGCTGGAGAATTTTCAGGCACGTGTGCCTTTTGAGGTGTTTGGAATCTCAATGCTCTTTCGGATTGGATTAACCCAGGGACGTTTCAAGTGCTTTTGGCTTGAACTTTTATCAAGTCAGCCCTACATGTGAATGGCTCTCAAAGTCTTGTTCCATAGCTCACACTTCAATTCCTGCTTTGAAGGATTTCAGTTCAGTTTGGGGTCTACTTAAACCTGTGACAGCTTGCCATTTCTGGGGCATTTGGTCATTCATTCGTAGGATGTCTGTATTCTGTATCAGCTGGGCTTTGATGTCTCCACTGAGCTTTGGTGTTTCAGGATTGGGGTTCCTGTTAGCTGATTTTTGTTTGTTTTTTAAATTTGGTCACACCCTATGGCCTGTAGATACAATCTTTGACACTGCAAGACTTATTGTGTCTCTGGGCTTAAAAACATGTTTTCGGGTCCTGCCACTCCTGAGAGAGACTTCTGTTAAGAGAGGACCTGTAGGCCGTGCCTGGTGGCGCAAACCTGTAGCACTTTGGGAGGCCAAGGCGGGTGCATCACTTGAGCTCAGGAGTTCGAGACCAGCCTGACCAACAAGGTGAAACCCTGTCTCTACTAAAAATACAAAAATGAGCCAGGCGTGGTGGCCGGTGCCATTAATTCCAGCTAATCAGGAGGCTGAGGCAGGAGAATCACTTGAACCCAGGAGGCGAAGGTTGCCGTTGCAATAAGCCAAGATCGCGCCACTGCACACTAGCCTGAGCGACAAGAACGAGACTCTGTCTCAAAAAAAAGAAAAAAAAAAAAAGAGGGGGACCTGTATTCACTGTAGCCAAATTTTTTTTCTTCCTCCTCACATTGGTCAAGCTGATTGTGGCGTTTGTGGAGTCCTTAGCAACGACTTGAAGTTGTATTGTTCACTTTAAGATGATTTTTTTTTTTTCCCCACTGGGTGCATTCAGGGAGATGACATCTAAGCAAGGGCAGTGGGGGGCAGGTTTGTCTTATAGTCCCAACAGAGAAGGTGTTTGTCAGCTAAGGTACCCTGCAGTTGGGGGACACTCCCCTTGCCTCCCTGCATGCTTTCCTCAACAGTTTTCTCAGCCTGGGCCTGAGAAGAGTGGCTTCCTCCGAGGACCTCGAAGGCATTTGCATCTTCCAAAGCAGAGCCAGGGTCTCTGGAGTCTTCAGCTTGCAGACTCCAGACCCAGCTCTTCTCAAAGTTTCTCTCTACCTCTGCCCCACCCTGCTGAATGGGTTTGGCACCAAAGGAGAAGGTCCTTCATGAGGAGAGGTTGCCAAGCCCTGGAGTGTGGATGAACAAGTAGACTTGTCTGCCTGCTGGATCAAAGGACCCCTCGGAGGGAGGCCCTGGTGGGAGGCTGCGGCTGCCGCCCGGTCCATCTCTGTAGCTGGTGTAGTCCTCACGCCCACCGCATCAGTTTTGGCTGCTTCGCCTTCCAAGCCTGTGCACGTCTCATCCCCACGTGAGACCTGTGGTGCAGCGCTGGCCTGTCTTCCCCATGCATTCCCTCAACAGCCTGGGTTTCCCCAAGTGTCACAACCTGTGGGACAGGAGTCAGGGGACGGGCCCGCGGCGAGTGAGCCGTGTTGGCGGGAGACCCCTTGTGCACTCTTTGCTGGTGTGCACCCTTGGTGGGACCTTCTCCCACAGACTTCATTTGCTTCTCTAGTACAAAATGTGTTAGAAAATTTTTCAGCTTGCTTTCCAAGTTGAAGAGGTGTCTCCTCAAGGAGGGCTTTTAGAATACTTCTTGTTCCATCTTGTTTTTTGTTTTAAGTCAGGGTCTTGCTCTGTCACCCAGGCTGGAGTACAGTGATATGATTATAGCTCACTGCAGTCTTGAACTCCCGGGCTCAGGCAATCCTCCTGCCTCAGCCTCCTGAGTAGCCAGGACTACAGGCACGCATCACCACACTCAGCTACTAATTTTTTTATTTTTTATTTATATAGACATGGGGTCTTGATATGTTGCCCAGGCTGGTCTTGAACTTCTGGCCTCAAGTGATCCTCCCGCCTTGGCCTCCCAAAGTATTGGGATTACAGGCACGAGCCACTGTGCCTGGCCAGTTTTTTTTATTTTCTCTTGAAGTGAAAAAAGCTTCTATTATTTTTCTATAAAAATGACTACAGGCTGGGTACAGTGGCTCATGCCGGTTATCCCAGCACTTCTGGGAGGCTGAGGCAGGTGGATGGCTTGAGCTCAGGTGTTTGGGACCAGCCTGGGCAACATGGTGAAGTCCCATCTACAAAAAAAGTACAAAAGTAACCAGGTACGGTGTCATGCACCTGTAGTCCCAACTACTCAGAGGCTGAGGTGGGACGATTGCTTGAGTCCAGGAGTTAGAAGCTGCAGTGAGTAGTGATGGCCCCATTGCATTCAGCCTGGGTGTCAGAGTGAGACCCTTTCTCAAAAAAAATTTTTTTTTTTTTTTTGGAGACAGAGTCTCACTCTGTTGCCCAGGGTGGAGTGCACTGGCCGGATCTCAGCTCACTGCAAGCTCCGCCTCCGGGGTTTACGCCATTCTCCTGCCTCAGCTTCCCCAGTAGGTGGGACTACAGGCGCCTGCCACCTCGCCCGGCTAGTTTTTTGTATTTTTTAGTAGAGACGGGGTTTCACCGTGTTAGCCAGGATGGTCTCGATCTCCTGACCTCGGGATCCGCCTGTCTCGGCCTCCCAAAGTGCTGGGATTACAGGCTTGAGCCACCGCGCCCGGCCTCAAAAATTTTTTTAAAATAAAAATAAAAATGACTACAGCTTGTTGAAAAAAAATCAGGAAATTATGGAGAAGAAAATCTCTCAGAAATTTGTGTGGTCATAGAACCATTGTTACCAGTTATAGCTATTTTATTTTACTTTAAGTTCTGGGATACATGTGCAGAACGTGCAGGTTTGTTACATACGTGTACATGTGCCATGGTGTTTGCTGCACCTGTCAACCCATCATCTAGGTTTTAAACCCCACATACATTAGGTATTTGTCTCAATGCTTTTTTTTTTTTTTAAACAGAGTCTCGCTCTGTTCCCCAGGCTGGAGTGCAGTGGTGCGATCTCAGCTCACTGCAACCTCCACTTCCTGGGTTCAAGTGATTCTTCTGCCTCAACCTCCTGAGTGACTAGGACTACAGGTGCGCACCACCATGGTCGGCTAATTTTTGTATTTTTAGTAGAGACGGAGTTTCACCATGTTGATCAGGTTGGTCTGGAACTCCTGACGTTGTGATCTGCCCACCTTGGCCTCCCAAAGTGCTGGAATTACAGGCATGAGCTACCGTGTGCCTGGGCTCTTTTTTTTTTTGAGACAGGGTCTCACTTTGTTACACAGGCTGGAATGCAGAGGCGCCATCACATCTGGCTAATTTTTGTATTTTTTGTAGAGATGGGGTTTTGCTATGTTGCCCAGGCTGGACTCGAACTCCTGGGCTGAAATGAACTGCTGCCTCAGCCTCCCAAAGTGCTGGGATTACAGGTGTGAGCCACCGCGGACCTGGCCTATAGTTTCTTAAACAGTGAAATTTTAAGACAGGG
This sequence comes from Chlorocebus sabaeus, assembly GCF_047675955.1. Lineage (NCBI taxonomy): Eukaryota > Metazoa > Chordata > Mammalia > Primates > Cercopithecidae > Chlorocebus > Chlorocebus sabaeus. The sequence continues at coordinate 118,698,063 of NC_132914.1, read as the reverse complement.
GTCTCTGAGCCTTCTTGAAAATGTGTGCAAAAGTTTTGTTACTTTGTGCCTATATACATTTTTGGAGGAAGAGGTCTTTAGCTTTCTTCAGATTCTTCAGAGGTCCTCACATCCCCTGGGCTTTCTGGTAGCTCTTGTGTTTTTAGTCTCTTGCTCCTTACTCTCTATGTATTAAAAAACCCAGAGCCCTCCCTGGAGTCTACAGGTGTGTGTTAAGGGGCCTGCAACACGGGTAAAATCCAGCTTTTCCTGGGCTGTCCATTATGCTTGCAGATTTGAGGACTGGAATAATATTGAGATAAATACGGCTGTGTCATGTGATATAGTGCAACATTAGCATGCACAAAGAAACTGGGGGGCCTGTGGCCTTCCCTTGTGGGGCTGTCAGTGTAACGTTATTTGGAGTACTTTAGTGGAAAACTTGGGACTGTCTTAATTGTAAAAATATATAGCTACATTTTACTGTTTTTCTCACTTATCTTGACAGTTGAAACTCCTAACTGCTCCCTTCTTGAAACTTCCCTGGCTCTCGTGATGCCACAGCCTCCTACTGCTTGTCTGGCCTTTCTGGCCATTTCTCAGCAGGTTGCTTTTCCTTGCCTGCCCCTTGAATGTTTTCAGCCTTGAGGGGACTGTTGGAGGTTCTCTTTTCACTCTTCCATTTCCCCTGGACATCCTCATGGACTTAACTAGTTTGAGCATCTGTGTAGTGTTGGTTCCCAGGTGTGTACCTTAGCTGTGGTTCCACCTGCTTGCTGGGCAACACCTTCCTTGCATGTCCCATGGGCCCCTTAGATTCCATATGCCCACAACAGTCCTTGTTTCCTCCCCTCTCCCGAGCCCCCTTGTTGTTCTGTTGCTCAAGCCGGAAACCTCAAGAGTCCTCCAGAAGTCTGCTTGCATACCCCATGTTTAGCCAATCACCGGGTCTTCTAAAACTGGGTCCGCTTCTAAGGCTTCTCCTGAATCATCCCCTCCTCTTCATTCCTTCCATTCCTTCTGCTCCTGCCTTCATCATCTTCAGCTGATCTCCCTGTCTTTTGTCTTGCCCACTGCCCCAAAAATATCCACTCCTCTCACTGTTGCCAGAATACAGTCATGTTGTGAAGCCTTTAACTTACTCTGATGGGTCCAGTTCCCTACTGTGGTACACCAGGCCCTGCAGGATGAGGCTCCTGCCACTTCAGAGCTGTTTTCCAGCAGCTGTGTCGGGCTATTTGCAGTTCCTTGAATGTGTCATGCAGTTTCACATCTCTCTCTTGCTCTTCCTTCTGCCTAGAATATCCACTCTGTAACCCCACTCCCACCCCTGGCACGCAGGGTCCTGTCCTCCCTCTAAGACCCACCTTAGTCACCACCTCCTATGTTCTGGAGTGCTTTTTCCAGCCTCCCTTACCCATGATACGAGGCATCTCTTCTGGGTTAGCATGCCAGGGTCCAGGCTTTAGAGCCACTGCCTGGGTCTGTATCTCAGCTTTCTCATTCATTGATAGTATGACATTGGGCGGATGACTTAACTGTGCCATGCCTCAGTTTCCTCACTTGTAGATGGAGATAATAGTAATTCCTTCTTCATAGATTATTGATACAGAGTGGTGGCTCACGCCGGTAATCCTAGAGCTTTGGGAGCCTGGGGTGGTAGGATTGCTTGAGGCTAGGAGACCAAGACCAGCCTGGGTTACATAGCAAGACCCCATCCCTACCAGAAAAACAAAAAAGATTGTTTATACAAATATTGATGAGTGACTAGCACTTAAGTGTTACCTTTTGGCCAGGTTCAGGGGCTCACACCTGTAATCCTAGCACTTTGGGAGGCCAAGTCGGTCGGGTCACTTGAACCCAGAAGATCGAGACCAGGTTATGTGACATAGTGGGACTCCATCTCAAAAAAAAAAAAAAAAAAAGAAGAAAAATTAACTGGTGTGGTCACACTCGCCTGTATCTCGGCTACTAATGAGGCTGACATGGGAGGATCACCTGAGTCCTGTGAAGTCGAGGCTGTGGTTAGCTGAGATCGCACCACTGCACTCCAGCCTGGGTGACAGAGCGAGACCCTGTCTCAAAAACAGCTCTGCCACTGGAGTGCAGTGGCACAATCTCGGCTTACTGGGACCTCCACCTCCTGGTTCAAGCGATTCTCCTGCCTAAACCTAGATGTTAGTTTTTAATGTCATCATAATGATGTTGCATTGCATTTATGTGGTTGCATGTCTTTCTCCTTCCAGAGTGTAATGCCTTTCAGACTAGGGAACACATTTTACTCATTTCTGTAGTCCCAGCACTTAGCATCAAATCAGATACATAATTCACAGCCAGGAAACACTTGGGTGGGTGGATGTGTGAATTAGGGGGTTAATGAATGAGTCTCCAGTGCAAATTATATACTCTATTAGTTAGTGATGTTAAGCATCTTTTCATGTGCTTACTGGCCATTTGTAGATCTTTTTTGGAGAAATAGCTATTTAAATCCTTTATCTATTTTAAAATTACCTATTCATCTCTTTATTATTGAGTTGTCGGAGTTCTTTGTATATTCTGAATACTAACTGCTTGCTAGATACATGATTTACAAACATTTTCTCCCATTCTGTGGGCCTTTGCACATGATAGTGCCCTTCGAAGCACAAAAGTTTTTTTTGTTTGTTTGTTAGGTTTTTTTTTTTTTTATGAGACGGAGTTTCGCTCTTGTTGCCCAGGCTGGAGTGCAAAGGTGTGATCTTGGCTCACTGCAACCTCCGCCTCCTGGGTTTAAGCAATTCTCCTGCCTCAGCCTCCTGAGTAGCTGGGATTACAGGCATGCGCAACCATGCCTGGCTAATTTTGTAGTTTTAGTAGAGACGGGGTTTCTCCATGTTTGTCAGGCTGGTCTCGAACTCCCGACCTCAGGTGATCCTCCCGCCTTGGCCTCCCAAAGTGCTGGGATTACACAGGTAAGCCACCACACCCAGCAAAAGTTTTTAATTTTGATGAAGTCTAATTTATCTTTTTTTTTTTTTTTTGACGCCTGTGCTTTTGGTTTCATATCGGAGAAACCTTTGCCTAATTCAAAGTCATGAAGATTTACACTTGTGTTTTCTTCTAAGAGGTTTATAATTTTAGCTCTGTGTTTAAGTCTTGGATCCGTTTTTGAGTTAATTTGTATATGTGGTGTGAGGTAGGGGTCTACCTTTGTTCTTTTGCGTGTGGATAGCTATTTGTCCCAGCACCATACCTTGAAAAGACCATTCTTTACCCAACTGAATTGCCTTGGCATCCTTGTTAGAAATCATTTGGTCAAAATGTGAGTTTATTTCTGGACTCTCAATTCTGTTCCATTGATCTATAGGTCTGTCTTTTTGCCACTACCATCACAGTCTTGTTTATTGTAGCTTTGTACTGAGTTTTGAAATCAGAAAGTGAGTGTCTTTTTTTTTTTTTTTTTTTAAGACGGAGTCTCGCTCTCTTGCCAGGCTGGAGGGCAGTGTCGTGATCTCAGCTCACTGCAACCTCCGCCTCCCAGGTTCAAGTGATTCTCCTGCCTCAGCCTCTCGAGTAGCTGGGACTACAGGCGTGCACTATCACGTCCAGCTAATTTTTGTACTTTCAGTAGAGATGGGGTTTCACCATGTTGACCAGGATGGTCTCAATCTCTTGACCTTGTGATCTACCCACCTCGGCCGCCCAAAGTGCTGGGATTACAGGTGTGAGCCACCACATCTGGCCTTTTTAGACAGAGTTTCACTCGTTTCCCAGGCTGGAGTGCAATGTCACAATCTTGGCTCACTGTAACTTCCATCCCCTGGGTTCAAGTGATTCTACTGCCTCAGCCTCCCAAGTAGCTGGGATTACAGGTGTGCGCCCCCACGCCTGGCTAATTTTGTATTTTTAGTAGGGATGGGGTTTCACCATGTTGGTCAGGCTGGTCTTAAACTTGTGATCTCAAGTGATCCACCTGCCTCGGCCTTCCAAAGTGCTGGGATTATAGGCGTGAGTCACCGCCCCACCCTCTACCCCCCACCCCCTTTTTTAGATTGTTTTGGCCATTCCAGGTCTCTTCCATTTTTGTGAATTTTAGGATAGTGTGTCAATTTCTGCAGAAAAATAAGTTGGGTTTTTGTTTTGTTTGTTTTTTATTCTTGTTTTGTTTTTGAGACAAGGTCTCATTCTGTCACCCAGGTTGGATGCAGTGGCTTGATCTCAGCTCAGTGCAGCCTCTGCTTCCTGTGCTCAAGTGATTCTCCAGCTTCAGCCTCCTAAGTAGCTGGGACTACAGGTGTGTGACAGCACACTCACCTAGTCTTTTTATTTTTTTGGAGTCTTGCTTTGTTGGCCAGGCTGGTCTTGAACTCCTGGGCTCAAGTGATCCGCCTGCCTTGGCCTCCCAAAGTGCTGAGATTATAGGTGTGAGCCACTGTGCGCAGCCCCAGTGGGATTTTGCTTGGGGTCACATTGAGTCTGTTGATCACTTTGGGGAGTATAACTGATCATAGCAATATTAAATCTTCCAATTCATGAACATGGATGTCTTTTCCTTTAATTTAGGTTAATCCAAGTAATTTTAATCACTATAATTTAGAGCTGAGGGATTGGGGAGGTTCTATCCATGCATTTTATGGTGGATAGTATCTGGTAGACCAGAGGAACTCAAATATTGATGGGATGAATGAATAAACCTTGATAACATTCACTTAAAGGACGATGCTTTTTAGTTGCTGATGGAGAAGGGGTGTAGGAATACTAAGATATTTGTGTGTTGTGTATGTGTGCGTTCATGTTCCAGATTTTCCTAACCTTTCATAGTGTGTTGAGGATATGGTTCCTGGGCTGATAAAATCAACAAGTGGCATCGGTGTTGGGGATGTTGGTTCGTAAATGAATGTCTGGGGATGCCGTCACTTCCTTTGCTGGGACAGGGGTATCCTACTCCTACTCTGTCCTAGAGTGGAAGTTAGAATTGGTGTTTGAGGCCAGGCACAGTGACTCATGCTTGTAATGCCGGCACTTTGGGAGGCTGAGGCGGGCAGATCACTTGAGGCCAGGAGTTTGAGACCAGCCTGGCCAACATGATGAAACACTATCTCTACTAAAAATACAAAAATTTGCTGGGCTTGGTGGTGCACACCTGTAATTCCAGCTATTCGGGAGGCTGAAGCACAAGAATTGCTGGAACCCAGGAGCCAGAGGTTACAGTGAGCCAAGATCACGCCACTGCACTCCAGCCTGGGTGACAGAGTGAGACTCTGTCTCAAAAAAAAAAAAAGAATTGGCATTTGAAACTTTGGGTAGCACCCAAAAGATACCAAGACAGAGAAAGCTGTGTGCCAAAAGGAGACAGCTCTGGCTGACTCACCTTCCTTTTTATTCCATTGGCCCCTTTTTGTGTCACTGTTTTCTGTACTCTGCCATCACGTTTCCTGGTTGGGTCTGCAGAGTCCCAGTTGGACTTTTTAATGGAGGCCTCCGAGGTCTGTCTTAACCGTCGGTTTTTCAGTGGACTTCATTAGGATCTGGCGCCCTGTCGCTGAGCCAACTCTTGACGAGCCAGGCGGGGGGGCCACTGCCGGTGGCACAAGCCTTCCTGGCCTGATTTGGCAGCGACTAGACAGGGCCTCATCAAGGTCTCGGGAGACCACAGCTTCTCACACCTCTTCTTTCGGGATGTTATCTGGTATGTGCTCTGTAATTTTCCCTGATGTCCCAGCTGCTGCTGAGGTCCATGCAGGTTGTTTTCCATAGGTTGGATGAGAAGGTGCTTTGGATGGTGCAGGCAAATGGGCTTGTTTTGCAGTGACATAGGAGCTTCAAGACTCAGACTGGATTGGCCCAGCGTTTTTACTTGCCCAGACACTGTCCTCGGGGCAGGGAGGCCAGAGGTGCTTGGTGGCTGTTGATACCTGGTGTTCCTTTGAACTCCTGGAATTTTTTCAGTTTTTTCGCCAGAGAAGCTCGTCTTTAGACTCTCCGGCTCTGGGGGTCTGGTTTTGTCCTGGGAGGTGGCCCACACTGGCCACTTCACACCTGACTGGAGGCCTCAGACGCCGCCTACAGATTGCCTGTGTTGCAGGTATTTGAGGAGTGAGCTGGTAACAGGGCACCTGTCCTTTGGAGGGGTAGAATCAGAAAGTGTTATTGAGGGCTGTGACGACAGGGAGAAACGTTTTTGGGTTTCTGCTTCTCTGGAAGTATCTGTGCTTCTCTGCACCTCTTGTTGGCACCCTTCGCACTAAGGCATGGTGGCACTAGCTGGGAAGCCCTTCCAGGAGCATGTGGCCGTCCCAGTGGGTCTGCGAGCCCCTTGCTGCACTTTGCACATGCAGTTGCTGTGGTTTAGTGTGTTCAGAGCACGAATCTGGAGTCCACGCATCCTGCTGGTTCCATGACCATAGGCAAATTACTGGCTTCAGTTTCCTCATATGAAAAATAGGGACATGAAGGCATCCTCTGCAGGGCTGTTACTGGGAAGGTTAGGTAATAACATCAGTAAATGATGGCCATGGTGACCACAGATGGGGGTGCTCAGGGAATCCCCACCCTCATGCAGCATGGCCGTCATCTCGGTCGTCAGCGCTGCCTTGCCTGGCCTTGGCTGCTCTCTGTCGGCTGCTCAGCATCAGGTTCACAGTCTGCTCTGTGCTGTTCTCAAATCCAGAAAGCTCTGAAAACTGATCTTGTTTTACTTCTCACGTGGGCAGCCAGACCTGAGTTGGATGGACGTGCGCAGTGCTTAGTGGACTTGACCCCCCAAAGGTGCTAATCACAGTGGGACTATGCGAATATGTTGGGGGCACCCAGCCATCATTGTAAGGATGGGTTTCTTCATTTTCTTTGTTTTTTGAGACAGGGTCTTGCTCTGTGTCCTAGGCTGGAGTACAGTGGATGATCACAGCTCACTGCCACCTCAAACTCCTGGGCTCAAGCAATCCTCCCACCTCAGCCTTCTGAGTAGCTAGATTTACAGGTGCACACCACCATGCCCGACTAATTTTCAAAAGTTTTTGTAGGTCTCACTGTTGCCCAGGCTGGTGATTAACTCCTGACCTCAAGTGATGCTCCCACCTCAGCCCCCCAGTGTGCTGGGGTTACAGGCATGAGCCACTGTGCCTGGCGCCCTTTGCTGCTTTGGATGGTCCCATTACCCAGGTGGCTGGTGGTGGCCAGCTTGTCTGTGGGCGACCCTGCAGTCAGCCCTGCAGTCCAGAGCTTGCCCTCCCTGTGACAAGGCCTCCGGCTGGACTGCCCCAAAGCAGAGGGCAGGCATGAGTGAGGGTCCTGAGCAGCTGGGGAAGAGCAGTGGGAGATGACGGTGGTAGAGCCAGGGAGCACTTCTCTTTCCTCTTTTGGGTTCACAGCAGGTTGAGCAGGATGGAGGCCCAGAGTCCCAGTGCTTCCTGAAGGGCCACTCAGGCTGATGGGGGCCTCGAAGCTCCTTGAATGCTGCAGGAAGGTGAATCGGAGGAATGGATCTGCTTAGGTGTTGACAGCAAAGGGGTGGCATTTGAGGCTATGGGCTTTCTACAGGGACCACTGCACTGGAGAAGAAAGTTGGTGGTGGCCAGGCTATATTCGAGGAGAAAGGGGGGCTGTTTTTCTTCCTATGCAGTTGGAAGTTTCTAGGAAGCCCCTAAGGTGCAGGGAGTTGGGTGTGTTGTGGGAGGGGGTCCATGTGATGTGGACCTTCTTCTCCATTGGGGTGGATGAATAGTAACAGCTCTTCTGGGACTGTGTGCTCCCAAAAGTATGGGGTTTTGTTTGGGGATTCAAGTATGACAAGTCACTGAAATGAAGAGGGCGGGACTCTGGACCAAAGTGTGTTCAATTAGCCATAAAGGGGCTTTAGGTGTTAGATGCCGGTTAGGTCAGCTGGTTTCCAAGGTGACCACGTGTCTCCCTGATAGGGACTTCACCGTTTCTCAGCCACGCCGGTCTCTCCAGAAAGATGCCACAGACAAGAAAAGCTCTCCCATCCTGGTCCCTCCCACCGCAGGTCCAAGGTGGACAGTGTCCTCAGGAGCTAGCTTTGGGCTCCCCCGTAGATCCTGGGTCTGCAGGAGGCTCTGGGGCTGGGAACCAGAGGTCAGGAGCTGTGACTGTCCCATTTTCCTGGCTTAGCTACTAGCCCAGCTCTCCTGTCTACCTACTGTCTCTCTTCTCTGAGTCCCAGGGAAGAGAGCATTTGGAGCCCATCTGGGGAAGGTCTGAGTAGTCAGGGACCTGAAGGTTACTATCCTATCCTCCCTGGGGTGGCTTTGGTTTGTTGAGTGCATTCTGCATGCCAGGCTGGTTCGTAGAGGTGCAGTGTTGGACAAGACACCTGTGGTGAGTGCCCCTCTGTGCCCTGTCTCAAAGGGAAGGACGGTACAGGAACAGGTGATTACCGTCATGAGCGCTCTAACAGGATCCCTGGGAGGGGCCCTGAACCCAGTGCAGGTGGGCAGGAGGGGCTTCCAGAAGAAAGCAGCCTGTAAACTGGCCAGGCAGGATGAATGGGCATCAGCCAAGTGGCTTGGCGGGGTGGGGTTGGCCTTCCGGGCTGGGAGAACAGAGACCGATTGTGTGACCCCTTGCGGTCTTTCTTGGGGAGCAGACAGAGGTGGGAAAGGTGGGCAGGGTCCGAGCCTGTGGGTGCGGCTGTGGAAGGTCTCGAGCTGTGTGCTGTGGCAAGAAGCATGCACCCTCTGTCCTCTCCTAGAGCTGCTATAACCGGTGGCTTAAAACAACGGGCCTTTCTTTCCCAGTTCTGGAGGCCAGGAGTCTGAAGTCAAGGTGTGGGCTGGTGGGCGGGGCTGGCTTTGCCGGCTCTAGGGGAGGGTCCTTCCCCGCACCTCGAGCTCCTTGTATGTGCTGCCATCCTTGGCACTTACTGGCTTGTAGACAGGGCTCCAGTCTGTGGAAGGCCAGTGTCTTCACACACGTTCACTCCGTGCGTGTCCATCTCTATGTCCAAATGGCCCCCTTTCGTAAGGACACCAGTCATACTGGATTAGCGTTCACCTGAATTACCTCGTTTAACCTCACGGTCTCTGCAAAGCCCCCATCTCCAAATAAAGATCACACTCTGAGGCTTGGGGTTTAGAGCCCCCATCGTATCTTTCTGGGATACACAGTTTGCTCCCTAATACCCTTTCCGGGGGTCTGGCGGCGCCTGCAGCCTCCCCGTCTGACCAGTTCTGTCTGTTCCCCTGCAGAACCGGGCTGTGGGTCGGCCCAAGGGGAAGCTGGGCCCGGCCTCCGCGGTGAAGTTGGCCGCCAACCGGACAACGGCAGGAGCTCGGCGGCGCCGGACGCGATGCCGCAAGTGCGAGGCCTGCCTGCGGACCGAGTGCGGAGAGTGCCACTTCTGCAAGGACATGAAGAAGTTCGGGGGCCCCGGGCGCATGAAGCAGAGCTGCATCATGCGGCAGTGCATCGCGGTGAGTGCAGCCCCCGTCCAGCCCTGCGCTGGATCCAGCCCCTGCGTGCCGGGCCGCGTGTCTGACAGCTGCTAGCTCTGGCCGCCCCTCTGCACACAGAGAAGCCGGGGCTGTGGACTGCCCGAGAGCTCTTCCTGTGGACGGGAAGGCGCCGGCCGCTTTGCAGGCTCAGGCCTCCTGCTCCTTCCCTCCCAGGGTGCCCAGGTACTTTGAAGTTGCTGCCATTAAAGATGACAAGCAGCCTGTCCTGTCTGTGACCCCGTTGCCAACATTACGGTCCAGTTGGTGATGGTTCTGGGCCCTTCCTTCCTTCCGGCCCTGCCTTCAGAGTCAGAAGTCTGGGTGGAAGGTCAGCGCCCCATCTCAGGGGGCTGCCCCCAACAAGGAGTGATTTATGGTGCCGAGGAACCGCGCCTGGGAGAGCCTGGCCTGCTCCTCTACACCGCCTGGCCTCACCTCCAGCAGTGGCCCCGCACCGCTGGTCTTGTACCCGGACCGGGCAGTGGACGTGGACTTCCGCAACGGGGCGAGGTCGCGGGGTTTGCCCTTGAATCGCCTTGTACACACCCACATGCTCTGCCTTCCCCAGGGCGCTGCTCCCCGGGGGCCGGCGATCCTCCCTGTGGAGGAGTCGTCTCCCAGTCCCCGTGGAAAAGCAGGCTCGGCTGGAGGGACGGGATTCCTCGGCCTTGGTGCGCTCATCTACAGGCCCAGCCTGGCATAGGGTGAGCCCTTCTTCCTTGGCTGCTGATGCCCCCCAGGCCCAGACACCTCACCCATCTCCTTCCACGCATATTTCTTGTGTTTTGTTTTTTTAAATTGTGGTCAACAAATACATTAATCATTTTTAAGTATGCAATACAGTAGTATTATATGCACGTTTTTGGGAAGCTGATCCCTAGAACTTTTTCATTTTGCAAAACTGAAACTGCATACCTATTGAAGCTCTACTCTCCTTTTCCCTCCCTCAGCCCCCCGGCAACCACCATTCCACTTTCAGTTTCTAAGAGCTTGGCTCCTCTCTGGACCTCATAGAAGTGGAATCATGCAGTAATTGGCTTTCTGTGATTGGATTGGCTTGTTTATAGCCCTGAGCATAATGTCCTCAGGGTTCATCCATGTCGAAGCATATGACAATTTCCTTTTTTTTTTTTTTTAATGGCCAATTAATACTCTATTGTGTATTTGCACCAAATTTTCTTTTTTTTTTCTGAGATGGAGTCTCACTCTGTTGCCCAGGCTGGAGTGCAGCGGTGGAATTTTGGCTTACTACAACCTCCGCCTCCTAGGTTCAAGCAATTCTCCTGCCTCAGTCTCCTGAGTAGCTGGGATTACAGGCACCCGCCACCACATCGGGCTAATTTTTAAATTTTTAGTACAGGGCCTCATCATGTTGGCCAGGCTGGTCTCGAACTCCTGACCTCAGGTGATCTGCCCACCTTGGCCTCCAAGAGTGCTGGGATTATAGGTGTGCGCCACCGCGCCGGACCAAAACTTTCTCTATCTGTTCATCTGTTGATGGACGTATGGGTTGCTTTCACTTGTTGCCTATTGTGAATAGTGCTGCAGTGAACATCGGTGTGCAGACACCTCTTTGAGATCGTGTTTTGAATTCTTCTGGATATACAGTTGAACCTTGAAACAACACAAGGGTTCGGGCACCACCTGACCCCTGTGCAGTTGAAAATCTGAGTGTAACTTTTGACTCCCCTAAAACTTAACTACTGTTAGCCTCTTGTTGACCAGAAGCCTTATCAGTAACAAAAACAGTCCATTAACACATATTTTATGTTATATGTATTATATACTGTATTCTCACAATAAAGTAAGCTAGAGAAAAGAAAATATTAAGATCATTAGGAAAATATATTTATCGTTCATGAAGTGGGAGTGGATCATCGTAAAGGTCTTCATGCTCATCATCTTCACATTGTGTAGGCAGAGGAGGAGGGGTTGGTCTTGCTGTCTCAGGGTGGCAGAGGCAGAAGAGATGAAGGAGATAGAAGGGGGAGGCAGGAGACGCAGGCACACTCAGTATAACTTTTATTGAAAAAAAAATCCACATATAAGTGAACCCACATAGTTCAATCCTGTGCTGTGTAAGGGCCAACTCCGTGCCCAGAAGTGGGCTTGCTGGGTCATATGATGATTCTATTTTTAGCTTTTTGAGGAACCTCTGTACTGTTGGCCACTGTGGCCGTGCCGTTTCACATTCCCACCACGGGTGCATGAAGGTTCCTGTTTCTCTCTCTCTTTTTTTTTTTTTTTTTTTTTGAGACGGAGTCTTGCTCTGTTGCCCAGGCTGGAGTGCAGTGGTGTGATCTCGGCTCACTGCAAGCTCTGCCTCCCGGTTTCACGCCATTCTCCGGCCTCAGCCTCCCAAGTAGCTGGGCGCCTACCACCACGCCTGGCTAATTTTTTGTATTTTTAGTAGAGACGGGGTTTCACCATGTTGGCCAGGATGGTCTCGATCTCCTGACCTTGTGAGCCGCCCACCTCGGCCTCCCAAAGTGCTGGGATTACAGGCGTGAGCCACCGCTCCCGGCGAAGGTTCCTGTTTCTCTGCATCCCCATCAACATCTGTTACGTTATGGGCTTTTAGTTTGTTTTTAGTAGCCATCCTAATGTGTATGAGGTGACATCTCAGTGTAGTTTTTATTTACTTTTCCCTAATGCCTAGTGATGTTGAGCATCTTTCACCTTTCAAGTGCTTATTGGCTGTTTGTCTGTCTTCTTTGGAGCAATGTCTGAGTCCTTAGACCGTTTTTAAACTGGTTTTCTTTTCTTTTTTTGAGACAGAGTCTCACTCTTTTGCCCAGGCTAGAGTGCGATGGCGCAGTCTCGGCTCACTGCAACCTCTGCCTCCCGGGTTCAAGCAATTATCCTGCCTCAGCCTCCCAGGTAGCTGGGGTTACAGGCACGTACTACCACACTCAGCTAATTTTTGTGTTTTTGGTAGAGGCAGGTTTTCACTTTATTGAGCAGGCTGGTCTCAAACCCCTGACCTCAGTTGATCACCGCCCCGCCCCCGCCCCCCGCTTTGGCCTCCCAAAATTCTAGGATTACAAGTGTGAGCCACTGCACCTGGCCTAAATCGGTTTTCTTTTGGGGGTTTTTGTTGTTGAGTTAGAGGAGTTCTAAATATGTTTTGGATATTAACCCTTATCAGGTCTCTGGTTTGCAAGGATTTTCTCCCATCCTGTAGGTTGCCTTTTCCTCTGTTGATTCTTTCCTTTGCTGCAGAAGTTCAGTTTCACTGCTTGTGCTTTTAATTGGTACCCGAACCCCAGGATATTTTCATGGATTTCGGGGAATTTGTGAGCCATCCTGAAATTAAATGCATTTTTGTCTGTGTGCATGCATGGATGTACATTTTTTGGAGACAGGGTCCATGTGACCCATTGGATCCTATAGAATTTAAAAGAGCTTGTCTATAGCAACTGTTGGTTTTTAGAACGGTGTCACCTAAAACTCAAGTGTGTGCCAGCAATGAATCCACAACTGTCTTTTTCTCTTTGGCATTACTTTTTCTCCCACCCCCCGTGTGCTGGGCCCGGTTATAGGAAACTTGTCTCAGGTGCCCCCTTATCTTTGCTACTCTGGTTCCTGGCACAGTGCATGCTGTTTGAAGGAAACCCCATTTTTTTATGTCTCCTACTCTCTTCAGCTTGACATAGCTTCTGGAACGGATGGCAGACGCAGGCTTGGCCTGACCCTTGGTGTCCTTCTTACTCTTCTCCCAGGCCTTCTGCTCTGCCAGGGCACTTCTCACGCATTACCCACCTATGACATACGCAGCCCCACCTATCTTCCTCTTCTGTCCCCTCCCTTTGCTCCGTCGCTGGGGCTGCCTCCGTAGCTTCCTCCCCTCTCCACCATGTCCCTGCTGGTGTCCCGGCTGGTGCCGTGCAGTCTGCCCTCTAACATGAGCCCCAAGCCCCCCGCCAGCCCCTGTAGGAGATTTGCCTCTTGCGCCACCTCCCATCCTGCCACCTGGCTCAGAGCCAGTTCTGCCATCTGCCCCACCCCACCACAGACCCTCTTCTTGCCGTGTGGGCCGTGCTTCACCCTCTGCCCCCCACTGCAGTCTGGTCTCCAGCCGTCCCCTTTGGCCCGGCCTGCTCTGCGCAGGCTGCTCTGTCCTCATTCACCTTGAGGCCCTGCGGCCTTGCCCACTTGGCTTCTCTCCACCCTGTCCCGAGTCCTCCAGAAATCAGCCTCTGCTGCTTCTGAGAACTCTTGAATATGACTTTTCCATGTTTTCTTTGGATTTCAGCGACTAATGTCTTTTTCTTCCCAAATAGCTCACGGGGAGCAGCCATCTCCCTCACTCCTGCGTCCCCCAAGACTTTGTTTCTGACCGTGGCAGATGTGTGTTTGGTATTTGTGGAAGGAACGATGACTGCCTTGCCTTCTGTGTCCTGTTTATTAGAATTCAGACATTTGCGCCATTTAATCAAGTCTTTTTCACTTGCCAGTGGCGTGTATATTCCCTGCTTGAAGCTCCTCTGAGCAGCGTAATAAAGGTTGGCTACGGGTGCACTGGGCGGGATGAGGCTGACCCGCCCTGGCCTCAGGGGGCTCACAGCCGGGTGCACCAAGTTCTCACACTTCAGGGTCTCAGGAACCCTTCATGCTCTTAAAAATTATGAAGACCCTAAAGAGTTTTTCTTTTATGCAGGCTATGTATTTATTAATACTGACTGTATTAAAAATTTAAACTGAGTTTGGTGTGAGAGGACTTTAGCTAAAAAAAAAAAAAAAAAAAAATTAAAACTGATTTTTTTTTTTTTTTTTTGAGACAGAGTCTCACTCTGTCACCCAGGCTGGAGTGCAGTGGTATACTCGTGGTTCACTGCAGCCTCTACCTGCTGGGCTCAAACAGTCCTCTTACCTCAGCCTCCCAAGTAGCTGGGACTGCAGGCATTCACTACGCCCAGCTGATTTTTGTATTTTTTGTAAAGACAGGGTTTTGCCACATTGCCCAGGCTAGTCTCAAACTCCTGGACTCAGGCAATCTGCCTGCCTTGGCCTACCAAAGTGCTGGGATTACAGGCATGTGCTATCACTCCTGGCCAAGAAATTTTTTTTTAGATTTTAAATTTATCTTAAAATAACAAGAAAGCCCATGACGTGTTAATAGAAATAACATATTTTGGCCGGGCACGGTGGCTCAAGCGTGCAATCCCAGCACTTTGGGAGGCTGAGGTGGGAGGATCACTTGAGGTCAGGAGTTTGAGACCAGCCTGGCCAACATGGTGAAACCCCATCTCTACTAAAAAAAACAAAAATTACCCAGCATGCCTGTAGTCCCAGCTACTTGGGAGGCTGAGGTGGGAGAATCGCCTGAACCCAGGAGGCAGACGGAGGTTGCAGTGAGCCAAGATCACGTCAGTGCACTCCAGACTGGGCGACAAAGCAAGACACTGTCACAAAAATAAATAAGAAAAAAGAAACATATTTTTATGAGAAATAATTACATTTTCCAAAAACAAAAATAAGAATAATGGCATTGTTTTATATTTTTGTAAATCTCTTTTATGTCTGGTTCATTAGAAAGGGCTTGGAATTGCTGGGCATGGTGGTTCACACCTGTGATCCTAGCACTTTGGGAGGCTGAGGCAGGTGGATCACGAGATCAGGAGTTCGAGACTGGCCTGGCCAACATGGTGAAAGTCCCTGTCTCTACTAAAAATACAAAAAAGTAGCTGGGTGTGGTGGCGGGCGCCTGTGCTACTCGGGAGACTGAGGCAGGAGAATCGCTTGAACCCAGAAGGCAGAGGTTGCAATGAGTCGAGACTGTGCCACCGCACTCCAGCCTGGGCGACAGAGCAAGATTCTGTCTCAAAAAAAAAAAAAAAAAGACCTGGAATTTTCTTTTTTTTTTTTTTTTTTTGAGACAGAGTTTTGCTTTGTCGCCCAGGAATTTTCATATCTGCTTCTGTGTTTTGTCTATTGTGATATGTTGTTTTGGAGGGAGTATGAGGAAAATTCGGCCTCACACAGATATATACTAGTTGGAAAAGGGAGGAGTATTTTAATAGCCTTTTGGATAATTGTGGATACTCTGATACTCAACTAGAACTCAGCAGAGTTTTCTTTAAAGGTTAGTTGCAATGTGGAGTCTGAAACTGTATCAGTGAGCTGTTCACACTGTTACATTGAACTTCATCAGCATGTCTTGCCCTTTGAGTAGCTCATTTGCTCAGGCATGATGTTGTAACACCATGTATTGGTCATCTGGAAAATATTGGCTCCCTGAGTTAGGCAGATTTTCCAAATATTGGCACATAATATTATTTTAGAAATCACATTTGTTAATATGATCACTGATCTCATCGGAAAAATCTCTCAGTATTGGGAAGCTGTGCAGGTTATGGTGGTTCGTGTAAGTTTTCCAGAAGTCTAATTGTCATTCAGAAACTTGAATTTTGTCATTTGCAACAAATGCGGTCAGTTATTTTTCTGGAAATGACAAGCTCACTTCTTTGATCTTCACAGAAATACACCAATGTCCAGGGGCTTTCTATCAGTCATTCCTTCAAGTAAAAATAATCTATGGAGAAAGTGGCCATTTCGGCTCCCAGCTCAGTCACGAGTGCCTTTCCTTTGGTACGCATCACCTGTGTGCCGAGGCACTTTACACATATTCTTATCGTCACAAAGCATCTGAAAAGGATGTGTACTCTAGGGCAAGGTTTTCATAAAGTAATTTTTACTGTTTCATCAGAGATATTCTTAGATGAAACTGGGGATCTTTTTAATAAGTGTGTGGCCGTGAGTCCCTTCATGGCTGCTGGTGCAGCTGGGGGCCTTGCCTTGACTGGTGCTGAGGGGCCAGCAGTTTTACCCACCAATACAAATATCAATACTGTGCAAAAGGCAAATAACATCGGTTATTCTGAAGACAGTTCTGACCTCCTAGCCTCTCTGTAAAGATCTTGGGAGCCCGCAGTCCATGGTCTGTGCCTTGAATACCCACTGGTGAGATGCAGCCTCATCTCATCTGCATGGATCTGGGCTGGGTTCACGCCCCCGCTCCTTTGGAGCTTTTATGAATGTGAGGCCTTCCCTGATCTCCATATTTAAAATCAGCCTCTCTTCTGCCCCTCACTCCAGCCCTCTAATTTTTCCCCATGTCTCTGTCTCTAACATGCTCTGTTCTTCATTTTGTCTGCCTCCCTCCACTAAAATGTAAGCTCTGGATGGCAGAGATTTTGAGCTGTCTTGTTCCTTGCTGTATCCCCAGCGATTAAGAGTAGTATCTGGCATGCGGAGGTAGTAGCCTGATACGTATGTCAGTGAATGAGTGAGTGAATGTGCCTGGGCCACTTTCCTGGGGTCTCCTGGCAGGTCCGAGGGGAGCAGCTCATTGCTCTTGACCTGGCCCTCCTGGGGGTCCATGCTCCCCACCCCTGATGACTTGTCTTGTTCTCCCTGGCTCCTCAGCCAGTGCTCCCCCACACCGCCGTGTGCCTTGTGTGTGGCGAGGCGGGGAAGGAAGACACAGTGGAAGAGGAGGAAGGCAAGTTTAACCTCATGCTCATGGAGTGCTCCATCTGCAACGAAATCATCCACCCCGGATGCCTTAAGGTGAGCGGCCCAGTGGGGACAGGTGACGCTGGCGCTGTGGGGCAGGTAGGGTTGCTGGAGATGCTGGTGAGGTGGTGGGATGCAGGTCGTGCGGTGAATTCCTGGAGAACCCCTGAGTCTGGGTGATCCTGTGTGTCAAGGGGATAAGCCCAGAGCAAGGAGGGCCTGGAGTACCTTGGAGACCCAGTGTCATTAAAGGAATAGACAGACCCCCACGTCCCAGGACGTCAGAACCAGAGAGGGTTCCCAGAGTCTCAGCAGATGGCAAACACAGGCTGCTTGTTTGTAGCTGGGCCAGAGGGAGAGCCTCCAGGTGGCTCCAGGCTTCTGGGAGAACAAGGCCCCACACCCCACTCCTTCCTTCAGCACCCTGTAGAGTCCTCTGCAAAGTCCTTTCTGCATGCCAGGCGCTGAGCTGGTGGCTTTACCTGGGTCATACCCCTCAGTGAGATGGGCACACTAACTTTTATGGCTGAGGGCACCAGCCTACAGAGACAGAGTGACTTGCCCAGGGTCCCAGAGAAGCAAAAGGGCTCCGCCTCTGAACCCTGGCCTGGATCCACAGTTGCCTGTCTCTGCCAGCCTCTGCGGCTGTGTTTTCTTTTGGCTGGAAACAGGATAGACGTGACACTGGGCAGGGGGTGCTGCTGCTTCTGGAAGACATGGCCTCACAGAGCCTTGTGCCTGTGGGCCCTCTTCTCCGCTTGTCCCTCTTCTGAGTCCTGGTGTTCCCCGCAGATTAAGGAGTCAGAGGGTGTGGTCAACGACGAGCTTCCAAACTGCTGGGAGTGTCCGAAGTGTAACCACGCCGGCAAGACCGGGAAAGTGAGTGCCGGGCTCCAAGTCCCAGGGTCAGTCGGGAGAGGGGCGGGCCTGGGCCTGGCTGGGACCAGCCTGTCCCAGGAGTGTCAGGCAGGTGGGGTGCCGTGGGCCTGGGGAGGAGGAAGGGCAAGTCCAAAGGTATACAGTTGGTCTGTTCCTTCTCTCTTTTTGGCCTACAAGCAAAAGCGTGGCCCTGGCTTTAAGTACGCCTCCAACCTGCCCGGCTCCCTGCTCAAGGAGCAGAAGATGAACCGGGACAACAAGGAAGGGCAGGAACCTGCCAAGCGGAGGAGCGAATGTGAGGAGGCGCCCCGGCGCAGGTCGGACGAGCACCCCAAGAAGGTGCCGCCGGACGGCCTCCTGCGCAGAAAGTCTGATGACGTGCACCTGAGGAAGAAGCGGAAATACGAGAAGCCCCAGGAGCTGAGTGGACGCAAGCGGGTACGGACCAGGAGGGGCTGAGAGACAAAGGGGGTGGTCTGGCTGGTCCTAGGTGCTGGGTTGGAAGGCTGGGGCAGGGGGTGGGCAGCGAGTAGAGCTTGGGATAATCCCAGCCTCTTGCTGCCCTAAGCAGGTCACCTAAGTCCTGAGAGCCCTGCCCCAAAGAAAGGAGGGGAAAACCAGCGAGTCACTCCTCTTCCCACCCCCCCCTTTAGGCCTCATCGCTTCAAACGTCCCCCGGTTCCTCCTCTCACCTCTCGCCGAGGCCCCCTCTAGGCAGCAGCCTCAGCCCCTGGTGGAGATCCAGTCTCACTTACTTCCAGCAGCAGGTGCTCCCACGACGCACGCCCTCCTGAGGCCCTGGGGACTGGCGAGTCCCGGGCTGTCCCCCACCCCACCCCGCTGGTCCTCCACCCCACTGCTGCCTCTCCTGAGGCTTCCCAGGTCTCGGCCCCAGATCTCTGGCTCGTGGTTCTGGCTTCGGGCCTGGGAAGCTGTCTGTGACTAGAGCCTCTGTTGGTTGGGATGGAAGCTGTGAGTCCAGGGAACCTCTGAGGAGCCTGGTGGCCCTGCTCCACCCACGGGCCATGCTGTCACCAGCCACAAGGTGGCGCCAGGAGTCTCTCCCAGCTCTAGCCATTCCGGCTGGGCCAGGGATTCCCACAGGGCTGTGCTCCAGAACTGGCTCCCAAAGCCGAGGCTTATTTGAATGGCGGCTGCACATCTCCGGGTCTGGGGGGTGGGAGGTCAGTTGGGTGGGAACAGTTCAACAGTACTACTTCCAGCTTCTTCCTTGAAAGCCGCAGGCAGGGCTTGCCCGTCTGTCGGTCAGATGTGGAGATGGCATTTGTGGGGAAGGCGTCCCTCCAGCCCCTCCTCTAGAGACTGTGGACTCATGGTGGGGTGGGGTGTCGAGGGGACCAAATCCCACAAGCCCGGGGAGCAAGCTCTGCGTCCTTTCTTTTTCGTGACAGCTCAAACCTGGCAAAGAAGATAAGCTTTTCAGGAAAAAGGTACCATCTTCCCCTCCTCCCTGTGCCCCAGGCCCGAGCGGTTAGAGCTGCACAGCAGCTCCCTGGGCCACAGTCCCGTGGCAGGGGGGCGGGAGGCCTTGGGTGGGCGCAGCCCTGAGCCCTACAGGCTGACGCGTCTCCGCTCTCGCCCTCAGCGTCGGTCCTGGAAGAACGCCGAGGACCGCATGGCGCTGGCCAACAAGCCCCTCCGGCGCTTCAAGCAGGAACCCGAGGACGATCTGCCCGAGGCACCCCCAAAGACCAGGGAGAGCGACCACTCCCGCTCCAGCTCCCCCACCGCAGGACCCAGCACCGAGGGGACCGAGGGCCCGGAGGAGAAGAAGAAGGTGAAGATGCGCCGGAAGCGGCGGCTTCCCAACAAGGAGCTGAGCAGGGAGCTGAGCAAGGAGCTCAACCACGAGATCCAGAGGACGGAGAGCAGCCTGGCCAACGAGAACCAGCAGCCCATCAAGTCGGAGCCTGAGAGCGAGGGCGAGGAGCCCAAGCGGCCCCCAGGCGTCTGCGAGCGTCCCCACCGCTTCAGCAAGGGGCTCAACGGCACCCCTCGGGAGCTGCGGCACCAGCTGGGACCCGGCCTGCGCAGCCCGCCCCGTGTCATCTCCCGGCCCCCACCCTCCGTGTCCCCGCCCAAGTGTATCCAGATGGAGCGCCATGTGATCCGGCCACCCCCCATCAGCCCCCCGCCTGACTCGCTACCCCTGGACGATGGGGCAGCCCACGTCATGCACAGGGAGGTGTGGATGGCCGTCTTCAGCTACCTCAGCCACCAAGACCTGTGCGTCTGCATGCGGGTCTGCAGGACCTGGAACCGCTGGTGAGCGGCGGCCTGTGAAGGGCTCTAGGTTAAGGCTCAGGCGGCACCAGGGATGGCCCGTGTATGTGGAGTCGCTGGTGATGCTCTTTCCTTCCAAGCACCAGTATGGCTTCATTGTGCTCCGCAAAGCGTTCCAGCTGGCTACAGTGGCCCCTCTGGTCTTGTCAGAGGAGGTGACCTGGTTTACTCCCTGATTTAGCTTCCTGAAGGGTAAAGTGAGGACCACGTGAAGTCCTTGGCTTCGGAGAGTTAGTCCAGGTTTCCAGCAAGGTTGCCAGTTGCAACTTCAGGCCAGCCGATATTTACCAGCTTTCTGGTCTTAGCTCTGCCTTACCCTCTTGGATGAACGGGCATAAGACCTGCTTCATGGGGTTGTTTGGAAGAACGGCCGATAGAGGGCGTTGTAAAGCCCATGGTAAATACTTGCGGGAGGCCTGGCGCAATGGCGCATGCCTGTAATCCCAGCACTTTACGGGCGGATCACTTGAAGTCAGGAGTTCAAGACCAGCCTGGCCAGCATGGTGAAACCCCATTTCTACTAAAAATACAAAAATTAGCCGGGTGTGGTGGTGCACACCTGTAATCCTGGCTACTCGGGAGGCTGAGGCAGGAGAATCACTTGAGTGTGGGAGACAAAGGTTGTGGTGAGCAGAGATTGCACCACTACACACCAGTCTGGGAACAGAGCGAGTCTCTGTCTCAATAAATACATACATACATACATACATACATAATTGATGGAGAGTGGAGGCCATGGCTGTCAGAGCAGATGGCAGGTGCCTGCATCGGGGCGGGACAGGTGCTACACAGAGAAGGGTCCAGAGTGCCGAGTTAAGGAGCCTCCCAGAAGTTGGTAGGTGGGGAGAGTTAGAGCCGTGCATGGGCTGCCAGGGAGCCCCACCTCTGACGATGTGTCCCCACCCGGCCGGTCCCCAGGTGCTGCGATAAGCGGTTGTGGACCCGCATTGACCTGAACCACTGCAAGTCTATCACACCCCTGATGCTGAGTGGCATCATCCGGCGACAGCCTGTCTCCCTCGACCTCAGCTGGACCAATATCTCCAAGAAGCAGCTGAGCTGGCTCATCAACCGGCTGCCTGGTGAGCCCTGGGCCAGTGGCCCCGAGTGTGTCTGCTGCAGTGGGGGTTGGGGGCGCATCCCCTGACCTTCACCCTTTTCTGTGTCCCCCGCAGGGCTCCGGGACTTGGTGCTGTCAGGCTGCTCATGGATCGCGGTCTCGGCCCTTTGCAGCTCCAGTTGTCCGCTGCTCCGGACTCTGGATGTCCAGTGGGTGGAGGGACTAAAGGATGCCCAGATGCGGGATCTCCTGTCCCCGCCCACAGACAACAGGCCAGGTGAGTTGCCAGGCTGGGGGTTTCTGTGAGGGTGGGGTGACCGAGCTAGGCTGTTGGATCTGCTTTTACCCTCAGACCCCAGCATGTTCTCCATTGTTCTCAGGCCCCAGCCCTTCCCCAGAGGACATAGGGATGAGTCTCTGCTGCCATGTTCTCAGTTTGCTTCAGGCACAGAGGGGATCTGGGAGGAGGCAGGGGCTCCTGTGCACATGCGAGACGCGCTCATGGGACTCCGTGTGCGTCTCACTGCTTTCCTGTTGTTGACTCACTCATGGGGGCTCTGCATGCGTCTCAGTGCTTTGCTGTTGACTTGCCCCTTGTTGGTTTCAAGTCTCCATGGCCATCAGGATCAGTGTGGTTACTCAAGGGCTTCCAGGATGGCGCCTCCCCCTGGGCTGGACTGGACTGCCTAGGTCTGTGCTTCTTGCCAAGTCACAGGGATTGGGGGTGCTGCGTGGCCTCTGCACTGGTTGGCGGATGACTACTGGGTGGAATGTGGGCTCAGTGTTTAGATCTTTTAGTTTTTCAAGAGAATCTGGAAATCTAAGTTTTGATGTGGAGTCTGATTTTTAACTGTTGGAATTCTGATTTTGGGAGGAAGCAGTTTGTAACTAAATGAGATCTGAGTGTTCTGTCTGGCTGGTGGGCCTTTTTAGAGTGTCATGTCAGTGTGACCAGGCCTCCTCGGTCAGATTGACGGGTTGCCCCCTCCTTCCCGCCCCACCAGGTCAGATGGACAATCGGAGCAAGCTCCGAAACATCGTGGAGCTGCGCCTGGCAGGCCTGGACATCACAGATGCCTCCCTGCGGCTCATCATCCGTCACATGCCCCTGCTCTCCAAGCTCCACCTCAGTTACTGTAACCACGTCACCGACCAGTCCATCAACCTGCTCACCGCTGTTGGCACCACCACCCGAGACTCCTTAACTGAGATCAACCTGTCTGGTGAGTCAGGGGCCCCCATCAAGTCTGCCCGGCACTCCGTGGGAGGGCCAGGAGGTTCACACTTGTGGAAAATGACTGGTGTGTTCACAACTATGTGGTCACAGTGCTAGGTGTCTCGTTTACTGAGATAGACAGCCCCTTCCAGAGGGGAAACACATTAAACAAAGAGTTGCTGTTGGCTGGGTGCGGCGGCTCACGCCTGTAATCCCAGCACTTTGGGAGGCTGAGGCAGGTGGATCATAAGGACAGGAGTTCGAGACTAGCCTGGCCAACATGGTGAAAACCCGTCTCTGCAAAAATAATACAAAAATTAGCCGGGCGTGGTGCCCGGCACCTGTAATGCCAGCTACTTGGGAGGCTGAGGCAGGAGAATCGCTTGAAACTGGAAGGTGGAAGTTGCTGTGAGCCAAGATTGTGCCGCTGCACTCCAGCCTGGGTGACAAGACCAAAACTCTGTCTCAAAAAAAAAGTTACTGTTGGAATTGTAATTGCTACGCCCAGAATAGTGCCAGTTAGCAGCAGCCACGAGCACACAGCAGTGGTTCCTGACTGAAAATATGGACAAGGGACAGCTTCCCCAGGGGTGCAGAGGAGCCGGTGCCTGACAACCAGGGTGTGGAGATAGTGGGGGGCGAGGGCCCTGGTGGGCAGGAGGGAGCTTGGTTTCTGCCTTTGCTGTCGTTGCTTACATGCACCCCTTGTGACTCTGCCATCAAGGGGCCTGTTGTTGGAGAGAAAAAAACCCACAGTTAGTTCCATTATTGTTCTGTGTCTGTCGCTGTGGTGGCAGGATCTTCACTCGCTCCATTTGTTGGCGGGGCGGCAGTTGGTTCTGAAGGACTTGGGGCTCCAGTATGCAGCGAGGTACGCAGAGCAGTGCTGCCTGCTCTTAGCCCAACTAACCCGATTTTGGTCTGGTAGCTTAGGATGGTCTGGACTGGGGGGTGTCGGGTTTGGGTGAGACCAAAAAAAGAAAGAGAAAAAGAAACTTAACTTACGGGTTTTTTATTTTGTTTTGTTTTTTTGTTTTTTGAGATGGAGTCTTGCTCTGTAGCCCAGGCTGGAGTACAGCAGCGCGATCTCCACTCACTGCAAGCTCCACCCTCTGGGTTTATACCACTCTCCTGCCTCAGCCTCCCGAGTAGCTGGGACTACAGGCGCCCGCCACCACGCCTGGCTAATTTTTTGTATTTTTAGTAGAGACAGGGTTTCACCATGCTAGCCAGGATGGTCTCGATCTTCTGACCTCGTGATCCGCCTGCCGTGGCCTCCCAAAGTGCTGGGATTACAGGCGTGAGCCACCGTGCACGGCCAGGTTTTTTTTTTTTACCCTCAGAAATTACCAAGTACTAAAGACACCCCCATCTCACCAAATTACATTTTGACACAGCGCAGTGGTGATGTACACTTTGTTTTCTCCTCTGCATCCCACATTCATGCCTGATAAACTATCTGGCAACCGTGCCTCATAGCAGGGGCATGGGAGCTTTGGATGGGATGAGATCATTCAGGACCTAGGAAGCCATTCTTTCTCCTTATGAAGTTTTGATGACAGGAATTGTTCCACCTCGTGGAGGCAAAGAACCAGAGTGAATTGAGGCTTCTCCAGCTCAAGGGCCAGGTCATGGGCTTGAATGGGTAGAGCTGCCCTTTGGAGAGGGTCTGGGAGTCATCTTACTCTAAGTGCTGGCATTTTAGTAAATCGCTTCATTATATCCTGGTTTAGTTGTTATGGATGCGTAGCAGAGATCTCAGTATAAATTCCCTCCCCTGCGGTTTAGGCCATGCTGTGTGTGTGTGTGTGCAAATCATCTTTGGCATTTTGTTTTTCCAGCATGATAAATTGAGGTCATCTTTTCATCTCAGTGCATAAGCTCTCTGCATTCTTTTTTGTTTTTTTTTTTTCTTTTTTGAGATGGAGCTTTGCTCTGTCGCCCAGGCTGGAGTGCAGTGGTGCGATCTCGGCTCACTCTAACCTCTGCCTCCCATGTTCCAGTGATTCTTCTGCCTCAGTCTTGTGAGTAGCTGGGATTACAGGCGCCTGCCACCACGCCTGGCTAAGTTTTGTATTTTTAGTAGAGATGGGGTTTCACCATGTTGGCCAGGCTGGCCTTGAACTCCTGACCTCAGGTGATCCACCCATCTCTGCCTCCCAAAGTGCTGGGATTACAGGTGTGAGCCACCGCACCCGGCCTGCATTCTTGTTAAGAGCTGTGAAGTGGCTGGGCGCGGTGGCTCACACCTGTAATCCCAGCACTTTGGGAGGATGAGGCAGGCGGATCACGAGGTCAGGAGATCGAGACCATCCTGGCTAACACGGTGAAACCCCGTCTCTCCTATAAAAGAAAATACAGAAGAAAATTAGCTGAGTGTGGTGGTGGGCGCCTGTAGTCCCAGCTACTCGGGAGGCTGAGGCAGGAGAATGACGTGAACCCGGGAGGCGGAGCTTGCAGTGAGCCAAGATCGTGCCACTGCACTCCAGCCTGGGTGACAGAGCGAGACTCCATCTCAAAAAAAAAAAAAAAAGGAAAGAGCTGTGAAGTATATTAAGGCGTATCTCTATACTTAGACTCTTTTAGATTTTCTTTAAAAAAAAAAAAAACAAAAACTTCCCCTCTCATCGGTGTAACTAGTTGAGTTACTGGAAAAATAAACTTATCCTGATGTAAGCACCAGAGATGGGAAAATAGTCTGTGCCACAAAATAGATGATGGTTGACATGCCTCAAGATCCTTAAACTTGGTTGGAGGGTCTGGTCTCGAGACAAGGGAAGTTGCAATTCTAGCTATTGTTCTGGCCGAATTCCATCGAGGAAAATTTATTGGGTGCTCAAGGCAGTCCCTTGCCTTTCCCTTCTCCACCCCATCCTCACTACCTGAGGCAACACCTTAAACTCTTGAATTCTTTCTTCCAGTGTTTACCTCCCCTATTTCAAACTAGCAAGCCTAGTGCTCACTTTGGCGCCCATTTGCTAAAATTGAAACAATACAGAGATGAGCATGGCCCCTGCACAAGGATGACATGCAAATTCGTGAAGTGTTCCATATTTTTAATTAAAAACAAAATGAAAAAATACCAAGCCTATACTGCAATTTCTTTTTTTTCTCCCATGTGGATATTATGTATTTATTAACTTGCTATTAGATAATATGAGGATTTACTACTGTTGTATCCTTCCCTCCCACCCCCCCCTCCCGTTTTTCTCCCTCCATCTTTTCTAATTTTTGGTTGTCACTATTCTTTCACTTATTATGAGCATGTTAAGTGTTGGTCACTGTTGAGCCAGTGTATTATGTGAGTACATTTTCTTTCTTGCTCAATGT
This sequence comes from Chlorocebus sabaeus, assembly GCF_047675955.1. Taxonomy (NCBI): domain Eukaryota; kingdom Metazoa; phylum Chordata; class Mammalia; order Primates; family Cercopithecidae; genus Chlorocebus; species Chlorocebus sabaeus. The sequence continues at coordinate 118,672,346 of NC_132914.1, read as the reverse complement.
TTTTGTTGTTTAATTGCTCATTTTGTTTGCTTAGTTTCTATGCAAATGGTACAACAGAATTGAATGCTCTCCCCCTCCCCACCCCCAACTCATCAGTCTCTTGACCAGTTTTTGTAGGAGACTTGCCTCCTGACTTCTTTTCCTCCCCTTCCGTTTTCTCCTCTGGGACTGGCCGCCCCCGCCTGCCACACCACTGCCATCCTGGACTCCTTTGGTGTCTCTCTTGTCCTAGGTACCTTCCTTCCTTGATCTCATATTTTCTTTCTTGGTTTACTATCACGTTTGCTGAGAGACATTTTCTAGACCCTGTGTGTCTGGATTCGTTTTTATTATACCCTCCCATTTAGTGGCTAGTTCTGCTGGGTATAGAACCCTATCTGGGAGCCTGTTGCTACAGTAAGTAGGAGGTTTTGCTCCACCATCTTCTGCCTTCCAGAGGCAGGGTCCAAAACTATTTGATTCTTCATCTGTCAGTGAATCTATTTTCTCTCCTTGTCAGTTAGTAGAAAGTTGTCTCTAGCTGTCTGCACTTTTCGATGACAAACTTCAGTTTGAATCCATTTCACCTACCATGCTGAACACTCACAGAAGCCCTTCAGTCTGGACGTCTGTGTTCTTCAGTTGTAGAAAAACTTCTTGAATTCTTTCTTAACTTCCTCCCCTTCTGTTTTCCTCTTTCTGGACTAGTCCTCTGATTCCTGTCTTCTCTCCTCATTTCCATGTCAATGTCTTTTTGCTGTATTTTCTGTGAGTTTTCCCTTACTTTATCATACAACCTTTTTTTTTTTTTTTTTTTTTTTTTTTTTTTTTTTTTTTTTTTTTTTTTTTTTTTTTTTGAGATGGAGTCTCGCTCTGTCGCCCAGGCTGGAGTGCAGTGGCGCGATCTCAGCTCACTGCAAGCTCCGCCTCCCGGGTTCACGCCATTCTCCTGCCTCAGCCTCCCAAGTAGCAGGGACTACAGGCGCCCGCCACCTCGCCCGGGTAATTTTTTGTATTTTTAGTAGAGACGGGGTTTCACCGTGTTAGCCAGGATGGTCTTGATCTCCTGACCTCGTGATCCCCCTGCCTCGGCCGTCCAAAGTGCTGGGATTACAGGCGTGAGCCACCGTGCCTGACCACAGCTTATACACTGAGTTTTTCATTTCTGCTGTTGTGCAGTTGAACCATATGAAACTGCTGTTTAAAATAGATCAAAAATAGTCAAATGTTGGCATTTTCATATGGTTCAACCTATATGTTTAGTTTTCAAGCTGTGTTCTCTGAACGTTTTGTGGAATGGCCTGTTCTTGTTTTTTGGAGCCAGATACTTTCCTACCTAAGGATATGAATGATTGTTTTATTTTCTTCTCTCTGTGTTGACTGTTCCTTTCAAATGCTGTCAGTGGCCTTCGGCAGAGGCTCTCCTCAGCTTGAGTGCTGATGCCTGCTTGTCCCTCCACTCCAGGGTGGTCAGAGTGGGCACGCTGCTGGAGCTTGTCTGCTATGGACGACACTTACAGTGTGGTCTCTGTGGGTCCTGGACATCATATCTTTCGAACTTCTTAAGCTAGTCAGGATTGCCAGAAAGACTCTCCTTGATCTCCTAAGGGTGTGGGCTGGACCGCTGTTGGTATGGCCAAGTATGGGGCTTGATAGGGGAAGGAGGTTCTCAACAGTCAGGAGGTAAATTTTCCCTTAGCCCCACTTTTGAGTGGGCACCCCTACTTTCTGTGCCCACTGTAACCCAGCCCATCAGGCACTAAAACCCCAGTCTTCTGCTGGGGAAGGAATCCAGACATCTTACTACTCCTTGAATAGATTTCAGCCAGTGCTTCTGTTACTAACACCATCTTTAGCCCCACTTCCAATGTACCTGTCACTTTCAATGCAAGAGGAATTTCTGAGAAATCACCACTAAACACCTTAGAGGTGTTCTATAGAATAATTATTCTTTTCTGCTTTCCCGTCAGCCACTTTAGAGTTAAACTTTCTCAAGTCTCCTAAATTGTTACCTCTTCTTCAGCTTCCAAAATTAGAAAAATAATTATGTTGTAGTGAAATAATATGTAATACAAAATAGACCACCTTAGCCATTTTGGGGCACATAATTCAGTGGCATTAAGTACATTCACAGTGTTGAGCAACTGTCACCAACATCCATCTCCAGACTTTTTTTGTTTTAGAGACAGGGTCTCGTTATGGTGCCCAGGCTGGTCTCAAACCCCTGGGCTCAAGCAGTCCTCCTGCCCCAGCTTCCCAAAATGTTAGAATTACAGGCATGAGCCACTACACCTGGCCTTTTTTATTTTTATTTTTCCCCTTTGTTGGCTGTGATTTTGGTGTCATATCAATCTTTGCAAAGTCTAATGTCATGAAAATTTTCCCCTATGTTCTCTTTTTCTTTTTTCAAGACAAAGTCTTACACAGTCGCCCAGATTTGAATGCAGTGGTGTGATGTCAGCTCACTGCAGCTTCCGCCTCCTGGGTTCATGCGATTCTCATGCCTCAGTCTCCAAGTAGCTGGGACTACAGGCGCCTGCCCCCACACCCCACTAATTTTTGTATTTTTAGTAGAGACGAGGTTTCACCATATTGGCCAGGCTGGTCTCAAACTCCTGATCTTGTGATCCACCTGCCTTGGTTTCCCAAAGTGCTGGGATTACAGGCATGAGCCAGTGCGCACGGCCGGGTCCAGCTTATTCTTTTGCATGTTGAAATCCAATTTTCCTAGCAATATTTATTGAAAAGATTACCTATTACTTCACTGAATGCTGTTGGCATCCTTTTCAAAAATCACTTTACCATATATTTGAGGGTTTGTTTCTGGGCTCCTGATTCTTTTTTTTTTTTTTTTTTTTTTTGATACACAGTCTCACTCTGTTGCCCAGCCTGGAGTGCAGTGCAGTGGCACGATCTTGGCTCACTGCAACCTCCACCTCCCGCATTCAAGTGATTCTCCTGCCTCAGCCTCCTTTGTAGCTGGGAGTACAGGTGTGTGCCACCACGCCATGTTGGCCAGGGTGGTCTCAAACTCCTGACCTCAGGTGATCCGCCAACCTCAGCCTCCCAAAGTGCTGGGATTACAGGTGTGAGTCACCACACCTGGCCGAGCTCTTGATTCTATTCTATTGGTCTATATGTCTATCCTTTTTCCTGTAATGTGCTTTATGAATGAATGAATGACAGGGGCTTACTCTGTCATCCAGGCTGGAGTGCAGTGGTGTGATCATGTCTCGCTGCAGGCTCCACCTCCCAGGCTCAAGTGATCCTCCCACCTCAACCTCCCATGTAGTTGAGACTAGAGGTACATACCACCATGATCGGCTAATTTTGGTATTTTTTTTATAGAGACAGGCTTTTGCTATGTTGCTCAGGCTGGTCTTGAACTCATAGGCTCAAGTCATCCACCCACCTCAGCCTCCCAAGTGCTGGTCTTACAGGCATGAGCCATTGCACTTGGCCTGTGTATTTTATTTGGAGACGGGATCTCACTGTGTTGCTCAGGCTGGAATCATACTCCTGGGCTCAAGTGATTTTCCACCTCAGCTTCAGAGTAGCTCAAGTTCTTCAACTTTGTTCTTTTTTTGGATTGTTTGGACAACTTGGAGCCCCATGCGTTCACATGAATTTTAGGATAGATTTTTCTATTTCTGCAAAAAACAGTAGTAGGATTTTAGAGCAATGTCATTGAGTCTGTAGATGTCTGTGGGTAGTGCTGACATCTTAATAGTATTAAGTCTTCCAATCCATGAACATAGGATGACTTTCCATTTATTTATGTCTAATTTAGTTTTTTTCGGCAATGCTTTACAGTCTTCAAAGTACAAGTCTTTCCTTGGTTAAATTTATTCCTGAAGCTAGGCATGGTGGCACACACCTGTAGTCCCAGCTACTCAGGAAGCTGAGGTGGGAGGATCACTTGAGCCCAGGAGTCCTAGACCAGCCTGGGCAAAGTAGTGAGATTCCAGATCTAAAATGTTTAAAGGCCGAGGGAGAACTGATGAGGATGCTAACAAAAGTGATGTTCCTCCACAGACTGGCGGGTGGGCAGGCGGGCCCCATGCGCCAGCAGAAAACATCTGTCAGCCTGCCTGTGGAGGGTCCAAGAAACCAGGCTGCAGTGAACTCTGATGCAGAGGGATCAAAGGAAAGTCTTTTCCTTCTAGCTTCTTTGTTGGAAGGGTCTTTGGGCTCCAGTTTTGGGGAATATTTGAACCACAAGCTAGGAAGAATGCTGGCTGGGCATGAATGAGCATCCAAAGAGGGCCCAAATTAGTACCCAAAGACAACTCAGAAAAGGAGCCAGCTGGGCCTCCAGGTCTCACTTCACACCGAGTGGTGCCTTACCACTGACAGGTGACTGCCAGGATGCACCTGAGGCCCCCTCAGTCGTCTGACAGCCGCAGGCCACGGCAGTGTGCGAGCCAGACGGCAGAGTTCTCTGGCATGGGAGCTGCCTGTTCTGGTGCTTGAAGGTGCCAAGGGAGAGGCAGGACTTGGGTCAGTCCCTTCTAGCCAGGAACTAGGCAAACATTGGAGGAGGAAAATATCCCTGAGCTGGTGATGGAGTGGGGACAGCATAGCTGGATCTGAGTAAGGAATGAGACGCATTCTGGGGATGAGCTAGACAGTGCTCTGGAAGGCAGATAGGGAGCTGGGAACAGGGTCAAGATGGAAGATTCTGAGGGTGATTTCTTGCTTAACATGTCTAGCCTGAATCTAAGCAAGCCTCTGGGATATCTGCAGTTTATAGGAAACACAGGAGATAAGAAACAAGCTAAATGACACCTTGAAGATGACAAGTGAGAATGTGGGACATCCTCTAAGAAAACCATCCTGGTCAGACGGGCTCAACACCTATAATCCCAGTGGTTTGGGAGGCTGGGTGGGGAGGATAACTTGAGACCAGGAGTTCAAATCTAACTGGTCGACATGTCATAGTAAATAATGAAAAATGAAAAGTATTTGAAAATAAGCTTATATTAGTAAAATCCCTATTCTTTATACTTAAAATGAATCAAGTATTGAGTTTTGGGGATCATGAGTTTCCTGAAAGAATTGTATGATAGCATTCTACAACTTCCTTCATCATTGGATTTTGCAGTTAGATTATAAAGAGGGTCAGGCATTTGAGGGGGAACTACTTGAGGAATTAATTAGAAGATTAAGGGATACCCTTTGAAAAACTGAGTTATTGCCGGGCACAGTGGCTCACACCTGTAATCCCAGCGCTTTGGGAGGCTGAGCCGCGTGGATCACCTGAGTTCAGGAGTTCAAGACCAGCCTGGCCAACACGGGGAAACCCCGTCTCTACTAAAAATACAAAAAATTAGGCCGGGCGCAGTGGCTCAAGCCTGTAATCCCAGCACTTCAGGAGGCCGAGGCGGGCAGATCACGAAGTCAGGAGATCGAGACTATCCTGGCTAACACAGTGAAACCCTGTCTCTACTAAAAATACAAAAAAAAAGAAATTAGCCGGATGTGGTGGCAGACGCCTATAGTCCCAGCTACTCTGGAGGCTGAGGTGGGAGAGTGGCGTGAACCCGGGAGGCAGAGCTTGCAGTGAGCCGAGATCGCGCCACTGCACTCCAGCTTGGGCGACAGAGCGAGACTCCGTTTCAAAAAAAAATTAAAAAAAAAAAAAATACAAAAAATTAGCCGGGCGTGGTGTCGGGCGCCTGTAGTCCAGCTACTCAGGAGGCTGAGGCAGGAGAATGTCGTGAACCCGGGAGGCGAGGTGGAACTTGCAGTGAGCCGAGATCGCCTCACTGCACTCCAGCCTGGGCAACAAGAGCAAAACTCCGTCTCCAAAAAAACCCAAAACCACGAAAAACTGAGTTGTCTGTTGAAGCATCTCTCTATCAGCATTGTCGTTTTCCCATCTTCAGTCTAAAAGCACGGCCTTCACTTGTGAATGCCTATGTGTATGTAGACAGCTTTCCAGTACCACTGCTCCACATGAATTGGTGAGCATCTGTTTGAAGATTCTGTGCTGACGTGGAAGACACTGTCTGAAAGGACTGGCTGTATAAAGGAAGTCAGTTTGGTGGCTCACGTGGTGCTCTGACTTTACTACTTTACACCACCTCCTCGCCTGCAGGGATTTTGATAACATGTAGATAGCACAGGCTTTGTATGTATGATTGTGGTTTTCCCTTAGTATTTTTATTCCCACTCAGTTTAATAGAGAAATGAAAGTGTTGATACTAAGGATGATTAGCAAAGGTCATAAATGTAATACCATTGAGGCTGGGCACAGTAGCTCAAGCCTGTAATCCCAGTACTTTGGGAGGCCAAGGCGGGCAGATCACGTGAGGTCAGGAGTTTGAGGCCAGCTTGGACAACACGGTGGAACGCAGTTTCTACTAAAAGTGCCAAAAAAAAAAAAAAAAAAAAAAAAAGCGGGCATGGTGGTGGGCGCCTATAATTCCAGCTATTCGGGAGGCTGAGGCAGGAGAAGCACTTAAACCTGGGAGGCGGAGGTTGCAGTGAGTCAAGATTGTGCCATTGCACCCCAGGCTGGGTGACAAGAGTGAGACTCTGCCTCCAAAAAAAAAAAAAAAAAAAGGAAAGAAAAGAAAAGCACAGAGGGTGTGATGAAGTCTGAATTCTGCTTTTGCTAGAAGGGCATGTTGGTCTGGTGCCTAGGCTGATGGAACACGGTGAGTCCTGGGGTTAGGACCAAACAGCTGTCCCTTGTGCTGTGAATTGCTCCAAAGCACTGGGGCCTGCAAAAGCAAAAATGATCCCAAGATGCCCTTAGCAATGTTCTTTCTGTGACCCAGTGATGCCCCTCTGGGAATTTATCTGAAGGGAAGAGGCAGATAAATGCACAGTAATAGACACAGAGCAGTATTCATCAACAATATATTAGATGAGAAAAGCAAACTACTTAACATGGTGTGTTAGCCTATCATGGTAAAAGCACATAGAACTACTTACATGAGCATAGGCATGTATAGAGGCTGCTGTGTGGTAAATTAGAAGTCATTTTCACATGGTTATTTGAATGCTTTTGAGGCATATATTAACCTTTATACCTGGTGGGTGAAACCCTTCCCCATTTGAAGAAGAGAGATTTTAAGCAAATAACATTTTATTTAGTGCAGCACAGCAGGGGTTGGAATATGTAGAGCTCTGACCTGTCCCCAGTGCTGAGTGCCTGGGTCTGGGGGGGCCTTCTGGCTCCTGGCCTTCACACCTCACATTACTTATTCTCTGCAGACTGCAATAAGGTCACTGATCAGTGCCTGTCCTTCTTCAAACGCTGTGGAAACATCTGTCACATTGACCTGAGGTACTGCAAGCAAGTCACCAAGGAAGGCTGTGAGCAGTTCATAGCCGAGATGTCTGTGAGTGTCCAGTTTGGGCAAGTAGAAGAAAAACTCCTGCAAAAACTGAGTTAGTCCAAGGACAAGAATGTAAATACGGGGTGGGCTCTGGGAGGGGAAGAGACTTTACAAAAATGAGGGCTTTTATTTTCCATTTGGAACGTGGGACAACAGACCACAACCCAATTCCATTTTGCAAGTCTTTCCAAGGGAGAAGCTGTTCAACTACCCATTTCGGGGATGAGTGAGCCGACACTTTCCTTTGGTCTTTCTAAATCGTAACTGCACTGCTTTCTGGACCATTTCTAAGGCGGCCTTTACAAGAAGACATTCCTATCAGAGAGGAGGGTGGACTTTGGAGAAATTCTCATACTGAAGCATGAGCTTAGGAGTTTCTGTTAGTGGTAGTGGTGTTTTGGACACTTCATTCCTTGCAACACTGAGGTTTTGGGTGTTGACGTAAAGTGGACCACACACCACATCTGCTGCCGTCTTGACACTTTTTTTTGTTTGGTTGGTTTTGTTACATCCTACATTATGCAGAACTATTTTTGTACAAATTGTTTAAAAGTTATTTATGCAAGGTTTGAATGCATACCAGTGTTTTTATTGTTTTGAGATTGCCAATGTTCCTGATTTCCTTAAGGTAGGAGAGAATTTAACGTGTACTTCATCGACACAGCCCATCTACAAATGTGCCCAGATCTAACAAAGCAGGCTAAGACCTTCCACTTAAAAGCATGTTTAACTGGAAGTTGAGAGCCTGCTTTGTACCTCAAGAGTTACATGAGCATGTTGTGGATAAATGTAAATTATAGTTGAAGTAAGATACTCTGCCAAGTTTCCTCTGTAGAGAATTCACTTTTCTCAAATTTTAAAATTTCGACTTCAGCCTTTGCACTCAGGAGGGTCTGCTCCAGCATGAGCTCTTGTACTTACATAGATCTAATTTATACAGTGAGTCAAGACGTAGAATAAATGCTCCCACATAGCCTTTCTTTTGCTTTTTTCTCTCCTCTGAAGTGTGACTTGAGTTCTCATTTAGGTTTGTAACATGGCTATTTCCTAGTTGTAAAGTTCTGCATTTATAAGTGCCATTGTTGTAAGGTGGTGTTTCCTAGACCTTCCCTGATGCGATTTTACCTTTGTTGAATTTGTATAAACAATTGTACAAAAAAAAACCACTCTTGAACTTTGCGGGTTTTTGTTCTAGGAGTGGACTAGAAGTTTAAGCCCAGAGTCAGTAAACCCTGTTTTGAGGCCCAAACAATGTAATTTCTGATTCATCTGATGTACCCTGTGGTGCGTCATTTTTCTTTCTTCTTCAGAAAGAAATCTGTTTCTGGCTAATAAAGGTATGCTCTGACAACGGCTGCACATAGGAATTAGACACAGACTTCTTTAAGGAGAAGAGTTGCTCATCTGTCTGTGTGCCTCTTACCACACAGAATTACTTCCATGGCTACTTGCCATTACTGTTGCCTAAAGCTTCCCCAGATTTGGGAGACAGTGGGAGCAACTGCAGGAGGCTGCATCCTGTACAGGTAGCCTTGGGCCATGATGGCTGTAGGAAACACTTGGTCATGAGGTGGCTTCCCCAAGTGGCAGATGTAGAAACCAGTGAGAAGTAATTTTAGATTACAGAATTTTTTTTTAAAGACAGGACCCTGCTGGCAGTGTCATATTCACATACAGAAACAACTGCTGTAGTGAATCTGAAGATGGAGAAGGTAGCCAACCTCCTTCCTCAGTGATGAGAGCAAGCAATGTAAGACGTTGTTCCTGTGGAAGAAGCCTTTCCTGCTGATGGCTGAGTTTTCTGTTTGTCCCTTTTATTTTTACCATGGCAAAACAGTTTTAATTACAACGAGACAGGCCAGGTGAAGTGGATCCAGCACTTTGGGAGGGATCACCTGTGGTCAGGAGTTCAAGACCAGCCTGACCAATATGGTGAAACCCCATCTCTACTAAAAATACAAAAATTAGCCAGGAGTGGTGGCGGGCACCTGTAGTCCCAGCTACTTGGGAGGCTGAGGCAGGAGAATCGCTTGAACCCAGGAAGCGGATGTTGCAGTGAGCTGAGATTGCACCATTATACTCCAGCCTGGAGACAGGGAGACTCCATCTCAAAACAAAAAGAGAAAGATTTCATCTAGATACATGTCTCCTGTTAATTTAAATCCACAGACTCTTGATGACTCAATCTAAAGACACTCGAAGCCACTGTACCTAAGGGTTCCTGGAGCATACAGGTCTGCTAGGGAGGGGCTGCCAGGGCTGAGGATCCGAGCCACCACAGGGATGTGCAATACAGGAGAGACACAGCGGATCTCCAGTTTCAGGAGAGGCCACTGTATAGTGCAGTGGCCATAAACTCCCCCCAAGAGTACTGAATAATCCAGTAAGATTGTACTTCAGTACAAATCCACGGTGTCCGTACAGACCTTTTTATTTTATTATTTTATTTTTTTTATTTTGAGATGGAATCTCGCTCTTGTCCAGGCTGGAGTGCAGTGGTGTAATCTCAGCTCACTGCAACCTCTGCCTCCCAGGTTCAAGCAATTCTCCTGCCTCGGCCTCCCGAGTAGCTGGGAATACAGGCGCCTGCCACCATGCCCAGTTAATTTTTGTTATTTTTAGTAGAGACGGGGTTTCACCCACCATGTTGGCCAGGCTGGTCTCGAACTCCTGACTTAAGGTGATCTGCTGGTCTCAGCCTCCCAAAGTGCTGGGATTGTAGGGGTGAGCCACCATCCCCAGCCCCTTTTATTTATTTATTTTTATATTTTGAGGCGAAGTCTCACTCTGTCACCCAGGCTGGAGTGCAATGGCACAATCTTGACTCACTGCACATTCTCCCTCCTAGGTTCACACCATTCTCCTGCCTCAGCCTCCCAACTAGCTGCGACTACAGGCGCCCGCCACCACGCCCAGCTAACTTTTTGTATTTTTAGTAGAGACGGGGTTTCACTGTGTTAGTCACGATGGTCTCGATCTCCTGACCTCGTAATCCACTCACCTCAGCCTCCCAAAGTGCTGGGATTATAGGCATAAGCCACCGCGCCCGGCTAAAGCCCCTTTTATTTTTAAAATGAGCCAAAGATGAGGCCAGCTGAGGCTAAATGCCACAGGCAACTACTCTGAGCCTACATGTCATGTCTGATGAAGTAATGAAAGGACCATAAATCCAAGGGAATGCTTGCTGTGTCAAATCACAACTTAGTAACCTAGAAAAGAGGCTCTGTCCCTTCCTCTAGGGAATCTGATGTTTACAAAGGAAGACACCATGGCACCTCAGATGACATCCTTTCATATTGTGAAGACGGGATCAAGAGACTTCACTGTATTCCACTGCAGACTTATCCATATGACATGACCTATTCAAAAAATTTACTTAAAGCAGCATGGGCTGGGCGCAGTGGCTCACACCTGTAACCCCAGCACTTTGAGAGACCGAGGCAGGCAGATCACCCACGGTCAGGAGTTCAAGACCAGCCTGACCAACATGGTAAAACCCTATCTCTATTAAAAATAAAAAATTAGCTGGGAGTGGTAGTATGCACCTGTGATCCCAGCTACTCAGGAGGAAAAGGCAGGAGAATCACTTGAACCTGGGAAGTGGAGGTTGCGGTAAGCCAAGATTGTGCCATTGAACTTCAGCCTGGGCAACAGAGCAAGACTCTGACTCAAAAAAAAAAAACTGTTTAAAATTATCCAGGCATGGTGGTGCGCATCATATGCCAGCTGCTGGGGAGGCTAAGGCGGGAGGATTGCTTGAGCCCAGAAGTTAAGGCTATAGTGAGGTGTGATCATGCCACTGTACTCTGCCTGGGTGGGCAACAGCAAGACTGCCTTTATTAAAAAAAAAAAAAAAAAAAAAAAAAAAAGGTCGGGCGCCGTGGCTCAAGCCTTTAATCCCAGCACTTTGGGAGGCCGAGACGGGCGGATCACGAGGTCAGGAGATCGAGAGCATCCTGGCTAACATGGTGAAACCCCGTCTCTACTAAAAAAATACAAAAAACTAGCTGGGTGAGGTAGCGGGCGCCTGTAGTCCCAGCTACTCAGGAGGCTGAGGCAGGAGAATGGCGTGAACCCAGGAGGCGGAGCTTGCAGTGAGCCGAGATCGCGCCACTGCACTCCAGCCTGGGCGACAGAGCGAGACTCCGTCTCAAAAAAAACAAAAAACAAAAAAAAAAAGGTGAGGCGGGTAGAAAGGCATGCCAGTTTACAAATCCAAATTCCAGAGGGAAATGCTCGCCCTCTGCCAAACAAGCCAATTTCCAAGTATCAAGCCTGTTACACAACATTTCTGATGTCTGGCTAATAAACCAGGGTTACTTCAAACTACTATCTAAAAAATCCACCAAGCATTTTGTACTCTCTATAAAGAAGCCACTAAAACGTAATACACAAATCTAAGAGTAAACATTAAACTGTTTTAAGCTAAGACTATGTATAAATCTGAATTTTTGAATTTAAGTTTAGACAAAACCAGCACATACTGGTTAGCTTCTATGGCCTGGATTTAAAGACGCCACCAAGTTACCAATTTGGAGGAAATGTTAAAATTTCCAGAGTCTCGTGAAAAGTTTAGACAAAAAGCACTAGTGCCCACAAAGCTCTGGTAACTTATGCTGCTTCTATAGGGAAGCCATGACCTGCTGAAGCCAGTTACTACTAATTATGGTTGCAGACAAGTGGGAGGCCTTGATTTACATGCTTTGATCTTCAAAAGCAGAAAAATTTTTTCTTTACAACTAGCCACACAAACTTTCTGCCCAAAGCACAGGGGCATCTACCTCTTGGCGTTCACAGGTATTTTCAGGTCTGTTGATTGACTACTAGATTCTGAGCACCCAAGGCCATGTGTGTTACTCACTGCAGAGTCAGGAGATACACAGACTCTGAGAAATGGCCACTCCCAACTGCACTGAATTCACCATTGGTCTCAGCTCAACCATCCTGAGTCGAGTCAAGTTGGACCTAAAAGAGATTTCAGAACATTTTTGCATAATATCTCAAGTTCCTCTTTCTCTTTTCTTTTTTTTTTTGAGATGGCATTTCGCTCTTGTTGCCCGCCTGGAGTGCAATAGCATGATCTTGGCTCACTGCAACCTCCGCCTTACGGTTTCAAGCGATTATCCTGCCTCAGCCTCCCGAGTAGTTGGGATTACCCTGCCACCATGCCTGGCTAATTTTCATATTTTTAGTACAGACAGTTTCACCATGTTGGCCAGGCTGGTCTTGGAACTCCTGACCTCATGATCCACCTGCCTCAGCCTCCCAAAGTGCCAGGATTACAGGCATGAGCCATCACACCTAGCCCAAGTTTCTTATTTCTTATGTGGTACTGGAAGGGTTAAGAGCAACTCTGGCATCAGAGCTAGTTTCAAATTCTGCATGGCCACTTTCTAACCATGAGGTTTTAGACAAGTCTAACTTCTCTGAGGTTGGGTTCCCCATCTGAGAAGCAAGACAATGTTTATTTCAGAAGGTTGCTTTCAGGACTGCAGAGGCAACTACAGCACCTAGCATAATACCTGGACACAAGAAAAAGCACATCAGCAGTTAACCTTAGTGATAGGCAAGCAGGAAATGTAAGCACTGTTGCTCATGTGGCATTGTTCTTTTTTCTTTCTTTGTTTTGAGACAAGGTCTGGCTCTGTTACCCAGGCTGGATTTCAGTGGTGTGATCTTGGCTCACTGTAACTTCCACACCCAAGGCTCAAGCCATCCTCCCACCTTAGCCTCCCGAGTAGCTGGGGCTACCATGCCTGGCTAATTTTTTCATATTTTTTCCAAAGACAGGGTTTTGCCATATTGTCCAAGCTAGTCTTGAACTCGTGAGCTCAAGCATTCCTCCAGCCTCAACCTCACAAGGTGTGAGCCACTGCACCCCATGTGACATCTTTGAAGGTGCTCCCACCATCTCTTCTGAAGAGGGGTGCTAGGCCAGGGCGCAGATACCCATTCATACTGTACGCTTCTGATTTAGGAACTGACCAAGACAATGTAAACAAAAGCTTTTAAAACTAATTTTATTCCTAAAGTTAAAATCAGCTAGCGGGTAGCACTGAAAATACACCTTCACTATACAAAACAGTGTAAACTGATTACACATTGATAAGGAATTTAGCACACACTTCTAATAAAAGAAGCTAGATGCAGCCCTTGCTATAAAAAGCTATACCTGAACAAAAATGGACATGTGGAGTCTAAGGCCCTGGCAGTCGACTAGAGAATGTCAGTTGTTCCCAATTATGTTTAAATGCAGAAACAGCAACAATGTGGAAACCTTACATTCATCAAATGTTAGCATTTAAAATATACATGACTAATAAAGTGAACATTCAGAGGAGCCACTGTTCAGCATGTTCCATGTCGGCCACTTGTGGACACTGATCTCATCCAAAGAGGACAGAAGTTTCAAACATCTGAGCAGTTTAAGTTAAAAATAGGATGAAGGAGAAATAAGAGAACAGGATAAGTGTCCTCCCAAGACAACAGTGGCTGATGCCCACATGGCACAAACAGGCTGACTTCAATGAGTGTTCATGGGATGTGTGATAAAGCCCAGCTGAGCCCGGAAGCTCACGTGTCCACAGGCAGACAGGCTCACGGCATGGACCAATGTTTCCACAACTCAGGATGGATCTTTCTGTCCCCACTTAGTAGTGAAAATAACGTTTAAAAATAGCTTCAGCCTTTGAACAGTAGCTTTCCAGTCCCTTCTGTGCATTGAAATGTTTGGGGTCAAGTTTGGGGGTGACTGTCCTGGTGAGGGGAGCCTCAGTTTCAGGACTTGAACACGTGCACGGCTCGCACCACATACTGCCGGCAGATGGGACACTCACTCATGCGCTTGCCACACTTGGTGCAGGTAACCATGTGCCCACACTCCAGCAGGACACAGTCGATGACGGCATCCATGCAGATGCGACACAGGCTGTCGTCTTCCTCATCCTGCAGCTGCAGCCGCTCACCATCTGAAAGGCAACAGAGAGCTAAAGCCTCGGCTTTGGGCATGGCTGGCCAGCTAGCCACCCTCCCCTTCCAAAGCTGAGCACCCACCTGCTGAATGACCACTGCAGGCCCAATGCCACCCCAGTGTTGTACAAGAAATGATCCCAACTTCTCTGCACTTTGGTTCTCTCCACTAGAAAAGGCAATGATAAAAGCTATACCTCAGGGTTTTGTAAAGAATAAAATGCTTGAAGTACCCAACAAATGTTAGTTATGTATTTCTATTTTATCTTTGTCTAATTCAAGACGTTTGTGATAGGGATATATTACTTCTGTAACTAGAAAAAGAAACCCTCAGCTGGTCTTCTGCAGATGGGCTTTGGAGTCAGGATGCTACTGGAATTTAACTCAGTTGCCCCAGCTTTGTATCCCTGGGAACATCACAGTCTCCGGAGCCTCATCTCAGTAGGAAAAGGAGCCTTAGTTGCCCCCATAGGAAAGTTAGGAATAATTGTGCATCCTTCCTTCCCTAGCCTTAGAATCATCTCAAGCCACCCGTGTTCCTTGCCCTGCTGAAGTCTAACTTGAAAGAGATAGGCTGTCCTGGCTCTTGGCCCACCTTTACATCTGAGAAAATATAGTCTGTGAATAAGAAAGACTACGAATAAGTTAAAGTTAACCCCAGCCTGAGATGTGGCCATAGGGCTATGGATTTGGGTGCTTCCCTTTCTACAGGTCAGAGGAGATCGAAGGGAATCATGAATAGTTGGAACAGAACAGGAATTCAAGCTTGAAAGGTCAGTAGTCTCTAGATTTAAGAGAAGTGTTTTACTGCCATTCATGGGAAGAGATTCTTGTGATCTGGGGTCTTAGTTCATGGCCCACGACTACTGGTGTGGACCTGGGGAGAAAGGATCTATGGGATGAGATGGCAGATATGCCAATGGAGAAGGCACTAGGCAACTCAAGATGAAATCAGAGTGGGCGTTGGTCTCCCCTTCTGTGTGGAGGGTTCCTTCCCACTCTTTAGAACTTAGGAAAGCAGAGGAGCCAGCGTCTTGTCAGGGATATGGGAACAATCTTGGTATCAGTGACTTGGAGCCAGTCAAGCTAGGAAAGATGCCAACTGTGCTCAAAACAAAATGTGTGTTCCACCCAAGCCAGAGATTGAACTAGGGTTAGATTATACAGTGAGTTAATGGAGAAGGACACTGGAAAACATGCTATCATAATAAAAACCATGTTATATCCTACACCACAAACTACTTAAGGGTGGGAGTGGCATTATCGTTGTACACTATACATAGTTGTTGTTTACATTTATGAAGTAAACTGACTTCTCCCCTCACTGCCAGAAAACCATTTCCCAGCCAGTAGCCTAGGATTTCTGAAAGCTCTGAGGATGAAGATTCCTGCATCTACCATTGTGACATCATCTTAGAAGTAGGATTGCCAAAATACTTTGTGCACCTTCTGGGCATAAACGTGTTCCTCAACAAATGCTGTATTATAACCAGCTTTTAAAAGAGAAAACTCAAAATGATAAAAGTTAATAATGGGAGGGCTGTTGAAGCTAGACAGGAACATAAGATTTGTTAGTCTGAATACCACTGAGGGCTAGGCATGGTAGCCCTTGCCTAGTTCAGCACTAGTCTGGGCAACATAGTGAGACCCTGTCTCAATTTAAAAATATTGAAGTACACATATTATTTTTTACAATTAAAAAGAAAAAAATAAAATACAACTGAATTATTTTTTCTTGTCCATAAATGTTCCATGGGCTTGATCATGTTACCAGCTGAGGGAGAATTTCTGTGCCAAATTTCATCAATACATAGTTCAGAAGTTTTTGTTCTGTTTTGTTTTGTTTATGAGACAGTCTTGCTCCGTCACCTAGGCTGGAGTGCAGTGGTATGACTATGGCTCCCTGCAGGCTCAAGCAGTCCTCCCCACTCGGCCTCCCAAGTAGCTGGGACCACAGGTTGGTGCCACCACATCAGGTTTTTTTGGTTTTGTTTTTTTTGTAGGGATGGGATCTCTCTCTGTTGCCCAAGCTGGTCTCAAACTCCTGGGCTCAAGTGATCCTCCCGCCTCAGCCTCCCAAAGTCCTAGAATTACAGGTGTGAGCCACCACACCCAGCCTAGTTGAGAAGTTCTTAACCTCAGCTTTTTGTGACTTAAACAAAGAAATCTACAAATAGTTGATGCTAAGAACTATGTAACAGCTGGGCTATAGGGAATTTTCCCCCTACTGTTAGATTTAAAAGTTGAGAGAACCAAGGTACTGGCCGGCCAAAGGCATTAGTGAGAAAATAAGCATTTTTACAGAGACTAGGAATTTAATTAGGGTTCTAACAAATAGTTAATTATAGTAAGAAAAACCAAATTGAGTAATTTTCTAACCCACTTGGCAGTGGTGGTCTCGCAGACACAATGAACATCACATAATGAAGTTACTACTTTCCAGATCTATAAACAGGCTCATGTAACTAACTGATACTCAGTAAAATGGTTCACAGCTTTCTCAAAAATAAATTTGACTTAATTGTGACAGAAACAACCCAGTTTTTAAAAGCCTAAGGAAAAATACTATAGGGAAAAAATGAAAAGATCAACCTACAGGACTTTTGGTTTTCTTCATTCTCTTTGTATAACCGGTTTACTTTCTCTACCAGTTCCCATTTTTCACAACAGCCAGAATAGTTGACAAAATTCCGAGCCAGAATTTCCTTCAGCTGGCGCACGCTCATCCCTTCCACATCATCAAGGCTTGACAAGTCAGACAGCGAAGCTCTCGCTCTCTCCTTGGAGAGCCCGGGGTTCTGAAACCACAGAGCATCCATTAGCCCTGGTCCCACAAGTCCAGACCCTCCTCACTCTAAACTCATCACTGGCCCTGAATATTCTCCCAGTCATCTCAGCAGTCCTAGAAGTGTTTCAGTATACTGTCCTACATTCAAACCAGAAGAAACATCCTATTCTAATCTAGAGAAAGTCCACAGGGTACCCTCCCTTCCTGTCAGGTTGACATGTCAGGGAAACCAAATTTTATAGGTGGCCTCACCCGATCCTCCACGTTTTCATCATCATCATCATCATCATCCTCCTCCTCCTCCTCATCGTCGTCATCATCATCTTCCGTGTTTGCTGAAGTGATTTCACTTTGTACCTACACTTACACAATGTATCTCATTAGGTCAGGAATCAATCCGTATTTATCACTAGAGAAAACCTTGCCATCGACGCTCCCCATGATGACCAGAAAGCCAGCATAATCCACATCTTTGGATTCTGAATGCTGCTGAACCTTCCAAAGAGTTGGGTCTTTTTTTTTTTTTTTTTTTTTTTTTGAGACGGAGTCTTGCTTTGTCGCCCAGGCTGGAGTGCGGTGGCGCGATCTCGGCTCACTGCAAACTCCGCCTCCCGGGTTCATGCCATTCTCCTGCCTCAGCCTCCAAGTAGCTGGGACTACAGGCGCGCACCACCACGCCCGGCTAATTTTTTGTATTTTTAGTAGAGAGAGGGTTTCACCGTGTTAGCCACGATGGTCTTGATCTCCTGACCTTGTGATCCACCCGCCTTAGCCTCCCAAAGTGCTGGGATTACAGGCGTCAGCCACCGCGCCCGACCCAAGAGTTGGGTCTTACAAAATTGCATGAAGAACCTACCTTCCATAAAGTTAGCTCAAAACACAAATTCCTGTGTGTGTGTGTAAAGTTATAAAATCTAACCAAAGTATTGACTCTCTCAGGAAGGTCCCATAATGGAATGCCAAAGCCATTAAGGATATGCGACGGCACTGTGTCATTATCAAAGCACCTGTAAATGGCTAGTTTAACTGGAGCCTATAAGATGCAGACAGAAAAAAGCTAAAGCTCTTGACAGGTCAGCCCAAGCATCAGGGGCATCTGATTTTAAAGATCTCAGTCCTAACACAGCGTACTTAAGACAATCTAATTCCAATGAAGGCTTTCTAGACTTCACTGATAGCTGAGGCTAATTCTAGTTTTTAAAATTTCTCAATCAGAATGCTTTAGAAAAAACAAATCTCTTCAGTTTGGGTTATGTGCCTTCTTTCACATATTTTCTTTTGACTATATTTTGACAATAGCTCTACAATAAGCTAGGTCAGTTCCCAATTTCAAACATTCCACCCCAGCTCATGCCTGTAATCCCAGCACTTTGGGAGGCTGAGGCGGGTGGATCACAAGGTCAGAAGTTCAAGACCAGCCTGGCCAATATGGTGAAACCCTGTCTCTACTAAAAAAAAAAAAAAATACAAACATTAGCTGGGCATGGTGGCATGTACCTGTAGTCCCAGCTCCTTGGCAGGCTGAGGCAGGAGAATGGCCTGAACCTGGGAGGTGGAGCTTGCAGTGAGCCAACACTGTGCCACTGCACTCCAGCCTGGGTGACAGAATAAGACTCTGTCTCAAAAAAAAAAAAAAGTATGTGTGTATATATATGTGTGTATATATACATATATGTGTATATATATACATATGTGTGTGTGTGTGTATATATTCCACCCCACTGATTCCCAGGTACCATATTGTAGCATCCAGCAATCCACACCACCCAAATGGTGGTGTATACCCAAAAGGAGTACGTAAGTCAGGTATGCCTTATGTTTGCAGCATAAATATGCCAATTCCCATTTGGGACAATAATAAAACTCCCCGCTTAGACTTATCTAATTGACGATTACAGTATGTGTTGCTTGACGACTAGGAGACATTCTGGGAAATGTGTCCCTAGGCGATTTTGTCATTGTGCAAACATCACAGTGTACTTCCACAAACCTAGATGGCACAGCCTGCTACATACCTAGGCTATAGGGCATGGCCAGCTACAAAGCCATACATCACGTTAGTGTACTGAATACTGTAGGCAGCTATAACACAGTAATAAGTATTTGTGCATCTAAACATATCTAAACACAAAAAAGGTGAAATAAAAATATGGTATTATAATCTTACAGGACCACTGCTGGGTATGTGGTCTATCATTGACCAAAACATTATTAGAGGACACAGGACTATATCTAGAAGGCAGTTAGACCAAATTTCCCTCTGCATTTATTCATTTACTAATTAAAAGACACTCTTGGCCAGATGCGGTTGGCTCATGCCTGTAATCTTAGCACTTAGGCCAAGGCAGGTAGATCACCTGAGGTCAGGAGTTCGAGACCAGCCTGACCAATATGGTGAAACCCCATCTCTACTAAAAATACAAAAATTAACTGTGTGTAATCCTAGCTACTCGGAAGACTGAGGCAGGAGAATCACTTGAACCCAGTGGGATGGAGGTTGCAGTGAACTGAGATCTCGCCACTTCACTCCAGCCTGGGCAACAGAGTGAGACTCTGTCTCAAAAAAAAAAAAAAGTCTTGCTATGTTGCCCAGGCTGGGGGTACAGTGGCTATTCACAGTTGTGATCATGGTACACCTGTAGCCTCATACTCCTGAACTAAAGCAATCCTCCTGCCTCAGCCTCCCAAGTATCAGATTGCAGGCTCACACCACCTCATCCAGCTTTCTTCTACTTTTAATAACCCCCTTCTTAGAAAAGAAAATTAAATGAGAAAAAATTTGTTCAAAACATTTCTTTCAGCAGTTTAGAATCACTCACATACAAGTAAATATTAATTACAAGCCCTTACATGTTATTCAGTCAGGATGCCCAAGAACCTCATTGGGACAATATTATTAATTACAATCAGTAAATAGCTACATTTTTTCACTAATTCAGATGGCTCTTTCATTAACTAAATTAGAACAGTTTCACCGTAGCAAGGCAAATGGGCATGAGGCTAACTGACACTACTGATTGTTTTCTGTGGTCACTGAAACATCTGTACTAACACACAACACCACACATGTGTATGTGCTGCTTTTTCACAGCCATTTCTTCAACAGTTAGTGTCTAACTGTATAAGATAGAGAAACTAAGGTAACTAAGGCCAAGAGACTGATGAGCTATTTTGGAACCCTTCAGACAGCAGACTTTGGAGCCACCTAGCACCTCAGCAGACACTATACATAGGACAGCCTTTAAGTGTAGAGTTCAGCTGGGTGTAGAAGGTCCACTCCAGCACATGACTTGAAGTTTATCAGAAGTTGTCAAGCACTAAAGGCCCCACCATATATGGCCAAGAGTAAGCGTGCCGGGCCCTGGGTGTCATTAGTTACTCCCTCGTACCTGTGCCGGCACTCCAGATCTGGACGTCTGGTCTCCATCCATAAGCTCTCCCTGAAACGAAGACATAGTAGCAGAGGGGGCGGTATAGTTTGAAAAAAACGAACGTGTAAAAAAGCTAGAAGTCTGGGACCTTGAAGAATTCAGACTGCTTGTGTCCATGTCGTCCTCAGAGCCTAGTCCATGATGGCACAGCACTAGATCCACCAAGTCTTCCTTCTCACGACAGGTATCTATGGGTATATTTCTCAGAATGAGATACTGCCGCAGGTCCTTCACCTTCAGTCGCATTAACTGAGGGCGCTGAAATGCTGTCTCTTGTAATAAGTGACAAGTAGAACATCTACGGAGATTTTCTTGTAAAACTGAACAAACGGAGCAAAAATCCTTCTTGCAGTCACAGCAAACATGCTGAAGAAAGAAAAGCATTTGATGATAGCAAAATATAAACCATTATGAAAACATGAGTTTTCTTTCTGCCTTCTATTAAAGTTTAATTTTAGTTCTTAGCAAAGTCCCCAATGGCACCAGACTATTTCCACAGGCATTTTCATGTTCCAAAAGCCATGAAAATCAAAATAATTCAATGCCAAGGCAGTCTGAATTCACAGAAGTTCTAATATAGGACTTTAAGAAAAACACACTCTTGTGTTAATGAATTAAAACCTTTCCACCCCTTGGTATAAACATGTAATTAACAAAACAGAGCTTGAACCACATAGAGCAGAAAGCATAATCACACTTCCTGGTCTTTTCCTACATGAACAATTTCCCCATTTAAGAGCAGAAGACAAAAAGCATAACACAACCTGAGAGGGAAAGAGAAAGGCAACTGATCTCTCAAGGTCAATCCAAGAAAATACAGGACCCACTAATACAGTGATCGGTAAACTACACAGCCTAATCACAAAGCCATGCCACTGCAGAAGCTTAAGAGGGCATTAAGATGTGGTTGTTTCCGCTCAGTGCATTGTTCCCACAAGCTAACATTTGTTTTTCCTTAAGTATTTCAAAAGACTAAACTAATGATCAAAGAGAACAAGGAGGCCTACCAATATGAGGTTCTCTGAATGACTATCTTAGTGAAAATAACTGTTAGCTAAGTATTTTATGTTGAATCTCTAAAGAGTAGTTAATTTATTGCATTCATTTCTTCATTTGAAAGTTAAGGTAGGGATACTTTTTTGAAACTTGAATCTGAATCACAGTTACAGTAAATCATTTGTGAACAAAACTACAGACTAATAAATGTATTGCTTTAGGAAATAAACATCATCATGGAGAATAAAATGACACAAACAGGTCAAAGTTCAGGAGAAAGGATGCCTGAACATGAGACATGTCTAGTCAGAAAACTTGAGCGGTAATATAATCCCTCCAAATTAAGTACTTTTCTAGATGGAAAATGGCTAATGGAACTAAGCTTTTGATATTTTTACAAACAGAAATGAAAATTCACTAGCTATTCAAAATAACCTACAATCAAGAATTCTGACCCATGTGTCTTGTTATGTAACATTTCATCCAACTCACCTTCTTTCTAAAGACTGAAAATGAAAGTCCACAGGCTTTACAAACTATGTTGGGCCCTTCTGTAGCTGCTGGTGGGTAGGTGGAAAACTCAGGGTTTGGTGTAAATCTGAATGGACCAGTGGCTCCTGCAAATCCTGACTGCTGGCCTCTGACAGCTCCAGTTCCCATGACTTCATTCAGCAGCCCACAGCACGAAGCCCACATAGACGTGGCACCCGCCTGAAAAGGAACACAAATCCCACAGTTTAAAGCTAAGTGGAATCTGGGCTCTCTGGGATCCTCAGGGAATACTATTCTGGAGAGGTAAGTGTGCCCTCAATAACTTTGAGATTACTATATTCTTCTGGGCACTGAAATTTCAAGCCATTTGGAAAGAACTAATTTTCTGCTATTTCCAAAGAATATCTGGCATTGCCAATACCCATGATCTCTTGTTAAACAAAAGGAAAAGAGAACATGATCCAAATCTTATAAAACAAAAAACCTACATACCCACCCAAAACAGATACATGTACACATGCACGTTTAAAAAAAAAAAAAAAAAAGACTGGATAAAAGTCTGTCCTCTGCTATATTTGGGATATGCATATACTTAAAATTCTTCATTTTTCATCTGAAATTCAAATTTTCCAGGCATGCTGTATTTTACCTGGCAACATTAGGCTGGTGGCCACTGCACTAGACACCACAGTTCTACAGTCTAAGGCAGATTTTCTCAGCTATTATTTAACAGAAATAACATCAATTTGTTTATTTATTTAAAAACAGGGTCTCGCTCTGTCACCCAGGCTGGAGTGCAGTGGCACGATCTCAGCTCACTGCAACCTGCGCCTCCTGGGTTCAAGCAATTCTCCTGCCTCAGCCTCCCGAGTAGCTAGGATTACAGGCACACGCCACACACTCGGCTAATTTATTTTTAGTAGAGATGGGGTTTCACCATGTTGTCCAGGCTGTTCTCAAATGCCTGGCCTCAAGTGATCCGCCCACCTCGGCCTCCTAAAGTGCTGGGATTACAGGTGTGAGCCACTATGCCAGGCCTATAAATTTAAATTACTTCATTTCCTTAAACCTCTGTTTTTGCATTTGTAACTGAGTATAATATACTATGGGATATGTAAATAATTTTTTTAAATGACTAGGAAAACATCAAAACACCAACTGAAACTCTCTAGATTTTATTTATTTTTTTACCTGAAGTTGTAGACAAACCAGAATAGATTTTAATGTATTATGTGTAATTTATTTTCTCTGAAATTTTCTCTACTTTCCAAATTCTTTTTTTTTCTTTTTTTTTTTTTTGAGACAGAACTTCGCTCTTGTTGCCCAGACCGGAGTGCAATGGCACGATCTCGGTTAACTGCAACCTCCACCTCCCAGGATCAAGCGATTCTCCTGCCTCAGCCTCCCGAGTAACTGGGATTACAGGCACCTGCCATGTCCAGCTAATTTTTTGTATTTTTGGTAGACAACATGGGGCTTCACCATGTTGACCATGGCTGGTCTCGAACTCCTGACCTCAGGTGATCCACCCACCTCGGCCTCCCAAAGTGCTGGAATTACAGGCATGAGCCACCGTGCCCAGCCTCCTAGCTTTCAACGAGGGCCAAAGGCACAAGAATGGCTTGAATTTGGGAGGCAGAGATTGTCGTGATCCAAGATCACTCCACTGCACTCCAGGCTGGGCGACAGAGTGAGAGTCTGTCTCAAAATAAAAAAACAAAACAAAAAAAACAGCAACAACAGGAAAGTACTTTTTATTCTACCTTTTCAAACTGAAGATACTAAACATGATTTTTAATGACTTGATAAACATGATGACCTTCCAAGGCGTAAGGGCTATTTGCCACTCCACTAAATGGCCCAGAACTAATGTATTGCTTGCTATGGTTTTTTGCTTGTCTCTTCCCTCTCTCTGAGCCACCATGGCTATCACTATACCTGCCCAGAGTAACCTGTCTCTTTTTTAACTGCAGTCTCAGAAACCTGATAACCACAGTTGTTACAAGTATATATAAAAGAATAAATTTTCAGTGAGGGCCAAAGGCATTTTCCCATGCTTAAAATAAAAGCTACAGTGTTTAGAACGAATAGGCTTTTGCTCCTTGTCCTAATTCTTAAGCATATTCTAGAATCTAGATAATGTGATAGGTAATGGAAGTCGAGATAGCTGAGGTATTATTTAAAATGGCAGCACATAATAATACAGTTCCATTTATTTTATTATCTGATTCTGTCAAACATTTACTGTTTGTCCAGCAAGCTCTTAAAACAAAAACCAAATAAAAAGCCCTCAACCTTAAAAGGCAAAAGGCAATTTGGAATGCAAAAGAAGGATAAAGGCTGTTTCTGCTATTACCCAGAAGTAATGTTGTACTGTAAAGAACAAACCACAACACAAGGTTCAGTCTGAAGTATCAAAGCCAAGGATTTCAATATTATAAATCTTCACACCCTATAATTCTCAAGAAATAGTGATGCCTTTAAAAGTCAGATAAAGCTGTGCGCAGTGGCGCATGCCTGTAATCCCAGCACTTTGGGAGGCCAAGGCGAGTGGATCATGAGGTCAGGAGTTCAAGAGCAGTCTGGCCAACATAGTGAAGCCCCCTTCTCTACTAAAAATACAAAAATTAGTGGGCCAGGCACGGTGGCTCACGCCTGTAATCCCAGCACTTTGGGAGGCTGAGGCAGGCAGATCATGAGGTCAGGAGATCAAGACCATCCTGGCTAATAGGGTGAAACCCCGTCTCTACTAAAAATATAAAAAATTAACGAGGCGTGGTGGTGGGCGCCTGTAGTCCCAGCTACTCGGGAGGCTGAGGCAGGAGAATGGTGTGAACCCGGGGGGCGGACCTTGCCATGAGCTAAGATCGCGCCACTGTACTCCAGCCTGGGTGACAGAGCAAGACTCCATCTCAAAAAAAATTAATAATAATAAAGTTAGTGTTCTTTTAAGTAAAGGATTCATCCACAGTTCTTTAGAGTATGCACTCTTAAAACAACCGGAAAAACTTTGTTTTAAAACATTCAGTTTGCATGTTACATTTTTTGGGGAAAAAAATACTTCAACTGCAGAAAATACTCCCAGGATAAGCTTCGCTTCATTCCAGGAGTTAATAGAAGTGCAGTTTTGCAAAGCTTTAGCTTCCTACTAATGTAGCTACGAAACCAACAGCTCTCTCAGCTTGTATCCCCTTCTAATTCATGTCTGATGTTGCCTCCTGGACTATAGTGAAAGTTCCTCATGGACAAAAACTTATCTTTCTCCTGCTCCTCTTTCTACCGTCCTGTGACTGACAAATAACTGTGTAAAAAATTTCTATTATCTCTTCACAGGCAGTGTAACATTATTAAAATTTTACATGCTACTTAGAAAGTTCAAAATGTGTTTTTTGGTAAAGAAGACCAAAAATCTCAAATGACACTCTCTTTTAAAAGCAGCACTCTCAGAAATTATGACCTTTTTATCAGGGATAGTTTTACAATGAATTAGGGAAGGATACAATTTTTCAAACCATGTTAGTGAGTATGAGCATTAACATTCTAGGCTGAAATTTTTTTTTTTTCCAACTACACAGCTCTGGTAAAGGGAATAGAAGGACTTATTTTGGGAAAACAGATGGATTCCCTGTGTAGATACCAATTTTGGAGGGGGACAATTTTGTCCCATTCCTCATGTTTCTATACAAGGAAGGGAATTTCCTCTTGGTTCCCCAGAAAGAAAATGAAGAAAAACACTTAATTCAGCCACTTATTATAAAATAAAAATTTAAAACAGCCCAGGAATAGTGGCTCACACCTGTAATCCCAGCACTTTAGGTGGCCAAGGTGGGAGGATTGTTTGAGGCCAGGTCAAGACCAGCTGGGCAACAACAGGGAGACTCTATCTCTACAGAAAATACAATTAGCCAGGTGTGGTGGCATGTGCCTGTGGTCCCAGCTACTCGGAGGCTGAGGCAAAAGGATCGCTTGAGCCTGGAAGGTCAAAGCTATGGTGAGCTATGCTTACACCACCACATTCCAGCCCGGGTGACAGAGTGAGACTCTGTCTCAAAAACAAATAAACAAAAAAGCCCAAGTCAACCTCCAAAGTATCCCAGGCAAAAATGATGCTATAACCCAATATTTGGTACAACTCAGATACATATTAACTATTGTCAGCCAAATACTACAGAAATAGAAAGGAAAGAAGCAATCCTGAAAAATTCAGGTTGCACCCTCATTAGGATCTGTGAACTTAAATTTGGGCAAAATCTTCCAATGAAAGCATGATCTCCCAATGAGAGAATAACCTTAGCAAATCCACTTACAGTTATTCTCTCTGAGAGGAGCATTTGCAACACTCCAGCTTTCTGGAAAGTTCAGAAATTTGAAGCAGGGGAAGCCCCTGTCACTAGTTTATTTGAAATATTTTTCTTTCCCATCCAGCTTTTTTTTTTTTTTTTTTTTTTTTTTTAAAGAGACAGAGTCTTGCTCTGTTGCCCAGGCTGGAGTGCAGTGGCACAATCTCGGCTCACTGCAACCTCTGCTTCCCGGGTTCAAGTGATTCTCCCGTTTCAGCCTCCCGAGTAGCCAAGATTACAGGCACACACCACCACACCCAGCTAATTTTTGTATTTTTAATAGAGACGGGGTTTCACCATGTTGGTTAGGCTGCTCTCAACTCCTGACCTCGTGATCCCCCCGCCTCAGCCTCCCAAAGTGCTGGGATTACAGGCATGAGCCACTGTGCCCGGCCCCATCCAGCATATTTGAAAATCTTAATTTCCATCTCCCCTTTAAGTCCCATGTTTCCTGGCATCCCAGTGCTGAAATGAACAGAATTTCTTTACATTCATTTCAGCACTGAGGTGCTAGGAAACACTGCCCCCGCTGCCCTTCGTTGGAAGGGGTGTTTTAGTCCTGTACCTTGGTAGCTGCTGTACCTCTTGCTAAGGGCTTGTCTAGGGTTGTGAAACTGCCCTTAAGAGAGTGCTTTTCAGCCTCGGCTGCACGTTGGACTCACCAGGCAAGTCTTTAAAAATACTGATGCCTGGGGTCCCAGCCCCAGAGATTTTGATTTCACTGGTCTGTGGTACAGCCTGGGCACCAGAACTTTTTTGAAAACTCCCTGGGTAATTCTGATATACAGGCCAGGTTAAAAGCTTAAGACCTGCTCAGTCAAAGGGAAGATGTCTTCTTCCTGCCTATACTGTTTCAGCTGGAACATCACCCTCCACAAATTCCTGAGTGGAAAGGGCTGTGGTTACTTTGGAAGCCCGTGGCCCTAGAGTTCTGGGACTAATGCCTCAGCCACATGCTCCCCAAGAGCTGTCTACATGTTTTTCTGTTGTGGGATATGTAGTATTTCACATCCCACTTTGGTTTTACCCAATCCTTTAAGAAAGGGTCAGCTAAGTTTTGGCCGGGCGTTGTAGTTCATGCCTATAATCCTAGCAGTTTGGGAGGCCAAGGTTGGCACGTCACCTGAGGTCAGGAGTTTGAGACCAGCCTGGCCAACTGGGTAAAACCCTGTCTCTACTAAAAATACAAAAATTAGCCGGGCGTGGTGATGCACGCCTGTGGTCCAAGCTACTCGAGAGGCTGAGGCAGGAGAATTGTTTGAACCTGGGAGCTGGAGGTTGCAGTGAGCAGAGATCACACCACTGCACCATTGCACTCTAGCCTGGGCAACCGAGCAAGACTCCATCTCCCCCCCTCAAAAAAAAAGGGTCAGCTGAGTTGTTAACAATCTAATCTGATTCTTCAATGAATCCCTTTCCTTTTTACAACATATTGGCCTGTAACTTTTACTGGACTTTGGTGCTCGCCTTGATTTTATTTGCTCTTTGCTTTTGGGCCCAAACTTTTATTTCCCACCTTAACTCCTCTGCATGTTTTCTTGTGTGAAATCTCCCAATATTAGGAGAAAGTCAGTGATTTCTGGGTCTATCAAAAGCACCCATTGTTCAAAATATTTTTGTCCTTCTTCACCTCCAGGTTGAAGAATCCATCCAAAAGATAAATCCTTCCAAGCTTGGACTTCATCTACCTGGTTCTCCTTTAGTATGTTTCATCTTCTTGTACTTTCTCATAAATTTCAGAAATTTATTCCGCATGTCCCCTCAGGGCAAAGGCATCTCTACCTTCAACTGTCACCCTGACATTCACCTAATAGTGCTTGAAGTGTCCTATACTGATTAATCTTTCCCCCTTAAATCTGTCCACATTTTCTAGTTTTTATTTATTTATTTATTTGTTTGTTTGTTTGTTTTTGAGAGAGTTTCACTCTTGTTACCCAGGCTGGAGTGCAGTGGTACGATCTCAGTTCACTGCAACCTCTGCCTCTTGGGTGTAAGTGATTCTCGTGCCTCAGCCTCCCGAATAGCTGTGATTACAAGTGCCCGACACCACACCCTGGTAATTTTTTGTATTTTTAGTAGAGACGAGGTTTCACCATGCTGGTCAGGCTGGTCTCGAACTCCTGACCTCAGGTGATCCGCCTGCCTTGGCCTCCCAAAGTGTTGGGATTACAGGTGTGAGCCACCGCACCCAGCCATTTATTTTTATTTTTTTAGAGATGGGGTCTTGATATGCTGCCCAGGCTGATCTCAAACTCCAGGGCTCAAGGGATCCTTCTGTTTCAGCCTCCCAAATCACTGGGATTACGGGCATGAGCTACCATGCTTGGCCTATATTTTCTCTTATGTCTTGACGGAACCAATAAAAGCAGTTGGAGAACTATTTAAGAGACCATTTCGCCAAGAGTTTATTGAATCTGAGCTCTTACAGTGGAGAGGGGGACAAGGGATGGGGAGAACATACGCCAATCTATTTTCTGAGCTCTTCACACTCTGCCTCTATTATATTTCCTTGGAACCCTGTTACCGTGTCCAATAGGGTCATAACCAACAAGGATCCCCCTTCTGCACCCTCCTTTTAAAAGCTTTAGAGACCTAAGTTCATGTTCTTTCCTGTTCCATTTCTGTCTTCCCTATACTTCAAGATCTTCCTCCAGTTAAATTAGCCTGTATTCCTTTATTTTTCTTTTATTCACTCATTGCTTCCATATTGATAGTAAGACTGAAGCATCTTCTACAAACCACTCCATTTCCTCCTAGATTTTGAGCAAACCCAATTCCTAGAAAGACAGCATACTAGGTGGAGCCCTTGGGCTTCCGAATTTGCAGTCAGTTCACTGAGTTGTATACTAGGCATACCCCCACCTTTGGCTTCTGACAGTACACTAGGCATACCCCTTTGGCTTCTGAATTTGCAGTCGATTCACTGGCCTCAATTCCAAAGTGGTGTCTTCTTTATGGAAGGGTCATCATCCATTATTTGTTCATTGGGGGAAAAAATCCTACAGTTATTCCTCCATGAATAAAGCCCAAAGCCAGATCTCTGAAAAGCCTGGAACTTTGAAAATGCAAGCCATGATCTGGGCTTCCATGAGCTACTTGGGGAACTTAGTTGGCAGCAAAACTCCATGGGTTATACCACATGAATCCAAGTGGTATTTAAGAAGTATAACCCTTTTTCTAACAGGTTAGAAAGAACAATAATCTGGGGAAAGGGGAGGGAGGGAGGAAGGGAACAAGGGGTGAAAAACTATTGGGTACTGTGTTCACTACCTGCTGACGGGACCAATTGTAACCCAAACTTTGGCATCACTCAGTATACCCATGTAACAAATCTGTACATGTACCCCCAAATCTAAAAGTTGAAATTGTATTTTAAAAAAAGAACACTAATCTGTGAAGACAGCTAAATTTCCTCTCTTGACCATGAATGTAGTTTAAAACAACACAGAGAATAAGAGAATGAGGCAACTGTCTGCCTATGCCTGGCACAAAACTCCAAGCTCA
The DNA here is from genome assembly GCF_047675955.1 of Chlorocebus sabaeus. NCBI lineage: Eukaryota > Metazoa > Chordata > Mammalia > Primates > Cercopithecidae > Chlorocebus > Chlorocebus sabaeus. The sequence goes on along the minus strand of NC_132914.1, from coordinate 118,642,498 downwards.
GAGAATTTACCTGTGTCGGGAGTTTATTTTCTAGCCATTAATGATTACTAAAAATAAATGACTTGTTCTTGATAGTCTAATCCCTTTCCTACCCACTCTCTTAAGCCAAAGCAGCTCTCAGTAGAACAGCCATAGGACCATGGTCTGCCTGGCTTCTATCAGTTAAAAACCAGGTATCATATTAAAAACTTACACCTAGCAGGGCACGGTGGCTCACGCCTGTAATCCTAGCACTTTGGGAGGCTGAAGTGGGCGGACTGCCTGAGCTCAGGAGTTCAAGACCAGTGTGGGCAACATGGTGAAACACCATCTCTACTGAAATACAAAAAGTCAGTCGGGCATGGTGGTGGGCACCTGTAGTCCCAGCCACTTGGCAGGTTGAGGCACGAGAATCATTTGAACTGGGAGGTGGAGGTTGCAGTGAGCTGAGATGACGCCACTGTACTCCATCCTGGGTGACTGAGCAAGACTCTATCTCAAAAAAAAAAAACCAAAAACAAAAACTTACACATCCCGGCCGGGCATGGTGGCTCACGCCTGTAATCCCAGCACTTTGGGAGGCCAAGATGGGTGATCACGAGGTCAGGAAATCAAGACCATCCTGGCCAACATAGTGAAACCCCATCTCCACTAAAAATATAAAAATTAGCTGGGCATGGTAGTGCATGCCTGTAATCCCAGCTACTTGGGAGGCGGAGGCAGGAGAATCCCTTGAACCAGGGAGTTGGAGGTTGCAATGAGCCGAGATCGCACCATAGCACTCTAGCCTGGTGACAGAGCAAGACTCCGTCTCAAAAAAAAAAACAAAAAAAAAAACCTTACACATCTCATAACAAGAAATTACATTCTAAAACCTGCCTTGGACTGCCTCAGACACCTAGATATCCTCCTGTCATTCTCGTATCCAATGCCAGTTCTCTTTTCTTCAAAGACAGTGCACCAAGATTTTAGGGAGCCAGTAACAGTACCTTTTTTCCACATCCAACTTGGAGCTAATTAAGAAATAAGACAGAGGCTGGGTACAGTGGCTCACGCCTGTAATCCAGCACTTTGGGAGGCTGAGGCAGGATGATCATCTGAAGTCAGGAGTTCCAGACCAGCCTGGTCAACATGGTGAAACCCCGTCTCTACTAAAAATACAAAAACTAGCCAGGCATGGTGGTGTATGCCTGTAATCCCAGCTACTCGGAAGGGTAAGGCAGGAGAATTGCTTGAACCTGGGAGGCAGAGGTTGCAGTAAGCAAAGACTGTACCACTGCACTCCAGCCTAGGTGACAGAGCAAGACCCTGGTCTCAAAAAAAAAAAAAAAAGAAGAAATAAGACAAATAGAAGTTAAAATGTTTGGCTTTACTGATAGCATCAACTGGAGAACAGGACCTTAGCTCTGCAGCCAACAAGTCTGGATAATATACAGCTGACCAAGAGCAGCTTACCACCTAGTTGAGTGGAGACCAGAATTCCATCTTCACTACAGGAAGACAGATGTGAGAAGGTCCCAGAAAGTACTGAGCCAAGCATGTCAGTTCCTTCCCTGAAACTCCTCAATATTCAAGTCCCCCTTTTTCCTCCAGTAGCAGAGACTGACAGTGTTTCTCCCATACTGTTCCTTTCCCAAAAATGAATTAGAAGCCCCCTCTCCTCTGTAGGAGCCAAGGGGAGGAAGCAAATGGGAGGGGGAAGAATACAAACCTAAATAATCTGCATAAGAGTAGGAATGACAGTTTCTGGCCAATAAGGTTATAAGGACTCTCTCGGGTTCCTCAGTCAGATTCAAATAATATAAGCCCATGAAACATCATTACAGTCAACAAAAACAAGAGGAAAGGTGTTCTGTTTCTTTGTAAGAGCAGTAGCCCAGCTCATTTCTGGCACAGTGCCAGGATTTTCAAATGGCCTCAAGGTTCAGCTGTCTTTGCTTCTGTGTGTGTATAATCTAATATGCTTTCAGAATCCCTGTGGGGAGAAAATACTTCAAAATGCTCAATTTAAAGAATTCACAAGTTTACCACAAATTTTTTTTTTTTTTTTTTTTTTGAGACGGAGTCTCGCTCTGTCGCCCGGGCTGGAGTGCAGTGGCCGGATCTCAGCTCACTGCAAGCTCCGCCTCCCAGGTTCACGCCATTCTCCTGCCTCAGCCTCCCGAGTAGCTGGGACTACAGGCGCCCGCCACCTCGCCCGGCTAGTTTTCTGTATTTTTTAGTAGAGACGGGGTTTCACCGGGTTAGCCAGGATGGTCTCGATCTCCTGACCTCATGATCCGCCCGTCTCGGCCTCCCAAAGTGCTGGGATTACAGGCTTGAGCCACCGCGCCCGGCTACAAATTTTCAATCCTAAACTACATCAGGATGTGATCCCTTTTAATGATTCCATTAAATATAGTACCAACCAGCCAGACTGGAACGAAAAATCAGAAGAGCTATGGTGGTTTCCATAAAAATTAAATGACAGGCTAGGCGCAGTGGCTCACACCTCTAATCCCAGCACTGTAGGAGGCTGAGACGGGTGGGATCACTTGAGGTCAGGAGTTTGAGACCAGCCTAGCCAAGATGGTGAAACCCGGTCTCTACTAAAAATACCAAAAAAAATTAGCTGGGTATGGTGGTGCGTGCCTGTAGTCCCAGCTACACAGGAGGCTGAGGCAGGAGAATCATTTGAATGTGGGAGGTGGAGGATGCAGTGAACCAAAATGGTGCCATTGCACTCCAGCCTGGGCAACAGAGACTCCATCTCAAAAAAAAAATTTTTTTTTTTTGGGGGAGAGAAGGAAAAAGAAAGTTTATGAGTATGAAAACAGAAAACTAGGCCGGGTATGGTGGCTCAAGCCTGTAATCCTAGCAGTTTAGGAGGCCGAGGCAGGCGGACTGCCTGAGTTCAGGAGTTTTAGACCAGCCTGGGCAACATGGTGACACCCCATCTCTACTAAAATACAAAACAATAAATAAATAAATAAATTAGCCGGGCGTGGCAGCTACTCAGGAAGCTGAGGCAGGAGAACTGCTTGAACCTGGGAGGCAGATGTTGCAGTGAGCTGAGATCGTGTCACTACATTCCAGCCTGAAGACAGAGTGAGACTCCGTCTCAAAAAAAAAAAAGAAAGAAACAGAAAACTAAATGATCTACGTCATTCACTTTTTATTAAACTAGGTAAATAGCAATGTAATAATAATGCCATAGATTCTTCTCATAAGAGTCTACCTTGCTTGCCATAACTCTAAGTTAAATATGTTATTTACATAGTTATTTTAAGGATGAACCTAGAAGTTTTAAATTCAAAAATAATTGTCTCGGATGCTACATGAATCTACAAGGACCAAGGAGGGATACAGTTCTTCCACCAGTGAAAGCTTCCTCAGAGAACTCACCCACTGTATGTTCAGGGTTTGTTTTAAACTCTGGACAACCTTAAGTTTGCTAAAACTCAATGTTCTGTGTTAAACGACAGGAAAAAGATGTATTAAATCTTAGCAACAGTGATATAAAATAATCAGTTTTACAGTTTAATCCTTGGTTAGGTTAAACTTTCCTACATAACTTAAAGCAAAGCAGGAAAAACAGCTGACAAAGCAAATCTTTATCCTTTTTTTTTTTTTTTTTTTTTTGAGACAGAGTCTCACTCTGTCGCCCAGGCTGGAGTACAGTAGCGTCATCTTGGCTCACTGCAAGCTCCGCCTCCTGGGTTCACGCCATTCTCCTGCCTCAGACTCCCCAGGAGCTGGGACTACAGGCGCCCGCCACCACGCCTGGCTAATTTTTTGTATTTTTAGTAGAGACAGGGTTTCACCATGTTAGCCAGGATGGTCTCCATCTCCTGACCTTGTGATCTGCCTGCCTCGGCCTCCCAAAGTGCTGGGATTACAGGCGTGAGCCACTGCGCCCGGCCTCTTTATCCTATTTAGAGTCATTTGAGAAACATATGTTCCTTAGAATGTGAAAGGATTTCTTATCAAAACTGCTGCTTCAACTGAAATACAATATGCAGGGACCTAACTCTTTCTTAGTGACCAAATATCCGACCATATACCACAAAGGAAGAAATTCTACATCCTAAATTATTTCTCTCATACCATTTGGACATTAAGCAGGTTGCAAAAACAGATGATGAACTCTAAAACGTAATACTTTTAGACAAGACATTGGTCAAACTGATAGATTATTACAATAATGTGTGCTATAGATATAAATGTTACCTTCCTCATGCTTGGATTTTTGTTTTCTTTTTTTAACAGTATACTTGATCCTTAGCACCACTCCCCCACCTTTCAGAGAAAAAAAAAAGGAAAAGGAATTACATTCAGTAGATTACTTTCTCCTTGATAGCTCATTTTGAGCTTGGAAGAACAAATGAGATTAGCACAATTAACGGTGAGATCAATATAAATAAGGAAAAATGGGAAAAAGGATTAAATCAAATTAACACAGAGCACCAATTTGGATTTTTTTTTTTTTATCCCTTATGGGAAATTGATTGGATGTGATTGTAAGGTTAAAAAGTTACTTGAGTCTGAGAGGTAAGACCTATTTCAAAACATCAGTTTCTAAACCAAACCAAACCAAACCAAACCATAACACCAAAGGGAGAAAGTAAATACCCATTCCACACATACACTAAAACCAGCTGCTCTAGGTTTGAGTGAACATGTACTTATCTATATAATTGCTTAGCTTTTTTTGTTTTTAACTGCTTAACTTTTTTTTTCCTTTTTTTCTTTTTAAAATAATTTTTAATAGAGACAGGGTTTTGCTATGTTGGCCAAGCTGGTCTCGAACTCCTGATCTCAAGTAATCCGCCTGCCTCGGCCTCCCGAAGTGCTGGGATTACAGGCATGAGCCACTGCGCCCGGCCAGATATACTTGCTTAGCTTTTAATGTAATTTTAATTCCACAGAAAGAAGTATTTCCTTACATGAACATTCACATGTTAGCATTCCATGACATCAGGAATCAGTCTCTGCCCAGAAATCTACAGATGAGCATACTCACAATTAAACAATTTCAATATAAATCAACATTAAGTTAAATAATAAACATTTAACAGCCCAAATCCTAAATGGTGTAAACCCAGTTTCACGAAAACAAAAGCATCATTTATAACTGTCATCTTGCACAGGCTGATGTCTATTCAGGTCTGTATTTTGCTTCTGAAAATACATATCTTTTCTACAGTTTCAATTGCCACCCAACTTTGTTTCTAAAATTTCAACTTGGAAAGTAATACCTTCCACTTCAATTCAAAAACCACGTCTGTTTTCAAAGAACTTGTTTAAAAATTTCAACACTGGACTTGTCCCTAATTCTTTCCTTGGATAGTTAGTTCCTTAATGGGCCCCAAATTTAGTATTAATAAAGATACTGACATTCTTCGAGGCATTAAAGATCCCTGCTTTGTTTTTGGATCTTAACACGGCAGAGGCTGGTTTTCAGGAAATAAAGCTACTTTCTAGATATTTTAATAGATATTTCAAGCTGGAATAATATTTTATAACTAAACTGGAAAGTTAAAAATAAGCTTTTACAATATCCTTGTACTTCAAGGCACAGTTCCAAAGTTACCTATTGCAAAAATATTCCTTGCTTTCTGTAGCCAGAAGTATCCTTTCTTGCTCCTAAGGGTTTTGCCTCCGCTTTTTTTTTTTTTTTTTTTTTTTGATACCTATAGCCGTCTCCCTTGTAATATGATTACTTGCAAATAACTCTTCTTTTGAATGGTAAACTCCTTCCCAAGGGGTGGGACTGTATTTTGAATTACTTCTCCTCACCATGTCTCACTCTTGGCTAACGCACAGAAAACGTTCAACAAAATATATGCTGAATTTCTGTGACCAGTCGACACTCCTTTTCAATCTTCCATTGTAAATCTTCGACGCTTTATGGAGATAGCGTTAATCTAGCAGCTCACCTGCTAGATGACCCACCCCCAGCACACCTCTGCACTGAGATTAACGAAATCGTCTAGGTCTGAAAGTTATCATCGCCTTATGACTCATCCCACTTGGTTTGAGTTCGGCAAATGAATCAATACCTGAGCTGACTACTGTTCACAGAGCTCTTCAGAACTCTCAGCGATCGGGTTGAGAATCATCTCTCAGAAGTAGGCCGGAACCCCCGCTCCCTTTCTCCCTTTTCTTCAACTTCTCATCAGTAATGCTCCCACGCTCTCACTCCCACCTTGGAGAACTCAAGCTGCCAAATTCCTTGCTGCGTTTACCTAGCGGCGATGGAGGCACATCCAGCCTTCTCTAGGTCGCGGCCCCGACGTGCAGCCTAAGAAGCACCCCTTCCGGGTGGCATCCCCGCCCTGAGAGTTCTCTAACCCGTTAACCTGGCCCCGGCCTCACCACCCCCTGCACCCCTCCTGTTCTCCTCGGTCCCACGATGTCCCCAGCACTTGGGTTAGCTCAAGGACTCGCGGCGGGAGAGGGCACGCCGCGCGCCAAGGGACCAAGGCTGAGGCGAGCCCTGGTGGCTCTGCCTCAGGCCCCCGAGGAGGCGCACAGGGCCCGGCGCAGAGAGAGGCCCACCCGGCGCGAACACTGGGGGCGCCCGGCTTCTCCCCACCGCTCGGGTCGCTGACGGGGGTGGCACTGGAGGAGCTCAAGAGGGTCCGGGAGCCTGCCCTGGGCCGGTTGGGGCCCCTGAAGCCGGGCGGGCGACCCCCCTCAGCGCAGCTCTCCGAGATGCCGACTAGGTAACCGCTAAGGCGGAAAGAAAGGAGGCGCTTCAGGTGCCCTGGCTGGATAGGATTGGCGAGGAGAGTCTGTCCGGCTCCACCGGCCCCTCACCTTCATGGCCGCGACCGCCTCGGCTCGGCCGGCTCTACCAGGAAACTCAGCACCATAGCAGCTCTTCGCACTGCCGACCTCCTTCCCTCTGGGCGGCGATTACGGCGCCTCTGGAGGCGACCGAGCGTCCGGACGTAAGGGGCGTGTTCACGCTCGCCACGGGCCCTGGTAAAAGCTCAGAGCGGCGGCCAAGGTGGCCAATAGGAATCCGGCTTTCGGGGGGCCGGTCACCAGAGCCAATGAAGCGACAGGGATGGGGCGGGGCCTCTGGCGTTTCCTCCTGGCTGCGGGTGCAGGGGGAGGATTCTTTTCCGCCCCGAGCGGAGACCTGCGGACCTGGGCGTGGCGGGAGGTGCCCTCCGCAGCCGCTTTCTCGGTAGGGTGTTTGAAGTGGGAGACAGCGTCCCCTGAGGAAGCTGCTGCGGCTTTCTGGGCTAGGTGGTCAAGTTTCCGGGGAGGAGAGCGCGGCAAGGGCCGTGGTGATTTGAACACGCCGGTTGGCTCGAAGGCTTTTGTTATGACCGTCAGAGCAGGGCCTCAGATTTCCTTCCCAGATGTTCCCGCGTTCACGCTCGGTGATGACCTCGGGGCTCCTCACTCGTGGGTCCGGTAAGGAGCGGCAGCTGCACTTGCTAGGACGCGGCCTTTAAAAACAAGCCTTATTGAAAACACTTAGAAAACCAAGGGCTCTCAAATCCCAAGAGCTCTTTGAAAGGCTGTATTCAAAATAACCAAAATCGTAGCACAATGAAAGAATTTGCGCGAGCAATTGGAATTGCCTTTGGACAGAGAAACTGAGGTTGTAATTAAGGTATCGATTTATTCAGCTATACTGGATGACAGTTTATTTTCCTACACCTTTTTTATTTTTTATTTTTGACAGGGTCTTGCTCTTGCCCAGGCTGGAGTAGAATGGCGTGATCTCTGCTCACTGCAACCCCCCCTCCGGGTTCAAAGGATTCTCCTGCCTCTGCCTCCCAAGTAGCTGGTACTTCGGGCGCCCGCCACCACGCCCTGCTAATTTTTTCTAGTTTTAGTAGAGACTGGTTTTCACTGTGTTGGCCAGGCTGGTCTCGAACTCCTGGCCTCAGGTGAGCCGTCCACCTTGGCCTTCCAATGTGCTGGGATTAGCCACCGGGCCCAGCCGATTTTCCTACAATTTTTAATCTCACCTCTAACTTAACCGGTATTTAATATTTTAAACATGAAAAAGTCAATTCGCTCTTCATGAGGACCTAAGACTATTCTGTTGCTTATAGATTTGCTTCGACAGTTGTGCTATATTAGATTAAAAGACAGGGAGAGAGAGAGAGTGCGCGCCAGGCCACTTCCTTAAACTGAAATAATGCATCCGAGTATGTATTTCTCTTGCTTCAAGTGCTGCTCAGATATTGTAATGTAACTTCTTATCCAGAATAGTCCTAGGTTTTCTTTTTTGGAAAAATGCACAGAAAGCCTTTCATTCACGATGCAGGACGCAGCTGAACTTCATTGGAAGAGAAAGTATTAATTAATTTTCCTAATGATCTAGACACAAAGAAACTCAATAAAAATGTTATTGGGGTACAAAGCCATGGTTGTCCATCATTAGAAAAGGCCTGGCAGGTCTATCGCCAGAGATAATAAGCACATGAAAAGATGCTCAACATCACTAACTATCAGGGAAATGCAAATCAAATCCATGGATACCACTGTGCGCCTACAAGGATGGGTAACATTAAAAAGAAAGAAAATAGATGGTGAAGATGTGGAGAATTTGGAATCTTCACACATGAATGGTGAGAATGTAAAATGGTGCAGCTGCTATGAAAATGTCTGACAATTCTTCAAAAATGTTAAAACATACAGAGTTACCATAAGACCCAGCAATTCCACTCCTAGGTGTGTACCCAAGAGAAATGAAAACCTAGGTCCACAGAAAAACGTACATGCTTATGGTTCTTAGCAGCATTATTCATAATAGCCAAAAAGTAAAAACAACCCAAATGTCCATTATCTGAGAAATGGTTAAAGGAAGTGTGGTCTCTCTATGCAGTGGAATATTATTAGACCAAAAAAGGAATGAAGTACTGATACATATTGCAACATGGATGAACCTTGAAAACATGATGTGGCTGGGCCCGGTGGCTCATGCCTGTAATCCCAGCACTTCAGGAGGCCAAGGCGGGCGGATCACCTGAGGTCAGAAGTTCGAGACCAGCCTGGCCAACATGACAAACCCTGTCTCTACTAAAAATACAATAAATAAATAAATAAAAATACAAAAAGTAGCTGGATGTGGTGGCGCATGCCTGTAATCTCAGCTACTCGGGAGCCAGAGGTGGGAGAATCTCTTGAACCCAGGAGGTCGAGGCTGCAGTGAGCCAAAATCGCTCTACTGCACTCCAGCCTGAGCGACAGAGCGAGGCCCTGTCTCGAAAGGAAAAGAAAAAAGAAAAATCATGCTAAGTGAAAAAAACTAGACACAAAAAGATTACATATTGTATGATTCCATTTACAGGAAATGTCCAGAATAAGCCAACCCATAGAGATAGAAAGTAGAGTAGTGATTAAGGTCTCTGAAGGAGCAGGGGGGAAATGGAGTGACTGCTGCTAGACACAGGTTTCTTTTGGGGTAATGAAAACATTCTAGGCCGGGTGTGATGGCTCATGCCCACAATCTGAGCACTTTGGGAGGCTGAGACGGGAGGATCACTTGAACCTGGGAGTTTGAGACCAGCCTGGGCAACATAAGGAGATCCCATCTCTACAAAACATAAAAACAAAAATCAATGGGGTATGGTGGTGCACACCTGTAGTCCCAGCTACTCGGGAGGCTGAGGTAGGAGGATCACTTGTGCCCAGGAGGTCGAGGCTGCAGTGAGCCACTGTACTCCAGCCTGGGTGACAGAATGAGACCCTGCTCAAAAAAAAAAAAAAGAAAATTCTAAAATTAGCTATGTGAATGGTTGTACAGCTCTGTGAGTATACTTAAAACTATTGAATTGTATAATTTAAACGGGTGTATTATATGGTATGTGAATTATATCTCAATAAAGCTGTTAATACTGAGGAACAACACAAAAGGAAGAGTTAATGCAGCTGGAAAGTGGCCACAGAAGGACAATGAAAACAACCAAGGGTAGGGAGAAACTTAAGTATCAGGGGAACATTTAAAACAGTGCAATACTTGGGAAGATTTGTTTTATTTTGTCCCCAGCACACAGATCTGTATCTAGCATAAGCAAGCTCTCAATAAATGGTGTTTGATTTTGTTGTTGTTGTTGTTGTTGAAACAGAGTCTCCCTCTGTCACCCAGCTGGAGTGCGGTGGTGTAGTCTCTGCTCACTGCAAGCTCTGCCTCTCAGGTTCAAGTGATTCTCCTGCCTCAGCCTCCCGAGTATCTGGGATGACAGGCGCGTGCCACACACCCGGGTAACTTTTGTATTTTTAGTAGAGGCAGTGTTTCACCATGTTGGCCAGGCTGGTCTCGAACTCCTGACCCCAAGTGATCTGCCCACTTTGGCCTCCCAAAGTGTTGGGATTACAGGCATGAGCCACCGTGCCCAGCTGAATTGTGTTTTTTTGTTTTTGTTTTTGTTTTTTGTCTTTGGTTTTGGGTTTTTTGTTTGTTTGTTTGTTTTTTTTGAGACGGAGTCTCGCTCTGTCGCCCAGGCTGGAGTGCAGTGGCCAGATCTCAGCTCACTGCAAGCTCCGCCTTCCGGGTTCATGCCATTCTCCTGCCTCAGCCTCCCAAGTAGCTGGGACTACAGGCGCCCGCCACCTCGCCCGGCTAGTTTTTTGTATTTTTTAGTAGAGACGGGTTTTCACTGGGTTAGCCAGATGGTCTCGATCTCCTGACCTCGTGATCTGCCATCTCGGCCTCCCAAAGTGCTGGGGTTACAGGCTTGAGCCACCGTGCCTGGCCGGTTTTGGTTTTTTTTGAGACAGAGTCTCACTCTGTCGCCTAGAGTGCAGTGGCGCCATCTCGGCTCACTGCAAACTCAGCCTCCCAGGTTCAAGTGATTCTCATGCCTCAGCCTCCCGCATAGTAGCTAAGGTTACAGGTGTGCATCACCATGCCCAGCTAAGTTTTGTATTTTTAGTAGAGGGGTTTCACCGTTTTGCCCAGCCTGGTCTCCAAGTCCTAGCCTCAAGAGATCCCCCTGCCTGATCCTCCCAAAGTATTGGGATTACAGCCGTGAGTCACCACACCCAGCCACCATAAGTGTTTGAGTGAATACTTTTTTTTCTGGAAGGTGGAGAAGGAAAATGATTTTTAAAAAATCGTAAGGGAGTAAATAGGTCACACATGAGTTTACAATGCCTAACTACTTGAAGTTGGGACTTTCTGAAGTTGAGAGAGATCTGTTCTTAAATATCACTCTTTTTTCAATGAAAGAGATGCATTTTGTGATCATAATTTTTTCTTTGTTTCAAATTTTATATAATGACCCTCATCTTTTTTTTTTTTTTTTTTTTTTTTTTAAGGTGGAGTCTCGCTCTGTTGCCCAGGTTGGAGTGCAGAGGCGTGATCTCGGCTCACTTCAAGCTCCACCTCCCTAGTTCACGCCATTCTCCTGCCTCAACCTCCCGAGTAGCTGGGACTATAGGCACCCACCACCACACCCGGCTAATTTTTTGTATTTTTAGTAGAGACAGGGTTTCACTGTGTTAGCCAGGATGGTCTCGATCTCCTGACCTCGTGATCTGCCAGTCTCGGTCTCCCAGAGTCCTGGGATTACAGGTGTGAGCCACCACACCCGGCCAATGACCCTCTTCTTTCAATTGTGTACTAATTGTACCAGTTGTGGTTTGGGAAAATTTTGTCTGTTAAGTTATGATCGTAACAACCTAATACTTTGTATTTCAGAGACAAAAAGTAGGATTGCCAAGACACACGGGGATAATTTATTGCAACTCAATGCAATTGAGGATGCACTGGATCCTTAGGATGTAGTGGGGCCATTTTCTGAGTTGTTTCTTTTTAACACCTCAAAAAATTATTTTATTGAATTCACAATGTGCTGAAAGTCAATTAAATAATTTCAAACCTCTCTCAATGTCAAGAAGAAGCAAAAGTTTCATCATCTAAATTTTTGAGGCCTAGCATGGTAGCTCCCTCCTGTAATCCCAGCACCTTGAGAGGCCCAGTAGGGGGATCACTGAGCCCAGGAGTCTGAGACCAGCCTAGGCAACATAGGGAGACCCCATCTCTACAAAAAACAGACACAAAAATTAGCTGGGCATGGTGGCATGCTCCTGTGGTCCCAGCTACTTGGGAGGCTGAGGTGGGAGGATCATTTGGGCCTGGGAGGTCAAGGCTATAGTGAGCCGTGATTGTGCCTCTGCACTCCACCCTAGGTGACAGAGTAAGGCTCTATCTCAAATACATAAATAGGTTGGGCACATCTATAATCGCCCATATAATGGGCACATCACATGGTCGCTCACATCTATAATCCCAGCACTTTGGGAGGCCAAAGTGGGAGGACCACTTTGAGGCAGGAGAACAGGGTCTGGAGACAGGGAGCCTAAGGCCAACCTGCAGCAGACTTCTTGGAATTGGACCAAAAGGAAAACCCCACCTCTCCATGCCCAAGTGACAAGTGGCCAGAGGTTCCTCCCTCTACAAAATCCCCTCTCCCTTGGGTCACAAACAGTAAATGCCTCTAATTGGTAGAAGGCCAAGCCTTCACTTCAGCCTTTGATTGGTTGTGGGCCAATCTTTTATTTGCATAGGGTGTAACCAATTGGAAGCCTCTAAAGGGTACCTAGGGGTATTGTGAAAATCTTTTAGTTTAATAAAAATCCTAAATAACATTGCAACTGGGATTCTTGAGCTGCTTGCTTGAGCCCACTCCCACTCTGTGGAGTGTACTTTCACTTCAACAAATCTGTGCTTTTGTTGCTTCATTCTTTTTTTTTTTGAGACGGAGTCTCGCGCTGTCGCCCAGGCTGGAGTGCAGTGACGCGATCTCGGCTCACTGCAAGCTCTGCCTCCCAGGTTCACGCCATTCTCCTGCCTCAGCCTCCTGAGTAGCTAGGACTACAGGCGCCCGCCACCGCGCCCGGCTAATTTTTTGTACTTTTAGTAGAGACGGGGTTTCACCGTGGTCTCAATCTCCTGACCTTGTGATCCGCCCACCTCGGCCTCCCAAAGTGCTGGGATTACAGGCTTGAGCCACCGCGCCCGGCCTGTTGCTTCATTCTTATGTTGCTTTGTTTGTGCATTTTGTTAAATTCTTTGTTCAACGCGCCAAGAACCTGGACAACTCGCAATCAAGACTTTCCATTCGGTAACAACTTGAGCCCAGGAGTTGGACACCAGCCTGGGCAACATAGTGAAACCCTGTCTCTACAAAAAACAAAAAATTAGCCAAGTGTGGTGGTGCACAGCTGTGGTCCCAGCTACTCAGGAGGCTGAGATGGGAGGATTACTTGAGCCCAGGAATGTGAGGCTGCAGTGAGCCGTGATTGTGTCACTGCACTCCAACCTGGACAACAGAACAAGACCTTGTCTCAAAAAAATTAATAAAGTCAAGGTGCAGTGGCTCATGACTGTAACTCGTGGCTGGAGAGGCCAAGGCAGGCAGGTCACTTGAGCCCAGGAGTTTGAGATCAGCCTGGGCTCTACAAAAAACACAAAAATTTAACTGGGCATGGTGACAGGAGCCTGTAGTCCCAGCGACTCTCAGGTTGGAGGATCACCTGAGCCCTGGAGGTCGAGACTGCAGTGAACCGTGTTTGCACCACTGCATTCCCACCTGGTGAGAAAGTGAGACCCTGTTTCAAAAAATAATAATTAAATTTTTGTAAGTTACTGAGTATTTCAACATTATATGTACTTATAAGACAATAGGGTAGAAGGCTATTATTATCCTAACAATGGAGTCACCCAATGATAACAAGTCATACAGGGAAGATAATACGAGCCTTTTACAAAGTTGGTTAGCAACTTGCTGTATTAAACCATTTCTTATTTTGGAAAATTTCAAACATATATGAGGTAAATAGAATAATACAATGAACCCTCACATACCCATCATCCAGTTTTACCAATTCTCTACATTCTGCCATTCATGTCTCACCTCCAGCACTTGTACCTCTCTACCCATGCCCCACCACCCTCTCATCTAAGTTCAGATGCATCATTAGATGAGTGCCCAACTGTGGTTGCCTAGATATGAGCCAGATCAAAGTATTTGAGAATTGGATCTGGTTTGCTATGTTTTCATTTACGCTTGGTCACTTTCACAAATATAACTATTTTACCTACTCAAGGTAATCCATCTTCTTTGGAGTTATTGCATAAGTTTTATAATTTAAAAGATCAGAGAAACTCTCTAACCATCCCTGCTTAACCTGAGTCTGCAAATGCCCAAGTTGTAGATGGGTCATCAAATGGACTCAGAGGTAGAAATGACAAAGTATGTCTTCATCTGAATGCTTAAACCAGCTCCCATCTGAATCCGGACTGTCTGATTGACTTCCGCTACAGTAAAAATGGTTTCAACAATACTTATTGCACTTTAGAGAAACATCTCTGCAGCTGGAGAACAGATGGCTCCCCAGAATCATTTTGTTTTGGACTGATAGAATCTTTTTGGAATTCTGCCAGTGAACTATGCTGTCAACTCGTACATGTAATCTTCTTCTGCCTTATGCTTCTCCCTCTGTAAAATGGAGAAAATGGTTATGAACCGGGAACATATGTCTTCAACTTTGCCAAATAGCTGAAGAATCCTGAAAGTGAAACAGAAACAGAACTTTTTGTGGTTTCCAGGCCAGGCATGGTAGCTCACGCCTATAGTCCCAACACTTTGGGAGGCTGAGGCAGGCAGATCACTTGAGGTCAGGAGTTTGAGACCAGCCTGGCCAACATGATGAGACTCTGTCTCAAAAAAAATAAAAATATAAATAAATAAATAAATAAATAGATAAATAAAATGGTTTCCAGAGAGTTAGACAAATAACACAGGGCCAATTGATATTTCTCTGAAGTTGGAGCACTTTCAGGCTTTTTCTCCAATAACCCTCCTTAGCAGGCAGAAAGGAGAAAGGGTTTTCTTCTTCTCATGGCTTGGGAAAGTGAGCTGTCTTGCCTGAGGCTCAGTGAGGCAGTGATGAAAGAAGAGCTGCCAACTCTCCTGTCCCCAGTCCAGCATAATGCTCACCAGTATTACGATTCTTCCAATAAAAAGACAGACCTTCCAAAACAAGTTTGTTCGTTTGTGGTTTCTTGTTTTGTTTTGTTTTGTTTTTTTGAGATAGAGTCTCCCTTTGTTGCCCAGGCTGGAGTGCAGTGGCACGATCTCGGCTCACTATAAGCTCTGCCTCCCAGGTTCACGCCATTCTCCTGCCTCAGCCTCCCAGCAGCTGGGACTACAAGCGCCCCCCCGCCATGCCCGGCTAATTTTTGTATTTTTAGTAGAGACGGGGTTTCATCGTGTTAGCCAGGATGGTCTCGATCTCCTGACCTTGTGATCCGCCCACCTCGGCCTCCCAAAGTGCTGGGATTACAGGCGTGAGCCACTGCGCCTGGCTTAACAAGTTCATTCTTGTCCAGTAAATCTATATTCATATACGTCTTAGTCCATTGGTGTTGCTATAAAGGAACATTTGAGACTGGGTAATTTAAAAAGAAAGAGGTTTATTTGTAGGGCTGGGGGCAATGGCTAATACCTATAATCCCAGCACTTTGGGAGGCTCAAATGGGAGGATCACTTGAGCCCAAGTATTACAGACCAGCCTGGGCAACATAGCAAGATCCAGTCTGTAAAATTTACCAGTGAGTCGATTTTATGACCTATCTCCAACTCTGACATTTGCAAACTCAAGTTAAGCAGGGGTGGTTAGCTGAGCGTGATGGCACATACCTGTAGTTCTCACTACTTGGGAGGCTGGGGCCAGAGGATCACTTGAGCTCAGGAACTGGAGGCCATCCTGGACAACAGAGAGCGACACTGGCTCTAAAAAATAGTAAGTAAATAAATAAAAATAGGCCGGGCGCAGTGGCTCAAGCCTGTAATCCCAGCACTTTGGGAGGCCGAGACGGGCGGATCTCGAGGTCAGGAGATCGAGACCATCCTGACTAACACGGTGAAACCCCGTCTCTACTAAAAAATACAAAAAACTAGCCGGGCGAGGTGGCAGGCGCCTGTAGTCCCAGCTACTTGGGAGGCTGAGGCAGGAGAATGGTGTGAACCCGGGAGGCGGAGCTTACAGTGAGCTGAGATCCGGCCACTGCACTCCAGCCTGGGCGACAGAGCGAGACTCTGTCTCAAAAATAAATAAATAAATAAATAAATAAATAAATAAATAAAAATAAAAAAATTTAAAAATTTGCCAGGTCCTCATTTTGTTAATAGTTGTATCATAGTATGGTTTTGCTTGAACAGAGTCTCACTAAGATCTAGATATTCTGAACTTAACATTGAGTCCTGGCAGAGCACAGTGCCTCACGCCTGTAATCCCAGCACTTTTCGAGGCTGAGGCGGGCGGATCACCTGAGGTCAGGAGTTTGAGACCAGCCTGACCAACATGGTGAAACCCTGTCTCTACTAAAAATACAAAAAATTAGCCAGGCATGGTGGCAGGCGCCTGTAATACCAGCAACTCTGGAGGCTGAAGCAGGAGAATCGCTTGAACCCGGGAGGTGGAGGTTGCAGTGAGCAGAGGTCCTGCCACTGCACTCCAGCCTAGGCAACAGAGCAAGACCTCATCTCAAAAAAAAAAAAAAAAAAAAAAAAAAAAAAAAAAAAAAAAGAGTCTTTCAGCATTTGCTATAAAGTTTTTGAGCTAGAAGGGCCCTTCAGGGTCACTTTATGTACTTTCTCAATTTACAGTTGAAAAAGTGTCTCCCAGAAGAGTTAAATGTGCTCAGGATCACACAGCTAGCTACAGGCAAAGATGGGACCGGAAGCCAAGTATGACCCCTTAAGCTCACGCTTTTTGCTGGCAACTTTGGAAAAAATCCAACCATTCTTTGCTCTAAATTCAAAGACAACCCAGGCTTCAAAGACGGAAACTATCTGATGACTCCTTAATAAGGATGTTAAGAATTTACCTGGACAAATCTTATACTCCAAACTACAGTAAATTCTAAACCAGAAAAAGGTTTAAACATATTTTTTAGAAAACTAAGAGAAAGTGGCCGGGCGCGGTGGCTCAAGCCTGTAATCCCAGCACTTTGGGAGGCCGAGACGGGCGGATCACGAGGTCAGGAGATCGAGACCATCCTGGCTAACCCGGTGAAACCCCGTCTCTACTAAAAAAATACAAAAAACTAGCCGGGCGAGGTGGCGGGCGCCTGTAGTCCCAGCTACTCGGGAGGCTGAGGCAGGAGAATGGCGTGAACCCGGGAGGCGGAGCTTGCAGTGAGCAGAGATCCGGCCACTGCACTCCAGCCTGGGCGACAGAGCGAGACAACGTCTCAAAAAAAAAAAAAAAAAAAAAAAAAGAAAACTAAGAGAAAGTGTATCATGTATATTCCAGATATAACATGAAATAGGTTTCGGATTTATTTTCTTCTTAAAAAGTTTTTGGCCGGGCGCAGCAGCTCACGCCTGTAATCCCAGCACTTTGGGAGGCCGAGGTGGGTGGATCACGAGGTCAGGAGTTCGAGACCAGTCTGGCCAACATAGTGAAACCCTGTCTCTATTAAAAATACACAAAAAATTAGCCGGGTGTGGTGGTGTGCGCCTGTAATCCCAGCTAGTCAGGAGGTTGAGGCAGGGAATCGCATGAACCTGGGAGGCGGAGGTTGCAGTGAGCCAAGATCATGCCGCTGCACTTTAGCCTAGGTGACAGAATGAGACTCCGTCTCAAAAAAATAAAATAAAATAAAATAAAAATTTTTTTTGGTCAGGCACAGTGGCTCATGCTGTAATCCCAACACTTTGGGAGGCTGAGGCGGGCGGATCACCTGAGATCGGGCATTTGAGACTAGCCTGACCAACATGGAGAAACCCCATCTCTACTAAAAATACAAAGTTAGCCAGGCGTGGTGGCGCATGCCTGTAATCCCAGCTACACCGGAGGCTGAGGCAGGAGAATCGCTTGAACCTGGGAGGCGGAGATTGTGGTGAGCCAATATCGCACCTCTGCACTTCAGCCTGGGCAACAAGAGTGAAACTCCGTCTCAATAAATACATGAATGAATGAATAAATAAATAAATGAATAAATAAATAAATAAATAATTTTTTTGAGTCGGGATCTTGCTCTGTCACCCAGGATGGAGTGCAGTGGTACCGTGATGGCTCACTGCAGTGTTAATCTCCTGGGTTTAAGCAATCCTCCTGCCTAAGCCTCTTGAGTAGCTGGGATTACAGATGTGCACCATCACATCCAGCTAATTTATTATTATTTTTTGTAGAGACCAGGATGGTCTCAAACTCCTGGGCTCAAGCAGTCCTCCTGTCTCAGCCTCCTAATGTGTTGTGATTACAGGTGTGAGCCACCGCGCTGGGCCACCCACTCTACTCTCTTGGTTTTCCTTCTGTGTCTCGGAGCAATTTCTTCTCCATCTGCTCTACCCACCCTTCAAGTTTTGGTGTTCATACAAGTATTGCAGGCCTTTCCACTTCTCACTCGACAGATTCTCCTGGATGACTTCACCCTGTAACTCCAGAAAGGTAACATTCTCAGGAATTCCCTGTCTAGGTCTGTATATGGGTCTCCTGAGCCTCTGCCCATCCATCTCTTCCCTGCTTATCAGATGTGTGAGCTCAGTACCCACTTCCTTCCAACCCCTGCTTCTCTTCCTGGGTTCCCTACCTTGCTCTATTGCGCCATGCTAGAGAACTGCCAGTCATCCCTGACTTTGCCTTCGAGCAGCTGTAGCCCTGTGTGCCACTCACATCCACCTACTTCTCCATCCCCTTGGCCCATGGCCCTTACTGCTTCTCTTGCTTCATTGCAGCTGCAGAAGCTTGAGCTCCGATCTGCACTCTGCCACCACCCCCACTGCCTGCTTAGTCATCCCCACTTCCGGTTCACTCTCTATCCTGAGGACAAATAGCCTCTTTACACCATAAGTCTGACTTTGTCTTTTCCTGTTTAAATTCCTTTGGGGTGGTGGGGCGAGGCGGCTCATGCCTGTAATTGCAGCACTTTGGGAGGCTGAGGCGGGCTGATCACTTGAGGCCAGGAGTTCAAGACCAGCCTGGCCAACATGATGAAACATCGTCTCTACTTAAAATACAAAAACTAGCCAGGCGTGATGGTGCACGTCTGTAATCCCAGTTACTCAGGAGACTGAGGCAGGAGAATTGCTTGAACCCGGGAGGCAGAGGGTGAAGTCAGCCAAGATCGGGCCACTGCACTTCAGCCTGGCAACAGAGCAAGACTCCGTCTCAAAAAAAAAAAAAAAAAAAAATCCGTCTCCCAATGGCCTCATGAAAAAATCCAAATTTATTAAAATAGTGTTACAGGGTCCTTTATCTTCTGTTCCCTGCTCACCCCTCCAGTCCTACTTCCCAGCACCCTCACCTCACAACCTCCACTGTAACCATACTGAACTGCTTGCAGTGCCCCAGGGGGTCATACTCTCCTACCTCTGGGCCTTTACACAGGCAAGTTCTCTTGAGATGTAAATTCTCCATCTCTTGCAAGTTCAGAGGAAGCGCTTAATTGGCTTCCTCGACTGGCTATCTTTAATCAACCTTTAGCTACCAGCTCTGTAGACTTCCTCAAGGAGCTGTACTCTGAACTGCTAAAGTTGTCAGGCACACTGATACACATGTGCATCATACGTGATACTCACTGTCATACCGTATTATAATCGCTATTTTGCTACTTTGGTTTTTCTTTTCTGCTTTTTTTTTTAATTGCAATTAAGGTATAATAAAATCCTCAAATCTTAAGTGTTCAGTGAGTTTTGTTTTTGTTTTTGTTTTGAGACAGAGTCTCCCTCTGTCACCCAGGTTGGAGTTCAGTGGCGCAATCTCGACTCACTGCAACCTCCACCTCCCAAATTCAAGTGATTCTCCTGCCTCAGCCTCCCAAGTAGCTGGGATTACAGGTGCCTGCCACATGCCTGGCTAATTTTTGTATTTTTAGTAGAGGTGGGGTTTCACCGTCTTGGCCAGGCTGTTCTCAAACTCCTGACCTCATGTGATCTCCCCAACTGTGTTGGGATTACGGGCATGAGCCACCACGCCTGGCCACTTCAGTGAGTTTTAATGACCAAATACATTCATGTACTCACCCAGAACAAAATAAGAACATTTCTGTCATCTCAGAAATGTGTGTGTGTTTGTGCATGTCTGTGTGTGTGTCTCTGTGTGTTCCTCTCTAGTCAACATCTCCTCCCATCCACAAAGGCAGCCCACTGTGTAACTGGTTACTTGTCTGGATCGACTATATGCTCCATGAGGGCAGTTACCATGTCTACCTTCTTTTTGTTGCCCAAGCTGGAGTTCAGTGGCACAAACATGGCTCACCAGAGCCTCAATCTCCTAGACTCAAGCAATCCTCCTGCCTCAGCCTCCTGAGTAGCGGGGACCATGGGCACATGCCACCACACCCAACCAATTATTGAAAAAAGTTTTGTAGAGACAGGGTCTCCCTATACTGCCTGAGTTGATCTCGAACCCCTGGGCTCAAGTGTTCCTCCCACCTCAGCCTCTCAAAGTGCTGGGATTACAGGTATGAGCCACCACAGCTGGCCTCCATCTTCTTTATACATTTCAAAACCTAGCACATAATAGATAACTTAATAAATATAAGTGAATGCATGGAATATTGATAGAATGGATAGATAACCGCTGGTCGCAGTGGCTCACACCTGTAATCCCAGCGCTTTGGGAGGCCGAGGTGGGCAGATCACCTGAGGTTGGGAGTTCAAGACCAGACTGACCAGCATGGAGAAACCCTGCCTCTACTATAAATACAAAATCAACCGGGCATGGTGGCACATGCCTGTAATCCCAGCTACTCAGGAGGCTGAGGCAGGAGGATTGCTTGACCCCGGGCGGTGGAGGTTGCAGTGAGCCAAGATCGCGCCATTGCACTTCAGCCTGGGCGACAAGAGCGAAACTCCGTCACAAAAAAAAAAAAAAAAGAAAAGAAAAAGAAAAGAAAACTGCAGTGATTTCATTAATTTATTGGGATATTTTGGAGATTAACATCACTGATGATAATAAAAATAGTTAAGGGCTCCTGTCTCCTTGAGCCTTTGTTCAGCCCTGCACTGGTAATGAGACCTTTCTGTTGAAGTTACAATTCAAGGATTAGGCATTCCATCCCCAATCACAGTTGGCAAAAGTCAAAATAAATCTTTTTGAATTCCACAAAATTTGAATTTCACACTGAAGTGATTCAATTTTAAGGCATATTTACTTCAAGTCAAGTGTACCGTATATGTAATAATATCATCTCAAACAGCTACAGAAATGTGAAAATACAACATTTCAGACATTCACCAACAGACGTCACTGATAAGTTGCAGTTATCATATTTAGCATAAGCTTCAGGTATTAAAAGTAGGCTGGGTGTGGTGGCTCACGCCTGTAATCCCAGCACTTTGGGAGGCCAAGGCGGGCGGATTACTTCAGGTCAGGAGTTCAAGACCAGCCTGTTCAACATGGTGAAACCCTGTCTCCACTAAAAATACAAAAATTAGCCGGGCATGGTGGCGCATGCCTGTAATCCCAACTACTTGGGAGACTGAGGCGTAAGAATCGCTTGAACCTGGGGAGGCAGAGGTTTCAGTGAGCCGCGATCATGCCACTGTACTCCAGCCTGGATGACAGAGTGGGACTCTGTCTCAAAAAAAAAAAAAAAAGGTAGATTAAGTCAACTCTCCCCACCCTCTTGAGAAGTGCTGACAGGATCAAGAAGACAATAAATGGGACTAAGCCTCGTTTCAAAGATCATAATCAACACATTTATTAAAACCTTAATTGTGTATGGTGCTATGACATGCTAAATGATTCACACAGAGAATTAGCTAAACCTTGCCTCTCTCCTCTAACAGTTTACAATCCAAGGCAGACAGGCTGACGCTCTTGCACATTTATAGCCAAATTAGACAGACACAATGAAATACAAACATTGTCAACTGATAAATGAACAAAATAGACATTCAGAGAAGGAGATATTCAGATGGCTGTGATAAGAACAGTTGCCTTGGCTGGGCGCAGTGGCTCAAGCCTGTAATCCCAGCACTTCGGGAGGCCTAGACGGGCGGATAACGAGGTCAGGAGATCGAGACCATCCTGGCTAACCCAGTGAAACCCCGTCTCCACTAAAAAATACAAAAAATAGCCGGGCAAGGTGGCGGGCGCCTGTAGTCCCAGCTACTCGGGAGGCTGAGGCAGGAGAATGGCGTAAACCTGGGAGGCGGAGCTTGTAGTGAGCTGAGATCCGGCCACTGCACTCCAGCCTGGGCGACAGAGCCAGACTCCGTCTCAAAAAACAAAGAGTTGCCTTGAAAATTTCAATTTCAGACTATGCAGGATAAAAAGATTAGTACTTTTATCCATCACCACCTTCATTTACAATTATATAAGAACATACATGTGCCTAGGCTGGGCACGGAGGGCTCACGCCTATAATCCCAGCACTTTGGGAGGCCAAGGTGGGTGGTGGATCACGAGCTCAGGAGTTAGAGACCAGCCTGAACAACATGGTGAAACAATGTTTCTACTAAAAATACAAAAATTAGCCAGGTGTGGTGGCATGTGCCTATAATCCCAGCTACTCAGGAGGTTGAGGCAATCGAATCGCTTGAACCCGGGAGACAGAGGTTGCAGTGAGCCAAGATCGCTCCATTTGCACCCCAGCCTGGGCAACAGAGTGAGACTCCATCTCAAAAAAAAAAAAAAAAGAAAGAGGATACATATGCTTAATAATTGTTCCCAAAAATGTCAACCTTTGTCCATCCTTATTCTGAAACCCTTACACCTTCCAGAGTCACAATACTTTTAGTAATTTTTTTTTCCGTTTTGAGACAAGCTCTTGCTCTGTTGCCCAAGCTAGAGTGCAGTGGCATGATCATGGCTTACTGCAGCATTGACCTTCCTGGCTCAAGCGTTCTTCCCCGCTCAGCCTCCTGAGTAGCTGGGACTACAGGTATGCACCATCATGCCGGGCCTTTTTTTTTTTTTTTTTTTTTTTGTAGAGACAAGGTCTCGCTATGTTGCCCAGGGTGGTCTCAGACTCCTGGCCTCAAGCAGTCCTCCTGCCTTGGCCTCCCAAAATGGTGGGATTACAAGCATGACCCACCATGCCTGGCTGCCTGTAGTAATTTTGTAATAGACCATAATTTCAAGTGGTATTCTCAAACACACATCTGACTATGTCTTTGCTAAAAGATTAATAAAATAGCCTTTTCTTTTCAGCACTACTGGCAAGATTTCCAAAACAGCTCTTTTGATCTTGCATTGAATTTTTTTTTTTTGTTTTAACTGATTCAATTCTATTAAACTATTATCTCCCCTTTTTTTTTTTTTTTTTTTTTTGAGACAGAGTTTCGCTCTTGTTGCCCAGGCTGGAGTGCAATGGCGTGATCTCAGCTCACTGCAACCTCCACCTCCCGGGTTCAAGCAATTCTCCTGTCTCAGCCTCCCGAATAGCTGGGACTACAGGTGCACGACACCACACTTGGCTAATTTTTGTATTTTTTTTTTAGTAGAGACATGGTTTCTCCATGTTGGCCTGGCTGGTCTCGAACTCTTGACCTCAGGTGATCCACCTGCCTTGGCCTTCCCAAGAGCTGGGATTACAGGCCTGAGTCACAACTCCTGCTGAAGCTAATTCTTTAGAATGGCCCCTTTAATTTGAATGGCTAATTATTACACCATTTGACACTTGAAAAAAATATTTTTGGCCGGGCATGGTGGCTCAGCAATATACATGCAGGTATGTATACTGACGTGACATCAAAGAATAGTTCTTGGAATTCGCTCTTGATATGTTTATATCTGGGTGTGAACTGATAGTCCTGAAGCTGAAAGTGGAAACTCCAGTACCTAGATTCAGATCCATGTTTCAAGTCACTCCGAATATCGCTTTTTTTTTTTTTTTTTGAGACAGGGTCTTGCTCTGTTGCCCAGGCTGGAGTGCAGTGGCACAGTCATGGCTCACTGCAGCCTCCACCCCTGGGCTCAAGCAATCCTCCTGCCTCAGCCTCCTGAGTAGCTGGAACCACCAGCAGCTGCCACCACTCCCGGCTAATTTTTGTATTTTTTGTCGAGATGGGGGTTTTGCCCTCTTGCCCAAAGTGGTCTCGAACTCCTGGGCTCAAGCAATTCTCCCACCTCGGGCTCCCAAAATGCTGGGATTACAGACATGAGCTACCACACCTGGCCTGAAAATTATCTTTAAAATGACCTCAGAAACCTGGCTGAGTGATGTGTAGGTACTAGAATAGGCACAGGGGTGCCATCAAAAATGTTAGTAGATGAATGACATAATCCAAGTTTCTTGGTTTTTGTTGTTTTTCCTGTAAATGAGTGACACCTAATCGAAATTTTCAGTTCATGATAGCTAACGGGGGTGGGGGGAGAAATGTCCAGATCTGTTGTAATCCTTAGCTTTCTAAAATTCTTGCCCAGCCTCTAAAGCACTGCTCTCCAAATCTTATTATGTCTAAGAATAGAACTATCCTGGAGAGCTGACCTGATAGTAGTATTTTTCAGTTGTTTGATAGTGCTGTTCACCTCAACTCTTATTAGAAAAGAGGGTAGCAAAGATTAGGATGCCTTTCCAAAAATATCAAAGGCTTTATCCAATATGGAATCACTGTCCCACAGCAGGGAGAATTACCTTGAGCAGAGCTATCCTGCCTGGAGAGTTGACTATAAAGATGACTATAAGGACCGAAATCTTAATTTTTTTTTCTGATTACAAAGGGAAAATGTATTGTTGTGAGAAATATGGAAGAGTTTACAAAAGAAAATTAAAATTACCATTCCACTACTTAAAGATAACCAGTACTAGCATTTTGATGTATATCTGACAATTACAATAGTCAGACTTAACATTTACTGAGTCTTCTAATTTTTAAAAAATATGCTGGCCAGAGGCTGGGTGTGGTGGCTCACTCCTGTAATCCCAGCACTTTGGGAGGCCGAGGCAGGCGATTATGAGGTCAGGAGATCGAGAGCATCCTGGCTAACACGGTGAAACCCCGTCTCTACTAAAAACACACACACACACACACAATTAGCTGGGTGTGGTGGCCAGCGCCTGTAGTCCCAGCTACTTGGGAGGCTGAGGCAGGAGAATGGCGTGAACGCGGGAGGTGGAGCTTGCAGTGAGCCAAGATCACGCCACTGCACTCCAGCCTGGGCGACAGAGTGAGACTCCATCTCAAATAATAATAATAATAATAATAATAATAATAATAATAATAATATGCTGGCCAGAGGCCAGGCATGGTGGCTCATGCCTGTAATCCTAGCACTTTGGGAGGCTGACGCGGGCGGATCACAAGGTCAGGAGATCAAGACCATACTGGCCAACATGGTGAAACCCCGTCTCTACTAAAAATACAACAAATTAGCCGGGCCTGGTGGCACGCGCCTGTAGACCCAGCTACTTGGGAGGCTGAGGCAGGAGAATCGCTTGAACCCAGGAGGCAGAGGTTGCAGTGAGCCAAGATTGCGCCACTGCATTCCAGTCTAGGTGACAGAGTGAGGCTCCGTCTAAAAAAAAAAAAAAAATATATATATATATATATATATATGTATATGTATATGCACACACATGCTGGCCGGGTGTGGTGGCTCACACCTGTAATCCCAGCACTTTGGGAGGTTGAGGTGGGTGGATTACCTGAGGTCAGGAGTTTGAGACCAGCCCAGCCAACATGGTGAAACCCCGTCTCTACTAAAATACAAAAATTAGCCAGGTGTGGTGGGGGGTGCCTGTAATCCCAGCTACTCGGGAGGCTGAGGCAGGAGAATTGCTTGAGCCTAGGAGGTAAAGGTTACAGTGAGCCGAGATTGTGCCACTGCACTGCACCCTGGGCAACAGAGCTTGACTCCGTCTCAAAAAAAAAAAAAAAAAAATTGCTAAGTACTATGCGTTAGAACACAGATGTTCTCTCTTGCTATGTTGCCCAGGCTACATTCAATTTTTTCCAGGGAAAAGGTGTATCAATTTGCATTCCTATTGGTTTTGTATAGAAAGAGCCCAATTATCTGCACTGTGATCAGCACTTATTAATTTGCTCAAATCTTGGCTAATACTGTGTCTATTTTATTTATTTATTTATTTATTTGAAATAGGATCAAGCCGGGCACAGTGTCTCATGCCTATAATCCCAGCACGTTGAAAGGCCAAGGTGGGCAGATCACCTGAGGTCAGGAGTTCAAGACCAGCATGGCCAACATGGTAAAACCCCGTCTCTATTAAAAATACAAAAGTTAGCCAGGCATGGTGGCAGGCACCTGTAATCCCAACTCTAATCCCTGTAATACTCTGGAGGCTGAGTCAGAAAAATTGCTTGAGCCCGGGAGGCAGAGGTTACAATGAGCCAAGATAGTGCCACTGCACTCCAGCCTGGGAGACAAAGCGAGACTCCGTTCCCCTCCAAAAAAGAAACAAGATTTCACTCTGTCACCCAGGCTGCAGTGAAGTGGCACAATTATAGCTCAGTGCAGCCTCAAACTCCTGGTTTCAAGCAATCCTCCCACCTCAGTCTCCTGAGTAGCTGGGACTACAGGTGTGTGCTACCACATCTGGCTAATTTAAAAAAAAAAAATTTTTTTTTTTTGAGACAGAGTATCACTCTGTCACCCAGGCTGGAGTGCAATGGTGCAATCGCTGCTCACTGCAACCTCCGCCTCCTGGGTTCAAGCGATTCTCATGCCTCAGCCTCCCCAGTAGCTGGAATTACAGGCGCCAGCCACCATGCCCAGCTAATTTTTAATTTTAGTAGAGATGGGGTTTCACCATGTAGGCCAGGCTGGTCTCTAACTCCTGACGTCAAGTTATCCACCTGCCTCAGCCTCCCAGTGTGTTGGGATTACAGGCATGAGCCACCACGCCCGGCCAAAAATTTCTTTTTGTAGAGGTAGAGTCTCGCTATGCTGCCCAGGCTGGTCTTGAACTCCTGACCTCAAGCGACCCTCCTGCCTCAGCCTCCTGAAGTGTTGGGATTACAGGTATGAACCACCACACCTGGCTTTTTGAGTCTAAACAATGGCATTTTTCTTATTTTTGATTTGCATTTCTTTTATTTTTGGTAGGGTTAAACATTTTTCTTTTTCTTTCCCTCCCATCTTTATTGAGGTGTAATTGACAAATAAAAACCATATATATTCACGGTGTACAATATGATGTTTTGGTATATTTATGTAAAATGTAAAATGATCACCACAGCCAGGTGCGGTGGCTTACGCCTATAATCCCAGCACTTTGGGAGGCCGAGACGGGCAGATCACCTGAGGTCAGGAGTTGGAGACCAGTCTGACTAACATGGAGAATCCCCGTCTCGGCTGAAAATATAATTTAGCCGGGCGTGTTGGCCCATGCCTGTAATCCCAGCTACTTGGGAGGCTGAAGCAGGAGAATCGCTTGAACCCAGGAGATGAAGGTTGCAGTGAGCTGAGATGGTGCCATTGCACACCAGGCTGGGCAACAAGAACAAGAGCGAAACTCCATCTCAAAAAAAAAAATCACCACAGGCTAATTAACATATCCACCACCTCATATAATTACCATTTTTTGGCGGCAAGAACACTTAAGCTCTGCTCTGTTAGAAAATGTCAAGTATGGCCGGGCGCGGTGGCTCAAGCCTGTAATCCCAGCACTTTGGGAGGCCGAGACGGGCGGATCACGAGGTCAGGAGATCGAGACCAGCCTGGCTAACACGGTGAAACCCCGTCTCTACTAAAAAAATACAAAAAACTAGCCGGGCGAGGTGGCGGGCGCCTGTAGTCCCAGCTACTCGGGAGGCTGAGGCAGGAGAATGGCGTAAACCCGGGAGGCGGAGCTTGCAGTGAGCTGAGATCCGGCCACTGCACTCCAGCCTGGGCGGCAGAGCGAGACTCCGTCTCAAAAAAAAAAAAAAAAAAAAGAAAATGTCAAGTATACAATACATTATTATTATTTTTTGAGACGGAGTCTCGCTTTGTCGCCCAGGCTGTAGTGCAGTGTCACGATCTCGGTTCATTGCAACCTCCGCCTCCCGGGCTCAAGCGATTTTTCTGACTCAGCCTCCAGAGTATTACAGGGATTAGGGTTGGGATTATAGATGCCTGCCACCATGCCCGGCTAACTTTTGTATTTTTAGTAGAGACAGGGTTTCACCATGTTGGCCACCTCCTGGGTTCACGCCATTCTCCCGCCTGAGCCTCCCGAGTAGCTGGGACTACAGGCGCCCGCCACCATTCCTGGTTAATTTTGTTTTTGTGTTTTTAGTAGAGACAGGGTTTCACTGTGTTAGCCAGGATGGTCTTGATCTCCTGACCTCGTGATCCACCTGCCTTGGCCTTCCAAAGTGCTGGAATTACAGACGTGAGCCACCACGCCCGGCCTACCTTATTATTAATTAGAGTTACCATATGCTGTATGTTTGATCTCCAGAATTTATTCATCTTATAATTGAAACTTTCGTTTGACCAAAATTCTGTTTCTCCCTCCCTATGGCTCTTGTCAACCAACTTACTCTCGTCTCTATGAGTTCGACTTCTTTGGATACCGTACATAATGAGATCACGCAGTGTTCATCTTGAGTTGAACTTTTTTTTTTTTCCATCAAGCCAATTGTTTTAGCGTCTTTATGTATTTTAGAAGCAAATGAGAATTGTAATGTATAAACAGGCCTTCAGCATTGACTGGTTTGGAGCTAACTCTTGAATATGAAAAGGTAGTTCCTGGCTGGGCACAGTGGCTCATGCCTGTAATCCCAGCACTTGGGAGGCTGAGGCAGGCTGATCACTTAAGGTCAGGAGTTCAAGAGCAGCCTGGCCACATGGTGAAATCCCATCTTTACTTGAAATACAAAAATTAGCCGGGTGCAGTGGCACATGCCTATAATCCCAGCTACTCGGGAGTCTGGGATTCTCCTGCTTCAGCTGAGATCACACCACCGCACTCCAGCCTGGGCGACAGAGCAAAATTCTGTTTCTTTTTCTTTCTTTTTCTCTTTCTTTCTTTTCTTTATCTTTTTTCTTTCTTTTCTTTTCTTTTCTTTTTTTTTTTTTTTGAGATGGAGTCTTGCTCTGTCATCCAGGCTGGAATGTAGTGGCACAATCTTGGTGGTTCACTGCAACCTCTGCTTCCAAGTTTTAAGCGATTCTCCTGCCTCAGCCTCCCCAGTAGCTGGGATTATAGGCGCGCACAGCCACGCCTGGCTAATTTTTGTAATTTTAGTAGAGGCGAGGTTTCGCCATGTTGGCCAGGCTGGTCTCGAACTCCTTACCTCAAGTGATCCACCCACCTTGGCCTCCCAAAGTGCTGAGATTACAGGTGTGAGCCACAACGCTCGGCTGAGACTCTGTTTCAAAAAAAAAAAAAAAAAAAAGAATTAGCAATGCTACTCCTAAGTATATACTCAAAAGAACTGAAAACAGATACTAAAACAAATACTTGTACACGAATGTTCATAGCAGCACTATAAACAACAGTCAAAAGACAGATATATCCCAAATTTCCATCAACTTATGAATGGATTAAAACATTGTGGTATATATACACAGCAGAATATTATTCTGCCATAAGAAGAAATGAACAAAGTACTCATACATGTTACAATGTGAATGAATCTGGAAAACATTATGCTAAGTCAAAAAAGCCAGACACAAAAGGTCACATATTGTATCACATCCCCAACCTTGTTTTAGCAGGGACAGGGTCTTGCTCTGTTGCCCAATCTAGTCTCAAACTTCTGCCCTCAAATGATCCTCCAGCCTCTGCTTCCCAAAGTGCTGAGCTCACAGGCAGGATTCACCATGCCTGACTGAGTCCATTTTTATGAAACGCCCAGTATAAATGAATCCGTAGAGACAGAAAGCACACTGGTGGTTTCCAGGGGCTGAGGAGAGTGGAGGAATAGGGAGTAATTGCTTACTGGGCATGGGGTTTCCTTTTAGGGTGATGAAAATGTTTTGAAACAAGGTAGAGACGGTGGTTGTACATCATGGTGAATGTACTAAATATTACTGAATTATGTGCTGTATTATTTCTAAAATTTTTATTTATTTTGAGATGGAGTCTCTGTTGCCCAGGCTGGAGTGCAGTGGTATGATCTCTGGTCACTGCAAACTCCACCTCCCAGGTTCAAGTGATTCTTCTGCCTCAGCCTCCCAAGTAGCTGGGATTACAGGTGCTTGCTACCACACCCAGCTTTTTTTTTTTTTTTTTTTTTTTGGTAGAGACAGGCTTTTGCCATGTTGGCCAGGCTGGTCTGTAACTCCTGACCTCAGGTGACCTGCCTGCCTCAGCTTCCCAAAGTGCTGGGATTATAGATGTGAGCACCGTGCCCAACCCGAATTATTCACTTTATTGTATTTATTCATTTTTAAAATGGAGTCTTGTTCTGTTGCCCAGGCTGGAGTGCAGTGGTGCAGTCTCTGCTCATTGCAACCTCCACCTCCCAGGTTCAAGTGATTCTCCTGCTTCAGCTTCCCAAGTAGCTGGGATTACAGATGGCCACCACCACACCTGGCTAATTTTTTTGTATTTTTAGTAGAGATGGGGTTTCATCATGTTGGCCAGGCTGGTCTTGAACTCCTGACCTCAGGTGATCCACCCACCTCGGCCTCCCAAAGTGCTGGGATTTCAGGTGTGAGCCACCGTGCCTGGCCAAATTATTCACTTTAAAATGATTAACTTGATGTCATATGAATTTCATCTCAATTTTTAATAAGCTAAACAAAATAAAGAATTTGCCTTTCCACTGGGTACAGTGGCTCATGCCTGTAATCCCAGCACTTTCGGAGGCCAAGGCAGGAGGATCGCTTGAGCCCAGGAATTTGAGACCAGCTTGGGCAATGTAGCAAGACCCTGTCTCTACAAAAAATTAAAAAATTAGCCAGGCAAGGTGGTGCGTGCCTGTGGTCCCAGTTACTCAGGAGGCTGAGGTGCTAGGGTGGCTTGAGCCTGCACAGTGAAGGCTATCATGGTGATTGCACCATTGCACTCCAGTTTGGGTAACAGAGTGAGATCCTCAAAAAAAAAATTTTTTTTGGTCTTTTCTTTTTCTTTTCTTTTCTTTTCTTTTTTTTTTTTTTTTTTTTTGAGACGGAGTCTCACTCTGTTGCGCAGGCTGGAGTGCAGTGGCGCTACCTCGGCTCACTGCAAGCTCCGCCTCCCGGGTTCACGCCATTCTACTGCCTCAGCCTCCTGAGTAGCTGGGACTACAGGCGCCCGCCACCATGCCCTGCTAATTTTTTGTATTTTTAGAGAGACGGGGTTTCACCGTGTTAGCCAGGATGGTCTTGATCTTCTGACCTTGTGATCTGCCCGCCTCGGCCTCCCAAAGTGCTGGGATTACAGGCGTGAGCCACCGCGCCCGGCCTGTTCTTTTTTTTTTCATTTTGATTTTGTGAAAAGTTTGATAAGTTCTTCAGTACAGTGGAGCCATAGATAACATTCAAAGTATTTTTTCTCTAGCATGTTTCTATTTTCAGTCTTCATTTAATCACTAGCATTAACATGTAGAAAGTAAACCAGGCACAGTGGTTCACGCTTATAATCCCAACACTTTGGGAAGCTGAGGTGGGAGGATGGTTTGAGGCCAGGAGGTCAAGGTTGCAATGAGCTATATTCATACCACTGCACTTTAGCCTGGGTGACAGAGTGAAACCCCATCTCTTAAAAGTGGAAAATTATGGGCATGATGTTGTTTCACTTAATTACACCTGAATGCTTTTCCTGAAAGAAAAAAAATCATGTAATTTATGTTCTCAGGATAATTTGTGCCTAGGAAAAATCAAATCCAGAAAGCTTACCATCCTTTTCCTGTTACTCTAGAGTGGCTAAAGAGGAGTTAAAAGATTAGTTGGAAATTTATATTCCAAATGGATTCATTTTTTTTTTTTTTTTTTGAGACAGAGTCTCGCTCTGTCGCCCAGGCTGGAGTGCGGTGGCTGGATCTCTGCTCACTGCAAGCTCCGCCTCCCGGGTTTACGCCATTCTCCTGCCTCAGCCTCCCGAGTAGCTGGGACTACAGGCGCTCGCCACCTCGCCCGGCTAGTTTTTTGTATTGTTTTAGTAGAGACGCGGTTTCACCGTGTTAGCCAGGATGGTCTCGATCTACTGACCTCGTGATCCGCCCATCTCGGCCTCCCAAAGTGCTGGGATTACAGGCTTGAGCCACCGCGCCCGGCCCCAAATGGATTCATTATTAACAGAGAAACAAATGAAACGTTCAATCATCTGTTAGAGACTATTGCTTGGCACCTGTTTGCCAAATGTGCTTTCTATCTTCATATTTATATTTATCATTTGTGCAAGAGAGGTTGGGAATCAGGTGTGTGTGTGTGTGTGTGTGTGTGTATATATATATATATATATTTTTTTTTTTTTTTTTTTTTTTTTTGAGACGGAGTCTCACTCTGTTGCCCAGGCTGGAGTGCAGTGGTGCATCTCAGCTCACTGCAAGCTCCACCTCCTGGGTTCACGCCATTCTCCTGCCTCAGCCTCCTGAGTAGCTGGGACTACAGGTGTCTGCCACCATACCCCGCTACTTTTTTTTGTATTTTTAGTAGAGACGGGGTTTCACCATGTTAGCCAGGATGGTCTCGATCTCCTGACCTCGTGATCCGCCCGCCTCGGCCTCCCAAAGTGCTGGAATTACAGGCGTGAGCCACCACGCCCGGCCTCAGGTATATATTTTAAAGGTGTCTAAAATTTGTGAGATGGAAAGCGCCAGAGTTTGGGTGTTAATCTCCACCCCCTCCGCATCTTCCCAACTTCCTCCCTATTCCCCAAAAGTTGTCTACTGCCTATTCACCCTTGGTGTTTCTGAACAAAGGTTCAGAAAACATTTTGGAATGGGCTCATGCCTGTAATCCCAGCACATTCAGAGGTCAAGGCAGGAGGATTACTTGAGCCCCCGAGTTCAAGACTAACCTGGGTAATATAGTGAAACCCTGTCTCTATAAAATAAAATATAGTTGGGCATAGTGGATCATGCCTGTAATTACAACACTTTGGGAGGCTGAGGCGGGTGGATTATTTGAGGTCAGGAGTTCGAGACCAGCCTGGCCAACATGCTGAAACCCCGTCTCTACTTAAAATAGAAAAAATAGCCAGGCATGGTGGCACACGGCTGTAATCCCAACTACTCGGGAGGCTGAGACAGGAGAATCGCTTGAACCCAGGAGACGGAGGATGCGGTGAGCCGATATCGCGCCACTGCACTCCAGCCTGGGTGACAAAGTGAGATTCTGTCTCAAAAATAAATAAATAAATAAATAAATTAAATAAGTTATAAAAATAAATTTAAAGAAAAAATATCTTGGGTTGAGTGCAGTGGCTCACACCTGCAGTCCCAGCACTTTAGGAGGCTAAGGCGGGCAGATTGCTTGAGCCCAGGAGTTTGAGACCAGCCTAGGCAACATGGTGAAACCCCGTCTCTATAAAAAATGCAAAAATTTAGCTGGGCGTGGTGGTTGACACCTCTAATCCCAGCACTTTGGGAGACCGAGGTGGGCAGATCACTTGAAATCAGGAGTTCGAGACCACCCTGGCCAACATGATGAAACCTCATCTCCACTAAAAATACAAAAATTAGCCAGGCATGCTGTCGCTGACCTGTAGTCCCAGCTACTCAGGAGGCTGAGGCAGGAGAATCGCTTGAACCCAGGAGGCAGAGGTTGCAGTGAACCAAGATCACGCGACTGCACTCCAGCCTGGGCAATAGAATGAGACCCCCTCTCAAAAAAAAAAAAAAAATTAATTAATTAAATAAAATAAAATACTGACATGGAGTGGGGGAAGGGGAGATAGACATATTTTGAAGGAATATATTACAAAGGAGTTAGTGATGATCAAGAATGTCAAATTACTCCCCAAATTCAAGCTTAGGGGTCAGGGAGTCCTTTTACCAACGGTGATGTACAAGTCAAGAATCGGTGTCAGTTTGAAGGATAAGGGGATAAATTTCTTTAGTTTTACCGGAAGTGTGATTAAGTCTCAAGTGTCTGCAGGATAAGCCATGCCGACAACTGTTAAAACCAGCTGGAGACACTCGATGGGTCAAATTACATCAGCATCTCCTCCAGAAACCGAGATTTACTCTAGTTGAAACCTTCCCTGACCATCATCCCGGATAGATGATTTTTTTCCTCCCATCACATCAGCATTCACTCCAAAATATTTTCTTTTCCTTATTTTATTTTATTTTATTTTTGAGATGGAGTTCTCGCTCTGTCACCCAGGCTGGAGTGCAGTGGCGTGATCTCAGCTCACTGCAACCTCCGCCTCCCAGGCTCAAGTGATCTTCCCACCTCAGCCTCTGAAGTAGCTAGGACTACAGGCGTGTGCCACTGCACCCAGCTAATTTTTTTGTTTTTTGTTTTATTTTTTGAGACAGAGTTTCGCTCTTGTCACCCAGGCTGGAATGCAATGGCGCAATCTTAGCTCACTGCAACCTCCGCCTTCCAGGTTCAAGTGATTCTCCTGCCTCAGCCTCTGGAGCCCGGCCTGTATCTTTTGATAAAAATTAAATCTCAAAAATTTGTGTGGGTTGGAAAAATGTCTGTCTGAATTAGTGAAAAGTCTGAATTATAATAATTTTGAAAGTGATGTGATTTTAGCATATTTAAGTGTGTGCGGTAACTCTGAATAGACCAAATAAAACCTAGGAAAAGTGAAATTCTTAGAAATTTGCTTTTACACGGCCGGGCATGGTGGCTCACGCCCGTAATCCCAGCACTTTTGGGAGGCCGAGGCGGGTGGATCACGAGGTCAGGAATTCGAGACCAGCCTGGCCAATATGGTGAAACCCCGTCTCTACTAAAAATACAAAAATTAGGTGGTCATGGTGGCATGTGCCTGTAGTCTTAGCTATTCGGGAGGCTGAAGCAGTAGAATCACTTGAACCCGGGAGGCGGAGGTTGCAGTGAGCTGAGATCGATTGCAGCACTGCACTCCAGCCTGGGCGACAGAGTGAGACTCCGTCTCAAAAAAAAAAAAAAAAAAAAGAAATTTGCTTTTATAAATAGATAATTATGATTCACCCTGCATTCAATAAGAAATTGATGTTTGTACAATGCTTTATAGTTTTCAAACACTTTCTTTTTATTGTTTATTTTGAAGTAGAGAAGGCAAGTGTTATATTTTCCATTTCAGAGGGAATAAGAAAGCTAGTGACATGGCCAGGCATGGTGGCTTGCACCTGTAATCCGAGTATTTTGGGAGGGCGAGGTGGGCAGATCATTCCAGCCCAGGAAGTTTAGACTAGCCTGGGCAACATGGTGAAACCTGGTCTCTACCAAAAAAAAAAAAAGCTTGGTGCAAAAGCAATTGCAGTTTTTGCCATTACTGTCAATGGTAAAAACTGCAATTACTTTTGCACCAACCTGAAATTAGCTGGGGATGGTGGTGCACCCCTGTAATCCCAGCTGCTTGGGAGTCTGAGGTGGGAGGATCACCTGAGGCCAGGAAGTCAAGGCTGCAGTGAGCTGTAATTGTGTCACTGTACTACTGCACTCCAGCTTGGGCAACAGAGAGAGAGAGAGAGAGGAGAAGAAGAAGAGGAAGAAGAAGAAGAAGGGGAAGAAGAAGGGGAAGAAGAAGAAGAAGGAGAAAAGGAAGCAAGGAAGGAAGGAAAGAAGGAAGGAAGGAAGGAGAAAGAGGGCTGGGCCCGGTGGCTCACACATGTAATCCTAGCACTTTGGGAGGCTGAGGCGGGCAGATCACGAGGTCAAGAGATCAAGACCATCCTGGCCAACATGTTGAAACCCCATCTCTACTAAAAATACAAAAATTAGCTGGGCGTGCACACCTGTAGTCCCAGCTACTCAGGAGGCTGAGGCGGGAGAATCACTTTACCCTGGGAGGCGGAGGTTGCAGTGAGCTGAGTTCGCTCTACTGCACACCAGCCTGGCAACAGAGCAAGACTCTGTCTCAAAAAAAACCAAAAACCAAAAACCAAAAAACAAAGAGAGAAAGAGAGAGAGAAGGAGAGAGAGAGAGGAAGGAAGGAAGGGAGGGAGGGAGGGAGGGAGAGAGAAAGAAAGAAGAGAGAGAAGCCAGGCATGGTGATTCACGCCTGTAATCCCAGCACTTTGGGAGGCCGAGGCGGGTGGATCACGAGGTCAGGAGATTGAGACCATCCTGGCTAACATGGTGAACCCCCATCTCTACTAAAAATAAAAAAATTAAGCCGGGCGCGGTGGCTCAAGCCTGTAATCCCAGCACTTTGGGAGGCCGAGATGGGCAGATCACGAGGTCAGGAGACCGAGACCATCCTGACCAATGCGGTGAAACCCCGTCTCTACTAAAAAAACACAAAAAACTAGCCGGGCGAGGTAGCGGGCGCCTGTAGTCCCACCTACTCGGGAGGCTGAGGCAGGAGAATGGCGTAGACCCGGGAGGCGAAGCTTGCAGTGAGCTGAGATCCGGCCACTGCAGTCCAGCCTGGGAGACAGCGAGAGACTCCGTTTCAAAAAAAAAAAAAAAAAAAAAAATTAGCTGGATGTGGTGGCACATGCTTGTAATCCCACCTACTTGGGAGGCTGAGGCAGGAGAATCACTTGAACCTGGGAGGTGGAGGTTGCAGTGAATGGAGATGGCGCCACTGCACTGCAGCCTGGAAACAGAGTGAGATTCCATCGGAAGGAAGGAAGGGAGGAAGGGAGGAAGGGAGGAAGGGAGGAAGGGAGGAAGGGAGGAAGGGAGGGAGGGAGGAAGGGAGGGAGGG
The DNA here is from genome assembly GCF_047675955.1 of Chlorocebus sabaeus. NCBI lineage: Eukaryota > Metazoa > Chordata > Mammalia > Primates > Cercopithecidae > Chlorocebus > Chlorocebus sabaeus. The sequence continues at coordinate 118,605,911 of NC_132914.1, read as the reverse complement.
AGGGAGAGAGGGAAAAGAAAAGAAAAGAAAAGAAAAAAGAAAAGAAAAGAAAGATAGTGACTTACTTGGAATGGGTCAAAAATCACGCAGCTTATCAGTCTGTAAAAATATTTTTATGAATTAAATTTTTATAAGACTAGAGATGAGGTCTCACCATGTTGCCCAAGCTGGTCTTGAACTCCTGAAGTCAAATGATGCTCTCATCTTGGCCTCTCAAAGTGCCAGGATTACAGGCACAAGCCACCATGCCCGGGCCAGGTTTTTTTTTTTTTTTTGGTACAATAATAATAACAGCTAGCATTTATTGTGATTTACTAAGTCCAAGGAACGATTCTTAGCACTTTACATGTATTTCTCATTTAAAGCTCATCATTGCCCCTGAAGTTTGTACTGTTAGTATTTCCATTTTGTAGATGAAAAAACTGAAGTATAGGGGATTAACTAATTGCCCAAAGTCCCTTGATAGTAAGTGGTATGGCCTGGTTGCACCCAGACAGTCTGATTACATGGCCCACACTTTTAATTATAACGTTTAATTATAACATGTAAGCAGTAGTCTCACTACTGATTTCAGAAGAACAGAGATGTTGTATTTCAAATAGGATACAGAGGTGCCTATTATGACCTGGTTTGCATGGCTCATTTCCTTAGAATTGCTTCCCATGCAGTAAGAAAATAATTCTTAGAGCTGACCGTCCAAATCTTTGTGAAGGTAAGATTCATGAGTCTATGTTAATGATGTTTAACTGTGCTCAATGTGTATATATTGTTCTGTATTTGCTGATAGGTCACTTGCTCTCATGTGATGATTTAGTTTCTCCAATTAGACTGCAAACACTGAGGGGCAGATATTGATCTCTGGTTTCTTTGCCCTCCAATACAGTGTTGTGTCAAAAATTAGTTGTTGGCCAGGCACAGTGGCTCATGTCTGTGATCCCAGCACTTTGGGAGGCTGAGGCAGGTGGATCACTTGAGCCCAGGAGTTGGAGACCACCCTGGCCAACATGGTGAAACTCTGTCTCTACTAAAAAATCCAAAAATTAGCTAGGCATGGTGGTGCACATCTGTGATCCCAGCTATTCAGGAGGCTGAGGCAGGAGAGTCACTGGAACCTGGGAGGTAGAGGCTGCAGTGAGCTGAGATGGCACCACTGCGCTCCAGCCTGTGTGACAGAGCGAGACTTTGTCTCAAAAAAAAAAAAAGAAAGAAAGAAATCTGGTTTCTATTCTGCCACCAAAGGGCTGGGTGACCCCCAAGGCCTCAGTTTCCTCATCCTAAAGGACTCAAATTATTTTTGAGAAGGTCACCAGCCAAGTAGCTTTTGTTATAAAATGCAGATGTTCATATTTTTTTTCTACTGTGGTAAAATTCCCTTAACACAAAATTCACCATTTTAACCTTTTTTTTTTTTTTTTTTTGAGACAGAGTCTCACTCTGCCACCCAGGCTGGAGTGCAATGGCACGATCTTGGCTCACTACAACCTCTGCCTCCTGAATTCAAGTGATTCTCGCACCTCAGCCTCCTGAGTAGCCTGGATTACAGGCATCCACCACCACGCCTGGCTAATTTTTGTATTTTTAGTAGAGATGGGTTTCGCCATGTTGGCCAGACTGGTCTTGAACTCCTGACCTCATGATCCGCCAGCCTCGGCCTCCCAAAGTGCTAGGATTACACACGTGAGCCACCGCGCCCAGCCTTAACCATTTTAAAGGGTACAATTCAGTGGCATTTAGTAACTTCACATGCAACCATCACCGCTATCTGTTCCAAAACATTATCGTCTGCATATGGATTATCCAGAAGAGTTAAATTCGAAGAGACAGGAAGCAGATTGGTGGTTGCCAGGGGCTGGGGAGAGGGGAAAGTGGGTAGTGATTGCTTAATGGGTACAGAGTGTCTTTTAGGGGTGATGAAAATGTTTCACAACTAGATGGAGATGATAGTTGCCCAATATTGTAAATGCACGAAATGGGACTGAAGTGCTCACTTTAAAATGGTTAATTTTACCACAATTTAAAAAGAGAAGGGGGAAAAAATAGCTTTGTTTATTAATTAATTAAGCACTTCAGATGTAGAGAGAGATAATTTAGATTAGTTAATGGGCTAACTCAATGAGACCCAGTCTAATGCCCCCATTACATCTACAGCACTGTGCCCTGAGATTTTAGCAGTGGAGACCAGTTAGGCTATTCATGAGCTTTCACATCTCAAAGTATGGTTAGAGGACTCATACTCTCAATATCACCTGGGAGCCTGTTAGACATTCACAAACCCAGCCTGCCCCAGACCAACTGAATGAGAATCTGTACTTTTTAATTTAATTTTATTTTTGAGACTGAGGGAGTCTCCCTGTGTCACCCAGGCTGGAGTGCAGTGGTGCAATCTCAACTCACTGCAACCTCCGCCTCCCGGGCTCAGGCAATTCTCTTGCCTCAGCCTCCCCAGTAGCTGGGATTACAATGCATGCCACCACACCCGTCTAATTTTTGTATTTTTAGTAGAGACAGCGTTTTGCCCTGTTGGCCAGGTTGGTCTCACACTCCTGGCTTCAAGTGATCTGCCTGCCCCAGCCTCCGAAAGTGCTGAGATGACAGGTGTGAGACACTGTGTCCGACAGAATCTATATTTATTTAACAAGCTTTCCAGTGATTTACTTGCACATTAAAGTTTGGAAAATCACAGTTATAGGAACACTGAAGTGGTACAAGCTTATCCCACTCTAGGCAACTAAATGTATATTAATATAATTTCAGTTTTGTTTTTGTTTTTTTTTGAGACGGAGTCTCACTCTGTCACCCAGGCTGGAGTGCAGTGGCACGATCTCAGCTGACTGCAGCCTCCGCCTCCCAGGTTCAAGCAATTCTCCTGCCTCAGCCTCCTGAGTAGTTGGGATTACAGGTGTGCACCACCATGATCGACTAATTTTTTTTTTTTTTGGTATTTTTTTTTTAGTAGAGATGGAGATTCCTCATGTTGGCCAGGGTGGTCTCAAACTCCCGACCTCAAGTGATCCACTGGCCTTGGCCTCCCAGAGTGCTAGGATTACAGGCTTGAGCCACTGAGCCTGGACATAATTTCAGTTTTTTACAGAGGATGCATTGCGGCATGATTGCTCGCTTAACAGGCTCCCTTCAGTCTTTAATTTCCGATCTCCCTTAAGGCATTGGAAAATTTAACCACCATCAAAATATTTACCCATGATTTTCAAGGAACTCAGCTTTTGAGTAGATGAAAGTCTTTACAATTCAAAACACACACCAGCGACCAGAAAAAGTTAACATAAGCTTCCAAATCAGCAAGGGAAATTGCCTTCTTATATGAGATGTGGCAGAGTTTATTTAAGGAGTGATGCGCCTTAATTCCAGCACTTTGGGAGGCTGAGGCAAGAGGATCACTTGAACCCAGGAGTTTGAGAGCAGCCTGGGTAGATAGGAATACACGTTGCTACAGAAAATGTTAAAAACATTAGCCAGGCGTGGTGACATGTGTCTGTGGTCCCAGCTACTTGGGAGGCTGAGGCAAGAGGATCACTTGAGCCTAGGAGGCTGAGGCTGCAGTGAGCCAGGATCAATCATGCCACTGCACTCCAGCCTGGGTGACAGAGTGAGACTCTGTCTCTGAAAAAATAAGTTAAATAAAAAAGTAAAAAGAGGCCGGGCGCGGTGGCTCATGCTTGAAATCCCAGCACTTTGGGAGGCTGAGGCAGGTGGATCACCTGAGGTCAGGAGTTTGAAACCAGCCTGGCCAACATGGTGAAATCCTATCTCTACTAAAAATACAAAAATTAGCCAGGCATGGTAGCGCAAGCCTGTAATCTCAGCTACTCAGGAGGCTTGAGGCAGGAGAATTTCTTGAACCCGGGAGGCGGAGGTTGCAGTGAGCCGAGATTGCACCACTGTGCACTCCAGCCTGGGCTACAGAGCGAGACTCCATCTCAAAAAAAAAAAAAAAAAAAAAAAAAAAAATTAAATATTTTGTTTTAGAGTACACTTCTGAATAGGAATTTTTTTTTTATGCCTCCGCCTCCTGGGTTCTACCAATTCTCTTGCCTCAGCCTCCCAAGTAGCTAGGATTATAGGCGGCCACCACCATACGGGGCTAATTTTTGTATTTTTAGTAGAGATGGAGTTTCACCACGTTGGCCAGGCTGGTCTCGAACACCTGACCTCAAGTGATCCGCCTGCCTCAGCCTCCCAGTGTGCTAGGATTAGAGGTGTGAGTCACCATGCCAGCAGGATTCTTTCCTCTCCCTCTCTCTCTCTCTTTTTTTTTTTTTTGAGACAGGGTCTTCCTCTGTCACCCAGGCTGGAGTGCAGTGATGCGATCATGGCTACTGCAGCCTCAAACTCCTGGGCTCAAGTGATCTTCCTACCTCAGCCTCCTGAATAGGTGGGACTACAGGCATGCGCCACCATGCCTATCTAATTTTTTTTTTTTTTTTAAGTAGAGAGGAGGTATTGCTATCTTGCCCAGGCTGGTCTTGAAATCCCAGGCTCAAGTAATCCACCCACGTCACCTTCCCAAACAGCTGGGATTACAAGTGTGAGCCACTGCGCCTGGCAGTGAACAATATTCTCAATGGATGATTTTAAAGACGCTGTTCCCTTCAGCCTAGGGTACCCCACCTTTTCTTTGTGCTTTGGTCCTGTCATTAGTACTTCCTCAGTATCCCAAACTTGAAAATCAAAAGATACGAAGCGAACACGATGATACCCATGTTCTACCTAATTTTATGGTTTTAACTTTCTTTTTTTTTTTTTAATTTTTTAGATGGAGTTTCGCTCTTGTTGCCCAGGCTGGAGTGCAATGGTGCGCTCTTGACTCACTGCAGCCTCTGCCTCCCAGGTTCAAGCAAGTCTCCTGTCTCAGCCTCCCGAGTAGCTGGGATTACACGTGCATTCCACCACGCCTGGCTAACTTTTTTTTCTATTTTTAGTAGATACCGGGTTTTATCATATTGGTCAGGCTGGGTTTGAACTCCTGACCTCAGGAGTGATATGATCATGGTTCGCTATAGCCTCCACCTCCCAGGTTCCAGTGATCCTCCCACCTCAGCCTCCTGAGTAGCTAGGACTACGGTTGCATACCATCATGCCCAGCTAATTTTGTTTATTTTTGTAGAGACAGGTCTCCCTATGGCTCCACTTGCCTCGGTCTCCCAAAGTGCTGGGATTAGAGGCGTGAGCCACCACACCGGTGGTTTAACTTTCTCTTACCAATACATTTAACAAATATTTATTACATGCCAATTACATACTAGATGCTGCTACTTGTATGAAGATTTAGCAATGACCAAAGGAAAGGGAAATGTATTAAAATGACATAGAAATTATCACTGGGTTGTGGAATGATAGTTTTGCTATTTCTGATTTATCTTGTTCTCCTTTTCTATATTTTTCATGTTTTCTGCAAAGAGTATGTATCACTTTTTATAATACCTGAGAAAACATGGATGGGCTTAGTGGCTCATGCCTATAATCCCAGCACTTTGGGAGGCAGAGGCCGGAGGATCGCTTGATTCCAGGAGTTAGAGACCAGCCTGGACAACATATATGACAATGTCCATTCTTTTATTCATTAATTGGCACAAATTAAGACCATGAAGAAGTGTTTCCTTCCTTTACCCCATACACACGCAGTGAAAAAAATACTCATTCAAATAACTCAAAATGACCAGAAGACTAGAGAAGTTTTCTGGCAACTTAATTGCTTTTGTCGTTCAAGATCATTAAGAACCTGAAAGGAAAGAGATAATCATCTAGTTTTTAAACCAGAAGCTTATGGGAAACATGAGTTCCAATGCTGTGGCTGGGAAACATGAAACCACTTTGAATTTTCCGATAATTCTGGCTTAACGATGACTTGTTAATCATTCCCTCAAAATTGGACTGGGCTTTAGAGTGAGTATATATTATATCCCTGACGTCTTGTAGAAATAGGGATTTATTTTATTTTATATATCAGAGATGTTGTCCAGGCTGCTTTCGAACTCTTGGGCTCAAGCGATCCTCCTGCCTCGCCCTCCCAAAGTGTTGGAACTACAGGCAAGAGCCACCGTGCCTTTTTTTTTCCTTTTTTTTTTTGAGACGTAGTTTCGCTCTTGTCACCTAGGCTGAAGTACAATGGTACGATCTCAGCTCACTGCAACCTCCACCTCCCAGGTTCAAGTGATTCTCCAGTCTTGCCTCCTGAGTAACTAGGATTACAGGTATGTGCCACCATGCCTGGCTAATTTGATGTTAAGTAGAGATGGGGGTCTCACCATGTTGGCCAGGCTGGTCTTGAACTCCAGACCTCAGGTGATCCACCTGCCTGAGCCTCCCAAAGTGCTGGGATTACAGGTGTTAGCCAGCACACCTGGCTAATCTGGCCTATTTTTTATTTTTTTATTGCTTTTCTTTGAGATGGAGTCTTGCTCTTCCGCCTAGGCTGGAGTGCAGTGGCATGATCTCGGCTCACTGCAAGCTCTGCCTCCCAGGTTCTGGCCGTTCTCCTGCCTCAGCCTCACAAGTAGCTGGGACTACAGGCGCCAGCCACCATGCCCAGCTAGTTTTTTGTACTTTTTAGTAGAGACAGGGTTTCACCATGTTAGCCAGGATGGTCTCAATCTCCTGACCTCGTGATTCGCCCGCTTTGGCCTCCCAAAGAGCTGGGATTACAGGCGTGAGCCACCGCACCCGGCCAACCTGGCCTGTTTTTAAGGACTAAATAAGAAATTTGTTCTGATCATCTCTGAGACTTTGGAAAGTTCCAGCTTTGATTTCTAATATTAGGAAGGTTTTTTTTTTTAACTAATTTTTTAAAATTTATTTTTGAAACGGAGTCTCAGTCTGTCACCCAGGCTGGAGCGCAGTGACACAATCTCGGCTCATTGCAGCCTCTGCCTCCCGGGTTCAAGAGATTCTCATGCCTCAGTCTCCTGAGTAGCTGGGATTACAGGCGTACGCCACCACGCCTGGCTAATTTTGTATTTTTTAGTAGAGATGGAGTTTCACCATGTTGGCCAGGTTGGTCTCAGGTGATCCACCCGCCTCAGCCTTCCAAAGTGCTGGGATTACAGGTGTAAGCCACTACACTCGTCCATAAACTAACTTTTTAAATTGATGCATAATATTTGTTTGTTTGTTTTTTTAGACAGAGTCTCACGCTGTTGTCCAGGCTGGAGTGCAGTGGCGCAATCTTGGCTCACTGCAACCTCTGCCTCCCGGATTCAAGCAATTTTGTCTCCCTGTCTCGAGTAGCTAGGACTACAGGTACATGCCACCACGCCTGGTTAATTTTTGTGTTTTTAGTAGAGATGGGGTTTTACCACATTGGTCAGGCTGGTCTCGAATTTCTGACCTCAGGTAATCCACCCACCTCGGTCTCCCAAAGTGCTGGGATTAGAGGCGTGAGCCACTTCGCCCAGCTGATGCATAATATTTGTACATATTTATGGGGTACATGTGATATTTTGTTATGTACATAGAATGTGTAATGATCAATTCAGGGCATTTAGGGTATTCATCACTTCATGTATTTATCATTTCTATGTGCTGGGAAAGTTTCAAGTCCTTTTAGCTATTTTGAAATATATAATGGGGTGGGCGTGATGACTTATGCCTGTAATCCCAGCACTTTGGGAGGCTGAGGCAGGTGGATCACTTGAGATCAGGTGTTTGAGACCAGCCTGACCGACATGGTGAAACCCTCGTCTCTACTAAAAATATAAAAATTGGCAGGGCACGTTGGCTCAAGCCTGTAATCCCAGAACTCTGGGAGGCCAAGGCGGGCAAATCATGAGGTCAGGAGATCGAGACCATCCTGGCTAACACGGTGAAACCCCGTCTCTATTAAAAATACAAAAAATTAGCTGGCGTGGTGGCAGGCGCCTGTAGTCCCAGCTACTTGGGAGGCTGAGGCAGGAGAATGGCGTGAACCCGGGAGGCGGAGCTTCTCCAGCCTGGGTGACAGAGCGAGACTCTGTCTCAAAAAAAAAAAAAAAAAAAGGCCGGGCGCGGTGGCTCAAGCCTGTAATCCCAGCACTTTGGGAGGCCGAGACGGGCGGATCACGAGGTCAGGAGATCGAGACCATCCTGGCTAACATGGTGAAACCCCGTCTCTACTAAAAATACAAAAAAATAAGCCGGGCGAGGTGGCGGGCGCCTGTAGTCCCAGCTGCTCGGGAGGCTGAGGCAGGAGAATTGCGCGAACCCGGGAGGCGGAGCTTGCAGTGAGCAGAGAGCGGGCCACTGCACTCCAGCCTGGGTGACAGAGCGAGACTCCGTCTCAAAAAAAAAAAAAAAAAAAAAAAAAAAAAAAAAAAAAAAGAACAAGGTGTGATGGCAGGCACCTGTAGTACCAGCTACTTGGGAGGCTGAGATGGGAGGATGGCTTGAGCCCAGGAGGCAGCGTTTGCACTGAGCTGAGATTGCACCACTGCACCCTAGCCTGGCAGATAGAGTGAGATTCCGTCTCAATAAAAATAAATAAATAAATAAATAAAAATTAGACAAAAAAACCCAAAATGGACTGCAAAGGTGACGAGAACGGACTGCTTCAGATAGGTTATCCTCTGGGGGTATTCTTTCCCTTTCCCTGTGTTCAGGACTTTTTGCTATGTGACTCTGTAGTTCTTCTGGCTAAAAAGGCAGAATTTATTTCCCAACCCTTGAATCTGGGCTGTACTTACGCTTTAGCCAAAAAAATGTGGCACAAGCATTGTGTGTCACTACTGAGCTTAGGACTCAAGAGACCCAGGTGTTTCCCCTTTTGCAGTCTTGCACCTCCACCTTCACCGCAAGATCATTCTCTGGGGTAGCCTGATGGGGAAGAGACAGAGAGAAACACTCTGGTCACACCCATTCTAGATCAGCCACTCAGCCAGCCCTCTCATCTGTGATCCAGCGCCCCCAACAAAATCCACAAGGCTCCCCAGCCAACCACAGATGTGTGAACAATTATGCTTATTGTTATATCACTGAGGTTTTGTAGTTGTGACACAGCATTATTGCAGCAGTAGGGAACTGATGCATTGCTGTTATTTGGCATTGCATTGCCAAATAATCAGTTCCCTACTGCCACAATACATTATATGTATTCATCAAACATTACAGGTTCAGGAACTCTTTCACACTAAAATGTATGCTTTTTTTTTTTTTTTAAATGGAGTCTGACTCTGTCACCCAGGCTGGAGTGCAGTGGTACCATCTTGGCTCACTGCAACCTCCACCTTCCTGGTTCAAGTGATTCTCCTGCCTCAGCCTCCCAAGTAGCTGGGATTACAGGCATGTGCCACCATGCCCAGCTAATTTTTGTATTTTTAGTAGAGACGGGACTTCACCATGTTGGCCAGGCTGGTCTCAAACTCCTGACCTCAAATGATCCACCTGCCTTGGCCTCTCAAAGTGCTGGGATTATAGGTGTGAGTCACCACACCCAGCCAAATGTATACATTTTTTAAAAAGCAAGGAATTAACATCCTGAAAAGAAGCAAAAACAATAAGCAAATGTGTTTCTACTTCTATTACTGAAAGTAGCCAGTTCTGCTGGCAACTGCCAGTTAAACATTGAGAGTAAGTCAGGGTGGCTCCAAGGAAATGAAAAAGGTAAGTGTAAAATTATGTAATCTTTCTCTGATTAGCACTAAGAGATATGGGTAGTGGGTTTAACCAAGCAAATGATGAGAGTTGACAATAAAAATGTAAACTCAACCCCAATTAATTAATTTGTCCATTGATCCTTCAGCAGCGGAGTCTCCTTTGGATGAAATACGCGGTCCAGAGACAACAGTGAGAATTCCTTTTCCCAGGAAGGGAGGTCAATTCAGTTCGTGAGCCTTGAGAAGCTGAAATGCTACCTTGGATCTGGAAACTTAGTGATGCTTATCAGGCTAGTAATCGAGTTTCCCCAGCAGCTCAGTTCATTACCCAGAACTTTCTGTACTGAGTGAGTCCTGAGACTCTGCGTGACTCTCTCAAAGTCAGGCCTCATTTTATTTGACAGGAGACATTTTCCCCCTTTCAGCTGGATTTTCTTGTATTATCAGAAGAGAGTGTTTATGCATGCACACAGGAGAACCGGTTCACACATTACATTTTCCTTGCCCAGAGGAATCAGAACAATTATCCATTCCCTCTAACATCATGTCTCAGAATTGTAGGGTTAGGGTTTGTCATTTTCTGAAGTTTTAGATCTGAGCAGCAGCAGGTATGGCGTGTGTACGGTGACACTGCTGCCTTTCCCATCTGGGGTGGGTGCTGGGAATGACGTGTCAGCACTTAGCTGCTGGTGAACTTCTGTCTAATGAACAATGGAGAAAAATTGGCTCTAGTTGGTACAGTTCTACTCAGGGTGTACAGTGTTCAGAGATACATGAAATCAGGAATATAATCATCCACTACTCAGAATAACTTTAAAATCTTTGATAATTATTTAGTTCTTTCAAAATCATCACATTGCTGAACATGATTCATGGTTAAACAGCAAGCTGGGTTTCTGATCCTCATTAAAATGTAGAGTCATTTCTGGTGGATGTAAAATGGTGCAGCCACTTTGGAAAACTGTCTGGCAGTTCCTCAAGAAGTTAAATGTAGAATTCACATACGGCCCAGAAATTCCACTCCTAGGTATGTAACCCAAAGAACTGAAAACATATGTTCATGCAAAAACATGTACGTGAATGTTCATACCGTCACTATTCACAATAGCCAAAAGGTGGAAACAGCCCAAGTGTCCATGAACTGAGGAATGGACAAACAAAACGTGGTCTATCCATACAATGGAATATTAGTCAGGCACAAAAAGGGATAAAGCCCTGATCCACGCTATGATGTGGATGAACCTCAGAAACATGAAGCTAAATGAAAAGAAGCCAGACACAAAAAACCACATATTGTATAAATTCATCGGAATGGAATTTCCAGAATAGGTACATCTATAGAGAGAAAAAGTAGGTTCGTGCCTGCCAGGAGTTAGGGAGGGAGAATGGGGAGTGACTGCTACTGGGTATGGGGTTTCTTTTTAGGGTGATGGAAATGTTCTGGAATTAGATAGTGGTGATGGTCGCAGGCTTCTTTTCCTGGCTCCTGAGTCACCCTGATGGGTTGAACTAATAGGAGGCCCTGCAGGGAGATTGGAGGGCGAGGGAAAAGGAGAAGCTTCAGAATTTCTCCCCCTTTCTCTCTGCCTCAGGCAACATCCTCCAGCAGTGGCTGTATTTTACTTGGCACCACCAACTCCTTCTCAGTGGCTCTAGCTGGTCACCACTTTCTTTGGCCATTTCGACCTAGGAGTGGCAGGATCTTGTTATTCATATTCTCTCTCTCTCTCTCTCTGAGACAGGGTCTTGCTCTGTTGCCCAGGCTGGAGTGCAGTGGCACAATTGTGGCTCCCTGCAGCCTTGACCTCCTGGGATCCTGAGATTCTCCCCACTCAGCCTCCCAAGTATTTGGGAATACAAGTGTGTGCCACCACACCCAGTTTTTTGTTTTTTTTTTTTTTTTTTTTTTAAGACAGAGTCTTGCTCTGTCGCCCAGGCTGGAGTAGAGTGGTGGGATCTCCAGCTTACTGCAACCTTTGCCTCCTGGGTTCAAGCAAGTCTCCTGTCTCAGCCTCCTGACTAGCTGGGATTACAGGCATACGCCAGCATGCCTGGCTAATTTTTGTATTTTTAGTAGAGATGGGGTTTTGCCATGTTAGGCCAGTCTCAAACTCCTGACCTCATGTGATCTGCCTGCCTCAGCCTCCCAAAGTGCTAGGATTACAGGCGGGAGCCACTGTGCCCAGCCCACACCCAGCAACTTTTATTTTTTTTTGTAAAGACGAGGTCTTGCTATGTTGCCCAGGCTGGTCTTGAACTCCTGGGCTCAAGCAATCCTTCCTCCTTGACTTCCCAAAGTGCTGGGGTTATAGGTGTGAGTCACTGCACCCAGCTTTATTGCTAATCTCTGTTCCGTTTGGGTTCTTAGATCTTTCATTACTTGTGGAACCAATTCTCTGTATTCATTTTCTTGTTTGTAGCTTCTGTTTCCTGCCTGCACTCTGATAGATAAACCCTTCTAAGGGCTGTATCAATTCGTATTCCTTCCAGTACTGTGTGAAACTGTCTCCTCCAAATCTTACTGCATTTTATCATTGTGGGAAATTGTGTCCCCCACTTCTACCCACCCGAATTTATATGTTAAAGCCCTAACCCTGAATAACTCAGAAGGTGACCTTATTTGGAAATAGGGCCATTGCTGATGTAGATTAGTTAAAATATGGGATCCTATGAATCAGGGTGGGCCTCTAATTCAACATGACTAGTATCCTTATAAAAGGGTGACATATGGACCGGACACAGTGGCTCATGCCTGTAATCCCAGCACTTTGGGAGGGTGAGGCAGGCGATTCACATGAGGTCAAGAGATCGAGACCATCCTGGCTAAAACAGTGAAACCCTATCTCTACTAAAAATACAAAAAAAAAAAAAAAAAAAAAATTAGCCAGGAGCGGTGGCATGCACCTGTAGTCCCAGCTACTCAGGAGGCTGAGGCAGGAGAATCGCTTGAACCCTGGAGGCAGAGCTTGCAGTGAGCTGAGATTTCACCACTGCACTCCAGCCTGGGGGACAGACCGAGACTCCGTCTCAAAATAAATAAATAAATAGCAAGCAGGGGTGGAAATATGAACACAGATATGTGTACAGGCTATGTGAAAATGACCATCTGCAAGCCAAGGAGAGAGGCCTGGAAAGCAGCCTTCACTCACAACCTTCAGAAGGAACTGACCCTGCCAACACCTTGATCTTGGACTTCCAGCCTCCAGAGTTGTGAGGCGACACATCTCTGTCGATTAAGCCACCCAGAGTGTGGTGCTTTGTTATGGCAACCAGAGCAAAAAAATACTGGTTTTTCATTAGGCATTTTTAAAAACACTCATGCACAATAAAGAATGGATGTTTTAAACCGGGCACAGTAGCACCTGCCTGTAGTCCTGGCTTCTAGGGAGGTCGAGGCAGGAGGATTGTTTGAACCCAGGAGTTCAAATCCAGCCTGGGAAACATAGCAAGACTACATTTGTAAAATAAATAAATAAAAAATAAAGACAAAAAGGGATGTTTTATGACAGATCAAGGAAATAATTAACAGGGAGATACAGGTGCTGGAGTCTATGGGGAAGAAAGCAAGAAAGAGGATCGAAGTGGTGGGGAGTCTTTAACAAAGAGGAGGCCAGGCACGGTGTCTCATGCCTGTAATCCCAGCACTTTGGGAGGCCGAGGTGGGTGGATCACCTGAGGTCAGGAGTTCGAGACCAGCCTGGCCAACATGGCGAAAACTCGTCTCTACTAAAAATACAAAAAATTGCTGGGCATGGTGGCACACACCTGTAATCCCAGTTACTTGAGAGGGTGACACAGGAGAATCGCTTGAACGCAGGAGGCAGAGGTTGCAGTGAGCCAAGATCGGGCTGCTGCACACTTCAGCCTGGGTGACAGAGTGAGACTGCATCTCAAAAACAAAACAAAACAAAAAACCAACAACAACAAAAAACAGGCTAAGATAGAGGTAAGCAAATAAAAAATAACTAGGTGGCAGCCTATAATGTCCTTCCATTTAACAAACACGTGTTGAAGGCCTGGAGTGGTGGCTCATGCCGGTAAAGCCAGGACTTTGGGAGGACAAGGCAGGAGGGTCCCTTGATCTCAGGATTTTGAGACCAGCCTGGGTAACATAGTGAGACCCCCTCTCTACTAAAAATCAAGAAAATTAGCCAGGCATAGTGGCATGTGGCTGTAGTCCCAGCTACTTGGGAGACTGAGGTAGGAGGATCACTTGAGCCTGGGAGATGGAGGCTGCGGTGAACTGTGATTGTACCACTACACTGCAGGCTGGGCGAGAGTGAGACCACCACCTCAAAAAACAAACCAAAAAAAAACCCTCAAAACAATCCAAAACCATGTACTGATGGTCACGCCAGAAGCAGGGTGGTCTGAGGGGCACCCAGGGGTGCCCAAGCTTGCTGAAATTCAGCCGCTCAAATGTTATCTTTATTTTTATTTTTATTTTTGAGACAGGGTCTTGCTCTGTCGCCCAGGCTGGAGTGCAGTGGCACAATCTCAGCTCACTGTAACCTCCACCTATGGGGCTCAAGTGATCCTCTCACCTCAGCCTCCTGAGTAGCTGGGACTACAGATGCTCACCACCATGCCCAGCTTTTTTATTTGTATGTTTTTTGTATATTTTGTAAAGATGGGGTTTAGGCCAGGCGCGGTGGCTCACGCCTGTAATCCTAGCACTTTAGGAGGCCAAGACGGGCGGATCATGAGGTCAGGAGATTGAGACCATCCTGGCTAACATAGTGAAACTCCGTCTCTCCTAAAAATACAAAAAATTAGCCAGGCGTGGGGGTGGGTGCCTATAGACCCAGCTACTCACGCGGCTGAGGCAGGAGAATGGCCTGAACCCAGGAGGCGGAGCTTGCAGTGAGCCGAGATCATGCCACTGCACTCCAGCCTGGGCGATAGAGCGAGAGTCTGTCTCAAAAAAAAAAAAAAAAGATGGGGTTTCGCCATGTTGGCCTCGAACTCCTGGCCTCAAGTGATTCATCTGCCTGAGCCTCACAAAGTGCTGGGATTAAAGGTGTGGGCTACCATGCCCAGGCTCAAAAGTTTTTTTTTTTTTGAGATGGAGTTTCGCTTTTGTTGCCCAGGCTGAAGTGCAATGGCATGCTCTTGACTCACTGCGCCCTCTGCCTCTCAGGTTCAAGCAAGTCTCCTGTCTCAGCCTCCCGAGTAGCTGGGATTACAGGTGCATGCCACCACGCCGAGCTAACTTTTTTTTTTTCTATTTTTAGTAGACACGGGGTTTTATCATATTGGTCAGGCTGGTCTTGAACTCCCGACCTCAGGTGATTCACCTGCCTCGGCCTCCCAAAGTGCTGGGATTACAGGCGTGAGCCACCGCACCTGGCCTAAGTTATTTTTTGTTAAGCACTATTTTCTTCTGTGGCCCTGTGAGAAGATTAAACACTCTGAAATTTGTAGACACAGGTTCGTTGCAGCATTATTCACAATAGCCAAAAGGTGGAAACCACCCAAACATCCATCCATGGACAAATGGGTAAACAAAATGTGGTCTCTCCATATAGTGGAATATGACTCAGCCATTAAAAGGAAAGGAGCGGCCGGGCACAGTGGCTCACACTTGTAATCCTGCACTTTGGGAGGCTGAGGCGGGTGGATCATGAGTTCAGGAGATCGAGACCATCCTGGCTAACACGTGAAACCCCATCTCTACTAAAACTACAGAAAAAATTTAGCCGGGCATTGTGACAGAAGCCTGTAATCCCAGCTACTCTGGAGGCTGAGGCAGGAGAATGGCGTGAACCCAGGAGGCGGAGCTTGCAGTGAGCCGAGATCGCACCACTGCACTCCAGCCTGGGCGACAGAGTGAGACTCCATCTCAAAAAAAAAAAAAAAAAATGGAGTACTGAAGTACTAACACATGCTGCAACATGCACGAGCCTTGAAACAACGTTATGCTAAGTGAAAGAAGTCCGACCCCAAAGGCTGCATATTGTATGATTCTATTTATAGTAAATATCCTGAAAAGGCAAATCCATAGAGACAAGAAGCAGCCTAGTGATTTCTGGAGGCTGGGGAGAGGGGACAGGAGAATGGGGAGTCACTGCTAAAGTGTGTGGGTTTTCTTTTTGGGGATGATGAAAAAGTTCTGGTACTGAATAATAGTGAAGGTTGCATATCACTGTGAATGTACTAATGACACTGAATTGTATACTTTATATGATTAAAATGGTAGGTTTTTGTTTGTTTGTTTTGAGATGGAGTTTCTCTCTTGTCACCTAGTCCGGAGTAGAGTGGTCTGATCTCGGCTCATTGCAACCTCTGCCCTACCGGGTTCAAGCAATTCTCGTGCCTCAGCCTCCTGAGTAGCTGGGATTACAGGCACGTGCTACCATGCCTGGCTAATTTTTGTGTTTTTAGTAGAGATGGGGTTTTGCTGTGTTGGCCAGGCTGGTCTCGAACTCCTGATCTCAAGTGACTCGCCTGCCTCGCCCTCCCAAAGTGTTGGGATTACAGGCATAAGCCACTGTGCCCGGCCTAAAATGGTAATTTTTTTTGTTTTTTTTTTTTTTTTTGAGAGACACTGTGTTGCCTAAGTTGCTCTCAAACTCATGGGCTCAAGCAATCCTCCTCCTTTGTCCTCCCAAAGTGCTGAGATTATAGGTGTGAGCCACTGCTCCTGGCCCTAAAATAGTAACGTTTATGTTTGACCTTTAAATTATTATTATTACTGTCATTACTACTCACAGGGTCTCCTTCTGTTATCCAGGCTGGAGTGCAATGGTATGATCATAGCTCACTGCAGCTTCAAATTTCTGGGCTCAAGCAATCCTCCTGCCTCAGCCTCCCATGTAGCTAAGACTACAGGTGTATGTCACCATGCCCGGCTAATTTTCATACTTTTTTTGTAGAGATGGGGTCTCACTATGTTGCCCAGGCTGGTCTCGAACTCCTAGTTTAAAGTGATCTTCTTGCCTTGGCCTCCCAAAGTGTTGGGATTACAGGTATGAGCCACAGTGCTTGGCCGACATTAATTTCTTCTTTTTTTTGAGATGAGGTCTCACTCTGTCACCCAGGATGTGGAATGCAGTGGTGTGATCGTGGCTCCCTGCAACTTCCGCCTCCCAGGCTCAAGTAATCCTCCCACCTCAGCCTCCTGAGTAGCTGGGACTACAGGCATGCACCACCATGCCTGACTAATTTTTTGTATTTTTAGTAGAGATGGGGTCTCACCATGTTACCCAGGCTGGTCTCTAACTCCTGAGCTCAAGTGATCTACCTGCCTCGGCCTCCCAAATTGTTGGGATCACAGGCATGAGCCACTGCGTCCGGCCACTGGCTGACTTTTTATTTTTAAAACATTTTTAGGCCGAGCACAGTGGCTCACGCCTGTAATCCCAGCAATTTGGGAGGCTGAGGCAAGCGGATCATGAGGTCAGGAGATCGAGGTCATCTGGCTAACATGGTGAAACCCCGTCTCTACTAAAAATACAAAAAGAAACTAGCCGGGTGTGGTGGCGGGCGCCTGTAATCCCAGCTCCTCTGGAGGCTGAGGCAGGAGAATGGCATGATCCCGGGAGGCAGAGCTTGCACTGAGCCGAGGTCATGCCACTGCACTCCAACCTGGGTGACAGAGTGAGACTCCGTCTCAAAAAAAAAAAAAAAAAAAAAAAAAAAAAAATTAAATAAAAATAAGGAGTAACAAGTCAGAATTTTAGCACTGCAGACGACTTAACACATCATCTAGTACAGACCTTTCATTGCAAAGGCGATTAACCCAAGAGAGAAAAGTAGGTTGTTGCTTGAATTACAGAGCTGGTTTCAAGGCCAACACTAGAACCTAGGGGTTCTGATTCCCAGGGTAGCTCTTTTGTCTCATCGATCACGAATATTCTTGAATCATGGTTTTTCTCATTATGCTTGATTCTGTTTCTCTTTGCAGATTGGCCTTGTTCTCTTTCTCTACAGGCAGCAAAGAATATGCCACCTAAGCCTTGTTTAGCAACCTCAGGAGAAAGAGAGCTCTTCTTTCTCTCGAGTCCACAGTGCAACCCCAGAGAAGGGCTGATTAGCTCTACTAGGGCTCCACGCCCGTCCCTGTATGCAGAGGGACATGTTCTACAACTTCATGCAAATTAAAAACAGCACATTTATGGGGAGGACAGTAGAGTATGCTGGGCAAACTAAATAAATAAAAATAAATAGGCCAGGCGCGGTGGCTCAAGCCTGTAATCCCAGCACTTTTGGAGGCCGAGACGGGCGGATCACAAGGTCAGGAGATCTAGACCATCCTGGCTAACACGGTGAAACCCCGTCTCTACTAAAAAACACAAAAAACTAGCCAGGCGAGGTGGTGGGCACCTGTAGTCCCAGCTACTTGGGAGGCTGAGGCAGGAGAATAGCGTGAACCCGGGAGGCGGAGCTTGCAGTGAGCTGAGATCCGGCCACTGCACTCCAGCCTGGGCAACAGAGCAAGACTCCATCTCAAAAAAAAAAAATAAATAAATAAATAAATAAACAAACCAAAGTCCACTGCAAGTTACAAAGCCCTGCTTCCTTTATTACCTTGGAGTGCTGCTTTGAAACGTTGGTGTAAGGAACACCATTTATAGCAGCCAATCACTCACCTGTAATGGCAGGTCCTCCTTAGTCTCCTGGAGACAGAGACTGGTTCATCAAAGGGATTTCTGGCTAGTTTCTTTCTTTTCTTTCTTCCTTTCCTTCCCTTCGTTATCTCTTTCTTTTCTTTTTCTTTCTTTTTTTTTTTTTGAGACGGAGTCTCACTCTGTTGCCCAGGCTGGAGTACAGTGGAGTGATCTTGGCTCACTGCAACCTCCACCTCCTGGGTTCAAGCAATTCTCCTGCCTCAGCGTCCTGAGTAGTTGGGATTAGAGGCACGCGCCACCATGCCCAGCTAATTTTTTTGTCTTTTTAGTAGAGATAGGGTTTCATCATGTTGGCCAGGCTGGTCTCGAATTCCTAACCTCAGCTGATCCACCCGCCTCGGCCTCCCGAAGTGTAGGGATTACAGGCATGAGCCACCGCACCCAGGCCTCTTTCTTTTCTTCCCTCCCTCTCTCCATTCTTTTTCTTTCTTTCTCTCCCTCTCTCTTTCCTTCACTCTTTCTTTTTCTTTCTTTCTTTTCTTTCTTCCTTCCCCTCCCTCCCTCCTTCCTTCTCTCTGGCTCTTTCCCTCTCTTTCTTTGGTTTTGATACAATGTCTCACTGTCACCCAGGCTGGAGTACAGTGGCATGCTCACAGCTCACCGCAGCCTTGACCTCCTGGACTCAAGTGATTCTCCCACCTCAGCCTCCTAAGTAACTGAGGCTACAAGCACCCACCACCATGCCTGGCTATTATTATTATTTTTTTTAAATTTCTTGTAGACACGGGGTCTTATCATATTGTTCAGGCTGGTCTTAAACTCCTGGGCTCAAGCAATCCTCCAACCCTCGGCCTCCCAGGTGCTGGGATTACAGGCATAAGCCACTGTGTCCAGCCTTGGGTAGTTTCTTATGACAATTGTTTTCCTCCATGAGGCCAAGCACCTAGTTTGTATATTCACTGCTGTACCTGCATGGACTTAGCACAATGTCTGGCATATAGTATGTACTCAAATATATTTGTTGAGTGAATGTCAAGGCTTTGCAGCACAGCTGACTCAAAGGCATATTGACAATAATTGAGCCTATACTAAATGTGTCAGAAACTAAGGATGCAAAGATTTTTTTAAAAAAGCAAACCTGCTCCCTGCCTATTACAGTCCCTCAGAGGACGCAGTTAATTATGTAAGTCATAGATATAAAATCATACATATAATAAATGAAGCTTGAATGAAGTGCTATGAAAATGGTCACATCATCTCTAAGATGATGGAGTAAGTCCAAAATAGTTCAAATCTTTTCAGGGTTTTGATATTTAGCCATGTTCTTTTTTTTTTTTTTTTTTTTTTTCTTTTCTGAGAAGGAGTTTCGCTCTTCTTGCCTAGGCTGCAGTGCGATGGCGTGATCTTGGCTCACTGCATCCTCCGCCTACTGGGTTCAAGCGATTCTCCTGCCTCAGCCTCCCAAGCAGCTAGGATTACAGGTATGCGCCACCATGCCCAGCTAATTTTGTATTTTTAGTAGAAAAGGTTTCACCATGTTGATCAGGCTGGTCTCGAACTCCTGACCTCAGGTGATCCACCTGACTCAACCTCCCAAAGTGTTGGTATTACAGGTGTGAGCCATGGCGCCCAGCCTACCCACATTCTTTTTTTTTTTTTTTTTTTTTGAGACGGAGTCTTGCTCTGTCACCCAGGCTGGAGTGCAGTGGCGCGATCTTGGCTCCCTGCAAGCTCCTCCTCCCGGGTTCCCGCCATTCTCCTGCCTCAGCCTCCCGAGTAGCTGGAACTACAGGCGTCCGCCATCTCGCCCGGCTAATTTTTTGTATTTTCAGTAGAAACGGGGTTTCACCGTGTTAGCCAGGATGGTCTCGATCTCCTGACCTCGTGATCCGCCCGCCTCGGCCTCCCAAAGTGCTGGGATTACAGGCGTGAGCCACCGCGCCCGGCCCTTACCCACATTCTTAAAATCAGATATGTACAAAGAGAAAAGTCTAGGCCAGGCAGGATGGCTGACACCTGTAATCCCAGCATTTTGGGAGACTGAGGTGGGAGGATTTTGTGAGCCCAGGAGTTACAGACCAGCCTGGACAACACAGCGAGACTCTATCTCTACAAAAAAATTAAAAATTAGCCACATGTGGTGGTGCATGCCTGTGGTCCCAGCTACTTGGGAGGCTGAGGTGGGAGGATCACTTGAGCGCAGGAGGTGGAGGCTGCAGGGAGCTGTGATCATGCCACTGCACTCCAGCCTGGGCCACAGAGTGAGACCCTGGCTCCAAGAAACAAAACAAAACAAAACAACCCAATAATGATTGATGAGGATTGTAGTGAGTTGGAAACGGCATGCCCTAAATAAAGGTGGTTTATTTATTTATTTATGAGACAGAGTCTCACTCTGTCGCCCAGGCTAGAGTGCAGTGGCAATTATAGGTCACTGCAGCCTTGGACTCCTGGGCTCAAGGCATCCTCCGGCCTCAGCCTCCAGAGTAGCTGGGATTACAGGCACCCATCATCATGCCCGGCTAATTTCTGTATTTTTAGTAGAGATGGGGTTTCACCATGTTGGCCAGGCATGTGTCGAACTCCTGGCCTCAAAGTGATCCACCCACCTCGGCCTCCCAAAGTGCTGGGATTACAGGTGTGAGCCACCACCCCCAGCCTATTTATTTATTTATTTTTGAGATGGAGTTTTTGCTCTGTTGCCCAGGCTGGAGTACAGTAGCATCATCTCAGCTCACTACAACCTCTGGCTCCTTGGTTCAACTGATCCTCCTGCCTCAGCCTCCTGAGTAGCTGGGATTACAGGCACCCGCCACCATGCCTGGCTAGTTTTTATACTTTTAGTAGAGACAAGGTTTCACCATGTTGGCCAGGCTGGTCTTGAACTCCTGACCTCAAGTGATCTGCCTGCCTTAGCCTCCCAAAATGTTGGGATTACAGGCATGAGCCACTGTGCCTGGCCAAAGGCAGCTAACGCTGTGCATATCCAGTCAGTTGCTACCATCTGGGAATAAATCAAGTTACCAAATTTTCTAATTTTTCAAGTGAAGCTGGAAATGTATTTCTTTTTTGGCAGAAATATCCTATTTTTTAAGTGTTGGTAAACACCATGCAAGGCAAATAAAATATATCTAATGAGCCACATTTAGTTTAGATTACAACTTTAGTTTGCAACTTCTGGTTTAGAAATTCATCCCTTTTGGTCCCCAGCACCTAGAACAGTGCCCTAAATATAGTAGGAGCTTAGCACAGAGTTATCGAATAAATGAATCAATGGCTTGAAAGTCTTACCAATTTAGAGTAAGATTGTTACTTAGGATTTTGTAAAATTACTTTCCTCTTTACATTCATTAAGTGTTCCTACTCAGAATTATTTTTTCTTTTTTTTTTTTTTTGAGATGGAGTCTGGCTGCGTTGCCCAGGCTGGAGTGCAGTGGCACGATCTCGGCTCACTGCAAGCTCCGCCTCCCAGGTTGACGCCATTCTCTTGCCTCAGCCTCCCAAGTAGTTGTGACTACAGGCGCCCGCCATCACGCCCGGCTAATTTTTTTTTTCATTTTTTAGTAGAGACGGGGGTTCACCGTGTTAGCCAGGATGGTCTTGATCTCCTGATCTCATGATCCAGCCGCCTCGGCCTCCCAAAGTGCTGGGATTACAGGCGTGAGCCACCGTGCCAGGCCCCTACTCAGGATTTTAAGGTTGAATACTAGTTTATTCCACAGACTTTGTCAAACCTTATTTATGGTATACACATATGCAAAAATATCCTAAAGAGCTGGGAGATTGTAAGTATGCTTTTTCATTAATGGAGTGAGGCATAAAAATAAACCAAGGCAAAGAAAGAGGTTAAGTAAATATTAAATTCCTGGCAAAAGCCAGCTTCTCCTTTCACAAATAAAAGATAGTTATATAATAATTATATATGGTAACTAAAACACACAGAGTTCTCAAGATAGGTAAGTTAGCTTGTATTTTAACAGATCAATGTCTTTTTTTTCGATAGCATTATTTAGCTTATACGCATCTGCCTTCTTTTTTGTTTTTGTGAACTAATAATGCATATTCATTCATTATTCATTAAACAAATAGCGATTGAGAAAACAAAAACCAGGCCTGAGGCTGGATGCAGTGGTCCATGCCTTTAATCCTAGCAATTTGGGAGGCTGAGGCAGGAGGATCGCTTGAGTCCAGGAGTTCGAGACCACCCTGGACAACACAGTGAGACCTCGTGTCTACAAAAAATAAAAAAAATCAGCCATGCGGCCAGGCGCGGTGGCTCATGCCTGTAATCCCAGCACTTAGGGAGGCCGAGGTGGGCAGATCACCTGAGGTCAGGAGTTCAAGACCAACCAGTTCGAGACTAGCCTGGCCAACATGGTGAAACCCCATCTCTACAAACAATACAAAAATTAGCCGGGCGTGGTGGTGCGCTCCTGTAGTCCCAGCTACTCAGGAAGCTGAGGCAGGAGAATTGCTTGAACCCGTGAGGCAGAGGTTGTAGTTAGCCGAGATCAAGCCATTGCACTCCAGGCTGGGCGACAGAGCAAGGCTCCGTCTCAAAAAAAAAAAAAAAAAAAAAAAAAAAGAAATGCAGAGTACAGGTTTTGTAGTTTATTAGGTAGGAAACCGACTCACCATAGGGAGGTGATATTGTTTATCTTCTATTTCACGTAAGGATACATGACCACTGGCAACCTGATCTGGCTGTCTGCAAAGGGCATTTGTTGTGAAACGCTGAAGAAAAATCTCATGTTCCTATCTTTAAAAAGACAGAGTTAAATGAAACTCCTAAACATTTGAGTTTAAAAGTAACATAATGAATTAAATACATACTTTAACGGTGACAATTTAATTTCGTTACTTTTTTTTTTTTTTTTTTTTTTTTGAGACGGAGTCTTGCTCTGTCGCCCGGGCTGGAGTGCAGTGGCCGGATCTCAGCTCACTGGAAGCTCCGCCTCCCGGGTTTACGCCATTCTCCTGCCTCAGCCTCCCGAGTAGCTGGGACTACAGGCGCCCGCCACCTCGCCCGGCTAGTTTTTTGTGTTTTTAGTAGAGACGGGGTTTCACCGTGTTAGCCAGGATGGTCTCGATCTCCTGACCTCGTGATCCGCCCGTCTCGGCCTCCCAAAGTGCTAGGATTACAGGCTTGAGCCACCGCGCCCGGCCATTTCGTTACTTTTAAACAATCATTTAAACATTGAATTTGAACTATTTTCAAATTACACGAACAAGCCAGGCGCGCTGCCTGTAGTCCCGGCAGCTCTGGAGGGTGAGGCGGCAGGATCGCTCGAGCCCAGGATTTGGAAGGGTGCAGTACTTCTTTGATGGCGCCTATGAATAACCACTGCCCTCCAGCCTTGGAAACATAGCGAGATATCCTCTCAACAACAACAAAACCACATGGGGAGCTCCTTAGTCCCTTCCGCCCTGACCCCAAGCGTCGACTTTGCCTTCCATCCGATCCCCGTCCACGTCGCCTGGGAACCTGCTCCCACTCGACGAGAGTTTCTGTAGGGAATCGGTCTTTGGGTGCAACCCGCGCCGCACTCTTGTGCATTCTGATTGGCTGTGGCCATCCCATGTGCTCTGATCGACTGCTCTGATTGGTTAACAACATGCCGCGAGCACGCGGATGCCTGTTTCCTGGGATACTGTGGGGGCGGGCGGAGATGTAGACCCGGTAGTGTTGCGCCCTGTGGTGAAAACTGGCGGCAGCGCGCCGCGGGCCCGGGACTTAGTCTCGGGCCGCCATGGCCAGCGTCCACGAGAGCCTCTACTTCAATCCCATGATGACCAATGGGGTGGTGCACGCCAATGTGTTCGGCATCAAGGACTGGGTGACGCCGTACAAGATCGCTGTGCTGGTGCTGCTGAACGAGATGAGCCGCACAGGCGAGGGCGCCGTCAGCCTCATGGAGCGGCGGAGGCTCAACCAGCTGCTCCTGCCCCTGCTGCAGGTGAGAGGCGACCGCTGGCTCCTGTTCGTGAAGCAAACTTTTACTGAGCATCTGCTCTGTGCGGAACCCTGGGCTTGAAGACACGTGTGTGCATTAGATACTCACCCTGCCTGAAGGAACGTGAAGAAATAAAGATAGCTACTACCGCTAGCTAATGCGTACTGAGCGTTTACGGTGGGCCAGGCGCTTTGCATGCATTTTTTTTTTTTTTTGCAAGTTCATGTCTGGCTCCAGTATTTATTAGCTGAGAGTTAGAGTCTCAGATCCTGTGTCTTCTGTAAAATGGACCGTTGGAGATACAGGGATAAGTCATACAGGTTCCCTGTCCTAGAGGACTGTAATAAATAGTAAAAATGCCATGAAACCGGGCCGGGCGCGGTGGCTCACGCCTGTAATCCCAGCACTTTGGGAGGGCCAGGCGGGTGGATCACGAGGTTAGGAGTTCAGAGACCAGCCTGACCAACGTAGTGAAACCCCGTCTCTACTAAAAACACAAAAAATTAGCCCGATGTGGTGGCGGGCACCTGGAATCTCAGCTACTCGGGAGGCTGAGGCAGCAGAGATCGCTAGAACCTGGGGGGCGCAGGTTGCAGTGAGCCGAGATCGCGCGACTGCACTCCAGCTTGGGCGACAGTGCAAGACTCCGTTTCAGAAAAAAAAAAAAAAAAAAGGCTTAAAGCCAAGGACGAGCATTGATTGAATACTTAACTGTGTGCTAAGCACTTCGCTTAAAATTTGTTTTAAATTATTATTATTTTTTGAGACAGGGTCTCGCTTTGTCGCCCAGGCTGGAGTGCAGTAGTGTGATCTGGGCTCACTGCAACCTTGACCTCTCAGGCTCAAGTGATCCTCCCACCTCAGCCTCCCAAGTAGCTGGGAGTACAGGAGCAGGCCACCACGCCCAGCTAAGTTTTAAATTTTTTTTTGTAGAGACGGGGTTTTGCTATATTACCCAGGCTGGTCTTGAACTCCTGGACTCAAGCGATCCTCCCGCCTGGTCTCCCAGAGTATTGGGATTACAGGTGTGAGCCACTGCGCCCAGTTGTCATGTGTTATTTCATTTTGCAGACACAGGTCTAGCTCAGATACTTAAGTTCCTTAATTCATTTGGGTCTCAGTTTTCTGTCTGTAAAATGGGAACAGTAGTAGAAACTGTTACTATATGTAGTAAATGCTCAGTGTTACTAGTATTTTCATTTTAGTGTGTTCACATAGGGCATATACCTTCCCTTACAGCAGTTGTGCTTTTCGATTTATATTCATGGTTACGTGATTGATGGCCTTCTCCCCCATTAGACGGTAACCTCCATGAGCGCAGTACTTAGTTCTGTTTTTGTTTAGCGGTACATTCCCGAAGCCTCCTGGAAAGTCTGAGTAGTTTTTTGTAAAATTAATGAAATGCGATAGAGGTGGATGAGTGCACTCAGGTGAATGGAGACGCTTTTTGTTTGTTTGTTTGTTTGTTTTGAGTCTCGCTCTGTCGCCCAGGCTGGAGTGCGGTGGCCGGATCTCAGCTCACTGCAAGCTCCGCCTCCCGGGTTCACGCCATTCTCCTGTCTCAGCCTCCCGAGTAGCTGGGACTATAGGCTCCTGCCACCATGCCCAGCTAATTTTTTTGTATTTTTAGTAGAGACGGAGTTTCACCTGTGTTAGCCAGGATGGTCTCAATCTCCGGACCTCGTGATCTGACCGCCTCGGCCTCCCAAAGTGCTGGAATTACAGGCATGAGCCACTGCGCCCGGCCCGAGGATTTCTTACAGAAAGTGTGAAGCTGTGTCTTGATGGATAAGCATTCTCTTTTGAGTAATACTGATGGCAGAAACAGATCTGGGTTCCTGGGCCTCCATATTATGGGATCTTAAGAGATAATAAAATTAGTATCTAGAGTTGCATTTATATTCCTTAGTATAGTTTATAAAGGATTTTAAAAAAAATTATCACTTGTATTTGTGGGTGAGGGGAATGGGAGGAGGGGAGAACTGAGGACACCATGGTTAAGAGACTTACCCGGTTAAATAAAAGGGGTGTCTTTATAACTTATAGCTCCCAGGGCTAGACACATTTGCTATTGTTATAAATGCATTTCCCGCCATTTTTTGTTTTTGTTTTTGTTTTTTTGAGACGGAGTCTCGCTCTGTCGCCCAGGCTGGAGTGCAGTGGCCGGATCTCAGCTCACTGCCTCCCGGGTTTACGCCATTCTCCTGCCTCAGCCTCCCGAGTAGCTGGGACTACAGGCGCCCGCCACCTCGCCCGGCTAGTTTTTTGCATTTTTTAGTAGAGACGGGGTTTCACCGTGTTAGCCAGGATGGTCTCGATCTCCTGACCTCATGATCCGCCCGTCTCGGCCTCCCAAAGTGCTGGGATTACAGGCTTGAGCCACCGCGCCCGGCCATTTCCCTCCATTGTTAAAGCTGGAATACTAAAATTTTGGTAAATAAAAGGCCGAGTGCGATGGCTCACACCTGTAATCCCAGCACTTTGGGAGGCTGAGGTGGGCGGATCACTTGAAGTCAGGAGTTCGAGACCAGCCTGTCCAACATGGTGAAACCCCATGTCTACTAAAAATACAAAAGAATTATCTGGGCATTGTGGTGTGCACCTGTAGTCCCAGCTACTCGGGAGGCTGAGGCAGGAGAATCATTTGAACCCAGGAGGCAGAGGTTGCAGTGAGCCAAGATCATATCACTGCACTCCAACCTGGGCATCCGTCTCAAAAAAAAAAAAAAAGAAAAAAACAGTGATTCTGGTCTCTTAACTCTCACCTTCCTGCTCATGCTGTTTTTTGCTGTTTGGAATTCTCCTTTCTGGTTTTTAAACTGGCTAACTACTATACAGTTATTTAATTTTTTATTTTTAAATTTATTTTTTAAAATTAATTAATTTTTTTTTTTTGAGACGGAGTCTCGCTCTGTCGCCCAGGCCGGAGTGCAGTGGCACGATCTCAGCTCACTGCAACCTCTGCCTCCCGGGTTCATGCCATTCTCCTGCCTCAGCCTCCCGAGTAGCTGGGACTACAGGTGCCCGCCATGACGCCCTGCTAATTTTTTGTATTTTTTAGTAGAGACGGGGTTTCACCGTGTTAGCCAGGATGGTCTCGATCTCCTGACCTCGTGATTCGCCCGCCTCAGCCTCCCAAAGTGCTGGGATTACAGGCTTGAGCCACCGTGCCTGGCCTGTTGTTTTTCAATTTTTTTTAGAGTAGTGAGATCTCACTCCCTCAGTCATCTGGGCTGGAGTGCCATGGCGTGATCATAGCTTACCATAGCCTCCACTTCCCGGGCTCAAGCTGTCCTCCTACCTCAGTCTCCTAAGTAGGTGGGACTGCAGGCACCTGCCACCATGCCTGGCTAATTTTTAAATTTTAGTAGAGATGAGGTCTCCCTATGTTGCTCAGGCTAGTCCTGAACTCCTGGGCTCAAGGGATCCACCTGCCTCAGCTTCCCAAAGTGCTGAGATTATAGGCATGAGCCACCACACCTGGCCCCCTGCTGTACAGTTTTAATCAAAATGTATGTAGAGTTCATGTAGTAGCATTCCAGCCAGACCTCAACTCCTTTACTAACTGTTTGACTTCTTAAATTAGTTAATTTTTGGCTGGGTGCCTATACTTTGGGAGGCCGAGGTAGGAGAATCACTTGAGCCTAGGAGTTCAAGAGCAGCCTGGGCATGGAGTTTCACCATGTTGGCCAGGCTGGTCTTGAACTCCTGACCTCTAGTAATCTGCCTGCTTCAGCCTCCCAAGGCACTGGTATTATAGGCGTGAGCCACTGCGCCAGGCCCTGAATGGTCTTTTTAATGGCTGCATTATATTTCACAGTAAGAAAAGCAACATAATTCAACTCTGTATTATAAATTAAGTCTCTGTTGGACTTATAGGCTCTTCTCAGTTTTTCTTCATTTCAAACAATGCATGCCAAAATAACTCCCCTAGAAGTGCAATTGCTGGGTTATCCACATCTAAAGTTGGCATATATGCAGTCACCTTATTCTCTGAAAAAGATTCTGTATTTAGTTTTAAATCTCAACTAGACTGTAATCTTCTTGGTAGCTGAGGTTGCATACTCTTGTTCC
Organism: Chlorocebus sabaeus; assembly: GCF_047675955.1. Lineage (NCBI taxonomy): Eukaryota > Metazoa > Chordata > Mammalia > Primates > Cercopithecidae > Chlorocebus > Chlorocebus sabaeus. The sequence goes on along the minus strand of NC_132914.1, from coordinate 118,577,732 downwards.
TCATGGTACTGGTTTTTTTTTTTTTTGGAGACGGAGTCTTGCTCTGTTACCCAGGCTGGAGTGCAGTGGCATGATCTTGGCTCACTGCAACTTCTTTCTCCCGGGTTCAAGCCATTCTCCTGCCTAAGCCTCCCGAGTAGTAGCTGGGACTACAGGTGTATGCCACCATACCTGGCTAATTTTTGTGTTTTTAGTAGAGACAGGGTTTTGCCATGTTGTCCAGGCTGGTCTTGAACTCCTGACCTCAGGTGATCCACCCGCTTTGGCCTCCCAAAATGTTGAGATTATAGGCGTGAGTCACTGCACCTGGCCTCTCGTGGTACTCTTTGTAGACTTCAGCGCATAGTATGTCTGCCTATGTTACAAGGTTTGGGAGAAGATCAAATGAGATTATGTTTGTGAAAAATAGTATTTGTATAGTGTTTTCCAGTTTACAAAGCACTTCGTATTATCTTATTTAATCTTTGCCAAAAACAAGGGATATATTATTATCTCCATTTTGTTGATGAAGGAAACTAGGACTCAGAGGTCACAATTTCGCCATGATTACAAAATTAAGAAGGAAGGAACAGTGGATCCTCAGACTATAAATCCTATGTTTTTTTTCTATTTTAGACCATTCCACTGACTAGACAAAAATGGTATGCAAATGTGAAGTATTACTTTAGTGTTTTAGGTACACAGAAAAATCCTTATTTGCATATTTGGAGTGATTATTAAAGCAGAGGGGTTGATAAATGAATTTATGTTTGCAATTCTTTATCAGTCTCCAGCTCTTTAAAATGTATCCATACCTCCCTATCTCCCCTTTACACAGGGCCCAGATATTACACTGTCAAAACTTTACAAGTTAATTGAAGAATCTTGTCCACAACTGGCAAATTCAGTGCAGATCAGGTAAACTTCATTTTCTTCTTTATATATGAAAAGGTGTCAAGGTAGACGAAAATCACAAAAGGGTATGTGGTAGTTAATTCTTTTAAAAAGATACCTTTATTATTCTAGGTTGTTTTCCCAAGAACTTTTACTTAGGTTTTTTTTTTTGTTGTTGAAAAATGGATAGCTTTTTTTTTTTTTGGAGACAGGGTTTCACTCTGTTGCCCAGGCTGGAGTACAGTGGCACAATCAGGGCTCACTGCAGCCTGGACTTCCTGACTTCAGGTGATCTTCCCACCTCAGACTCCCGAGTAGCTGGGACTACAAGCATACACCACCAAACCTGGCTAATTTTTTGTAGTTTTAGTGGAGATGGGGTTTTGCTGTGTTGCCTAGGCTGGTCTTGAACTCCTGGGCTTAAGCAGTCCATCCGCATCTACCTCACAAAGTGCTGGGATTGCAAGTGTGAGCCACCGCACCTGGCTGAAAAATTGGTAACCTTAAACATACTGTTTTATAGCTTTTTCCACCAAGTTTTATTATTCTTTACCCGTCTTACTCTTTTTAGTCACTGCAGATAATTGCATTTTTACTGGTTGATGTGATAGTTTGACAAATTTTATGATCAAGAAAACAACAATGATACTTTTCCTAAATATGGGAGTAACATTTTGAATCATGAAGTTTGTTTTATGAGCCACCATTTTATACAAATCTCTGAATTGCCTGTAAACTACATTATTCGAGATAATTGAGGAATATGAAACGAGAGAAGTTGTTCAAAGGGCCTTTCTAAAATATGCACCTCGATTTTCTCATTCAGAATCAAACTGATGGCTGAAGGCGAGTTGAAGGATATGGAACAATTTTTTGATGACCTTTCAGATTCTTTCTCTGGAACTGAGCCAGAGGTTCACAAAACAAGTGTAGTAGGTATGAAACTCTTCTAAGAAGAGCAGAGAGTATTTTCATTGAAGTGAGCAGCTTTCTAAGTCATGTCTGTCATTGCTGTGCTATATCTGTGAACAGACTCAGTGGGGATGTTGGAGGTGTTACACTTTGTATTTATTGCCTTGCTGTTTTGATCTATATTTAAATCATTAACTGTGGAAAAGCACCTTCTGTTTTGTCTACAATAGTAAGAGTCAGAGCCTGGTCCTGGGGTTTTTGGGGGTTCCCAGCTCTTTCTCTCACAGTCTTCTGGATCACTTGCCTGCATGGTCCATCTGTGAGTGAGGGTCACCAGCCCAGACTTACGAAGAGAGGTAAGTAAAAATACATTACTGATACAGTATGCAAAGTGAGGGCATACATGGTGTTTCTTTGATGCTTTTCTATTAGCTTTATCCCATGCTCTATCCCTCTGGCTTTTTTGCATGGTAATTTTTATGTTATTCAGCGTGAGCTGTTTCTCTATCTCTTCCTATGTGCCAGGCTCTGGACGTGTAAGATAGACATGGAATTTCCTCTTATGGAGATTACCTCTGGTTGGGGGAGCCAGTTGGTAAAAGTAAACACATAAATATCATTTCAGATAATGTAACAGCCATGAAGAAAGTAAAATGGAAGCCTTCAGGTGGAGGTGGGGTGGGTAGATTGAGCCCTGTATAAGAAGAAACCAGCTTTGTAAAGGACTGGGGAAGAACATTCCAGGAGGAGGGAATGGCAACTGCAAGTGTGTCTTTCTTATTCTTCTGAAGGAAGAATTGCAGCAAACAGTTGTTGCCGTTGTGGAGTTGCCGTTGTGTAGCCTGGATGTCAGTTAATGCTTTCCCCTTGTCTCTGGTCTTATTTTGTAGGTTTGTTTCTGCGTCACATGATCTTGGCCTACAGTAAGCTTTCTTTCAGCCAAGTGTTTAAACTGTACACTGCCCTTCAGCAGTACTTCCAGAATGGTGAGAAAAAGACAGTGGAGGATGCTGATATGGAACTGACCAGTAGAGATGAGGGTGAAAGAAAAATGGAAAAAGAAGAACTTGATGTATCTGTAAGGTAATTTGGCTTTTTCTGACAGGGATCCTTTTTCTGTAAAATAGTATAATTTTAAGTGCAGTAAGTCCTTGTTCATTTAGAGTTCATTTGCTGCCTTATGCTCTTTTTACCCCTCCAGATCTGGGAAGTTAACTGATAAAGGCTGCACCAGTGGGTCCCTTGCCCTCTGACTTGTGATTGGCCAATGGGAGTCACTGGCAGGAAATCCCAAGGGCCAGGGAGAATGGGGTGGAGTGTGGATTCATTGGCTTCCTTCCTTGGGGGTCCTAGGGAGCTGGCTGTAGGGTCACAGCTTCTGTCAGGTTGCCCTTTCTGCACTCCTTAAGGGGGTTCGGTCACTAGGAGCAAGTGTTTGTCGGCCCCAGGTGAAAGGTTCCCACTGTTATCAGTGCGGGGGACTATGTTGTCTCTTATGACTTCTCTGTCCTTTCCCCTACTTTTGTAAAGTGATCTTTTGTTAAACTTTTCTCAGACTACTCAATTCGAATGTGTTCTTTGCTTTCTGCTGGGTCCCTGACTGGTATTGTTCGTTAAATCAGAGTGAAGTAACAATTGATTAATTCAGTGAAAATTTACTGAATGCCTTGTAAGGTCTAGTCTCTAAGGAAGCTGTTGTAAGGAAGTTACTCACCTAGTTGGCCAAGCCCAAAATCCAGTAGTGTCCTTGATTCCTCCGTGCCCTTCACCCCAGTCCCTCAGCAGATCCAGTCAGTCCTTCTCCTTGCTATGTTTGGAACTTGTTCACTTATCTCATGGCCATTGATACCCCTGGAGTCTAAGCACCAAACCTCTACCAAATCTACTCACCAAATCTGCAGTAGCTTCAGTTTTCTTCTTGACTTAACTCCTGTCTCCCTACATCTGTTCTTCAGGCAGCATCCGGGGAAGCCCCTAAGATTATTAATCAAATCCCAGCACTTTTCTGCCCAAACTCTTTGGAACTTAGAGAGGAGTCTGAGCTTACCATGGCTTCAGTGCCTGTATAACCCAGCCCGATGATCTTCCCTGACCTCTTTCTCTTTACTTTCCCCTTCCCTCTCAGCATCGAGACTGCTCTGGCTTTCCTTCAGTTTCCTGACTACTCCAGTCAGTTTCTGCCTCAGGTTGCCTGGAATGCTCTTCCGTGGCTTTTCACCTCATGTGCTCTCTTTTACCGTTCAGATCTCAGCGCCAGTTTCCTCAGACAGGCCTCCCTGAGCACGAGGTAGCCCCTATCCCAAATACTTTCTTTTTCTTTCTTTTTTTTTTTGCGTTTGAGTCTCACTGTCGCCCAGCCTGGAGTGCAGTGGTGCGCTATTGACTCACTGCAACCTCCACCTCCTGGGTTCAAGCGATTCTCTTACCTCCGCCTCCCAAGTAGCTGGGATTACAGGTGCCTGCCACCATACCTGCTAATATTTTTGTATTTTTAGTAGAGACAGGGTTTCACCGTGTTGGCCAGGCTGGTCTCAAACTCCTGATCTCAGGCAATCCACTCGCCTTGGCCTCCCAAAATGCTGGGATTACAGGCATGAGCCACTGCACTCGGCCCCAAATACTTTGTATTTCTTTATTCCTCCATACCTCTGATCACTAAGTAACCTTCTTAAGCTTACTTGCTTATCTGTTTCCCCTGCCTCTTCACCGCTTGAGAACTGAGACCCTTCTCTGTCTCGTTTCATCACATTTCCCCAGTGCTTAATAGAGTGCCTGACTCATAGAATGTGTTCTGTACCTGAATGTTGGATGAATCAGTAAGTCTATCACCCATACTGGTAACTGGCCCAGTAACGCACTTTGTATTAACTGTCCTTTCTTTTGCTGTTTTACTTCTCCTTCCCCAACTACTATTATCTGGGATTACTTCCAAATAAACTACTTGTACTTGCAGGCAAAAATATATTTATTTCATATTCCCTGGTGTCAAAGAGCCTGTGGTCTGGTGAGGAAGGCTGACAAGTAAACAGATACAGTGTCCAGAGCTCTGAGAGAAGTAAGCCCCTCCTGCCCTAAGGAGGTGGTCAGGGGACCTTATCATTTACTGGGAGCTTATCATTTACTGCATTGTAGGTTGTTAGGCTACCGTAAGCCCCAGGGTGGCAGGGGGTGACGTTGTTTATAAATGGGGAATGCTTATCGCGCTTTCTATGAGTAGTTTTTGTACTGTTACATGATTTGTTCAGCACATATTGGGAGCAAGAGGATAATAGTACCATTAACTGCTCCCCAAAACTCATTTCCTGACAGATGCTTCTTGTCTGGTGAAAAGACAACATAGTGTGTGGTTAAGAGTCTGGCTCTGCAGTCAGACCCACAGGTTTGCCTGCTGCTCCTCTGCCTTTGGTCTGTGAGACCTTGGGCAAGTTACTCACCCTTTCTGTGCTTTGAGCTCTTTGTCTGCAAAATGGGACTCATACCACTTCCCCAGAGGGTTCCAGAATTAAATGATAAATTCATATAAAGTTTCCAGAACTATGCCTAGAAATGTTAACTGTTATTATTCTCTACTTTCTTTTAGTTAGTTCTCCTCAGAAATGCTTATAGGCTACAGTGTAATCCTTTTTCTAGCTACTTTATATGCTTAAAGTAGCAAAGTGTCAGTTCTGCAGAAATGTTAAAATTCAGACTTTTCTTATTTGGATTGGTTTTCTCTTAAATTAACTTGATTTATTTAGGTCTAACTCCATCTTTTTGTTTTTATCTTATTCCAAGAAGTCATTTATGTATAATCTAATATATTTACTGTAAAGGTACATGGTTTCAGAAAATTGTGCATATTTAGTAAACTGAATTTAATCATGAAAATTGAAGAAACGTTTTCTTTTTTTTTTTTTTGAGACGGAGTCTCACTCTGTCGCCCAGGCTGGAGTGCGGTGGTGCTATCTCAGCTCACTGCAAGCTCTGCCTCCCGGGTTCACGCCATTCCCCTGCCTCAGCCTCCTGAGTAGCTGGGACTACAGGCACCCGCCACCTGGCCTGGCTAGTTTTTTGTATTTTTTTTTTTTTTTTTTTTTCCTGAGACGGAGTCTCGCTCTGTGGCCCAGGCTGGAGTACAGTGGCGCGATCTTGGCTCACTGCAAGCTCCGCCTCCCGGTTCATGCCATTCTCCTGCCTCAGCCTCCCAAGTAGCTGGGACTACAGGTGCCTGCCACCTCGCCCGGCTAGTTTTTTGTATTTTTTAGTAGAGATGGGGTTTCACCGTGTTAGCCAGGATGGTCTCGATCTCCTGACCTCGTGATCCACCCGTCTCGGTCTCCCAAAGTGCTGGGATTACAGGCTTGAGCCACCGCGCCCAGCCAGTTTTTTGTATTTTTAATAGAGACGGGGTTTCACCATGTTAGCCAGGATGGTCTTGATCTCCTGACCTCGTGATCCGCCCATCTTGGCCTCCCAAAGTGATGGGATTACAGGCGTGAGCCACCGTGCCCAGCCTGAAATGTATTCTTTAAATTTAAATCTAACTAATGATTATAATTCTTTGTCTAAAAAGAAATTACTTTGTTAGAGAACCTTTTTATTTTATAGGATGTTCTTACATATATTTTTAAACTCTTTTTTAAAGGAGAATTTCAATTTTTTAAATTTTTGTGATCTTTTTTTTTTCTTCTTTTTTTTTTTTTTTTTTTTGAGATGGAGTCTTGCTCTGCCGCCAGGCTGGAGTGCAGTGGTGTGATCTTGGCTCACTGCAACCTCCGCCTCCCAGGTTCAAATGATTCTCCTGCCTCAGCCTTCTGAGTAGCTAGGACTACAAGCACACACCACCATGCCTGGCTAATTTTTTGTATTTTAGTAGAGATGGAATTTCACCATGTTAGTCAGGATTGTCTTGATCTCTTGACCTTGTGATCCACCTGCCTCAGCCTCCCAAAGTGCTGGGATTACAGGCGTGAGCCACTGCACTTGGCCTACTCTATGTTTTCTTCTAAGAGTTTTTAGTTTTTTTAATTTAAAAATGTACTATTTATTTTTTATTACTAGCAGGTGGAAGGAAGATCTTCTAAGAGTTTTATAGTTTTTGGCCTCACATTGAGGTCTTTGAGTCTTTGTGAGTTAATTTTTGTTTATGGTATTAGATAAGGACTCACCATCATTCCTTTGTATGTGGATGTGCAGTTTTCCCAGCATCACTGGTTGGAAAGGCTGTCCTTTCCCTATCAAATGGTCTTGTTGCTGTTGCCAAAAACCATTTGACCGTGCATGCCAGGGCTTCTTTCTGGGCTCACTGCATTGATCTCAACATCACTTTTTAAGTTTTTCTTTCCTAGTTCTGAGGAGAGAATTAAATTTTTTGAACTCTTTTGATACAAGAATCCATTTGATTTTATAAATGTTATCATTTTCACTTATGTATAATTCTTTACTATTTTTGTTTTTTTATTTTTTCCAGAGAAGAGGAGGTATCTTGCAGTGGGCCTCTGTCCCAAAAACAAGCAGAATTTTTTCTTTCTCAACAGGTATGTGAATTCTGTAATTTATCATGAACTTCTGTTTTAGTCCTGTGATGTGTGTCATGGCATAGGCCCGTTATGTGCATAGGTTTGTTAGTGAATCTGTGTCAGCCTTTACTCTTGGTCCCCTCTGCTTCACTAACGAAGCACTTGTAACTCTGTGCCCCTTCCTATTTTGTGTGTGATTTTATTTTTCTATTAAAGTTATAATCAAGGTTCATTTAGTAATGGTGTGTGACTAACAGCCTAAAACCCTGTGGTTTAAAAGACTTGCTTCCTTTCTCTCAACATTTTATTGTAGACATTTGCAAATGTAAAGAGAGCCTGAAAAGCAGTGTATGGTAATTACCCATACTTATTACCTTGATTCTACAATTAATATTTCTGTTTTATTTATTTATTTAATTTTTTATTTATTTATGTTTTTGAGACGGCGACTCAGGCTGGAGTGCAGTGGTGTGATCTCCACTCACTGCAAGCTCTGCCTCCCAGGTTCACGCTATTCTCCTGCCTCAGCCTCCTGAGTAGCTGGGACTACAGGTGCTTGCCACCGCGCCCGGCTAATTTTTGTATTTTTAGTAGAGACGGGGTTTCACCGTGTTAGCCAGGATGGTCTCGATCTCCTGACCTCATGATCCGCCTGTCTCGGCCTCCCTAAGTGCTGGGATTACAGGCGTGAGCCACAGGACCCAGCCTATTTATTTATTTTTTTGAGACGGAGTCTCGCTCTGTCGCCCAGGCTGGAGTGCAGTGGCGCGATCTCAGCTCACTGCAAGCTCTGTCTCCCGGGTTCATGCCATTCTCCTGCCTCAGCCTCCTGAGTAGCTGGGACTACAGGTGCCCGCCACTGCGCCAGGCTAATTTTTTTGTATTTTTAGTAGAGACAGGGTTTCACTGTGGTCTCGATCTCCTGATGGGGGTTTTACCATGTTGGTCAGGTTGGTCTCGAACTCCTGACCTCAAATGATCCATCTGCCTTGGCCTCCCAAATTGCTGGGATTACAGGCATGAGTCGCCACACCCATCCTGTTTGCCTGTTAATTATGCTAAAACAAGTCCTGATATGGAGATGCTTTCAATTTTTATTCTGAAAGTCAAATTATCTTCTCCTACCTGTTTTCTTCCACAGCATTTTGTTTTTTTTCCCCTCCAGATGGAGTGTCGTTCTTGTGGCCCAGGCTGGAGTGCAGTGGTGTGATCTTGGCTCTATTAAAACACAAAAATTAGCTGGTGTGGTGGCATGTGCCTGTCGTCCCAGCTACTTTGGAGGCTGAAGCAGAAGAATCACTTGAGCCCATGAGGCGGAGGTTGCGGTGAGCCAAGATTTCGCCACTGCACTTCAGCCTGGGCGACAGAGCGAGACTCCTTCTGAAAAGAAAATTAAAAAAATTAAAAGGCAAACAGCAAAGGTGTTCTTGGGCTCTAATACTTTGGGAAAAAGCATTTACAATAAATGTGACAGTGAAAGTTTAGATTTTGGATTTGGTTTAGAAATCATATTTTCAGGCCAGGCGCGTTGGCTCACGCCTGTAATCTCAGCACTTTGAGAGGCAGAGGCAGGTGGATCACCTGAGGTCAGGAGTTTGAGACCAGCCTGGCCAACATGGAGAAGCACCGTCTCTACTAAAAATAGAAAAAATCAGCCAGATATGATGGTGGACGCTTGTAATCCCAGCTACTTGGGATGCTAAAGCCGGAGAATTGCTTGAACCTGAGAGGTGGAGGTTTCAGTGAGCCAAGATCGTGCCACCGCACTCCAGCCTTGGTGACAGAGCAAGACTCTGTCTCAAAAAAAAAAAAAAAAAAGAAAGAAAGAAATCATATTTGATGATGAGACAAAGTTTACAATATAAAATGAAAAGAACAGGAAATAAAGTTACAGATCATATTTTGATTTTGTTAAAAATATAGTGTGTGTGTATACATTATATAAATTTAGAATACATCCTGTATTGTAAACATATTGTGAGTTTATTAGAAATATAATGTGTATACACAATATATGTTTACAATACAGGGTGTATTGTAAATTTATATAATGTGTATACACACATTTTTTTTTTTTTTTTTTGAGATAGAGTTTCGCTCTATTGCCTGGGCCGGAGTGCAGTGGCCAGATCTCAGCTCACTGCAAGCTCTGCCTCCCGGGTTTACGCCATTCTCCTGCCTCAGCCTCCCGAGTAGCTGGGACTACAGGCGCCCGCCACCTCGCCCGGCTAGTTTTTTGTATTTTTTAGTAGAGACGGGGTTTCACCGTGTTAGCCAGGATGGTCTCGATCTCCTGACCTCATGATCCGCCCGTCTCGGCCTCCCAAAGTGCTGGGATTACAGGCTTGAGCCACCGCGCCTGACCTACACACATATTTTTAACAAAATCAGAATATGATATGTAACATATATATACACACACACACACACACGGAACAAAGACACGATAATATACACTAAAGTATTAGTAGTGTTATTTCTTGGTAGTGGGATTGCAGAAGATTTTTGTTTTCTTCTGTAGGTTTTCTATATTTTTGGAATAATTTTTCCCCTTACTACACCTACATAATAATTCTTTTTTTTTTTTGAGACTGAGTCTTGCCCTGTCACCCAGGCTAGAGTGCAGTGGCACGATCTCGGCTCACTGCAACCTCTGCCTCCCGGGTTCAAGTGATTCTCCTGCCTCAGCCTCCCGAGTAGCTGGGATTACAGGTGCGCGCCACCACACCCGGCTAATTTTTTGTATCTTTAGTAGAGACAGGGTTTCACTGTGTTGGCCAGGCTGGTCTCCAACTCCTGACCTCATGATCTGCCCGCCTTGGCCTCCCAAAGTGCTGGGATTACAAGTGTGAGCCACCACACCTGGCCAATAATTTTCTATAATGATATAAATTAACAATGGAATTAGAAATTATTTTTACTTAAAAAAAATTTTTTTTAAGAAATTATTTTTAAATAGAGATGAGGTCTCAGTATATTGCCCAGGTTGTTCTTGAACTCCTGGGCTCAAGCAATACTCCTGCCTCAGCCTCTGCCTCCCAGAGTTTTGGGATTATAGGCATCAACCACCACACCCTACCCTTAGAAATTACTTTACTTATAGAAAAACTCATCTAGGTAAAATTGGAGTAAAGTGTCTATAACCCAGCTAAATGTAAACATTTAATTTGTAGCTAACTTTCTACGTATGTTATATAATTGTTGCTGATATCATCCATATGAAACAAATAAGTAGGGCTGGGGCAAGGCACCTGGCTCCTATAAGGCCTCATACAGGCACTGGAAAAGAAGCAAACACGTTACTTGCCTGGAAGGAGCTTACAGTCTGGGGTGGGGTTAGACTGGCAGTTTTACTAGAGTTTGATAGTGCTACAGGAAGGGTAAGTGCAGAGGGCTTATGGGAGCATGGAGGGGCTTTTAGGATCTCACCTCATCTAGAAGGTGACAGAAGCAGGTGGCCTGGAGGATGAGCTAGGCAGGGGCGTGGGTTTGCTCAGCCTTGGGTAGTATATGGCTGGGGAGTGATGGGTGGGAGGCTTGGCGTTTCTGGCAGAGGAAAGTGTTTTCGTGTATGGTCAAGAGGAGAGCATGTGGCAGAGTCCACCTTCAGTGTACCTAGAGTGAGGGAAGACCAGCCAAGGCTGGCTAGATGAGGGGCCAGAGCCTGAAGGGACCCCTGTAGGAAAGAAAATAATGAGGTGATGCTAGTTAGTATATCTTTTCATATGTTTATTGACCCTTTCTTTCTACTGAGTTATCATTTTTAAATTTCAGGCTTCTTTGCTAAAGAATGATGAGACTAAGGCCCTCACTCCAGCTTCCTTGCAGAAGGAGTTAAACAATTTGTTGAAATTTAATCCTGATTTTGCTGAAGCGGTGAGTCTTTCCCAGAATTTGTTGCTGTGTTAGAAAGGAATGACAAGGCTACTTTTTTGTTTGTTTTTGGAAATGGAGTCTTACTCTTGCCAGGCTGGAGTGCAGTGGCATAATCTTGACTCACTGCAACCTCCGACTCCCTGGTTCAAGCGATTCTCCTGCCTCAGCCTCCCGAGTAGCTGGGATTACAGGCACGTGCCATCACGCCCAGCTAATTTTTGTATTTTTAGTAGAGACAGGGTTTCACCATGTTGGCCAGGATGGTCTTGATCTCCTGACCTCATGATCTGCCCGCCTCGGCCTCCCAAAGTGTTGGGATTACAGGCGTGAGCCACCGCGCTCAGCCAAGGCTACTTTTTATATTGAGTAGCTTTGCAAATGAGGATCAGCCCATTGGCCCAGGTTCTTGAAGGAAATCATGTTCTTGGCAGGCAAACAACTTGGTATAGGTCGCAAAGCTCCCCCCTCCCTCCCCGGGCCATAGGTGATTTCTTCAAACTCTTGATATTCTCTTTCAGTCATCATCTCCCTGATGTTGTAAAGTTTAGACTGGAGATAATATACTAGACTGATGCAAAAAACTTTGTTTGTTTTTTTTGGAGACTGAGTTTCGCTCTTGTCACCTGTGCTGGAATGCAATGGTGCGATCTTGGCTCACTGCAACCTCTGCCTTCCAGATTCTAAGTGATTCTCCTGCCTTAGCCTCCCGAGTAGCTGGGATTACAGGCACCTGCCACCATGCCTGGCTCATTTTTTGTATTTTTAGAAGAGATGGGGTTTCACCATGTTGGCCAGGCTGGTCTCGAACTCCTGACTTCAGGTGATCCACCCTCCTCAGCCTCCCAAAGTGCTGGGATTATAGGCGTGAGCCATCGCGCCCAGCCCAAATGACAGTTTTGAGGCTGAAAAGCTCTTTTCCTTTATCTTCTTTTGTCAGTGTTTATTTTTAAAGTTCTAATAATTACGTTCCTTAATGGATTTTTTACTCGGAAAATTTTCTTAAATAGTATCTGGATTTTCCATCTGACTTTGTGTGTAGAAGTATATCTAGTTTGCTTCCTAGTAACTGAGATCTGCCTGTTAGGAAAGTTTCAGTGACTCAAAAAAAAAAAAAAAAGTAGAAAATAATTAACTTAGTAAGCTAGTAAGTCTCAGTGTGTTTTAACTTGTACATTAATAAAACTTAATTTTATAATTTGTATATGAATTCAGGTTTTAGGATCTTTAATTCTGAACTCTAAGTTTTCCTCAATATTTGAACTGGGTAAGGCCCAGTATTCTCATCTATCACTCGTGTGACCAGTGACATAGTGGCGTATATTTGAGATAAAACTAACACAAATACTAATGGAACTCCCATTTTTAGTTTGTGGACTCCCTCTAGGGGGAATGTGTCTTGAAGCTGTTTTATTCTGCCTCTAGGGAGAAGATTAAGCTAAACTATGACCATCTTATTAGAAGGGTATGGTATACACTAGTGTTTGTAGCCAGTGGAACTCTCTGCAGTTGTCTTACACAAGATATATTTACAGCATTTAAAATACATTGATTATTTCTTGTTTTAGCATTATCTCAGCTACTTAAACAACCTCCGTGTCCAAGATGTTTTCAGTTCAACACACAGTCTCCTTCATTATTTTGACCGTCTGATTCTTACTGGAGCCGAAAGCAAAAGTAATGGGGAAGAGGGCTATGGCCGGAGCTTGAGATACGCTGCTTTGAATCTTGCTGCCCTGCACTGTCGCTTTGGTCACTAGTAAGTTTATAGACTTTCGTCCTTGCGCAAATTGAAGAAACTGATAACAATAAAAGATCTGCTATTTGGCCGGGCGCGGTGGCTCACATCTGTAATCCCAGCGCTTTGGGAGGCCAAGGTGGGTGGATCACGTGAGGTCAGGAGTTCAAGACCAGCCTGGCCAACATGGTGAAACCCCATCTCTACTAAAAATACAAAAATTAGCCAGGCATGGTGGCAGGCGCCTGTAGTCCCAGCTCCTCAGGAGGCTGAGGTAGGAGAATGGCTTGAACTCGGAAGGCGGAGGTTGCAGTGAGCTGAGAGCGAGAGCACGCCATTGTACTCTAGCCTGGGCAACAGTGAAACTCCGTCTCAAAAAAAAAAAAAAGATTTGCTATTTTGTGGAGAAAAGAAAAGGGAAAAGAAATGGAAGAAATGAATTCTGAAATGTTAATTGTGATGCGTTTTTTAAAAATGTATTTTTTAAAAAGAAGAAAAGAAAGAAACTCATTAACTTGGACTAGTCAGTAACTTCCATAGCGGGAACCTTTTTTGCACTGGAATAAAGTTAATGAAAACCTTCTGCCTAAATAGTCTGCCCCCTAGTGTCACTATTTAACATTGCCATCTTAGTGCCTGGCCTCTTTCATTACTTCTAAGAACAACAACAGGCCATTCAGTGGAAAGGAAATTAGGTCATTAGGCCAGTGAGTCCCTAAAGGAGTTTTTGGAGGTAAAAATGGGGATGCAGAAGCTATTTTTAGTATTTCAAAAAGCCAGAAGGCAGTCGTGCCTTTACTGGATGAAAGACTACACAGGCTTACTAAAAGTCACGTTTGCTTTCAGATGGAATTCAGGCCGCTCAGTTAGGTGACACTGGTTTATACTGTTGCCTTGATATGCCTGTGTTTTTAATGAATAGAAATAGGAAAATTGATCAATTATTTTTTAGTAAATAGAATTAAGTAGATAAAACAACTTTCAAAACATGGAGACTATCTTGGAAATAATAAAATCATGTAAATAATGGCAAAAGGTGGGAAATTACTAATTCAAAGATCCCTTTGCCCCCCCACCTGCCCTGTGGTTTTTTACCAGTTGAGAGAAGTGTAGTGTTTGCTATAGGCATCCTTGAATACAGACTATAGCGTGTATTAATGGGAGTATAGTGTCCACAGTTCAATAATGGAGACGTCTATCCCTTTCTCTGTGTGTCAGGCAGCACCTAGGGAATTCTTTTTATTTCTGGTTGTCAGGTTTTTGTTTTTTTTTTTTAAGAGACAAGGTCTCACTCAGTCACCCAGGCTGGAGTGCACTGGTGTGATCATAGCTAACTGTAACCTGAAACTCCTGGGCTCAAGCAAGCAAGCCATCTCAGCCTCCTAGCTATGACTACAGGCATGCACCACAATACCCAGCTAATTTTTTATTTATTTTTTTTTATTTTTTTTGAGATGGAGTCTCGCTGTGTCACCCAAGCTGGAGTGCAGTGGCCGGATCTCAGCTCACTGCAAGCTCTGCCTCCTGGGTTTACACCATTCTCCTGCCTCAGCCTCCTGAGTAGCTGGGACTACAGGTGCCCACCACCATGCCCAGCTAGTTTTTTGTATTTTTTAGTAGAGACAGGGTTTCACCATGTTAGCTAGGATGGTCTCGATCTCCTGACCTCGTGATCCACCCGTCTCGGCCTCCCAAAGTGCTGGGATTACAGGCTTGAGCCACCGCACCTGGCCTTAATTTTTTTTTTTAATTATTTTTCATAGAGATAGGATCTTGCTATGTTGCCCAGGCTGGTCTCAAACTCCTGGCTTCAAGCAATCGTCCCACCTTGGCCTTCCGAAGTGCTGGGATTACAAGCATGAACCACTGGGCCCACCCAGTTGTCAGGTTTTAAAAGGGACACAGACAAGCTGAAGCTTGTGTGAGGAACAGTCTCAGGGTGTTGAGACATTCAAAGCCATATCATATAAGTAATGTGGGAGGGATGTGAGTTGTTTAGCCTGGAGAAAAATGACTTATCCAAGCATGTGTTGGACATCTTTATGTAGTAAAAGGTCATGTGAAAAGAGCTTAGATTGATCGAGGGTATGGCTACAGGAGAAGATTGAGAGCTGGTAAGTAAGTGTAAGTTAAAGGACAAAATATTTCTGCTCATTATAAGGAAACAGTTTCCCCTTATTGAACCCTCTGAGGAAGGCATCAGTGGGGTGCAGCAGCCTAGACCAAAGATGTTATTAAGGGTATTCAAACATCAGATTGATGGTTGTACCCAAAAATGTTTAAGGCGCCAAAAAACTCCATGATTTTTGCAACATTCCATGATATCTTGTAATAACTAACTGCGGTCTCGCCACCTGGATTCAAGTAATTCTCCTGTCTCAGCCTCCCAAGTAGCTGGGACTACAGGTGCGTGCCACTACGCCCGGCTAATTTTTATATTTTTAGTAGAGATGGGGTTTCACCATATTGGTCAGGATGGTCTCAAACTCCTGACCTCAGGTGATCCACCTGCCTCGGCCTCCCAAAGTGCTGGGATTACAGGTGTGAGCCACTGTGCCTAGCCACAAATAATATTTTGATGAACAGAATTTCTTCTTTTTATTTGTAAAAATATAGAGATGAGGTTTCGCTATGTTGCCCAGGTTGTTCTTGAATGCCTGGTCTCAAGTGATCCTCCCACCTTGGCCTCCCAAAGTGCTGGGATTACAGGCATGAGCTACTGCACCCATCTCAGAATTTGTCTATGTTTACAGTATTATCAATGGGTAGACAGCTAATTGCACAGAATATGAACAAGGAAAGGTAGATTTTTATTAATGTGTACATTTTCCTTAATTCCTGATTTATTCAGGCCCAGCCTTCTTTGTTTCTGGTCCTGGATCTATGGGCCTGTGTAAATCTTTGTCACTTAGCTAAAAGGATTTCTTGAAAATCCTTGTAGTTATTTATTGAGCATTTACTGTGTACTAGGCACTATTATAGGTACTAGGGATACAGCAGTGAAAAAGAAAAAGAAAAAAAAAAAAACACCCTGTTATAGAGCTTATATCAGGGGAGGTAGGGAATAAACAATGCTAAGCATAGTTGTAATATCTCAGGTAGTGATAGGCCAGGATAAGAGGTTAGAAAGTGATGGCAAAGTGCTCTTGTTTGCTCTTGTTTTCCTGAGTAACACTCTTACTCCAGATACATGCATAGATCACTCACTCCTTCAATTTGTAAATCTCTGTTTAAATATAAAGGTAGCAGATCAGCCCTCCTTGATCTCTACCAACTTAATATTTGAACAGAGATTTAAAGGAAAAAAATATTACAGAAGTGGGAATCCTCAAAATACTTTCTAAAACTAGCTTTGGGCTGGGCACCATAGCTCATGCCTATAATCCCAGCACTTTGGGAGGCCAAAGGAGGAGGATCGCTTGAGGCCAGGAATTGGAGACCAGCCTGGGGAACACAGTGAGACTTTATCGCTTTAAAAAAATTAGCTGGGCCGGGCGCGGTGGCTCAAGCCTGTAATCCTAGCACTTTGGGAGGCCGAGACGGGCGGATCACGAGGTCAGGAGATCGAGACCATCCTGGCTAACATGGTGAAACCCCGTCTCTACTAAAAAAATACAAAAAACTAGCCGGGCGAGGTGGCGGGCGCCTGTAGTCCCAGCTACTCGGGAGGCTGAGGCAGGAGAATGGCGTGAACCCGGGAGGCGGAGCTTGCAGTGAGCTGAGATCGGCCACTGCACTCCAGCCTGGGCGACAGAGCGAGACTCTGTCTCAAAAAAAAAAAAAAAAAAAAATTAGCTGAACATGGTGGTGTGAACCTGTAGTCCCAGTCACTTGGGAGGCTGAGGCGGGAGGATCGCCTGAGGCCAGGAGTTTACCAGCCTGGGGAACATAGTGAGACTCTTTTTCTATTTAAATAAAAATTAGCCTACCAGGCATGGTGGTGAGTGCCTGTAGTCCCAGCTGCTCGGGAGGCTGAGGTCCATCGCCTGAGCCCAGGAATTCAAGGCTGTAGTGAGCTAGGATTGCGCTGCTGTACTCCAATGTGGGTGACAGAGGGAGACCCTGTCTCTAAAAAACAAAAAAGTGATTTTGAAAAATGATAAAAGTAACAAATGCACATAGTAAGAAAAAAGTTCAAATAATGTAGGAGGGAATGCCATGAAAAGTAAAATATTATGTCCTCTCCTTGCCCTTCCCCTCAGCAGTGCACCTTTAAAATAAACATCTTAGGAGCAGAGATAAAAGTCTTTGCTTTATGCCCTTTTCGTAGAAATTCCCCTTAGAAGCGACATGTCCTATATTTCCACTGTCAGTGTTTTCTGCTGCTGGGGTTGGGGCACGCCTCTGAGAGAATAAGCCCAGAAATAGTTACAGCTTCCAACCCAGAGACCTGCACTTGCATGACTGTGTACAGATGACTTCCTGCTATGGTTGCTTATGCATGTTTGTGGTTATTAATGGGATATTAATGTTTAGTCTGTCATTAGTCAACAGGCAGAGCTCGCCCTGCAGGAGGCAATTAGGATTGCCCAGGAGTCCAACGATCACGTGTGTCTCCAGCATTGTTTGGTGAGGCCGTCCTCTGGTCTTGGGAGTTTTGTTCACGGGTTGAGTTGGCCTTCACAAGGCCCCATTTGAATTGGGTTGTTTTGCAGTTGGAGCAGAGATCTTCAGCAGTAAAAGGAAACAAGTTAGGTGGTCATGGGAATTCAGAAAGGGCAACCTAGCTTTACTTATCTTTCTTAATTCATGACATCTGTGTTGCTTTTGACATATATCTGGTCTACAAAGTTTAATGCAACTTGCCACGAAAGAAGAGGAAAAACCTTTATCACATTTAGGACTGGCATTAACAAAAGATATATGCTACACTTAGTAACTGGGTGAGATGTAGTCCTGTAATAGCAAAATCACCAAGCACAAGTGGAACACAGAAGCTACTTGACAAGCACCTGAGAATCTTATTTCTCAATTAAAGGCCATCTAGGAGCTTCATGATTTTTTTCTGAAACACCCGCCACTCAGTGGCTGGCAGTTGAAGCAGAACAATGACTCGTTTATTTCAGCCTGGCTTTAATGGTGTTGATATGCTTGACAGGTCTCATTGAGATTCTTGATATTTCTTGAAAGAGTATCTAAGAGGATTCATTTTGTCCCTTTTAAATTCCTTCTTATGACCACATTGATATTTCACTAGAACATCAGCCCATTGCCATTGTTATGATATATTTTGATGATTTCTCTTGCCAGAGCTGGCTTTATGTGCTGGGGCAGAAGAGATCCGATAGCTATGTTCTGCTGGAGCATTCTGTGAAGAAAGCAGTACATTTTGGGTTACCGGTAAGGCTCATCTTTCTGTGCTGTGAGATTGTTTCCATAAATGGTCGAGCCTTTGTCTCTTTTTCTGCCCACCTCTGTCATTAACCAGCGATAGATTTAGAATGGGTTTCAAAGTGTGGTTTTATTCTTGGCAGTTTCATATGACTTTAATTATTAATCAGACCACTAAATTCTGTGTGGTAGGTTTTTCTCTGTTCCCTGTATCCTAATAACATCTGTGGAAATTCCCTTTACCAATTTGATAAGAGATTGTTGTTTAGTTTATTGAGCAACATTAATTTTAGCACATAGTCACTTAGAAAAATTTTAGCAAAGGCTTATTTTTAAACCAGGGATTGGTGAACTTTCCAGCCCTTAGGCCAAATCTGGCTTTCTGCCTACTTAGGGGCTTCAGGCTGAGTGGATTTTACAATTTTAAGTGATTGGGGAAAAAATGAACAACAGAGAAGAAATGTGTGACAGAAACCAAATGTGGCCTGAAAAATTGAAATTATTTACTCTCTGGCCCTTTATAGAACAAGTTTGCTGATCCTTGTTTTAAACAATAAACAAAGCCAGGAACCAATAAACTTGACAGGCAGATTTGCCCTTTCTCGTTTTGAGTGATAGGGAAGGCCGTGAATTATAGTCCTCAATGACATACACAGAGGGACATTGAAAAGACTTAATCTGGCCAGCACAGTGGCTCACACCTGTAATCCCAGCACTTTGGGAGGCTGAGGCAGGTGGATTACCTGAGGTCAGGAGTTCGAGACCAGCCTGGCCAACATGGTGAAACCCCATCTCTACTAAAAACACAAAATTAGCCGGGTGTGGTGAAACATGCCTGTGATCCCAGCTACTTAAGAGACTGAGGCAGGAGAATCGCTTGAACCTGGGAGGCGGAGGTTGCAGTGAGCCGAGATTGCGCCATTGCACTCCAGCCTGGACAACAAGAATGAAATTCCATCTCAAAAAAAAAGGAAGCACAAGCTTGGAGAACCTTATTCTCACTCAGAAACACCTATTGAAAACTAGACCATAGGCAGTGGGACTGCTTAAGCATTCTGTCTTATGAAGTTTGTGACAGACTTTGGTAAAATAGAAAGTAATTATGTGTAGTAATTTAATGTGTACACTTTAAAATCTGGTCCTGGTGCGGTGGCTCACGCCTGTAATCCCAGCACTTTGGGAGGCCAAGGCGGGTGGATCATGAGGTCAGGAGTTTGAGACCAGCCTGACCAGTATGGTAAAAGCTCGTCTCTACTAAAAATACAAAAATTAGCCGGGCGTGGTGGCGGGCGCCTGTAGTCCCAGCTAGTTGGGAGGCTGAGGCAGAAGAATTGCTTGAACCAGGGAGGCGGAGGTTGCAGTGAGCCAAGATTGCGGCACTGCACTCCAGCCTGGGTGACAGAGCAAGACTCCGTCTCAAAAAACACCCAAAAACCAAAAAACACATCTGTAGCTTGTCCTTTGATTCACACCTGGGAAAGAAACTTACACATACAGAATTGATTGTAATGACAAAAGTGGCTCCTTGAACTAAGTGTAGGCTTAACTACAATTTTTGCCATGAATTTAAGCTGGCATTTTTTAGTTGAGCTTTCATCCTTGTGAAGATGACACCAAAAGTTAATGACAAGATAATTTTGTTGCTCATGATAGGCATCCTTTTTTGATCTCCTATTACATATGTGCGCAGCACTGTTTGACATCTATTATTTCATTGTAATCCTTACGATAATTCTTTATGATAGGTTTGATGCGCATTTTACAGATGAGGAAGCTGAGGCTTAGCTAAGAAGCTAAGTGACTGGCCCTAAGTCACACAGTAAGTAGCAGAGGCAGTGTTTAAGTCCAGGTCCATCTAATGCTAAAGCCCTGCTGGCTCTTTCCCGTGTACCCTCTGCCTCTCTCCCAGACCCAGGTTTTCAGGAACACGTCTCGTATGGATCAGGGTTCAGGCCAGGTTGTAGGTACTTTCCTTTTAGATAGTGCTGTCACTGTGCATGTGCTGAAATGTGAAATCCACCACATTTCTGAAGAGCAAAACAAATTCTGTCATGTAATCTCTATCTTGGGTCGTGGGTATATCTGTCCCCTTAGTACCTCGCCTCCCTGGGAATACAGTCCCTTGTTCAACAGAGAGCTTTTGCTGGGAAGACGGCAAACAAGCTGATGGATGCCCTAAAGGACTCCGACCTCCTGCACTGGAAACACAGCCTGTCAGAGCTCATCGATATCAGCATCGCCCAGAAAACGGCCATCTGGAGGCTGTATGGCCGCAGGTAGGTCACCCAAGGCCCTGGGGGTGTAAATCCTTTAGAGAGAAGCAGGAGCTAGCAAACTGTTTCTGTGAAAGGCCATACGTACAAGATTTACCCACCTTGGGCAGACGTTGTTCCTGCAGGGGATTAGACAAAATGTTTTATAGTCTAAAACATTTTGTATTTTGCACAGACTGAAAAGTTTTTTCCCATGCATGTTCCTTCTTACTCCTCCCAACCACTCTGTGAGGTAACGGGTGGGTGATCTCCATGCTGGGAGAGTAAACCAAGGTTCACACATCTGATCTACCCGAGATTGCAAACGCAGTTAACAAGTGACAGAGAAAGGACTCAAACCCATGTCATCTGACTCCAAGCACCGGGCTCCTCTGCTCTGTGACAGGAACCTTTCTTCCTGTTTATAGCAGGCATGATCTATGGTTGCTCTAGTTGAGTGTCACCTGAACCCCAAAGCTATTATGTAAAGAAACTTGCTTTTCTGTTAACTGAGGTGTTTTCTGTGGAATATTTTCAGCTTCTTGCGTACTTTCCCATTTAGCCACTTTTAGCCTGGAAGTAAACTTTGTTGCGGGATTTTAATCCTGGAGTTCTGTTGCTACCTCACCCCTCACTTAGACAGTCTGTTTCTAGGAATTCAGTAATGAAAGGAAGTGCCTTTTTTTACCAGTCTTGTTTTTGTATTTCAGATAATTTTTTGGCACGGTGTGCTCTGAAACAGCTGCAGACACTGGCCACTGCTTACATTGCCAGAGCAGCCTGTGCCAGGATGGCATCGGGTCTGAATTCACCCGTGAAAACTAATTAACATACTATGACTGCAGGGACCATGGGGTGGGGGCGGGGGGATCTGGGAGCACGCACTCCCAGCTGTGCCCTAACCACTACGTGTCTCCTCGGGCTGCACATCCAGGATGCTTTTCTGCTTTTCTTATCCTGAGGGCAGGGTTGATGGCACTGGGAGGCAGCTGCTCCCAAGAAAGCCAGAGCCTGTGAGGTGTTTGACTTGACGCCTCCACTCAAGATAGCTGACGGGCATGGCCAAAGGGCAGCCAGGTCTGCTGCTGAAAGGAAATCCTGTTCCCTCTCCCCACCCAGCACCATGGCCCTGCAACAGGCCCAGATGTTGCTGAGCATGAACAGCCTGGAGGCGGTGAATGCGGGCGTGCAGCAGAACAACACGGAGTCCTTTGCTGTCGCACTCTGCCACCTCGCAGAGCTACACGCGGAGCAGGTAGGCAGGTGGCCGGGCCCACGTGCTTCTGGGGCAATGGAGGCTCTACCGTTTCTCTCCTCTAGTGCTTGAGGAAAGCACTGGACACGTCTTGGACAGGTCTGCTCAACAATGTGGCTGAAAGAGTGAAACCCCACCAGTGGAAGGGGACCAAGTGTGGAGTCTGCAAAGTTGGTTGAATTTGGGGTCTTTTTTTGGCATCAGTGAAGGGAATTCTAAGAGGTCAGCCAGTTTCATGTAACTAAGGAAATAAATAGGATTCTTTGACATTTAAGGTAGTAGAGGTTTGTGTGTTTTAGGAGAGAGGAGAGTATAATAGAAGTATAGCTGAGGCCGGGCGCGGTGGCTCAAGCCTGTAATCCCAGCACTTTGGGAGGCTGAGACGGGCGGATCACGAGGTCAGGAGATCAAGACCATCCTGGCTAACCCGGTGAAACCCCGTCTCTAGTAAAAAATACAAAAAAATAGCCGGGCGAGGTGGCGAGCGTCTGTAGTCCCAGCTACTCGGGAGGCTGAGGCAGGAGAATGGCATAAACCCGGGAGGCGGAGCTTGCAGTAAGCCGAGATCCAGCCACTGCACTCCAGCCTGGGCGACAGAGCGAGACTCCATCTTAAAAAAAAAAAAAGTAGTATAGCTGAGATCATAATAACTAATGTTGGTTGTAAATTTCTTCTGTGCCAGTCCCTGTGCCTATTTTATGTGTACTGTCTTATAGAATCCACTTCATAGGCTCAGGTTTGTTGTTATCCTTGTTTCACAGAACTAAAGACTGAGGTTGTGGGAGCTAAATCCTGTATCCAACACCCATAAATGTCAGAGGCAGGTTTCCAACCCAAACCTGGTTGACTCTAAAAAAGAGCAGTGGGAATAGGACATAATCTTGATGACTTACAGCCCAAGTAATTTGACGAGATTCTCTTTATATGGGATCAATTAGTGTATCTCTTCTGCTACTGTAGGCTTTATCTTCCCTTTGTTCAAAATGTCTTCTTTCGTGGGAAAGAGTCAGGGAAAGCTATTTTATCTAAAGCCCTCCATCTCACTAAACACTGCCGTGGCAATCCAGACGTTTCCTTGATCATATTTTTCTCTTCCTCTTTGTGATACCTGTTACTGTTAGTTTGCATCATAATACTCAATATTTCCCTAATTGCAGCCTAAAGATTTTTGAGTGATTTCCACTCCTTTCAGAGGTCTAGAAATACTTCCCTATAGCAAACATGTTAGCATTTTACAGTCTCTTACATGGCTGTGTAAACTGAGGGGTGGATGGGCCCTGACTGATGGGTTCCATGGCGCCTTTGCCAGCTGGTTTCTTCCCGTGCCTGGGAAGTACCGCCTGTGTTTTCTGAGGTTGAAAGGGCTGGCTGGTTGCCTTCCCCCCGGGAATGTTGCAGGTCTGTCTCTCGCTTGTTTCTTCCCTCTTTGTGGCACTGGCACCTCTTTAACATCACTTCACTTCCTTTCCTGGTGCCATGGATAAGAGGAGCATCTGGTAATGAATGAGTCGGTGAACATATTGAAGTATCTAGGTGTTTTTTTTTTTTTTTTTTTGAGACAGAGTCTGGCTCTGTCGCCCAGGCTGGAGTGCAGTGGCCGGATCTCAGCTCACTGCAAGCTCCGCCTCCCTGGTTTACGCCATTCTCCTGCCTCAGCCTCCGGAGTAGCTGGGACTACAGGCGCCCGCCACCTCGCCCGGCTAGTTTTTTTTTGTATTTTAGTAGAGACGGGGTTTCACCGTGTTCGCCAGGATGGTCTCGATCTCCTGACCTCGTGATCCGCCCGTCTCGGCCTCCCAAAGTGCTGGGATTACAGGCTTGAGCCACCGCGCCCGGCCTTTTTTTTTTTTTTTTTTGAGACAGAGTCTCTCTCTGTCACCCAAGCTGGAGTGCAGTGGCTCAATCTCGGCTCACTGCAAGCTCTGCCTCCCAGGTTCACACCATTCTCCTGCCTCAGCCTCCCAAGTAGCTGGGACTACAGGCGCCCATCACCATGCCCATCACCATGCCACCAGGCTATTTTTTTGTATTTTTAGTAGAGACAGGGTTTCACCACGTTGGCCAGGATGGTCTCGATCTCTTGACCTCGTGATCCACCCACCTCGGCCTCCCAAAGTGCTGGGATTACAGGCATGAGCCACCGTGCCTGGCCAATATTTAGTTTTTTTTGAGACAGAGTCTCGCTCTGTCGCCCAGGCTGGAGTGCAGTGGCACTATCTCGGCTCACTGCAACCTCCGCCTCTGGGGTTCAAGCAATTCTCATTTTTCAGTCTCCCGAATAGCTGGGACTACAGGTGTACACCACTATACCCGGCTAATTTTTGTATTTTTAGTAGAGATGAGACTTCACCATGTTGGCCAGGATAGTCTCAAACTCCTAGCCTCGTGTGATCTGCTTCCTCAGCCTCCCAAAGTGCTAGGATTATAGATGTGAGCCACCGTGCCTGGCGAAATTATTATTTTTTTACTATTAGAATAGAAAACTACTTTTCAAAAACCTTAGTTTTGGTTCAATTCTTTTTATTTTTAATTTTAAATTTATTTTTAATTTAATTTTATTTTTTTGAGAGGGAGTCTCACCCTGTCACCTAGGCTGGAGTGCAATGGTGCGATCTCAGCTCATTGCAACCTCCACCTCCTGGGTTCAAGTGATTCTCCTACCTCAGCCTCCCAAGTAGCTAGGATTACAGGTGTGTGTCACTACACCCAGCTAATTTTTGTATTTTTTGTAGAGATGGGTTCTTACCATGTTGGCCAAGCTGGTCTCAAACTCCTGATCTCAAATGATCCATCCGCCTCAGCTTCCCAAATTGTTGGGATTACAGGCGTTAGCCACCGTGCCCAGCCAATTTTTAATTTTTTTTGAGACAGGGTCTCGCTCTATCACCAGGGCTGGAGTGTAGTGGTGCAATCACAGCAAACTGCAGCCTCAACCTTTTGGGCTCAAGTGATCCTCCCACCTCAGCCTCCTCAGTAGCTGAGACTACAGGAGCATGTGACCACACGGTTAATTAAAATATCTTTTTGTAGAGATGGAATCTCACTATGTTGCCCAGGCTAGTCTCAAACTTCTGGGCTCAAGCAGTCCTCCCACTTCAGCTTCACAGTGTTGGGATTACCACACCCAGTGTATTTTTTATTTTTTTAAGAGATGGAGTCTCACTGTTGCCCAGGATGGAGTGCAGTGGCACAATCAGAGCTCACAGCAGCCTTGAACTCCACCTCAACCTGCCCAGTAGCTGGGACTACAGGTGCACACCACCTCACCCAGCTAATTATTTTAATTCTTGTTTCTTAGAGATGGAATCTTTCTATGTTGTGTTGCCCAGGCTGGCCTTGAACTCCTGGCCTCAAGTGATCCTCCTGCCTTGGCCTCCCAAAGTGTTAGAATTACAGGTGTGAGTCACAGTGCCTTGTGGCTCAATTCTTTAGCCTTGTAACTTTGTCCAAGGCCATTTGTTAGAATTTTGTGTTTTTTTCCTGGGAGTAAGACCCTGAAAAGTAACCATGCTCTTTGGGTCTCTATTAGTAATGCCATCTGCATCCCCCTTTCACCTCTGGGCTTATGTGAAAAACCTGCTGATCCAATCATTGTTTGGCTTCAACAGCCAGGGTGTGTTAGGAAGCCTTTTAGTACAAAACTAGAAGGTAGCTGCCTTTTTGTTTTAAGTCAGTCCTTTACCCCTTTCTTCATCTTGCCTTAGATCTTTCTAGTTTTAGAACATCAGCCATGTGGATATATATACTTACTGGGCTGATGACTGTCACATTTTTAATTAGACAAGTTAGACTCGCACCTGTGAAATTAAGTTTGGCCAGCTGCAGAGAAGGCAACTTTATCTTGAGTCTCCAGTTACTCTTTTATTTCTTTTGTATCTGCTTCTGAAACTTGCCTCCAAGTCAATTTCATGGTGCACTTTGTTTTGTGGTATGGGAGTAATTGGGGTTTTGGTAAGCCTATAAATAAGTTATGGACATGCCTGTAATCCCAGCACTTTGGGAGGCTGAGGCGGGCGGATCACAAGGTCAGGAGATCGAGACCATGGTGAAACCCCGTCTCTACTAAAAAATAGAAAAAAATTAGCCGGGCGCAGTGGCGGGCGCCTGTAGTCCCAGCTACTCGGGAGGCTGAGGTAGGAGAATGGCGTGAACCCGGGAGGCGGAGCTTGCAGTGAGCCGAGATTGCGCCACTGCACTCCAGCCTGGGCGACAGAGCGAGACTCCATCTCAAAAAAAAAAAAAACAAAAACAAATAAGTTATGGAACTCAGAACTGCTTTCTGAGCTTCCTCTTGCAACCCAGAGGAAGTAGAGTGAATTCTTTTTTTTTTTTTTTTTTTTTTTTTGAGACGGAGTCTGGCTCTGTCGCCCGGGCTGGAGTGCAGTGGCCGGATCTCAGCTCACTGCAAGCTCCGCCTCCCGGGTTTACGCCATTCTCCTGCCTCAGCCTCCCGAGTAGCTGGGACTACAGGCGCCCGCCACCACGCCCGGCTAGTTTTTTTGTATTTTTTAGTAGAGACGGGGTTTCGCCGTGTTAGCCAGGATGGTCTTGATCTCCTGACCTCGTGATCCGCCCGTCTCGGCCTCCCAAAGTGCTGGGATTACAGGCTTGAGCCACCGCGCCCGGCCGTGAATTCTTTCTCTAAGATAACCATTCTCCTTTTCTCTTTCTGTGTAATTCTAGCTCATCTTATATCATTCCTCTCTCAGTCTCAGGAATTGTAGGCCACAATGGGAATGTTTTTGGGGGATACTGCAGGATCTATATCCCCATGCCTGACTGTGTGGCAGTCATGAAAATAATTGGTGAGACTGGCCAGTTAAAATCACAGGAATAATGATCTTTTGTTGTAATTCAATGTAATTTCTGCTTATTCACTTCAAATAAAAGTCCACTTGTGGCCTGAGCTTCTATGTAGACAAAAAGAGCATTACCTCATGAAAGGATTGAGACAAATTGAAAAGACTTCCGGATCAATAAGATAAACCTCCCAGCTGGGCGCTGTTTATCTTTATACTTGTAATCCCAGCACTTTGGGAGGCTGAAGCAGGCAAATCACTTGAGCTCAGGAGTTTGAGACCAGCCTATGCAACATGGTGAAACCCCCTATCTAGAAAATATACAAAAATTAGCTGGATGTGGTGTGTGGTGGCACACGGCTGTAGTTCCAGCTACTAGGGAGGCTGAGGTGGGAGGATTACTTGAGCCTAGGAGGCAGAGGTTGCAATGAGCTGAGATTGCATCACTACACTCCAGCCTGGGCAGTAGAGCAAAACCTTGTCTCAAAAAAAAAAAAAAAAGATAAACATCCCAACAATATAAGAGTATTAAAAAAGTGATGAATGTATATTCACAGAAAAAGCATGGCCCAAAAACATGAAAACATTTCAATCTAGTCATTGAAATTAAATTTAAAGCAGTTAAGGTACTACTTTCACCAATTATATAAGCAAAGATACTTCAGTATTAGGGGAAGAAAAGCACACAGAGTTTTGGTATGAAAGTACTTGGTACATTTCTATAGGGTAATTTAGTAATATATCTCAAGGAACTTAAAAGTGCCTGTCATTTCTACTTCTAAGGTTTTTTGTTTGTTTGTTTGTTGTTGTTTTGTTTTTGAGATGGAGTTTCGCTCTGGGGCCAAGGCTAGAGTGCAGTGGCGTGATCTCGGCTCACTGCAACCTCTGCCTCCTGGGTTCAAGCGATTCTCCTGCCTTTGCATCCTGAGTAGCTGGGATTACAGGCACATGCCACCACGCCTGACTAGTTTTTTTGTACTTTTAGTAGAGACGAGGTTTCACCATGTTGGCCAGGCTGGTCTCAAACTCCTGGCCTCAAGTGATCTGCCCTCCTTGACCTCCCAGAGTGCGGGTAAGATTATAGGCATGACCACTGCATCCAGCCTACTTCTAAGGTTTTATGCTAAGGAAATAATTGGACAAGTATGCGAAGCTATGTGCACCAAGATATTCATTGTAGCATTTTTAAATGGAAAATATTAGAAATAACCAAAATATCAAAAACTAGGAGATTATTTTCATGTACCATAATTGAGTTACCTGATAAAATACTATGATGATATAGATCTGTATTTATTGACATTGAAAGATTTATTCATTCAACAAATATTCATTGGATGCCTACCATGTGGTAAACAGTGTTATAAGTAATTTATAAAAATATATGTAAGCCGGGCATGGTGGCTCATGCCTGTAATCCCAGCATTTTGTGAGGCTGAGGTGGGGAGATCACCTGAGGTCAGGAGTTCGAGACCAGACTGGCCAACATGATGAAACCCTGTCTCTACTAAAAATACAAAAATTAGCTGGGTGTGGTGGTGTATGCCTGTAATCCCAGCTACTTGGGAGGCTGAGGCAGGAGAATTGCTTGAACTTGGGAGGTGGAGGTTGCAGTGAACTGAGACCGCACCACTGCACTCCAGCCTGGGTGAGACAGTGAGACTCCGTCTCAAAAAAATATATATATTATTTTTGGAATAATTATATATTTTCAGTTTATGTGCATAAAAGAAGCATGGGAGATATGCCACAACATTAATTGTGATTATCTTTTCTGAGATTAAAAGTAATTTGTCACCAGGTGTGGTGGCTCAAGCCTGTAATCCCAGCACTTTGGGAGGCCGAGGTGGGCAGATTACGAGGTCGGGAGTTTGAGATCAGCCTGACCAACATGGTGAAATCCTGTCTCTACTAAAAATACAAAAATTAGCTGGGCATGGTGGTGCGTGCCTGTAGTCCCAGCTACTTGGGAGGCTGAGGCAGGAGAATCCCTTGAACCTGGGAGGCAGAGGTTGCAGTGAGCCGAGATCTCACCATTGCACTCCAGCCTAGGCGACAGAGTGAGACTGTCTCAAAAAAAAAAACCAAAACAAACAATAAAAACAACAACAACAACAACAACAAAAACCCAAAAGTAATTTGTCAGCTGGGCACATTGGCTCATGCCTGTAATCCCAGCACTTGAGGAGGCTGAGGTGGGTGGATTGCTTGAGGCCGGGAGTTTGAGACCAGCCTGGCCAAACATGGCAAAACCCTGCCTCTACTAAAAGTGCAAAAATTAGCTGAGTATGATGGCACATGCCTGTATTTGTAGCTATTTGGGAGGTGGGGGCTAAGGCATCAGAATTGCTAGAACCCAGGAGGAGGAGGTTGCAGTGAGTCAAGCTCACGCCACTGCACTCCAGCCTGGATGACAGAGCAAGATTCTGTCTCAAAAAAAAAAAAAAGTATTTTGTGTAGCCAGGTGTGGTGGCATGCACCTGTATTCCCTACTACTCGGGAGGCTGAGATGAGAGGATTGATTGAGCCTAGGAATTTGAAGCTGCAGTGAGCTGAGATCAAGCCGTTGCACTCTGGACTGGGAAACAGAGCAAGACCTGTCTCAAAAAAAAGAAAAGAAAAGAAAAAAGTAATTTGTCTGTTCTTGTTTACATGTATTTTGTAAGTGTTTTCCTAGAATGGATATGTCTTATGTGTGTAATTTAAAAAAAAATTTTTTTTTTTTTGAGATGGAGTTTCGCTCTTGTTGCCTAGGCTAGAGTGCAATGGCACGATCTTGGTGCACTGCAACCTCTGCCTCCCGGGTTCAAGCGATTCTCCTGCCTCAGCCTCCCAAGTAGCTGGGACTACAGGCATGAGCCACCATGCCCAGATAATTTTGTATTATTAGTAGAGACGGGATTTCACCATGTTGGTCAGGCTGGTCTTGAACTCCCGACCTCAGGGGATCCACCCGTCTTGGCCTCCCAAAGTGCTGGGATTACAGGTGTGAGCCACCATGCCTGGTCTTGAAATTTTTTTTTTTTTTTTTTTTTTTTGAGACGGAGTCTCTCTCTGTCACCCAGGCTGGAGTGCTGTGGCGCAATCTCGGCTCACTGCAAGCTCCGCCTCCCGGGTTCACGCCATTCTCCTGCCTCAGCCTCCCGAGTAGCTGGGACTACAGGCGCCCGCCACTGCGCCCGGCTAATTTTTTCTATTTTTAGTAGAGACGGGGTTTCACCATGGTCTCGATCTCCTGACCTTGTGATCCGCCCGCCTCGGCCTCCCAAAGTGCTGGGATTACAGGCGTGAGCCACCGCGCCCGGCCTGAAATTTTTTTAAAAATAAAATGTATTAGTCTTTTAAAAATGGCCCTTAGAAATTTGAGTCTCTGGCTGGACGCAGTGGCTCACGCCTGTAATTCCAGCACTTTGAGAGGCCAAGGTGGGCGGATCATGAGGTCAGGAGATTGAGACCATCCTGGCTAGCACAGTGAAACCCCGTCTGTACTAAAAATACAAAAAAATTAACCGGGCATGGTGACGGGCGCCTGTGGTCCCAGCTACTCGGGAGGCTGAGGCAAGAGAATGGCATGAACCCGGGAGGCGGAGCTTGCAGTGAGCCAAGATGGTGCCACTGCACCCCAGCCTGGGCAGCAGAGCGAGACTCTCTCTCAAAAAAAAAAAAAGAAAGAAATTTGAGTCTCTGACCAGTATCTCTCAGGGTGCTGCATCAAGAACAGGTGAATCTGTCACCATCTGTGCATGGTACAGCAGGTGTGGCTTCAACACAGGTTATGTTGATCAAATTGTGTCTTTCTACTTTAGGGCTGTTTTGCTGCAGCTTCTGAAGTGTTAAAGCACTTGAAGGAACGATTTCCGCCTAATAGTCAGCACGCCCAGGTAATCTGCCTTTTGCATGGCATTAGATTTATTTCTGATAATAATAGCTTTTATTATAATATAAAGTGGGATATAATCTTCCCTCAGAAAAATAATATTGAGCTAAAAAGGAACTTGTCAAAGGATGTTTACAAGTATGATATTACTTATACAAAGTTTAAAAACACAGGCTCATACTCTATGTTGTTTAAAGACAAGTGTATATGTTGTAAAAGTATAAAAAACATGAATAAGAATGATAAACACCAAATTGAGTGCCTACTTTGAAAAAAGAGAAAGGGAAGTAGAATTTGCAAAGGACTTCATCGGTATCTAATAGTATATGAAGCAGATAAAGCAAAATGTGAGTTGACAAAGTTGATGGTTGGCACACATCTATCTGCTATTGTATTCTCTGTGCTTTTTCACATACTTGAGATATTTAAAAAAAATTTTAAATACCCCCAAAAAAGAATGTGAGTGAATTATTGTAAGGGTATTTGCTAAGCAATCCAAAATATTTTTATATACTCATTGAGTAAGATGAACATTTGCCATT
This sequence comes from Chlorocebus sabaeus, assembly GCF_047675955.1. Taxonomy (NCBI): domain Eukaryota; kingdom Metazoa; phylum Chordata; class Mammalia; order Primates; family Cercopithecidae; genus Chlorocebus; species Chlorocebus sabaeus. Next base: position 118,546,782 of record NC_132914.1, on the reverse strand, counting down.
TTGTACTTAATTGTGTTTTTTTTTTTTTTTCTTACTAGTTATGGATGCTATGTGATCAGAAAATACAGTTTGACAGAGCAATGAATGATGGCAAATATCATTTGGCTGATTCACTTGTTACAGGAATCACAGCTCTCAATAGCATAGAGGGTGTTTATAGGTAAGAAACCTTGAAAATCTAATCCCAGAATAAAATAATTGGTAAATTGTTTTGTTTTTGTTTTATATGTGCATTAACTTATTTTAGCTTAGAAAAAAACTTTTTTTCCTATTTATTACTGGGAATAAGAAAATACAGATAAGCAGCTGGGCGTGGTGGCTCACACCTGTAATTCCAGAACTTTGGGAGGCTGAGGTGGGTGCATCACTTGAGGTCAGGAGTTTGAGACCAACCTGGCCAACATGGTGAAACCCTGTCTCTACTAAAAATACAAAAAATTAGCGAAGCGTGGTAGGCACCTGTAATCCCAGCTACTTGGGAGGCTGAGGGAGGATAATTGCGTGAACCCACAAGGCGGAGGTTGCAGTGAACCAAGATTGCATCACTGCACTCCAGCCTGGGCAACAAAGTGAGACTCTGTCTCCATAAAAAAAAAAAAAAAGAAAAAAGAAAATACAGACAAGTAAAATTAAGAAAATAAGTATCTCCCAGAGATAATCATTAACATGCTGTTATCTATAATTCCAGAATTTTTCCTGCCTGCATATATGTATGTGTGTATACATAGCATGCTCACATACATGCTTACACACACATTCATACACGCATACACTTTATTCTTTCAACAAAAATTAAATCAGGCACAGTTTTTCCCCTTGGGAGGTTTATAGTCTAATTGAATAAATAGCGATTCTTACCCTCAAAGTGACTAGTTAAAACATTTGTGTTCATTTTGATTCTGTTTCAGGAAAGCGGTTGTATTACAAGCTCAGAACCAAATGTCAGAGGCACATAAGCTTTTACAAAAATTGTTGGTTCATTGTCAGAAACTGAAGAACACAGAAATGGTGATCAGGTAAGGGGTCTCTTGTGCATCTCACGGAGACATGGTGGTGGATCTTCTCATCCTGTGTTTTCCTCTTTACGGTCAGTGTCCTACTGTCCGTGGCAGAGCTGTACTGGCGATCTTCCTCCCCTACCATCGCGCTGCCCATGCTCCTACAGGCCTTGGCCCTCTCCAAGGAGTACCGGTTACAGTACTTGGCCTCTGAAACGGTGCTGAACTTGGCTTTTGCGCAGGTAAGCCGATCTCTGTTTTTATCGCACGTATTTGTGCTCAGGAGCTGGTGAGTCTGTGACTACTTTTGAGTATTGAAAGGATAATAATGAGTTTTCATTTGTTCATATTGAAGTCTGGAAAGGTAGTCTTCATGTGCTAGCCCTCCAAAGAAGCCTGTGGAGGTGTGAACCTGGTGGCAAACTGACACCTTCCAGTGGCACTGGCTTTCCTGAGCTGTGTATTCAGTAAGGAGGACTTGCCTCTTTAGTGAGAACACCTGCCTCATATTAATGATTAGCTGACACAGTGATACTTGATTTAGCAACAAGGGGGTGTGAATAAAGAAGTGAGGAACATGGATGTTCACTGAAAACTTTTGGAAATCAAATTGTATTTTATGTTTGTTTTCTTTCTCCCTTAGTAAAGGCCATGAAGGAATTGACTCTTCATTTTCATCTATATTCCCTGGTACCTTATAGGCCCTACACATAGAAGGCTTTCAATAAATATTAATCAATGAATGAGTGAAGGTCAAACTCTTGCAAGAATTTATTAATAAAAGCGGAGGTCTCCAAACTGGCTGTACATTAGAATTATTGTGGAGATTTTTTTTTTTTTTTTTTTTTGAGACGGAGTCTCGCTCTGTCGCCCGGGCTGGAGTGCAGTGGCCGGATCTCAGCTCACTGCAAGCTCCGCCTCCCGGGTTCACGCCATTCTCCTGCCTCAGCCTCCCGAGTAGCTGGGACTACAGGCGCCCACCACCTCGCCCGGCTAGTTTTTTTTTTTTTGTATTTTTTAGTAGAGACGGGGTTTCACCGTGTTCGCCAGGATGGTCTCGATCTCCTGACCTCGTGATCCGCCCGTCTCGGCCTCCCAAAGTGCTGGGATTACAGGCTTGAGCTACCGCGCCCGGCCTATTGTGGAGATTTAAAGAATATCTTCATACCTGAGGACTTGCCTCAGACCTACGGAGTCAGAATCTGTAGGGGTGGAGCTGAGGAATCTGTTTCTTACCGCCTTCCTTAGTGATTCTTTTTTTGTTTTTTTCTTGAGATAAAATGTACATGGCCAGGCGTGGTGGCTCACGCCTGTAATCCCAGCACTGTGGGAGGCCGAGGCGGGCAGGTCACAAGGTCAGGAGTTCGAGACTGGCCTGGCCAGCATGGTGAAACCCCATCTCTACTAAAAATACAAAAATTAGCCAGGCATGGTGGTGCATGCCTGTAATCCCAGCCACTCGGGAGGCTGAGGCAGGAGAAGGCAGGAGAATCACTTGACCCTGGGAGATGGAGGTTGCAATGAGCTGGGATCGTGCCACTGTACTCCAGCCTGGGCAACAGAGTGAGACTCCGTCTCCAAAAAAAAAGTACATAATATGAGATTTACCATTTTAACAATTTTAAAGTGTACATTTCAGTGGTTTTGAGAATATTGACAACGTTGTGCAACCATAACTGCTGTCTAATTTCAGACTATTTTCATTATACAAAAAAGGAAACTACCCATGAAGCAGGCCTTCCCCAGTCCTCCCTTCCCCCGGCCTCTGGTGACCTCTAACTGCTTTCTGTCTCTGTGAGTTTGCCTCTGCTGAACAATTTGCATAATCAGGCTCATATAAATGTGGCTTTTTTTGATTGGCTTCTTTTACTTAGCTTGATGTTTTCAGGTTTTATCCATGTAGTAATAGGTATCAGTGCTTCATTCTTTTTCATGGCTGAATAATATTTCACTGTATGGTTAGATCACATTTTGCTTATCCATTCATCAGCTGATGGACATTTGGGTCGTTTCCACCTTTTGGCTATTATAAATAGCGGCTCTTACCATTTCTGTACAAGTTTTTGTTTGAATACCTGTTTTCATTTGATGCCTACGAATGGAATTGCTGAGTCATGATAATTTTGTGTTTAACTTCTTAAGGAAATGCCACAGTGGCTGTACCATTTTCTTTCAACCAGCAATGTGTAAGGGTTCCAATATCTCCACAATCTTGCCAACCCTTGTTATTTTCCATTTTTTATTATTATATCCTTCCTAGTGGGTATGAATTGGTGTCTCATTGTGGTTTTAATATGCATTTCTCTAATGACTAATGATGTTGAGTATCTTTTCATGTGCTTATTGACCATTTGCATATGTTCTTTGGAGAAACGTCTATTCAGATCCTTTGCCTGTTTTCTGAGTTGTCTTTTTGATGTTCACTTGTAAAAATTATTTATATATTGTGGACACTAGACCCTTATCAGATATATAATTTACAAATATTTTCTCCTATTCTGTGTTTGGTCTTTTCACTTTCTTGATAGTGTCTTTTGATATACAAAAGTTTAAAGTTTTTATGAAGTCCAACTTATTTTTATTTTGTTGCTTGTGCTTTTGGTATCATATCCAATATACTGACAAATCTAATGTCATGAAGATTTTCTTCTATGTTTTCTTCTAACAGTATTATAGTTTTAATGCTTATGTTTAAATCTGAATAATTTTGAGTTTATATATACTGTGAGATAGGGCTCCATTCTCACTCTGCTGCCTGCAGATATAGGTTATTCTGGCACCATTTGTTGAAGACTTTTCTTTCCCCATTTAATGGTTTTGGCACCCCGGTTAGAAACCAATTGATCAAATTAAAAAAAAATTGATTGTAAATATATAGGTTTATTTCTGGGCTTTCAATTCTATTCCCTTGATCTATATGTTATCCTTATGCCAGTACCACATTGTTTTGATTACTATAGCTTTGAACTAAGTTTTGAAATTAGGAGGTGGGAGTCTTCTTTGTTCTTTTTCAGGATTGTTTTGGCTATTCAGCATCCCTTGCAATTATATGTTGATTTTAGAATTAGCTTGTTCATTTCTGCAAAAACAGTAGTTGTAATTTTGATAGGGATTGTATTTGAATCTGTAGGTCAGTTTGGAGAATATTGCTATCTTTTTTTTTTTTTTTTTTTTTTTTTTTGAGACGGAGTCTCGCTGTGTCGCCCAGGCTGGAGTGCAGTGGCGCGATCTCGGCTCACTGCAAGCTCCGCCTCCCGGGTTCACGCCATTCTCCCGCCTCAGCCTCCGAGTAGCTGGGACTACAGGCGCCCGCCACCTCGCCCGGCTAGTTTTTTGTATTTTTAGTAGAGACGGGGTTTCACCATGTTAGCCAGGATGGTCTCGATCTCCTGACCTCGTGATCCACCCGCCTCGGCCTCCCAAAGTGCTGGGATTACAGGCTTGAGCCACCGAATATTGCTATCTTAATACTATTGTCTTCCAACCCATGAACACAGGGTGTCTTTCCATTTACTTGGATCTTTAATTTACTTCAACAATGTTTTGTAGCTTTCTGTGTATAAGTCTTTCACTTCCTTGGTTAAATTTATTCCTAAGTATTTTATTCTTTCTGATGGTAATTTAAATGAAATGTTTTTAAAAATTTATTTTTGGATTGCTCATTGTTAGTGTATATTGATCTTATATCCTGTAACTTTGCCAAACTTATTACCAGTAACAGGTTTTGGGGATTTTTTATGGTTTTGTATGTATAAGATCATGTCATCTGCAAATAGAGATAGTTTTACCTCATCCATTCCCACTTAGATGCCTTTATTTCTTTTTCTTGCTTAAATGCTTTGAGTAAAACTTCCAATATATGTTGAATAAATGTGGCAAGAGTGTGTGTCTTGGCTGGACTCAGTGTCTCACACCTATAATCCCAGCACTTTGAGAGGCCGAGGCAGATTACTTAAGGCCAGGAGTTGGAGATCAGCCTGGACAACATGGTGAAACCGCGTCTCTACTAAAAATAGAAAAATTAGCTGGGTGTGGTGGTGGTGCATGCCTGTAATCCCAGCTACTAGGTAGGCTGAGGACTGAGAATTGCTTGAACCCAGGAGGTGGAGGTTGCAGTGAACTGAGATCATGCCACTGCACTACAGATTGGGCAATAGCGAGGCTCCGTCTCAAAAAAAAAAAAAAAAAAAAAAAAAAAATGTATGTTCTTATTTTGTTACTGTAGGGGGAAAGCTTTCAGTCTTTCATCATCAAATGTCATGCTAGCTGTGGGTTTTTTGTAGAGGTTGAGGAAGTTCCCTCTATTCCTAGTTTATTTAGTTTTTTTTTTTTCATGAAAAGGTATTAGATTTTGTCAAGTGTTTTTTCTGCATTGATTGATTTGATCATATGGGTTTCTGTTTTTTTGTGTGTGTTTGTTTTTGAGACAGGGTGTCTCTCTGTTGCCCAGGCTGGAGTGCAGTGGTGCAATCTTAGTTCACTGCAACTTCTGTCTCCCAGGTTCAAACAATTCTTGTGCCTTAGCCTCCCAAGTAGCTGGGATTACAAGTGTGCACCACCACGCCCTGCTAATTTTTGTATTTTAGTAGAGACAGAGTTTTGCCACGTTGGCCAGGCTGGTCTCGAACTCCTGGCCTCGTGATCCACCCGCCTCTGCCTGCCAAGGTGCTGGGATTGCAGGTGTGAGCCACAGTGCCCAGCCCGATTTTTTCTTTCACTTTATTTGTATGTTATATTTGTGGATTGAATTACCTTGCATTCCTGGAATAAATTTCACATGATCAAAGTGTATGATCTTTTTAACATGCTGTTGGATTTGGTTTGCAAGTATTTTGTTGATAATTTTTGCATCTGTATTCATAAGGGATGTTGATTGATCTGTAGTTTTCTTGTGATATCTTCCTTTGGCTTTAGTATTAGGGTAATAGTGGCCCCACAAAATGGGTAAGGAAGTATTCTCTCCTCTCCTTTTTTTGGGAAGAATTTGAGGATTGGTGTTAATTCTTTAAAAGTTTGGTAAAATTCACCAGTGAAGCAGTCTGGCCCTGGGCTTTTCTTTGTTGGAAGTTTTTTGGTTACTAATTCAGTCTCTTTAGTTGTTATAGGTCTATTCAGATTTCCTGTTTCTTCTTGAGTCCATTTTAGTAGTTTGGTCTTTCTAGAAATCTGTTCATTTTATGTAGTTTATCTAATTTCTTGCATAGAATTATTCATGGTATTCTTATATAATCCATTTGACTTTTGTAAGGTTGTTAGTAAAGTCCGCACTGTTGTCCCTGACTTCGGTCATTTGAGTCTTCTCTCTTTTTTTTCTTGGTCAGTCTAACAGTTTGTCAATTTTGTTGATCTCTTCAAAGAACCAACTTTTAGTTTTATTGATTCTCTCTGTTGTTCTCTTAGTCTCCATTTTGTTTATCTCCACTTTAATCCTTATTTTTTCCTTGGTTCTGTTAGTTAACTTTAAGTCTAGTTTGCTTTTCATTTTCCAGTTTCTTTCTTCCTTTCTTTCTTTCTTTCTTTTTTTTTTTTTTTTTGAGATGGAATTTAGCTCTTGTCACCCAGGCTGGAGTGCAATGGTGCAATCTTGGCTCACTACAACCTCTGCCTCCCAGATTCAAGCAATTCTCCTACCTCAGCCTCCTGAGTATGCCCGGGTAATTTTTGTAATTTTAATAGAGAAGGGGTTTCTCCATGTTGGCCAGGCTGGCCTTGAACTCCTAACCTTAGGTGATTCACCCGCCTTGGCTCCCAACATGCTGGGATTACAGGCGTGAACCACTGTGCCTGGCCTCTTTTTCTAGTTTCTTAAGGTGGAAGATTCGCTTATTGATTTGAGATTTTCCTTCTTTTATAATATAGGCCTTTATAGTTACACATTTTCTTGAGAACTATATTTCATAAGTTTTTACTTTATCCCACAAATTTCATAAATTGGAGTCTGTGTATTTTTATTTTTATTTTTATTTTTATTTTTTTTTTGACTCAGAGGCTTGCTCTGTCACCCAGGCTGGAGTGCAGTGGCTCATTGCAACCTCTGCCTGCTGAGTTCAAGCGATTCTCCTGCCTCAGCCTCCCAAGTAGCTGGGATTACAGACACATGCCACCATACTCAGGTAATTTTTTATTTTTTTTGAGATGGAGTCTGTCTCTGTCGCCCAGGCTGGAGTGCAGTGGTGCCATGTCAGCTCACTGCATCCTCCGCCTCCTGGGTTCAAGCGATTCTTCTGCCTCAGCCTCCCTAGTAGCTGGAACTACAGGCATATGCTACCACACCTGGCTAGTTTTTTTTGTTTTTTTGTTTTTGTATTTTTAGTAGAGATGGGGTGTCATCGTGTTAGCCAGGATGGTCTCAATTTCCTGACCTCGTGATCCGCCTGCCTTGGCCTCCCAAAGTGCTGGGATTACAGGTGTTGAGCCGCTGTGCCTGGCTACCTGGGTAATTTTTGTATTTTTAGTAGAGATGGGGTTTCATCATGTTGGCCAGGCTGATCTTGAACTCCTACCCTCAGGTGATCCACCTGCCTCAGCTCCTAGGGTGCTGAGATTACAGGCGTGAGCCACCGCGCCCAGCCAGAGTCTGGTATCTTTATACATCTCATTGCACTTTCTAATTTCCCTTGTGATTTATTCTTTGACACATTGGTTATTTAAGGGTATATTAATTTCCACATATTTGTGAATTTTCTAATTTCCTTCTGTTACTGATTTTTGATTTCATGTGATCAGAGAAGATTCTTTGTATGATTTCATTCTTCTTAAATTTATTGAGTGTTATTTTGTGGCCCAACACAGTCTATCCTGGAAAATGTTCCATATGCACTTGAGAATAACTTGTATTCTGATGTATCATTGGGTGGCATACTTTATATATCTGTATTAGGGCCAGTTCATTTGTAGTGTCATTCAGGTCTTCTCTTTCCTTGCTGATCTTCTAATTTTTCTATCGGTGATTAAAAGGTGGGATATTGAGCTCCCCAACTATTATGTTGGTTTTTGTTTTGTTTTATTTTGTTTGAGACAGAGTCTCACTCTGTTGCCCAGGCTAGAATGCCGTGGCACAATCATGGCTCACTGCACCCTCAACTGCCAGAGCTCCGGTGACCCTCCCGCCTCACTCTCCTGAGCATCTGGGATTACAGGTGTGCCCTACCATAGCCAGCTAATTTTCTGTATTTTTGTAGAGATAGGTTTTTGCCATATTACCCAGGCTGGTCTCAAACTCCTGGTATCAAGAGATCCACCTGCCTCAGCTTCCCGAAGTGCAGGGATTACAGACGTGAGATACTGTGCCTGGCCTATCATTGTTGAATTGTCTATTTCTCCCTTCAATTCTGTCAGTTTTTGTTTCATATGTTTTGGAGCACTGTTGTTTGTTTGTTTATAATTGTTGTATCTTGATGAATCGACTGTTTCATGAGTATATAATGTCCTCCTTTTTCCTTGTCTCTTGTAACAAATTTTTTTTTGTTTTTTGAGACGGAGTCTCGCTGTGTCACCCAGGCTGGAGTGCTCGAGTGCAGTGGCACGATCTCGGCTCACTGCAAGCTCCATCTCCCAGGTTCACGCCATTCTCCTGCCTCAGCCTCCCGAGTAGCTGGGACTACAGGCGCCCGCCACCATGCCCAGCTAATTTTTTGTATTTTTTAGTAGAGACGGGGTTTCACTGTGTTAGCCAGGATGGTCTCGATCTCCTGACCTTGTGATCCACCTGCCTTGGCCTCCCAGAGTGCTGGGATTACAGGCAACAGTTTTTAACTTAAACTCTATTTTGTGTGATACTCATATAGGCAGTCCAGCTTTCTTTTGGTTATTGTTTGCATGGAATATTTTTCTATCCTTTTGCTTTCAGCTTATTTGTGTCTTTATTTTATTTTTTTAGAGACAGGGTCCCACTCAGTCGTCCAGGCTGGAGTGCAGTGCTGCAATCATAGCTCACTGTGACCTTGAGCTCCTGGACTGATGGGATCCTCCCACCTCAGTCTCCCAAGTAGCTAGGACCACAGGAAAGCACCATCATGCCTGACTAATTTTTAAAATACTATTTGTGTCTTTTAATCTAAAGTGAGTCTCTTGTAGACAGTATATAGTGTATACTTAAAAAATTTTTTTCCGACAGTTTCAGCCATTTTTTTTTTTTTTTTCTTTTTTTTTGAGACGGAGTCTTGCTCTGTCACCCAGGCTGGAGTGCAGTGGCCGGATCTCAGCTCACTACAAGCTCCTCCTCTCGGGTTCATGCCATTCTCCTGCCTCAGCCTCCTGAGTAGCTGGGACTACAGGCACCCGCCACTTCGCCCGGCTAGTTTTTTGTATTTTTTTAGTAGAGACGGGGTTTCACCGTGTTAGCCAGGATGGTCTCGATCTCCTGACCTCATGATTCGCCCGTCTCAGCCTCCCAAAGTGCTGGGATTACAGGCTTGAGCCACCGCGCCCAGCAATTTCAGCCATTTTTTCAGTTACACAAAAAAAGAGTGTAACTCATTTACATCTAATGTCATTACTTCTAATTTGAATTTTTTTTTTTTTTTTTTTTTTTTGAGATGGAGTCTTACTCTGTCACCCAGGCTAGAGTACAGTGGTGCAATCTCTGCTCACCACATCCATTACCTCCTGGGTTCAAGTGATTCTCCTGTCTCAGCCACCCAAGTAGCTGGGATTACAGGTGCGCGCCACTATGCCCGGCTAATTTTTGTAATTTTAATAAAGGCAGGGTTTCACCATGTTGGCCAGGTTGGTCTTGAACCCCTGACCTCAAGCGATCTACCCACCTGCACTGCCCAAAGTGCTGGGATTACAGACATGAGTCACTGCACCTGCGTTGTTTTCTATATGTCATATCTTTTTTGTCCCTCAGTTCCTCCATTACTGCCTTCTTGTGTTAAATAGATGTTTTCTAGTTTTATTTTATTTTGAGACAAGGTCTTGCTCTGTTGCCCAGGCTGGAGTGCGGTGGCACGATTGTGGCTCACTGCTACCTTGACCTCCTGGGCTCAAGTGATTCTCCTGCCTCAGCCTCCTGAGTAACTGAGACTACAGGCATGTGCAACCATGCCCAGCTAATGGTTTTAAATTTGTTTTTTGAGACAGAGTCTTGCTATGTTGCCCAGGCTGGTCTTGAACTCTTGGCCTCAAGTGACCTTCCTGCCTAATGCTCCCAAAGTGTTGGGATTATAGGCATGAGCCACTGTGCCCAGCTCTAGTGTACCATTTTAATTCTCTGTTTTTGTTTTTGTTTTTTTTAAACATACTAACACCAACGGGAATCTCTTGTTTCTTTTGCTCTATTCTTTTGAGCTATTTTCCGAATTGTTACTTTTCTCCCACCTAGTTCAACCCCTCAGAATCACCAAGCTAAAGGATATTAATGCTGGATCTTTTTGTAAAGACGGAAACCTTTCCATAGTGTGAATAACCACTCCCTGCTGTATTTGTCATAGTCTGAAATCAGATTGTCACAGATTGTGTTTTCTAGGAGTGTGGTGCCTGTTTTAATGTAGTATACATGTCAGGTAAAAGATAAGCCAGAGATAGCCATTCAGGAGAGAACTGCCAGAAATGAAGCCTTTCCTGGTGAAGGGCAGTGGGTTTGGGTATGTACAGTGCCGTAATGTTTCTTTTTCAGCTCATTCTTGGAATCCCAGAACAGGCCTTAAGTCTTCTCCATATGGCCATTGAGCCCATCTTGGCTGACGGGGCTATCCTGGACAAAGGTCGTGCCATGTTCTTAGTGGCCAAGTGCCAGGTGGCTTCAGCAGCTTCCTATGATCAGCCGAAGAAAGCAGAAGGTAAGAAGCTGTACAAAGACTGTTGGGCAATGCTGTTCCAGAAAGCATTGAAAGTTTAGGACCCAGAAGAAGAAAAGACATTAAATTTGGAACAGCATTTAAGTTCTGAGTGTTCACAAATATATATTAAAATTTCATGCAGCATTTAAAGTGCTTTCATATGCATGATTGGCAGGAAGACTGAGGACAAGTGAATGGTTATTTTAACCCTATAGAGCCAGGTACCGGGCTAGAAGTCAGGACTTAAAGACCATTTTTTGGTTTTTGTTTTTTGTTTTTTGAAACGGAGTCTTGCTCGGTCGCCCAGGCTGGAGTGCAGTGGTGCGATCTCAGCTCACTGCAAGCTCCACCTCCCGGGTTCACACCATTCTCCTGCCTCAGCCTCCTGAATAGCTAGGACTACAGGTGCCCGCCACCATGCCCGGCTAATTTTTTTTTGTATTTTTAGTAGAGACAAGGTTTCACCGTGTTAGCCAGGATGGTCTTGATCTCCTGACCTCGTGATCCACCTGCCTCGGCCTCCTAAAGTGCTGGGATTACAGGCGTGAGCCACCAGGCCTGGCCTTTTTTTTTTTTTTTTTTGAGACAAAGTCTCGCTCTGTTGCTCAGGCTGGAGTGCAGTGGCGCGATCTTGGCTCACTGCAACCTTCACCTTCCAGGTTCAAGTGCTTCTCCTGCCTCAGCCTCCTAAGTATATACAGGCGCACGCCACCATGCCCGGCTAATTTTTGTATTTTTAGTAGGGCTTTCACCATGTTGGTCAGTCTGATCTTGAACTCCTGACCTCGTGATCCGCCCACCTCAGCCTCCCAAAGTGCTGGGATTATAGGCATGAGCCACTGTTCCTGGCTTTTTTTGTTTTTTGTTTTGTTTTTTTGAGGTGGAGTCTCACTTTGTCACCCAGGGTGGAGTACTGTGGCGTGATCTCAGCTCACCGCAACCTCTGCCTCCTGGTTCAAGTGATTCTCCTGCCTTAGCCTTCCAAGTAGATGAGATTACATGTGTCCGCCACCACACCTGGCTAATTTTTGTATTTTTAGTAGAGACGAGGTTTCACCATGTTGGCCACGCTGCTGTCGAACTCCTGACCTCAGGTGATCCACCTGCCTCGGCCTCCCAAAGTGCTGGGATTACAGGCATGAGCCACCACACCCAGTGTTAAAGACCTTTTTGAAAACCTCACCCTACCTAGTGGTTTGTTTTTTCTCTCTCAAAGAAAAGAGAATATAAAAGAATCTTCTGGTACTTGTTGAACAAATAAAACTAAATACCAAGTTTTGAAAACTGTATGTGAAGTGTTGAGTTAAATGTGTGTTATTTTCCCCCACTTTCCATCAGCTCTGGAGGCCGCCATTGAGAACCTCAATGAAGCCAAGAACTATTTTGCAAAGGTTGACTGCAAAGAGCGAATCAGGGATGTCGTTTACTTCCAGGCCAGACTCTACCACACCCTGGGGAAGACTCAGGAGAGGAACCGGTGTGCGATGCTCTTCCGGCAGCTGCATCAGGAGCTGCCCTCTCACGGCGTACCCTTGATAAACCATCTCTAGAGAGGACATCCCTGCTGGGCTGCTGTGCAGAGTATAAGATTTTGGACTCGTTCGTGTCCCCTCTCTCCTTATAAATGATGTATTTGTGACCTATCTTGTCAATAAACTGCATTCTGATTAGTTTGTCTTACTTGGTTTCTTAGTAACTACATATTTGTTTTATTCCCCTTTTCTTCCCTTTTGGTAGCAAAGGATACCAACTTCTTGTTAATAAATGGGTTAATAAATATAACAAGTTAGTGCAGGCATCTCAGATTATGTTCTCTCTGGGCAAAATTGCCAATATCTTGATTAGAAATTGTACGCACTCCATCATTATGTAAATTCATTTAGCACCTATTCTCAGACAAGAGCTCTTCTGGGAATTGGTAGATCTCTCCAGGGTGGTCAGTGCAGGTTTGTATGAGGCTTGGACTTTCTTCTGAGGCCTCTCTGCCTTGTTGGACTGAACCAGGGCTTGTGGTTCCTGTGGGTCCTCATGAGTACTTGTTGGCCCCTGACTGGAGATTAAGAAGGAAGAGATTTTTTCATAGTTTTTGGACCAATGACCAGAAGCATTTTTCAGTCCCTTTGTAGGTGCTGGCTTTCTTATATATTCTGCATGGGCACTTCTTTTTTTCTATATTTAACTCTATAAATGAGGGATGATGATACGTTAAGTCCAGGAATTCATCATGAGTAAGGTGATTATAAATTAAGGGGGCCAGCTGCCGTGGCTCACACCTGTAATCCCGGCACTTTGGGAGGCCGAGGCAGGCAGATCACGAGGTCAGGAGATGGAGACCAGCCTGGCCAACGTGGTGAAACCCCGTCTCTACTAAAAAAAAAAAAAAAAAAATCAAAATTTTATTAGCTGGAAGTAGCAGTGCATGCCTGTAATCCCAGCTACTTGGGAGGCTAGAGCAGGAGAACTGCTTGAACCCGGGAGGTGGAGGTTGCAGTGGGCCGAGATTGCACCACTGCACTCCAGCCTAGTGACAGAGCAAGACTCTGTCTCAAAAAAATAATAATAGTAAAAATAAAAATAAGAAAGGGTCCAAAGCTCAAAGGTGTGAGATGCTATCACCAAATATACAGTGAATTATAGTTTACATTTCTTAACTCTGCAAGTAAGTAGGAGCCAGTTATTGCTTTTTCTGTTCATGAATTTCTTATCCTTGAGTGTTCACAGAAAAATGCTATTGTTTCAAGTCCAAAGCAGCAGCTATATCCAAATAGTCTGTTTCTTTTTTTTTTAGACAGAGCCTTGCCCTGTTGCCCAGGCTGGAGTGCAGTGGCGTGATCTTTGCTCACTGCAACATCCATCTGGGTTCAAGTGATTCTTCTGCCTCAACCTCCCGAGTAGCTGGGACTACAGGCGTGCACCACCACACCTGGCTAATTTTTGTATTTTTAGTGGAGATGGGGTTTCACCATGTTGACCAGGTTGGTCTCAAACTCCTGACCTCAGCTGATTCACCTGCCTCGGCCTCCCAGAGTGTTGGAATTACGGGCGTGAGCCACCATGCCCGCCCCAAATACTCTTTATAAAGCAACAGGGAACCACCGACTAAATTTTGCAGCTCCTGTTTTTTTTTTTTTTTTTTTTTGAGACGGAGTCTCGCTCTGTCGCTCAGGCTGGAGTGCAGTGGCGCAATCTCGGCTCACTGCAAGCTCCGCCTCCCGGGTTCACGCCATTCTCCTACCTCAGCCTCCCGAGTAGCTGGGACTACAGGCGCCCGCCACTGCGCCCGGCTAATTTTTTTTCTATTTTTTAGTAGAGACGGGGTTTCACCATGGTCTCGATCTCCTGACCTTGTGATCCGCCCGCCTCGGCCTCCCAAAGTGCTGGGATTACAGGCGTGAGCCACCGCGCCCGGCCTGCAGCTCCTGTTATTGGCTCTTTCTCTGTTAAATTTCCCATCAGAAAGTTTTTCTGATGGGAAGTAATTTCTCTTCAGGGCTCTTTGAGGCACTATAAAACAGTTGTATCCATTATAGTACATTTGCTGGCCAAAGACAGCTGCTCTGGAAACAAGAGACTTGGTGGAGAGATAGAGACTAATTGGTATGTTGATTGAAAATCTTTCCTTAAATTCATTTGAAAGGTTATATATAGAGATGGTAAACATTGAGTAATATTAAAAGCTATGTAGTAAAAAGTAATTCTCGAGGCCGAGACGGGTGAATCACCTGAGATTAGGAGTTCAAGACCAGCCTGTCCAACATGGTGAAACTCCATCTCTACTACAAACAAAAAATTAGCCGGGCGTGGTGGCGGGCTCCTGTAGTCCCAACTACTCAGGAGGCTGAGGCAGGAGAATCGCTTGAACCTAGGAGGCAGAGTTTGCAGTGAGCCAAGATCGTGCCATTGCACTCTAGCCTGGGTGACAAGAGCTAAACTCCATCTCAAGAAAAAAAAAAAAAAAAAAAAAAGTACTACTTCCTCTTAGGAGTTAACTGTTATCAGTTCCTTTTTATCTTTCAAGTATATTTTTTCATCTGATGTCATTTTTGATTAATGTGCTTAAAGTAAGAGCCTTTCAATTTAAGAAGTGGCCTTAGCTACTCTGCCTCAGCAGAAGGTTGAAGAAATGGGGTCAGGTTGTTCAGGTGACCCCACAGATACTAACATAAAAGCTTGACGTCATCACGCCTGACCAGGACCAGCGATGCAACTCATGGAATCCAGTGCAAACTAAAAATGTGAGGCCTCTATTAAAAAGAATTTCAAAGGCCGGGTGCAGTGGCTCACACCTGTAATCCCAGCACTTTGGGAGGCCAAGGAGGGCAGATCTCCTGAGGTCAGGGGCTCAAGACCAGCCTGTGCAACATGGTGAAACCTCATCTCTACTAAAAATACAAAAATTAGCCAGGCATGGAGGCGGGCACCTGTAATCCCAGCTACTTGGGAGGCTGAGGCAGGAGAATCGCTTGAACCCGGGAGGCGGAGGTTGCAGTGAGCTCAGATTGTGCCACTGCACTCCAGCCTGGACGACAGAGTGAGACCCTGTCTCAAAAACAAAAACAACAACAACAAAAAACAAAAAATAATTTCAAAATGGCAACGGCAGAGCCTTAAACCAATATAGGGTCCTTCTGAGCTCACAGCCCTGCACAGTTTGCACACCTGAAAAGCCAGCCTGCCCAGAGTTGCTCTCAGCTGATGAGCCAGCCTGCCCAGAATGACTCTCAGCTTCACTCTAGCAGGGAGACGGCCTAGATCCAAAGCTAATAGAAGGGGTCTGGGGTCTCCTGCTATCTGTGACTTAGATTTGTTGACTGAGGGGCTTGTCTCCTCCCTGATGGAAGAGTGGGTTGAATGAAAAGTAGAGACATTGGTGACCCCAAAACTCAGAACTGTCAGGGTGACAGCTAACTGGCTTTTCTCCTAATAGAGCATTTGGTGGCGGGAAAAAAAGAGTCAATAATTTCATAATGATATGATTATCAGTGGTTTAAGAGTATAAGAACTGATCATCTGGTTAAATGGGGAAAGGGTTAGATGAGGAGGGAACTGAAGCTTTTTCTTTCTTTTTTTTTTTCCTGAGATGGAGTCTCGCCCTGTTGCCCAGGCTAGAGTGCAGTGGCGCAATCTCGGCTTACTGCAGCCTCTGTCTCCCAGGTTTAAGCGATTCTCCTGCCTCAGCCTCCCGAGTAGCTGGGACTACAGGCACCCGCCACCATGCCTGGCTAATTTTTATATTTTTAGTAGAGATAGGGTTTCACCATATTGGCTGGGCTGGTCTCGAACTCCTGACCTCATGATCCACCCATCTCGGCCTCCCAAAGTGCTGGGATTACAGGCATGAGCCACCACACCCGGCCGGAATTGAAGCTTTTTAAGCAGCAGGCATTTGGGTCTATACCCGAGATCTTCAGGACATATCCTCTAAGGGAGAGAAGGAAAAAGGTGTTCTGACCTGGTGGCACGGTGGGAACTCTAGCCAGCAGCCAAGTGCCCTGTTTTAAGTTCTTTGCTATATTAACACATTTAATCTTCACAGTAATTCCAAGAGTTAGCAATAGCATGAATTCCATTGAACAGCATAGGATGGAGGCATAAGGGGGTTAAGTCACTTGCTCAAGGCCACATAGCTGATAGGTTCCAGAGCTGGGTATATATTTTCAAAATACCCCTAGAATTTTGAAAAGTGCTGTCCTGTTTTTGTGAACATTGTTTTTCAGTTTATTGAACACATAAATTATAATATTAGTTGTTATTTATGTACTACCCAATATGGGCCAGATGCTGCTACGTACTTTCACACATACCATCTCTAATGCTTGTGAGCTAAACATCATCCCTGTTTTACAGGCAGGAAAGCGGGCCCTGGAGGTTGGGCCTGACCCAGCCCCCACCTTGGTGAGGACCAGAATCAGGATTCAGCCCCAGGTGTGACGGGCTCCACAGCCTAGGCTCTTTCTCTCATCAGCAGGCTGCCTTTGTATTCACCGCCATACTCTGAATATTTCTACTTGTTCAAAGGGTTTTAAATTTTGTCCTAATTTTTTTGGGTGGTTACATTGGCTTTTTTTTTTTTTCCTTTTTCTCTTTTTTTTTTTTTTTTTTTTTTTTTTTTGAGACCGAGTTTTGCTCTTGTTGCCCAGGCTGGAGTGTGACGGCATGATCTTGGTTCACTGCAACCTCTGCCTCCCGGGTTCAAGCGATTCTCCTGCCTCAGCCTGGAATTACAGGCATGCGCCAACACGCCCAGCTAATTTTGTATTTTTAGTAGAGACAGGGTTTCTCCATGTTGGTAGGGTTGGTCTAGAACTCCTGACCTCAGGTGATCCGCCCGCCTTGGCCTCCCAAAGTGCTGGGATTACAGGTGTGAGCCACCACACCCAGCCATTTTTTTTTTTTTCCCACGAAGATGTATGCTGAGATAAAGAGCTTCCTCATCTGTGCCCCCATCACTTCTCCTTCTATGATGTTGTTTATGTTTGGGACTAGTAATCTCACTGCCTGTTGAAGGGAAACTTCTCAAGATCTTTTTGACAGCATTTTTCTTTTTTAGAGATAGTTTTGCTATGTTGCCCAGGCTGGCCTTGAAATCTGAGGCTCAAGTGATCCTCTTGCCTCAGCCTCCCAAGTAGCTGGGACTGCATGCGAATGCCACTGAGTCTGACTTGACAGCATTTTTTTCTTTTTCTTTTTTTTTTTTTTGAGATGGAGTCTTGCTCTGTTGCCCAGGCTGGAGTACAGTGGCATGATCTTGGCTCACTGCAACCTCCTTCTCCCGGGTCCAAGCGATTCTCGTGCCTCAGCTTCCTGAGTAGCTGGGATAACAGGCAGGCGCCAACATACCTGCCTAATTTTTGAGTTTTTTTTTTTTAGCAGAGACATGCTGGCCAGGCTGGTCTCGGACTCCTGACCTCAAGTGATCCCCTTGCCTTGGCCTCCCAGAGTGCTGCGATTACAGGCGTGAGCCACTGTGCCCGGCCCCACAGCATTTTTCTTTCTTTTTTTTTGAGACAGAGTCCGGCCTCGTCGCTCAGGCTGGAGTGCAGTGACACGATCTCAGCTCACTGCAGCTGACGCCTCCTGGGTTCAAGTGATTCTCCTGACTCAGCCTTCTGAGTAGTTGGGATTACAGGTGCCCGCCACCACACCTAGCTAGCAACAGCATTTTTCTACTGTCCTGGTGACTGGGAAAAAAAATTCAACAAGTGCTGTAAATCAAAGAAAATGACGGAGGCAAGTCTCAATCATTTTAGGAGGCTTACTTGCCAAAGTTAAGGAACTGCCCAGGAGACAGGTCTATGCCTTTTTCCAAAGATGATTTTGAGGGCTTCAGTATTTAAAGAGGAAACGGCGGGATATTGAGAAATACACAGTTTTCATGTGAGCCTGCGTAGGGGAAAAATATTCATCCCTTTGCCTGGCTTGGTGAATCTGAATTTTTATATAAGATAACATAGAAGATAGGGCCGAGGAAGCAATCAGATACACATTTGTCTCAGGTGAGTAGAAGGATGACTGCGTTCTGGCCTATGTCCGCCACACCTGTGAAGATAAGCTGTCCACTTACATTGCCTTGGAGAACTTCAACAGAACTACTTTAGGGTAAGGATCTTGGGGGCCACCAGGAATTTCCTTGCGGGCAAAATGTGAGGGAGGCGTGTAGCTTTTCATCTTTGTAGTCACCTTATTTAGGAACCAAAATGGGAGGCAGGTTTGCAGACCCAATTCTCAGCTTGACTTTTCCCTTTGGCTTAGTGAGTTTGGGGTCCCCAGATTTCTTTTCCTTTCACAGTACATTGGTGTGATGAATCCTGCTGTCTGCATCTGGATGTTCAAGGTTTGGGAGGTGGAACATTCCAGTGAGTAACATGAGCGGCACACGGTTCAGAAAGGAAGGATGAAGCCTCTGCAAGAGATTACAGTGCTGTCCTGGGGGGTGAGGTAATTTTACACTCTTGCTTCTAGCTCCTCCCTTGTACTGTTCAAGTTTTCTGTAAAAATAAGATTCAGATGCTTTGTTTACTTATTTTCTTGGCAATCTGTTGTCAGGACAACAAGATCTGTTTGCCTAGAATAGAATTTTCTGGTGTTCTTGGAGGAGAAAAATCCAAAAAACAAAGCAAATTCTTGTTTTCATCTTTCTAAGAAGAAAATGGTTTCCTTAAGTGGGATTTTTTTTTTTTTTTTTTTTGAGACAGAGTTTTGCTCTTGTTGCCCAGGCTGGAGTGTAATGGCACGATCTTGGCTCACTTCAACCCCTGCCTCCTAGGTTCAAGCAATTCTCCTGCCTCAGCCTCCCAAGTAGCTGGGATTACAGGCATGCGCCACCACGCCCAGCTAGTTTTGTATTTTTAGGAGAGATGGGGTTTCTGCATGTTGGTCAGGCTGGTCTCAACCTCCTGACCTCAGGTGATCCACCCACCTCAGTCTCCCAAAGTGCTGGGATTACAGGAGTGAGCCACCGCGCCCGGCAGTGGGATGATTCTTAGAAGAATTGCAACTGTGAGACCAGGCAACAAGAGCAAAACTCCGTCTCAAAAAAAAAAAAAAGAATTGCAATTGTGATGTTTCTGTCTTGCTCTAATTCACTTTAATAAGGAGGGTACATAAATTGATGGGGGTTTTAGCTCTGTGCTAATTTTAATTAGTTAGCATCATTGAAGACTTATATACCAAGCACAGAGCTAGTATCTTTACATACATACATCATTAGATTTAAACCTCGTGGGAAACCTGTGAGCTAGATACTATTATTATCCCCATTTGACAGCTGATGAAACCAAATTGGGAGAGATCAAGTCATTTGCCCGAGGCCATAGAGCTGGTAACTAGTGAAACCAGGATTTGAACAAAATCTATCTGACTTCAGGGTCATTGCTGTCACCCACAACGCGGACAGTATACAAATGTTTCACATGTGGTACCTGCCTAGACGCCACGAAGATATAGGCCTATTGGCAAGTCAAAACACAAGAGTGAAAAACGAAGGAATAAAGAAGGAAGGGAGGTGGCTGAGCATCAAATAAATGGTAGAGTCCTTGCTTTAAGACACCAGAGAGAGGAGAGGGCAGGGAGGGCCTGGCTCACAGCATTTCAGGAAATCTATCAGGAAAAAGCAACTCTTGAGCTAGGGTTTGGATTTGTAGGGGCACTTCCTAACCTTTCTTACTTAATTGGCTTTTAAGTTTACACAGCTGTGTGTATACCTAAGTTTCTGCCTGTGTGAGCTACAGTGTTCTAATAAAACATAGGCAATTTAGTAACATGATGTAAACATACAGAATTGTTTAACAAGTACCAGGAAAAGACATCCAGTAACAGGAAAGGACACCCAAATCTATTTTGGTTACCTTAGTAAAGCAGGGTTGCCAAACTATTTATTGCCCATAGGCTAAATCTGTCATGCCACCTGTTTTTTATGGCCTGCTAAGAATGGTTTTTATGTTTTTCCTTTTTCTTTTTGTCAAGATGGGTCTTGCCATGTTGTCCAGGCTGGTCTCAAACTTCTAGGCTCAAGTGATGCTCCCACCTCGGCCTCACAAAGTGCTGAGATTGTAATCGCACATGTAGGTGTGAGCCACCACACCCGGCCTTTCGCATTTTTCACTGGTTAAATAAGAACCAAAACAGTAATATTTTGTGACTTATGAAAATTATATGAGGCTGGGCGCAGTGGCTCACACCTGTAATCCCTGCACTTTGGGAGGCCGAGGCGGGCGGATCACGAGGTCAGGAGATCGAGACCATCCTGGCTAACACGGTGAAACCCCGTCTCTACTAAAATACAAAAAATTAGCCGGGCGCGGTGGCAGGCGCCTGTAGTCCCAGCTACTCGGGAGGCTGAGGCAGGAGAATGGCGCGAACCCGGGAGGCGGAGCTTGCAGTGAGCTGAGATGGTGCCACTGCACTCCAGCCTGGGCAACAGAGTGAAGACTCCGCCTCAAAAAAAAAAAAAAAAAAATTATATGAAATTCAGTTTTCAGGGTCTGTAAATAAAGTTTTATTGGAACACTGCCACATGTATTCATTTACTATTTCCTGTGGCTGCTAGGATGGCAGGGTGGAGTAGCTGCATTACAGAGCCTATGGCTTGCAAAGCCTAAAATATTTACTACCTGGCCCTCTACAAAGTTTGCTGACCCCTGCCTTACAGTCATAAGTGCTCCAGATAATCTCCACCAACCCTGATACATATTTTGGGGGCGGGAGGGGAGAGAAAATATGAGAATATAGAAAAATATGGGACTATGCATCCCCCATTCAGAATTGACTGTTGCTAACAGTTTGCCATTTGCCTCACAGCAATTTATAAGTACTAAAAGAAATAAAACTTTACAACTTTATTTATGCTCCCTGTCCCATTCTGTGCTTTTTTCCTTCTTTGTGGCAGACTGTCATGAATTTAATGTATATTCTTCCCTTTCACTTTAAAAATCTTGTATGTGAGCATGTGTCCATGAACAGTATCTACTGCGTGGGATTTTAAGATGTACATAAATTGTGCATCATGCTGTATTCTGCAACTTGCTTTTTTCCTCAACATTATGTTTTTGGGATTTCCTTATGTCAGTACAGATTCAGTGCACCCCTTTTAACTATTAGATGGTATTCTGTCAAACAACTATAACGAGTTTCATGTATCCATTCCTTTGATGAACATATAGGAAGTTGTTCTCAGGTGTTTTTTTTTTTTTTTTTTTTTTTGAGATGGAGTCTCGCTCTGTCGCCCAGGCTGGAGTGCAGTGGCGTGATCTCGGCTCACTGAAGCCTCTCCCTCCCGGGTTTCAAGCGATTCTCCTGCCTCAGCCTCCTGAGTACCTGCGATTACAGGCGCACGCAACCACACCTGGCTAATTTTTGCATTTTTTTTTAGTAGAGACAGGGTTTCACCATGTTGGTGAGGCTGGACTCCAACTCCTGACTTCGTGATCCGCCCACCTTGGCCTCCCAAAGTGCTGGGATTACAGGCGTGAGTCACTGTGCCCAGAATTTTTTTTTTTTTTTTTTTTAAACAGTCTTGGTCTGTCGCCGGGGCTGGAGTGTAGTGGTGCCATCTCTCTGCCTCCTGGTTCAAGTGATTCTTGTGCTTCAGCCTCTCGAGTAGCTGGAATTACAGGCACCCGCCACCATACCGTGCTAATTTTTGTATTTTTGATAGAGATGGGGTTTCACTGTGCTGGCCAGGCTAGTCTCGAACTTCTGGCCTCAAGTGATCTGTCTGCCCGGGCCTCCCAAAGTGCTGGGATTATAGGCGTGAGCCACCATGCCCGGCCTCAGGTTTTTGCCATTTCCAACAAATGCAAGCATGTTGAGTAACATCAGAAGAGGTGCATGGCTGAGCGTGTTGGCTCATGCCTATAATCCCAGCACTTTGGGAGGCAGAGGCAGGAGGATCACTTGGGCCCAGGAGTTTGAGACCAGCTGGGGGGAGAACTCTCTCTACAAAAAATAGAAAAAAATTTTTTTTTTCCAGGTGTGGTGGTGTGTGCCTGTAGTCCTAGCTACTCAGGAGGCTGAGGCTGGAGGATCACCTGAGCCTGGGGAGGTCGAGGGTGCAGCAAGCTGTGATCGTGCTACTGCACTCCAGCCTGGGCAACACAGAGAGACCCTGTCTGGGAAAAAAAAAAAAAAAAAAAGGGAGTGGGCCAGGCGCGGTGGCTCACACCTGTAATCCCAGCACTTTGGGAAGCCAAGGTGGCTGGATCACAAGGTCAGGAGTTCAAGACCAGCCTGGACAACATGATGAAACCCCGTCTCTAAGGAAAATACAAAAATTAGCCGGGTGTGGTGGCGGGCACCTGTAATCCCAGCTGCTTAGGAAGCTGAGGCAGAGAATTGCTTGAACCTGGGAGGCGGATGTTGCAGTGATCCGAGATCGCGTCACTGCACTCCAGCCTGGACGACAGAGCAAGACTCTGTCTCAGAAAAGAAAAAAAAAAAAAAAAAAAAAGGAGTCGGGGTGGAGCTCTCATTGGCTCATTGCATGTGAGTGTCCCTACGGCCTAGAATTACCAGATAAGCTCATCGGAACGGGCTGGAAATCCACCCAGCTGACCAGAGGGCTTTGAACCTTTTATTAATTTGGAGGTTGACTCTCCTCTCAACTCGATTCCCTTTTGGCTGTTTGGCAGGGTCAGAGAGACATCCCCTGGGTCACTCGACCCCGTAGGACGGTTCAGGGAGCCCTCCAGGTCTTCGTTTCCCCTCTTCCCCGCACAGTGTTGTTATCCAGCTGGGGGACCCAACACACACTTAAGGCTCCAGCAAAGTAGGTGCCAAAAAGGGGAGAATGGGAAGAATATGCTGTATCTCACAAAAAGCATCTAAGTAACCATCTGGAAAAGCCAGAATGAACTTCTATGGTGCATCCAGGTGGGCTGGGGATGGGAGAGGAACGCCTTTCGCCAGCCTTTAGGGCCTGCCCTGAGCAAGTGGTCAGTCGGTAGGCGGCTGCGGAAGGGGGCTCCCCCGAGTCGGTGGTGGCCCGAAATCCAGGCCGCATCCACCGCCCGGCGCCTAGCGCAGGGGCAGCAGCCGGGTCGCTAGGAGGGGCCCCAGGTGTTCTCGCCGGCTTGGGGGAACTTTCCCAGGGTCAGCCCGGAGGCTTCCTGCAACCTCGGCATTTGGCTAAACAAAGCAAGCGCCGTCGGCGCTGCACCGCCCGAGGGCGCGCGGGAAGAACCTGGGCAGGTGCGCGCCGCGGGCGAGCGGGGACAAAGTTGCGGCGCCCCCTCCCGCGCCCCGCGCCCCGCCAGGCTCTCCTCCCCGCCGCCTCCGATCCTCCCGGCCGGGCCTCTCTTCCCCGGCTCTTCGCTTCCTCCCTTTCTTCTCCTTGCCCTCCGCCTCGCCGCTACTTTCGTCTTTGCAGGCTCCCGCCTCCCCACCCCTCCCCGGCGCGGGGCCGAGCCGGCGGGGGCGCGCAGGGGGCGGTGCGCAGCGGGCGCGGGCGGTTCCGCGTTCGGGTTTCCCGCGGCCGTGGCCAATCCCCGCGCTGCCCGGGGCGGTGTCGCGCCCAAGCCGAGCCGGGTGGCTCCTCCCGCCTCCGCCCCCCGCGCGCCCGCCGCCCGGGCAGAGGAGAGGAGCGCGCGGCCGTGCAGAGCAAGCTGAGCTGAGCCGAGCCGAGCTGGGGGCGCAGAGCGCGGGAGGCGGCGGCGGCGGCGGCGCGGAGCCCAGGTGAGCTGGCGGTAGCCGGGCCCGGGGCAAGGGACGCAGCCGCCGCGGCCCCGGGCGCCCGCTCCGTTTCCCTCTCGAGGTGGGGGACCGCGCCGGAATGGCACACAAAGCCCCGAGGCTGGCCTGGGGCTCCCAACACCGAGGGACCCCACGTGCGCCTCCCCACGCCCCGCCACGTGGAGGGACACGGTCCCCGACACCCCTTCCCCGGCGTCCTCGGGGCGCCGTGGGCCGCGGGATGGCCTCCTCAGCTGGGCCGCGCCCTGTCCGGGTGGCAGGGGCGGTCCTGGAGTTTGGAACCGCTGTCACTGGGGGCCGGGTCCGTCAGGGTTCGTGGAGGCGGCCTAGGCCCAGCCCCTCGCGTTTGACAGGTGGGGAAATCTGGAGCGCTCCGGGGAAGAGACGACCAGCGGACTTTGAGCACCCCCACCCCGCAGCCTGCCTGTCTCGGGGCAAACCCAGGCCCTGGTGGCTTGGACACCAGGTGGCAGGACCCTAGGCCAGCAGTTGTGGTGACCTAGGGGACCTTTGGCTGTCTTCGGTCTGCCCTTTGACCACCCCCACCGCACCTCTTGTCTCAGCCGGAGCCTCACAGGCTTGGTCCTTCTGACCTAAATTCACCTCGGGGTTGCAGTATGCTGTGAATGCGGAGAGGCGTCCGCCTGACTCTCAGGGACGCTGGCCCCAGCCCCTCTCAGCATTGGGGCTCGGTGCCTGGGGTGCCACCCGACCCAGCCTTGAGCTTTTCCTGGCTTTCACCCAGCCCCTGCACCGCCTAGCTGGGGAAGTGGGGTGCTTTCACAGCTCTGCCAGCCTGCCCCCCTGGCCGCTCTCACTTGGTGCAGGGCAGGATGCAGCTCAGCCCCTCCAGCCCCTCCCAGAAGGTTGAACTTTGGGGAGGGCGTCTCAGTGCTGTCAGCAAGAGAGGGATACCTGGCCTCCAGATGGGACCTGCAGCGTCCGTCTCCCTGCAGGCAACTTTTACCTTCCCCAGCCTGGTGTTTAGAGTCCCCACGCAGGAGATAGAAACTTCAGGGGCCCTAGAGCTGTGCTGCCGTTTACCACTCCCCCTCCCCTAGTTCTGCCCCCAGAGGAGAGAGAAGAGGATGGCTTTATATCCCCATAAGCTCCTTTGTTCCTTGGAGGAGGCGGGGGCTGCAACAAGGGGAGGGCTTTGGGGGAGTTAGCCACCCTCTTCCCTAATCACCCCACAAAAACATGCAGTTTCAGAATAAATAGTGTGCATGCCATGCAAATGCAGCTTTAGGGCAAGCCCCAGATACCCCTTCCAGACTGATGCTCATACACCCTTCCTATAGAGGAAGCAGGCACTGATGATGAGGACGCAAAATGTATTTTTGTAATGAAGAGTAATAGCCATCATTTGATGAGCCCCTAACTTGGATAATAATAAGAATATTTATTTATTTATTTTTTGGGACTGAGTCTCACTCTGTTGCCCAGGGTGGAGTGCAGTGGCACGATCTTGGCTCACTGCAACCTCTGCCTCCCGGGTTTAAGCGATTCTCATGCCTCAGCCTCCCCAGTAGCTGGGATTACAGGCACTGCTACCACGCCTGGCTGATTTTTCTATTTTTAGTAGAGAAGGGGTTTCACCATGTTGGTCAGGCTGGTCTTGAACTCCTGACCTCAAGCGATCCGCCTACGTCAGCCTCCCAAAGTGCTAGGATTACAGGCATGAACTGCCACGACCGTGGACAATATTAATAATAATAATAACAGTAATTAATAACGAATATCTATTGAGTTCTTGCTGCCTGCCAGATTCTGTGCTGTGTGTTGCATGCATTATCTCATTTAATGCCTACCAAATCCTACAAGGTAGAGAATTTTAACCCCATAGTAGAGATTAGGAGATTGAGGTTTACAGAAATCCTGCAGTGTTGCTAGGATTTAGCCCCATTTTATAGAAGGGCTCAGAGAAGTTAAGTAACTTGCCCAGGGTCACACAGCCAGTGCAGGCATGTCAGGCCTTAGAACCTTCGTGCACCTGTTCTAGAGCAGAGGCCCTTGCAAGGCTGCCCTGAGCTTCTTGAGGAGCCCAGGTGTTTGTTTTGTTTTGTTTCTTCACTACATCCGTGTTCACCGATGCAGCTCTATGCAGGGTCCGTAGTACTGCCCATCCTTAGATGTGGCTAGTGGGCTGGTAGCCAAATACAGTCACTAATAACAACGCACTAGTTCTCATCTGGGAGTGGTCCCACCCTCCTGGCAAGGATTTGGAAAAGTGTGGGGGCGACTTTTGGTTGTCATGATGCTAAGCACTTCTGGCTTTTAGTGTGCAGGAGCCGGGGATGCCTACTAAAGTGTCCTGTAGGCAGGCCAGGGCCACAACATAGAGAATCATCCTACCCTGGCCAGGCGTGGTGGGTCAAGCCCGTAATCCCAGCACTTTGGGAGGCTGAGGCAGGAGGATCACCTGAGGCCAGGAGTTCGAGACCAGCCTGGCCAACATGGTGCAACCCCGTCTCTACTAAAAAAACAAAACAATTAGCCGGGAGTGGTGGCACACGCCTGTAATCCCAGCTACTCAGGAGGCTGAGACAGGAGAATTGCTTGAACTTTGAAGGCGGAGGTTGCAGTGAGCTGAAATCGTGCCATTGCACTCCAGCCTGGGGCACAAGAATGAGACTTCCTCTCAAAAAACAAACAAACAACAACAACAACAAAAAATCACCCTCCCCCAAATGCCAGCAGTGCCACTGTTGAGAAACACCACAAGGAATGAGTGCTGTTGCGATGGAAGGAGCACAGGTCACTGAGGGTTCTGGAGAAATCTCCTCAGACTGGTGTGAATCTGGGAGGCTCCCTGAAGGAGGCGTCATTTGTGCAGAGCCTTGAAGGATGGGCCAGAAATGGGAGATTGGATGGGAGTAGGAGGGGAAGGGGATAGGGTGGGATGACCTAGCAGGGACCTCTGTGCAGTAGCCGGGGGTTTCCTCTTTGAGAACCTCATCCTAGATGGAAGATGAGTGGCTGGATACCACTCTCAGGGGAGAGGACCAGGCCAAGTGGGGTAGGCCAGGCCTGTTTTCAAGGCATTTTGGCTCAAATTTTAACATGGGCCACAGAATTACCATTATTCTATCAACTCATTTTATGGAAGGTCTCAGAAAGGCTAATTTGCTTAGGGTCACCTGTGATCTTCTTCCCTCCCCAGGATACTTTCTTCTGGTGGTTATGGGAAACATTTCATTTCCTGATCCTGGGGATTTGGGGCAAATGCTATTTCAGATTTTCCTTTAAATCAGAGGATCTTATATTGCTTTGTTTATGTTTTTTCTTTTCCTTTTTTTTTTTTTGAGATGGAGTTTCACTCTTGTTGCCCGAGCCAGAGTGCAATGGCATGATCTTGGCTCACTGCAACCTCCGCCTCCCAGGTTCAAGCGGTTCTCCTGCCTCAGCCTCCAGAGTAGCTGGGATTACAGGTGCCCGCCACCACGCCTGGCTAATTTTTTTTTTTTTTTTGAGACGGAGTCTCGTTGTGTCACCCAGGCTGGAAGTGCAGTGACCGGATCTCAGCTCACTGCAAGCTCGGTCTCCTGGGTTTATGCCATTCTCCTGCCTCAGCCTCCTGAGTAGCTGGGACTACAGGCGCCCGCCACCTCGCCCGGCTAGTTTTTTTGTATTTTTTAGTAGAGACGGGGTTTCACCGTGTTAGCCAGGATGGTCTCGATCTCCTGACCTTGTGATCCGCCTGTCTCGGCCTCCCAAAGAGCTGGGATTACAGGCTTGAGCCACCGCGCCCGGCCTAATTTTTTGTATTTTTAGTAGAAACGGGGTTTCACAATGTTAGCCAGGCTGGTCTCAAACTCCTGACCTCAGATGATCCGCCCGCTTCAGCCTCCCAAAGTGCTGGGATTACAGGCATGAGCCACCGTGCCAGCCTTTATTTCTTTCCTTTTCTTTTTTTTAAGAGATGGGATCCTGCTCTGTTGCCCACGGTGGAAGGCAGTGGTGCAATCATAGCTCACTGTAGCCTCCAACTCCTGGGACTCAAGTGATCCTTCTACCTCAACCTCCAGAGCAGATGGGACTACAGGTGCATGCCACTATACCTGGCTAAATTTTTAATTTCTTTATAGAAACAGGGTCTTACTATTTTGCCCAGGCTGCTCTCGAACTCCTGGACTCAAGTGATCCTCCTGCCTCAGCCTCCCAAAGTGCTGGGATTGGATTACAGCCACTGTGCCTGGCCTATTGCTATTTTTCTTCCATGTTTTGCTTTCCCATTCACTTCTTCCCTTTGGATGGGGTTAGAGAACCTGGATATGGGGTTCAGGCCGGCTGGCTGCATGGTGCTGCTACAACCTCAGCCTTGTGTCTGTCTCTTTCCTGACAGTTGAGGAAACTGCATTTCCCTTTCGAAATTGACCTTCTTACAGGCTGTGCTTGTTGCCTTACTGACCTGTTAGTAGAGATTCGTAAGGGCTTCTTTTCTTTTTAAAAAAATTGAGGAGGGCTGGGCGCGGTGGCTCACGCCTGTAATCCCAGCATTTTGGGAGGCCGAGGCGGGTAGATCACTTGAGGTTAGGAGTTCAAGATCAGGCTGGCCAACATAGTGAAACCCTGTCCCCACTAAAAATACAATAAAAATTAGTCGAGCATGGTGGCTTGTGCCTGTAATCCCAGCCACTTGGGAGGCTGAGATAGGAGAATCGCTTGAACCCCAGAGGTGGACGTTGCAGTGAGCCAAGATCGTGCCACTGCACTCCTTGTGCCACTGCACTCCAGCCTGGGCAACACAGCAAGACTCTGTCTCAAAAGAAAAAAAAAAATTGAGGTGAAATTCACATAATACAAGCTTAACCATTTTATTTTATTTTATTTTATTTATTTATTTGTTTGAGACGAAGTCTCACCCTGTTGCCCAGGTTGGAGTGCAGTGGCGTGATCTCGGCTCACTGCAACCTCTGGCTCCTGGGTTCAAGCGATTCTCCTGCCTCAGCCTCCCGAGGAGCTGGGATTACAGGCACGTGACACCACGCGCAGCTAATTTGTGTATTTTTAGTAGAGATGGGGTTTCACCATGTTGGCCAGGATGGTCTTGATCTCCTGACCTTGTGATCCGCCCGCCTCAGCCTCCCACAGTGCTGGGATTACAGGCGTGAGCCACCGCGCCCGGCCTAAACTTTACCATTTTAAAGTGAACAATTCAGTGGCATTTAGTACATTTATAATGTTGTACAACCACTACTTCTGTCTAGTTCCAGAGCATTTTCATTACCCCCAGAAGAAACCTTGTACCCATTAAGCTATCACTCTCTCTTCCCAGTGCCCCGCGGCCCCTGGCAACCACCAGCCTACTTTCTGTCTCTCTGGATTTGCCTGTTTTGGACATTTCACATAAATAGAATCATGTAATATATGACTTTTGTGTCTGGCTTCTTTCATTCAGCATCATGCTTTCAAGACTGATCCATGCCGTAGCGGCTGTCAGTGCTTCGTTCCCTGCTCCGGCCCAGTACTATTCCATTGTGTGGATGGACCGCATTTTGTGTATACATTCATCCATTGATAGACATTTGGGTTGTTTCCCCCATAAGGGCATCTTAAGGCTACTTTGTCCATTCCTGTGTCTCTGTAGCCCCTCAGTTAATGAACTTCTGGGTGTAAGACTTTTTTTGTCACTCTGTTTGGAGGGAGAAGGTGATGGAAGAAAGGTTTCTTGAAGTCACTCAGGAACCAGTTTCCTGACCCAAGGTTTTCAGGATTCCCTTCACTGAACCTTACCTGCCCCTCTACAAGAATCGTGGCTCCCCATTTAAACCCATTGCTGGCCAGGTGCAGTGGCTCATGCCTGTAATCCCAGCACTTTGGGAGGCCGAGGTGGGTGGATCACATTTAAGGTCAGGAGTTCAAGACCAGTTTGGCCAACATAGTGAAATCCCGTCTCTACTAAAAATATGAAAATTAGCTGGGCGTGGTGACGCACACCTGTAATCCCAGCTGCTCTGGAGACTGAGGCAGGAGAATTGCTTGAACCCGGGAGGCGGAGGCTGCAGTGAGCCAAGATCAGTGTGACTGCCTTCTAGCCTAGGTGACAGAGCGAGACTTTGTGTCAAAAACACACACACACATAAACAACAATAACAACAAAACAAACCCATTGCCTCTTGGATCAATTCATGGTCATTTCATTACAAGCACGATTTTTCAGGGACAGTCTTGATTTTATTCAGCTCCATTCCTTTCAGTTATGATGATTTTTTGTTTGTTTTTGAGATGGGGCCTCACTCGGTCGCCCAGGCTGGAGTGCAGGGGTGCTATCGTGGCTCACTGCAGCTTCAACCTCCCAGGCTCAAGAGATCCTCCTGCCTCAGCCTCCTGAATAGCCGGGACTACCGCCCTGCACCACCATGCCTGGCTAATTTTTTTAATTTTTTTGTAGAGACAGGGTCTTGCTTTGCTGTCCAGGCTGATCTCGAACTCTTGGGCTCAAGTTATCCTTCTGCCTTGGCCTCCGAAAGTGCTGGGATTACAGTTGTCCACCATTGCAACCGGCCATGTTTTGTTAAATGTAGGTCCCCATGTGATTTTGTTAGTATATATTTTGTGAGACTTTTTTCCAGGTAAGTAAATCCACAAAGTAGAGAAAATCAGACAGATAGTGCCACGGCCCTGTGGCCATGAGTGGAGTCAGCCCAGTCTGTCCTGATAGCTTTGCCAGGAATACCGGCCAAGAAAGCAGAAATGGAAAGCTGGCCTGAGAGGAAGCCTAGCAGAGATCAGCTCCTGAACCCTTCCATGTTGCAGATGAGGGAGGCGGAGTGCAGAAAGGAAGGGAGGAGGTGATCCTTGTGGAACAATTACCTTGAGCCACACTGTCTACTAGGGACTTCTATAGAGAAGATCGACTCGATAGCCACCTTCTAGGTAGGTCTGGCCGGCACCATTTCACAGATGAGAAAATCAAGGCTCAAGGTCCTCTGGGATCTGTATCCTTTCCTGATGCACCTTCTCTTCCTGAGGTCTCAGGCCTCCCTTGGCTCCCCGCCCCCCCCCCCCCGCCTTTTTTTTAAAGGCAGGGTCTTGCTGTATCCCTCAGGCTGGAGTATAGTAGCGTGATCTCAGCTCACTGCAACCTCTGCTCCCGGATCCAAGTGATTCTCGTGCCTCAACCCTCCAAGTAGCTGGAATTACAGGCATGTCCCATCACGCCTGGCTAATTTTTGTATTTTTAGTAGAGATGAGGTTTCACCATGTAGGCCAGGCTGGTCTTGAACTCCTGACCTCAGGTGATCCGCCTGCCTTGGTCTCCCAAAATGCTGGGATTCCAGGCGTGAACCACCGTGCCCAGCTTTGGCTCCTTATCCTGGCAAATTATGCTCGTTTTCTGATGGAGTGGAGTCCACCTTCCCCCAGGAAGTTCTGGAATGGAAAGCATTTCTGAATAGTTTTGGACTCTGAGAAATAAGATTTAGAATTATTATTTGTTTTCTTCCCTGATTGGACCCTTTTCTCAACAAAACCAAAATAATAATAATAAAAAAGACATCTTTAAAATGATGTGAGTTCTGTTAGATTTTGTAGGGCAGACCCCCGGCTCCTGCTTTCCCCGTCAGGGATGTTACTGATGAAAATGGGAAAGGAATTATTTTAGCTGCCAGTGTTTTCGGTTTCAATCATGTTTGTAGTATTGCCACTGAAGTTTTTTTTTTTTTTCAATTATGAAACATTTTAAGCATAGAGAAAAGCCAAAGTTTTGCTTTGTTTTTTTGGACTGGCTCGCTTTTTGGAAAGCTGGAAGGAGGCCCAGGAGGTGACGGAAATGGGGCAGAGTGGGGCGTCCTGGCTCTGCAGCGTCGACCCTTCACCCAGCCTGCTCTTTTGGTTGGGGTGGGGTGGGGTGGTGGTGCTGGTGACAGACTACGCCCTGGGGAACTGAGAAATGCTGGGACTTGGTTCCTGTCCCCCGAGAAGCTCCCAGGTGAGTGGTCTCGGAGCCTTTTGGAAAAGATGAACAATTCTGACATCCTTTCCCTTTTGAAAGGAATGAAAGAAAATGAGAAGATTCTGGTGTGCCCCCACCCCCACCCCACCCCATCCTGAAAGCTGCTGAGCAACTATTTTTATGTTGCCTCTTTTTATCCTGGTGGCTTCTGTAAATAGTTGAGAGATGGCAGTTGCAGAGATAAAAATGCTAATCCCAACCTGGAAAAGAGAGAGGGACGGTGGTCCTTGGAGGAAAGGGGGGTGGGAGTTGGGGGGGAGGCCAAGGTGTTGCCCCTCTGCCCATGTGGCTTAGGCATGAGGCAGGAACCCAGTGGGTGGGGAAGGAGCATTGTGGGTGGTGCCTGAGAGAAGCTTCTGTTAGAGAAGTTTAAATGGGGAACTAGTGTTTTGCGGGGGCCAGGGTGCAGGAGGGAGAACACACTCCCCTTTTTGTTTTTGAAATGTGCTTTGGGGTATTGCCTTCCAGGCTTCTGGCAGAGAAATATTTTATTTAGGTTCATCCCGGACAGTTCTGCCCTCTGGGTCCAGGTATGGGGACATTGGGCCCCGCACAGCTGCAGAGCTGGCCCCCTGCGTTCTTCTTGTCCCTCGGCTGAGGAGGCTTACAGCTAGATTTAGCATGATGTCCAAAAGGTGGGGAGGAGGAGGGAGAGGGGCCGTGGGTGGCCCAGGCACCGATGCCTGTGGGTTTCGAGCTGGCCTTGTCCATCTCTGATTTGCCAAGAGTGTGTTGGAGTAGAAGTCTTTTTCTTGTTCATCACAAACTGAAATTCCAGTTGTTTTCCAACCTCTTCCTTTGGTTCAATGAAAGATTGGGAGGGATGCAGTGGGGGAAGAGGAAGGAAGGAAGGAAGATGGTTTCTACACTTTATTTCCAAATACCTCCCTCCCCCAAACACATACCCAAACTCACCCACACATTCATAACTTCCTCACGCTTCAAGGCTGGGGCTACCTGTGCACACCTGGCTTTATTTTTATTTTTTAAATTTAAAATTTTTCGAGACAGAGCATTTCTCTGTTGCTCAGGCTGGAATGCAATGGTGCAATCACAGCTCAATATAGCCCCAGCCTCCTCGCCTCAAGGGATCCTCCCACCTCAGCCTCCCACGGAACTGGGACCACAGGTGTGCGGTACCACACTTGGCTAATTTTTAAGTTTTTTTTTTTTTTTTTTGGTGGCGATGGGGTCTTGCTATGTTGCCCAAGCTGGTCTTGAATCCTGGCCTCAAGCAGTCTTCCTGCCTCGGCCTCCCAAAGCACTAGCATTACAGGCGTGAGCCACCACCGTGCATGGCTCATACCTTGATTTAGATGCCTGACTGTGTGACTGGGGCCATTCTTTCAATGATATTTCATTATTGACTGAGTAATAGCTGCCTAAGAACTCTTAAGACAGTTGGCCCTGGCGAGCAGCAAGACAGGGGAGCTGCTTACTCTGTGAGCATCCAGGGCCGCAGGGGTCACTGGGCTGCAAGGCAGGCCACCTGGATCTCCTCCTGGTCCAACTGCGAGCCTGCCGGGCTGCCTGGATGAGGTCATCTCAACTTCTCTGAGTCTCAGTGACTCCATCTGCAGCCTCTGTTGCGTTGATTGCAAAAGCCATGTGAGAATGTGCTCTTATGACACATGGAAGCAAGGATGTGAAATGATATGCATATGCTATTTTTAATTTTGTAAAATGTGATGCATATGGACAAGGGCTAGAGGGGAAGATGAAGAGTTAGCATGGCGGGATTAGAGATTTAAGATATTTTGTTTTAAAATAAATTGAAACCGGCTAGGCACAGTGGCTCATGCCTATAATCCCAGTACTTTGGGAGACCAAGGCAGGTGGATCACTTGAGCCCAGGGGTTTGAGACCAGCCTGGGCAACATGGCAAAACCCCATCTCTACAGAAAATACAAAAAATTAGCCAAGTGTGGTGGTGTGTGCCTGTAGTCCCAGATACTGGGGAGGTAAGTGGGAGGATCACCTGAGCCCAGGAGTTCGAGGCTGTTGTGAGCTATGATTGCACCACTGCACTCCAGCCTGGGCAGTAGAGTGAGACCATGTCCCGCCCCCCGCCCCCCCCCAGAAAAGGAAGCCAATTGAGGGCCTTGAATTCAGTAACTGCCAAAGTTCTTTCTTGGCAACAGCTTTTATGTACTGAGCATTCACGCTTGTGCCCTCCTGAGGCACTCAATAGCTGGACGATTGTGGGCAAGTCGGCCAGGCTCCCTGTGCCTCAGTTTCCTCACTGGTGGAACAGGGATAATAGCAGGACCTATTTAGCCAGGCATAGTGGTGCGCATCTGTAGTTGCAGCTACTTGGGGGCTGAGGTGGGAGGAATGCTTGAGCCTGGGAGATCAAGGCTGCAGTGAGCCAAGATTGTGCCACTATACTCCAGCCTGGGTGACAGAGTGAGACCCTGTCTCAACCATACCAAACCAAACCAAACCAAACAGTATCTATAACTCATAAGGTGGTTGTGACAATTAAATGAGATGACACAGGCTTAGAAGAGTGCCAAGCACTCAAGAAGGCTAGCCATTAGTATCACTGCATCTGCAGCAATGCAATTCTTGCATTGAAAATGCCAGTTTCTTCTCCTCTCCCTGTTCATCAGCCCTTCCCTGCCCCATCCTTGATGTTTTAAGATTAAAAGAAAGAAGCAAAGCAGTGTTGGAAGTGCTGGTTTCTGCCTATCAAGGTGAAGACTGTCCAGGTTGCCAGAGGCCTCGTAGCTGCCTGGCAGTTTGGCCTGGATGAGAGCCCTGGGGTGTAGGGAGACAGCAGCTTCTCTGTCAATCAGCTTTGTCATTTGTAAGTCAGGGCCTTTGACTGTAAATGAGGGAAAACTAATCACGAAATAGCTTAAGTAAAAATGGAAATATGTTGGCTCATGTAGTTAAAAACTGAGGTACGTGAGCTTCAGGCATGGCTGAATCCAGGTGCCTAAACAGTGTCTTCAACCTCAGCTCTTTTCCATCTATTACCTCTCTTCTCTCTTCTTAGACTTCATTCTGAGGCAGGGTTCTCCCCAGCCCCTGGTAGCTTTAGGAATATATCCTCTGAGCTCTAGGTTCAACAGAAAGGACATTCTTTCTTTTCAACACTTCCACAAAATCACAGAATAAGACCCAATAGACTGACTTGGGTCACACATTTACTCTTTTTTTTTTTTTTTTTTTTGAGATGGAGTCTCA
Organism: Chlorocebus sabaeus; assembly: GCF_047675955.1. Classification (NCBI taxonomy): domain Eukaryota; kingdom Metazoa; phylum Chordata; class Mammalia; order Primates; family Cercopithecidae; genus Chlorocebus; species Chlorocebus sabaeus. The sequence goes on along the minus strand of NC_132914.1, from coordinate 118,511,665 downwards.
CTCTGTTGCCCAGGCTGGAGTGCAGTGGCGCGATCTCGGCTCACTGCAACCTCCACCTCCTGGGTTCACGCCATTCTCCTGCCTCAGCCTCCCGAGTGGCTGGGACTACAGGTGCCTGCCACCACGCCTGACTAATTTTTTGGTATTTCTTGTAGAGATGGGGTTTCACCATGTTAGCCAGGATGGTCTCGATCTCCTGACCTCATGATCCACCTACCTCGGCCTCCCAAAGTGCTGGGATTACAGGCATGAGCCACTACGCCTGGCCATCTACTCTCTGTCACCCAGGCTAGAGTGCAGTGGCATGATTACAGCTCACTGCTGCCTAAGCCTCCCCAGCTCAAGCAATCCTCCCACCTCAGCCTCCCTAGTAGCTGGGACTACAGGTGTACGCCACTAAGCCCAGCTAGTTTTTTTTTGTGTGTGTATTTTTGTAGTGATTAGGTCTCGCCGTGTTGCCCAGGCTGGTCTCAAACTCCTGGGCTCAAGGGATCTGCCCACCTCAGACTTCCAAAGTGCTAGGAGTACAGGTGTGAGCCACTGTGCCTGGGCCATACATCTACTCGGTTTCTTTTTTAGATAAGATCTTGCTCTGTTGCCCAGGCTGGAGTGCAGTGGTGTGATCTTAGCTCACTGCAACCTCCTCCTCCTGAGTTAAGTGATTCTCGTGCCTCAGCCTCCTGAGTAGCTGGGATAACAGGCATGTGCCACCATACCTAGCTAATTTTTTTTTTTTTTGAGACAGAGTCTCGCTCTGTCGCCCATGCTGGAGTGCAGTGGTGCGATCTCGACTCACTGCAAGCTCCGCCTCCCGGGTTCACACCATTCTTCTGCCTCAGCCTCCCAAGTAGCTGGGACTACAGGCGCCCGCCACCGCGCTCGGCTAATTTTTTGTATTTTTGGTAGAGACGGGGTTTCACCATGTTAGCCAAGATGGTCTCGATCTCCTGACCTTGTGATTCGCCCGTCTCAGCCTCCCAAAGTGCTGGCATTACAGGCGTGAGCCACCGCACCCGGCTTAATTTTTGTATTTTTAGTAGAGATGGAGTTTCACCATGTTGGCTAGGCTGGTCTCAAACTCCTGGCCTCAAGTGATCCATCTGCCTCGGCCTCCCAAGGTGCTGGGTTTACAGGCGTGAACTACTGTGCCCGGCCTCACATCTACTCTTGAGTTACCCACTTGACTAGAGCAATTGGTACCCAGCTGGCCAGGCTTGAGTCACATGCGAATCTCTGAAGCTGATGGTGGGGTCAACCCTGTAGGGCCGTATCTCACATGCAGGGATGGCTTCCCAGACATAAATTGGACTGCTGTTATCAGACTAAAGAAACGTCAACTCTGGGCCAGCTAAAGAAAGCTTCTGACCTTCTGAGTGGCCTTGGGACAGAAGAAATAAACAACTTCTAGCCAGTATTTACTGAGTAAGAGCAGTGTCCTAGAAAGTTCTAGGCCTGAGAATTCAGCTATAAACAAGGAGGGCAAAGCCACAGCTCTCATGAGTTCACCATGTCCATGTCTCTGTGCCCAAATCCTGCGCATTTCTCCTCCAAGCACTTCGAGACCCTGTACCTTCGCTCTCATCTCTCTCAAACACAGGTCGAGGTCCCAGGAAGGCAGAGGAATGGGCTGCGTGCTCCCCCTTGTTAGAGATTTTGACCCAGCCTGGACTTTATTCAGGACGCAATATGTGGACATGGCAAGGCTATGCCTGTAATTGTTGGCCCCTTCCTGAAAAACTCAGCCCGGCCGGGTGCGGTGACTCACGCCTGTAATCCCAGCACTCTGGGAGGCCAAGACAGGTGGGTCACTTGAAGTCAGAAGTTTGAGATCAGCCTGGGCAACATGGTGAAACCCCGTCTCCACCAAAAAAATACAAAAATTAGCTGGGCATGAGATGTGGGCCCAGGGGAGGGCATGGCCTGTGGCAGGCAGCCTGTCCTCAGCTTCGGGGAGGCACTGGGGAGTGGTGAGGACTGTGGCGTGCCGGCCAGTGTGTCCGCTCCCCAGAGCTGCAGCGCGTGCTTGCCATGATAGAACACAGGCCCAGTGCTATCAGTGTGCAGTTCTTCAAGAGAATCTGTAAATTTGCACTTTTATCTGAAACCTCCTGGCTCTGAAATGTTGGCATCTCATTCAAATTGTTATGTATTTAGTGACAGGATCTCATTCTGCCACCCAGGCTGGAGTGCAGTGGTGTAGTCATAGTTCACTGCAGCCTCCAACTCCTGGGCTCAAACCATCCTCCCGCCTCAGTCTCCTGAGTAGCTGGGACTACAGGTGTGAACTACCATGCCCAACTAATTTTTAAATTTTTTTTTGTAGAGATGGGGTCTCACTATGTTGCCCAGGCTGATCTTGAACTCTTAGCATCAAGTCATCCTCCCACCTTGGTCTCCCAGAGTGCTGGGATTACGGCCATGAGCCACCTCTCCTTCAAAGAGCTTTAAACCTGGTGTAAGGCCAGTATATCGGTGGCCAGATGTCACCCAGAAGTCACCATTTGCAACGTTTTTGTTCTAGGGACTATGATGGGGATGGGGTCTCTGAAGCCTGAGATGTCTCTATTGCCATCTGACAAGGGAGGGCCTTTGTTTTTGCGGACCCAGTCGTTTCAATGGCCCCAAACTGAAGAGCACTGAAGGAGAGCCGGTTGTAACAGTTGGTGTCACAATCTGATAACCCTGCTTAGCTGGGCTAGGGCCCTGGGTCTGGAATGTTCCAGCACCTCCTCCGCGGATGCAGCCAAGCCTCTCAGGTCTCCCCCTCGAGCTTTGGGAAACGCCTCAGAGTCTGTGGCCTCCAAGGCAGCCGGCTCCTCCGAACCCCGCTGGTTGGGCGGGGTGGTGTATTGTCTTCCTAGAGAAGCCGTGACCAAGTCCCACACGCTGGGCAGCTTAAAGAACAGAGATATTAGGCTGGGCACACTGGCTCACGCCTGTAATCCCAGAACTTTGGGAGGCTGAGGCGGGTGGGTCACCTGAGGTCAGTAGTTCGAGACCAGCCTGACCAACATGGTGAAACCCCGTCTCCACTAAAAATACAAAAATTAGCCAGACGTGGTGGTGGATGCCTGTGATCCCAACAACTCAGGAGGCTGAGGCAGGAGAATCGCTTGAACTTGGGAGGCAGAGGTTGCAGGGAGCCGAAATTGCGCCATTGCACTCCAGCCTGGGGGACAGAGCAAGACTTCGTCATAAAAAAACAAAACAAAACAAAAACAGAGATATATTCTGTCAGTTCTGGAGGCCAGAAGTCTGGGATCAAGCCTCAACAGGGTTTGTCTCTTCTGAGGGCTCCGAGGGGAATCTGTCCCAGGCCTCTCTCCTGGCTGCTGGTGGCTGTTGATAATCTTTGATGCTCCTCGGCCTCCAGAAGGAGCACCATCTCCGCCTCCGCCTCCGCGTGGCCTTCCCCCTCCGTGCTGCCAGGCTGTGTGTCTACCTTTCCCCTTTGTTGGACTAGGCCTGTTGGACTGGGGCCCACCCTAATGACCTCATTTTAACTTCATAATCTCTCTAAAGACCTGTCTCCAAATAAGGCCACATTCTGAAGTCCTGAGGGTTAGAACTGCCACATAACTTTTTTGGGGGACACAGTTCAACTCACAGCAGGGTCTGAGCCCAGTCCCTGTAGCATCGCCCTGGGCCGCCCTCCGCTCTCCTCATCATCATCCACTTCCCACAAAGCTCTGGCCCCTTCCAGCCCCTCCTCCCCCACTTCATTCCTGTTCCGGGGCTCCAGACCCAGGGAACTTGTTTCTGTTGCCTCCACTCTCCCACCTCTTTTCCACAGGGGGCCTTCTCAGAAGCCGTTTCCCCTGCTGGGAACAAGTTCCTGCTCCCTTAGTACCTGCTCACCCTGTAGGTCTCAGCCTAATAGACGTTCACAAAGAGGGACCTTCTTTCACCCCCCGCCTCCCTTCAAATCTAAAGTAGTCCCCTCTGGTATTCTCTTTGCTCACATCCTGGTCTTCTGCCCCAGTCTGTGCTTATAGATTCACTTGGGCCCTACTTTTTCTTTTTCAAGATGGAGTCTCACTTTGTCACCCAGGCTGGAGTGCAGTGGTGCAATCTTGGCTCACCAACCTCTGCCTCCTGGGCTCAAGGGGTTCTCCTGACTCAGCCTCTCAGGTAGCTGGGATTGCAGGCGCCTGCCACCACACCTGGCTAATTTTTGTATTTTTAGTAGAGACAGGGTTTCACCATGTTGACCAGGCTGGTCTTGAACTCATGACCTCAGGTGATCCACCTGCCTCAGCTTCCTAAAGTGCTGGGATTCCAGGCGTGAGCTACTGCGCCCAGCCTTGTGCACCTGCTTTTAAATGTTGGTCCCCCTCACTGGACTGTCAGTCCCCTTGAGGGCAAAAACCACATCTGTTTTGTTTATCCAGCACATGATCATTGCTTTATGATTACTAGATGAAAGAACAAATGAACGAGTGCATTTCCTTGAGGACCTCCGTGGGCCTCAGTTTCCTCATGTGAGACAGGGTGTGACTGGCTGAGCCCATTTTCCCAGGGAGGACATTGATGTCCTGGGCAGGACATCGTCCGTGGCCTTGGCAGGATCCTCGGAGCTGTTTTGGGCCTTTTTGTTGTGCTTGGGATGAGGCAACCTCGGGGAGCCTGCACAGGTGTGTCTGGGCTTGGGAGCACCTCCTTGGCACCCACTGGCAGCTTGCCGCACGGGAGGTAGCGGACGCAGGTTGGAAACAGCCCCTAGGAAATGAGAAGGTGTTTCCTGGAGGCCTGCGCCACTCAGCTTCCTGGCAGAGGAAGGAGCGTTTCCCTCATCCTGGCCCAGGTCCCGGGGCCATCTGCTCCAGGAAGGCTCTGGTGGCTCGTGATGAGCTGCCCCGTGAAAGGGAACAGGGTAGAGGCACGGCCTTGGGGGATGGCCTCTGCCTGGATTTCATGGGAAAGGATGCAGGGCCAGGGCTGACATTTTGTCAAATCCAAGCAACTTTGCAAAAAAGTCCTCTCACTCTCCACCCCCTGGAATCGAATGCTTCACTGTCCTTCGCTGGCAGAGGGCCTGTCCTGTGAGGGTTACATGGCCAGGCGATTAGCTTGGTGCTGGATGCCTGATGAGAGCTCAGTTGAATGTTAGCCGTAGCTGTTTCCAGGCTAAACTATTGTCTTTTTGCATGATTTCTTTCTTCTGCACAGAGTGTTGGTAGCTTTCATCAGGTCTTTGTAGGGTCTGTGACCCCCACACCATTCAGGACACTGGCCTAGACTCTGTAGGTGCCTGTGAGGCGAGAAGCCCCTGGATGCATCTCTTCCTGTCGGAGCCTGCAGCACTGAGGCCTGTGTCCCCGGGGCTCCTCTCTGCTGAGCTCTGGGGTTTCACGCCTGCCCTGCCAGCCCCGAGGTCCCTGCCCTGGGTCTGAGCCATCTCTCCTCTCCATCCTCCTCCAGATCGCAAAGGCCGAGACTCCATCAGAGCTGTGAGGGAGGCCCGGGCCAGATGCCAGCTTGCCAAGGAGGCCGATTAAAAACAGCCTTACTGGGGGCAGATGGCTGGGTGCCCTTGGCCTGGCGTAGACTCCGATAAGCAATTGCTTCAATAAGCAATTGTTGGTGAGGAAAAAAAAAAATCTCCTTTGACTTTCCCAGGCACTGCTGGGCCTCATTTTCTTCTCAGGAACTCTTGCAGCCCTGTCAGAGGCAGCTCTGGGATGGGGGAGAGACTGACTGCCTGCCCTGGGGGACGCAGGCCAGGCTGAGAGACACACTCAAGAGCAGACCAGCTTGCTTGGACATCAGTCCTCATGGGAACATTCCAGAGCATAGGCTACCTACCAGAGCAGGCCGTGGGCGTCTGTATTAGTCCGTTTTCACGCTGCTGATAAAGACATATCTGAGACTGGACAATTTACAACAGAAAGAGGTTTAACTGGACTTATAGTTCCACGTGGCTGGGGAAGCACCACAATCATGGCAGAAGGCAAGGAGGAGCAAGTCCCGTCTTTGGACGGCAGCAGGCAGAGAGAATGAGGAAGATGCAAAAGCGGAACCCCCTGATAAAACCATCAGATCTCGTGAGACTTACTACCACGAGAACAGTATGGGGGAAACTGCCACCATGATTCAATTATCTCCCACTGGGCCCCTCCCACAACACATGGGAATTATGGGAGTACAATTCAAGATGAGATTTGGGAAGGGACACAGAGTCAAACCGTATCAGCATCCAACAGGTATTTGTTGAAGTAATAGTTTTTGAGCACTTAAGCACGTGCCGGGCATGATTCTGAGTGCTTGGTTCATCTAATCCTATGACTATGGGATGGGCACCAACTTTACAGGATGTCAATGACCTTAGGCTGTTGAGCTTGAGGGGATCTGAGTTTCCTCTTCTAAGAGATAAGGATCGTGAAAAGGAGAAGTCAAGTAGCAGCAGCTAGGGCCACAGAGAAATATTGAACTTGAGTTATATTCTCTCGTTGATGGGGAAGCTGAGACGGACAGAGTTGATGATTTCTTTCTCAGATCAGTAAGGGGGAATGGGGGACAGAGAAATAGGAGATAAGACCAACTGCTCCCCTCTCCTGACCTCCTGCCCCATCTGATCCCATAGCATCCTAGGCCTTATCATCATAACTCCAATCATGGTTACAGGTATTTTCTTTCCTTTAAAGTTTTTTTTTTTTTTTTTTTTTGTGAGACAGAGTCTTACTCTTACCCAGGCTGGAGTGCGGTGGTGCAATCTCACCTCACTGCAACCTCTGCCTCCCGGGTTCAAGTGATTCTCCTGCCTCAGCCTCCTGAGTAGCTGGGACTACAGTACCCACCACCACGCCTGGCTAATTTTTGTATTTTTAGTAGCGATGGGGTTTCACCATATTGGCCAGGCTGGTCTGGAACTCCTAACCTCAAATGATCTGCCTGCCTTGGCCTCCCAAGGTGTTGGGATTACAGGTGTGAACCACTGCACCTGGCCTGAATGTGACTATTCTAGATACTTTATGTAACTGCGATCTTACAGCACTTGTCCTTTAGTATCTGGCTTGTTTCACTTAGCATATGTCTTTACAGTTCTTCTGTGTTGTAGCATGAGTCAGTTTCCTTCTTTATTGTGGCTGTATAGTATTCTGTTGTATGGCTCTGCCATGTTTTGTTTATTCATTCATCTATTGATGGACACTTGGCTATACCTTTTGGCTATTGTTAATGATGTTGCTATGAACATTAGTGTACAAGTATCTGTTTGAATCCCTGCTTTCACTTCTTTTGGGTCTATACCTAGGAGAAGAATTGCTGGTTATATGATAACTCTGCGTTTCACTTTTTGGGGAGCCAGCAGGCTGCCTCATTGTAGTTTGAATTTGCAGTTCTCTTACTATGAGGTTGAACATCTTGCCACATGATTGGACTCTTTGGCATTCTCTTACCACACACTCTGTGTGCATGAGTCAGGCCCGTGACAGGGCTGGGACATTGGGTTTTTCCCTTTTGTCTTTCCTGTTGGGCTTTCCCTGCCACATGCTGGCATAGTAGCTATTCCATCAGTTCTTCTGAAAGGACCGTTCCGAGAGCACTGAGGGACAATTTCTGCCTCTCAGCCAGATCCTCCAGGGAGCTCTGGCTTTCTGCTGTCTGTACGTTCCTCTCTGTTACCCCACAACCACCCAATGTCATCGGAGATACCATTTTATTCATTCATAAAATCTCTACTGAGCCCCCACTGTTTTCCTGGGACATCTAGAGAGGCCCTTTTTTTTTTTCTTTTTCTTTTTTTTTTTTTTTTTTTTGAGACGGAGTCTCCCTCTGTTGCCAGGCTGGAGTGCAGTGGCGCAACCTCAGCTCACTGCAACCTCCGCCTCCCGGGTTCAAGTGATTCTCCTGCCTCAGCCTCTTGAGTAGCTAGGATTATAGGCATGTGTCACTATGCCTGGCTAATTTTTGTATTTTTAGTAGAGACGGGGTTTCACCATGTTGGCCAGGCTGGTCCAGAGAGACCCTTTGTGATGTGGGTGACTAGCACGAAGTGGCCATCATCCACAGGTGTCTGTCCACAAATGTACTCCCTGAATTCCAGCGGTACCTGTGACATTTGTCCAGCAGAATTTGTCAAACACATTAACCAAAGGTTAATGTTCTGTCCCAGAGATGGTAAGAATTGACAGCCTAAGGCGATGTGTTAATCTTTTTTATTTTTATTTTTTGAGATGAGTCTCATTCAGTCCCCCAGGCTGGAGTGCAGTGGTGCGATCTCGGCTCATTCACTGCAGCCTCCACCTGCCGGGTTCAAGTGATTCTCCTGCCTCAGCCTCCTGAGTAGCTGGGATTACAGGCGCCCGCCACTACGCCCAGCTAATTTTGTATTTTTAGTAGAGATGGGGTTTCACCAGGTTGGCCAGGCTGGTCTTGAACTCCTGACCTCAGGTGATCCACCTGCCTTGGCTTCCCAAAGTGCTGGGAGGATTACAGATGTGAGCCACTGTGCCCGACCTCTCTCTTTTTGTTTTTTGAGATGGAGTCCCACTCTGTCACCCAGGCTGAAGTGCCATGGCACGATCTCAGCTCACTGCAACCTCCGCCTCCCGGGTTCAAGTGATTCTCCTGCCTCAGCCTCTTGAGTAGCTGGGATTACAGGTGCACATCACCACACCTGGCTAATTTTTGTATTTTTAGTAGAGATGGGGTTTCACCATGTTGGTCAGGCTAGCCTCGAAATTCTGACCTCGTGATTCACCCGCCTCAGCCTTCCAAAGTGCTGGGATTACAGGCGTGAGCCACCATGCCCAGTGTTTTTTTAAAAAAATGAGATAAAAGTTCATATAATATAAAATTGACCATTTTGAAGTGTATAGTTCAGTGGCATTTAGTACATTCACAATGCTGTGCAACCATTACCTCTATCTACTTTCAAAACGTTTTAGTCACCCCAAAAGGAAACCCCGTGCCCATTAAGCAGCCATTCCCCACACCCGCTAACGTCACCATTCCCATAGTCCTAGGCAACCATTAGTCTACTTTCTGTCTCTATGGAGTTGCGTGTTCTAAAAATTTCATATAAATAGAATCATATATATGTGACCTTTTGTGACTGGCTTCCTTCAGTTAGCATACTATTTTAGAGGTTCATCCATATTGTGGCATATACTTGATTCCCCTGCAACCCTTTTTTTTTTTTTTTTTTTTTTTTTTTGAGACAGTCTTGGTCTATTGCTCAGGCTGGAGTGCAGTGGTGTGATCTCAGCTCACTGTGACCTCTGCCTCCCGGGTTCCAGTGATTCTCCTGCCTTAGCCTCCTGAGTAGCTGGGATTACAGGCACACGCCACCATGCCTGGCTAATTTTTGTATTTTTAGTAGAGACGAGGTTTCACCATGTTGGCCAGGCTGATCTGGAATTCCTGGCCTCAAGAGATCTGCCTGCCTCAGCCTCCCAAAGTGCTGGGATTATAGGTGTTAGCCACCGCATCCAGCCCTGACCTGCATTTTTCATGCCCAGCATTTAAAAATATTTGAAATAATTGCTAATGTGAAAAAGTCAGGCAACTTATTAACCTCCTTAGGGCTTCTCTTGGGAAAAAACAAAGGCAAAACCAGCAATAGTAGGCCCAAATTCCTGCTGAGCAACAATTGGCTGGAAACAGCTATCAATTCTGTAGGGGACGCATGTGCTATATTTGGGGGTTTTCTTATACTTGTTCCTATAGGAATTGAGTTAGGAATTGTTGTCATGGTGTATGAGAAGTAGTTCCAGCTACCTGGGAGGCTGAGATGGGAGGATCACTTGAGCCTAGCAGTTGAAGGGTGCAGTGAGCTATGAGTATGCCACTGTAGTTCAGCCTGGAGAGAGAGAGAGAGAAGGGGGGGGGGGAGGGAGAGAGAGAGAGAGAGAGAGAGAGAGAGAGACCTTGTCTCAAAAAAAAAAAAAAGAAAGAAAAATAAAAAAATATAAGAAGATGCAGACTGTGCTTTTCTGTATAGACTCAGAGATCAGATCACACCATGTTTTGCAAGATTTTTTTAGGATGTCAACTAGAGGCAGGAATGAGACAGCAGCCCGGGACAGGAGGAGAGGGGCTCCTTTCCTGTCCCTGCCCGTAGGAGCTGGGCCGGCTGACCCTTTCTCTCTCTGCAGGTGGCTCCGCTGCCGGATGGGAGTGTCCCAGTGTGCTGGATGAAGCTGGCGCATGCACCATGTCATCATGTGTCTCTAGTCAGCCCAGCAGCAACCGGGCCGCCCCCCAGGATGAGCTGCGGGGCAGGGGCAGCAGCAGCAGCCAAAGCCAGAAGCCCTGTGAGGCCCTGCGGGGCCTGTCATCCTTGAGCATTCACCTGGGCATGGAGTCCTTCATCGTGGTCACCGAGTGTGAGCCGGGCTGTGCTGTGGACCTTGGCTTGGCCCGGGACCGGCCCCTGGAGGCCGATGGCCAAGAGGTCCCCCTTGACACCTCCGGGTCCCAGGCCCGACCCCACCTCTCCAGTCGCAAGCTTTCTCTGCAAGAGCGGTCCCAGGGTGGGCTGGCAGCCGGTGGCAGCCTGGACATGAACGGACGCTGCATCTGCCCATCCCTGCCCTACTCGCCCGTCAGCTCCCCTCAGTCCTCGCCTCGGCTGCCCCGGCGGCCGACAGTGGAGTCTCACCATGTCTCCATCACGGGTATGCAGGTGCGTGAGCCGGTGGCGAGCCAGGTCCTAGGGGTCCCCGGTGCCCTTCCCTGCCCCCAGCAGGGTCTCTGTGGAAGGTTGGGCTTTCCCAGAAGGATTTGAGTGCCACAGTTGACCTAGGACTTGACTCCAGGGAACCTGGGGGGTGGCTGGGGCCAAAAAGGGGCCCTGGGGGGGTCGTGAATCAGCATGGGGAAGGGAAGGTGATCAGCAAAGGGTAGGTTATGGAGCCGGTTACCAGTGTGGAGTGTAGGCCCCTGGGGCTTGTTCCTTCCGGGGGGCCCTGGGAAACAGCACAGAACAGCAGCCTCAGAGTCATCCCGCCGGGGCGAGGGAGCTGGGGTGTTTATACTCATGGGTGAGGGCTGCTGGGGCGGGTGTGTGTGACCCGCTGGGGGTGTGGACAGAGCAGCTGCAGGGCCAGAGGGAGCCTCTAGCAGAGACTGAGGTGTGGGTGAAGGTGTGATGGAATGAGGTGGGTCACTGAGAGCCTGGCGACAACCTGCCTGGCCTAGCATGCGTTGGCACCAGGCACTGGGTTCAGTATTTCCTGTGCATTTCTCACAGGACCCTTACCGTAAACCCTGGGGGGGTAGATTAGAACTCAGATCCCCACCAGGGTTCACAGGGCCCTGTGTGGTCTGACCCTTTCCCACCCCTCCTTGCCATCTGCTGCCAGCTCCCTAAGCTCCCTCTGTGCCTGCCTTCGCATTCCTTGGAATCCAAGTTCTTGCCCGCCTGGGGTCTTTATTCTCGCTGTTCCTTCTGATTGGAACCACCTCCCCCACCACCCCATGCCAACTTTGTAAGGCCTATTCCATCTAATGTCCAAGTCTCAACTCCAGTATCACCTCCTCCAAAAGGCTCCCCGGGCTACCTTCCCTAAAGCACCCTCCAGCCTCTCTCTGCCCCATGGCCCTATTTGCTTTCCTTTATAACATTCATCAGCATCTGATTATCTGTGTGTTGGTTTAGTTGTTTATTGCCTGTCTCCACCCAGCCAGAACGTAAGCTCCATAGGATCATTTCATCCACCCCCACACCCCATCCCATCCCCAGAGCCTAGCAGAGTACCTGGTGCATAGTAGGAGCCCAAAATATTTGTTGAAGGAATGAATGAAGTTAATCGGAAGAAGGCCCAACATCAGAATGCCTTTCTTTGTTGTTGTTGAGATGGAGGGTTGCCCTGTCACCCAGGCTGGAGTGCAGTTGCACGATTTTGGCTCACTGCAACTTCCGCCTTCTGGGTTCAAGCTATTCTCCTGCCTCAGCCTCACGAGTAGCTGGGACTACAAGTGTGCACCACCACGCCTGGTTAATTTTTGTATTTTTTTTTTTTTTAAGTAGAGATGGGGTTTTGCCATATTGGCCAGGCTGGTCTTGAACTCCTGACCTCAAGTGATCCACCTGCCTCGGCCTCCCAAAGTGCTGGGATTACAGTAATGAGCCACTGCGCCCAGCCAAAGGGGCTGATTTTGAAGGGGCTATAGGGACTACATTTTGAAGGCCAGGAAAAACTTTCATAACTGGAGATGGGGCCCTGGAGAGTTGAGAGGAGGGAGAATTCACAGCATGAACCAGAGACAGAACCGGGACCCATGAGCAATGGCTCCTTTTTAGTTTAGCTTCTTTCACGGCATCATGATTTTGAGATTTATCCATGTTGTGGCGTATATCCGTAGTTCCTTTTTACTGCTGAATAATTTCAATTGTATGGATGTACCACAGTTTGCTTATTCATTTACCTGAAGGACATTTGGATTGTCTAAAGCTGTTATTAATATTTATATGCAAGTCTTTGTAAACACATTTTCACTTCCATAGGGTAGAATGGCCTGTGGTATGGTAGATGTTTGTTAAGAAACTGCCAAGGCCTGGTGCAATGGCTTATGTCTGTAATCCCAGCTACTTGGGAGACTGAGGTGGGAGGATCACTTGAGACCAGGAGTTTGAGACCAGCCTGGGCAACATAGCAAGACCCATCTCTACAAAAAACAAAACAGGCTAGGCGCAATAGCTCATGCCTGTAATCCCAGCACTTTGGGAGGCCAAGGCAGGAGGATCACCTGAGGTCAGGAGTTAGAGACCAGCCTGGCCAACATGGAGAAACCCTGTCTCTACTAAAAATACAAAAAAATCAGCTGGGCATGGTGGTGGGTGCCTGTAATCCCAGCTACTTGGGAAGCTGAGGCAGGAGAATTGCTTGAACCTGGGAGGCGGAGGTTGCGGTGAGCCGAGATGGCACCACTGCACTCTAGCCTGGGCAACAAGAGCAAAACTCCGTCTCAAAAAAAAAAAAAAAAAAAGAGCCAAAGTTTTAATTTTGGTGAAGTCCAATTTATCATTTGTTTCTTTTGTCTGTACCTTTTTCGTATTATCTAAGAAACCCTTGTCTACCCCAAGTTTGCACAGACTTGCTCTTCTTGTATCACTTTATGTTTTTACAGGACAATGTAGCCAAGGATTACTTGTTTGATTTAAAATTTACTTTTTAAAACTAGGAACAACCTTCTAAAAGAGTTTTACTAGAGTCCAGAGTGTGTGCTTACATTTTGACAAAGTAGAACAAGCAAAGTCAGTGCTGTTAGAAGTCAGGAGAGTGGCCCCTGGGGAAGGGCAGTGGTGGGAGTGGCTTCTGGGAGCTGGGGATGTTCTCTTTCTTGATTTGGGTTCTGGTTACCTGTGTGTGTTTAATTTGGAGAAATGTATCTAGTTGCAAACTTTTTTTTTTTTTTTTTTTTTTTTGAGATACAGTTTTACTGTGTTGCCCAGGCTGGAGTACAATGGTGCAATCTCCGCTCACTGCAACCTCTGCCTCCCTGGCTCAAGCAATTCTCGTGCCTCAGCCTCCCGAGTAGCTGGGATTACAGGTGCCCACCACCACGCCTGGCTAATTTTTATATTATTAATAGAGACGGGATTTCACCATGTTGGCCAGGCTGGTCTGGAACTCCTGAACTCAAGTGATACTCCCGCTTTGGCCCCCCGAAGGGCTTACAGGCGTGAGGCACCACGCCCGGCCTCTAGTTGCAAACTTAAAATTCATTTTCCACGCGTCTCTGCTTACTCTCTAGGACTGTGTGCAGCTGAATCAGTATACCCTGAAGGATGAAATTGGAAAGGTAAATATCCCCGGAGCCAGGCTGGCTTTCTGCATTCACTGGGGGCGTTCAGATACTGTAGAGGGAATGGGGTAAAGCTGGGAGCAGGAGAGGAGTCTTTGAAGGCGAGGTTGGTGGAAAGGGTTTTGTCATTAATGATCTAGGTTTTTGGTTTAGTTTTGTTTTCTTGTATCTTAAAATTAAATATGTTTCTGCAGAAGCTCAGAAAGCTTCCAAAGAAATTCCATATCACCTTGGTGATAGTTACATCCCCATTACATTTGGGGTTTTGTTTTACCCCAAGGTACTCTGATATCTAGTTTTGCTTTTGTTTTAGCCAATTAGGGGGGAGGTATCATTACCATGGTCAAACATCTGAACGCCAATAGAAAACAAGCAAGTAATATAAAGGAGTAAGGCATGCCAGCTGTAAGGTAGTAGGGAGTGGTAAGGACTGTGGCAAACCATCAACACATGGAAAGGAGGGCTACATATAGCTAGATCTTTCCATTTTTTCAAAAGAAACTAGGAATCTTGATTTTTTTTTTTTTTTTTTTTTTTTTTTTTTTTTTTTTTGAGACAGGATCTTGCTCCATCACCAAGCCTGGAGTGCAGTGGTGCAATCTCAGCTCACTGCAACCTCTGCCTCCTGGGCTTAAGTGATTCTCCTGCCTCAGCCTCCCAAGTAGTTGGGACTACAGGTGCGCACCACCACACCTGGCTAATTTTTGTAATTTTTGTAGAGACGGGGTTTCACTATGTTGCCCAGGCTGTTCTCAAACCTGACCCCAAGTGATCTGCCCACCTCGGCCTCCCAAAGTGCTGGGATTACAGGTGTAAGCCACTGTGCCTGGCAAGGAATATAGATTTTCATATCAGACTGTTTTACTCTTTTTTTTTTTCAGACTGAGTTTCACTGTGTCGCCCAGGCTGGAGTGCTGTGCTGCAATCTCAGCTCACTGCAGCCTTTGCTTTCCAGGTTTAAGTGATTCTCATGCCTCAGCCTCCCAAGTAGCTGGGATTACAGGTGCCTGCTACCATGCCCTGGCTAATTTTTGTATTTTAGTAGAGATGGGGTTTTGCCATGTTGACCAGGCTGGTCTCGAACTCCTGACCTCAAGTGATCCGCCTGCCTCGGCCTCCCAAAGTATTGGGATTACAGGTATGAGCCACCGTGCCCAGCCCAGATCTTTCCGTTTTTAAATCTTGGCAACTAATTCAAACTGTGTAAAAACCTAGGCTCCAACAAAATACAGTTGCGGGACAGATTTGACCAATGGGCTGCCGGTTTGCAACGTCTGTATTAGGGTTCTCATTTTGCAGATCTTAACTTCTGGATAGTATGTCATGGGCATCTCCCTTTATCCAGGGCTCCTATGGTGTCGTCAAGTTGGCCTACAATGAAAATGACAATACCTACTATGTGAGTATCCGCATTCTCCTCCCTGCCCCCATCTTTATCCACAGAAGAGCCTCCTTTCCAGCAGCACTCAGCTTCCTGGAAAGTTTTCATAGCTGTTGTCCCATTTTATTCTTAGGCCATGTTTATTTTGTGCCTTAGGAAGGAAGTGGTATGCCCATTTTACAGATGGGAAAACAGGGAGGTGAGGGGATTGGCCCAGAAAGAGTTACTCAGTCAGCAAAAGCCTTTTATGCGCTTCCTCTGAGCTGTCAGCTCTGCATCCTCCATAGTACTGAGAACAAGGCGGCAGCGAGACAGATACCTGCGTGGGTGGCTTTGGAGTCAGTCCAGCGTAGGTTCGAACCTGACTCTATTGTGTGCCAACCATGTGACCTTGACAAGTGATAGTTCCCCATGTGTAAAACAGCTGAGCCTCAGTTTCCCCCTGTATAAAACAACCAGTCCTGCCCCTCCTTTGCCCATCGCTCCAGCTCGCTTGTGTTTTGATTCGATGGCAGCAAGTCCCGAGGCTCGTGGTTTCCCAGCCGAGAGAGGTGACCGTGAACCTCAGGAACAGCTCAGAGCTGGAGGCACCCCAGGAGTCTAGCCTCCCTATAACCCATGGCCGCTTGACCCCCTCTGGTAATGAGGGGCTCACTCTGTTGTCCTGAACCTGCTGGGGGCCAGGAGCTTGGGCCGGCCTTGGAGTAGACAAACCCCCACTTCGCCCTCCTTCCCCTTCTCCTCCCTGCTTTAACCCGGACCTGGGGTCTTTTTTTTCTGCAGGCAATGAAGGTGCTGTCCAAAAAGAAGCTGATCCGGCAGGCCGGCTTTCCACGTGAGTTTGGCGGGCCTTTGTTCTTAGGTACAGGGGCTGAGGCAAGACAGGGCGGAGCCTTCTGAATGGGAACCATTGCACTGGGCATGGTGGCGTGTGCCTGTAGTTCCAGCTACTTGGGGGGCTGAGGCACAAGAATTGCTTGAACCTGGGAGGAGGGGTTTGCAGTGAGCCAGGATTGCGCCACTGCACTCCAGCCTGGGCGACACAGCAAGACTCTGTCTCAAAAAAATAAAAATAAAAATATTTATTAAAGTGATATAGGTATCAAGTCAAAAGATCCAATAGAGGAAAACACTCTGGCAATTCCTCAGAAAGTTAAACATGGGATTACCATATGACTCAGTAATTTCACTCCCACTTATATATACCCAAGAGGATGGAACATCCATGTTCAACACAGGAGCTTGTATGTGAATGTTCATAGCAGGTTTAGTCAAATAACTAAAAAGTGGAAACAGCACACACGACCTCAGAGAAGGAAGAGAGTATATATACATCCAGTGGAATATTATTCAGCCCTTAAAAGTAATGAAGTACCAATTCATGCCCCAACACAGAGGGGTCTTAAAGACATTACACTAAGTGAAAGAAGCCTAATGCAAAAGGTCACAAATTATGTGATTCTGTTTATGTGAAATACCCAGAATAGGCCAATCCATAGGAGCAAAAGTAGATTTGTGATTGCTAGGGGCTCTGGGAAACGGGGAATGAGGGGTGAATGCTGATAGATATCAGATATATATATAGATATTTACAGAGGCATTGAAAATATTCTGCAGTTGGCCAGGCACGGTGGCTCACGCTGTAATCCCAGCACCCTGGGAGGCCGAGGCGGATGGATCACTTGAGGTCAGGAATTCAAGACCAACGTGGCCCAACATGGTGAAGCCCTGTCTCTACTAAAAATACAAAAACTAGCTGAGTGTAGTGGTGTGTGCCTGTAATCCCGGCTACTCGGGAGGCTGAGGCAGGAGAATTGCATGAACCCAGGAGGAGGAGGTTGCAGCGAGCTGAGATCATGCCACTGCACTCCAGCCTGGGTGACAGAGCAAGACTCCGTCTCAAAAAAAAAAAAAAAAAGAAAAAAAATTATGCAATAGATAATGGTGATGGTTGCACAACCTTGTCAATGCACTAAAACCCACTAAAATACACATTTTAAAATGGTAAATTTAGCTGGGCGCGGTGGCTCACGGCTGTAATCCTAGCACTTTGGGAGGCTGAGGTGGGTGGATCATGAGGTCAGGGGTTCAAGATCATCCTGGCCAATATGGTGAAACCCTGTGTCTACTAAAAAATACAAAAATTAGCTGGGCGTGGTGGCACGCACTTGTAAATCCCTGGCTACTTGGGAGGCTGAGGCAGGAGAATCGCTGGAACCTGGGAGGTGGAGGTTGGAGTGAGCTGAGACTGCGCCACTGCACTCCAGCCTGGGCGACAGAGCGAGACTCCATCTCTCAAAAAAAAAAAAAAAAAAAAAAAAGATAAATAAAAAACATGTAAATACCAGATCTTTGAATTATATCTACCAAAAAAAAAAAAAAAAAAAAAAAATGGCCAGAGCACAGGAGGGCTCATCATGGAGAACAGTTTCTTGCTGACCTCTTTCCTTCTCCTATAGGCAACCTTGACTTTTAGCACTTTTAGTTGCCGGTAGCTCCTGTGTGTGGTCAGATGATAGGCCTGCAGGTGAGTGTATCGGAGGCTGCTTCAACATAAGCTCCCTGCCAGCATTGCTGGGCAAAATGTCAGCTTGGGCCAAAAAGACAAATTAGGTAAGAACAAACAGCCGGGTGTGGTGGCTCACGCCTGTAATCCCAGCACTTTGGGAGGCCGAGGTGGGTGGATCACAAAGTCAGGAGTTCAAGACCAGCCTGGTCAAGATGGTGAAACTCTGTCTCTACTAAAAATACAAAAAAGTAGCCAGGCGTGGTGGGCACCTGTAATCCCAGCTACTCAGGAGGCTGAGGCAGAGAATTGCTTAAACCTGGGAAACAGAGGTTACACTGAGCTGAGATCGCGCCACTGCACTCCAGCCTAGGCGACAGAGCGAGACTCCAACTCAAAAAAAAAAAAAAAAAAACAAACCAACCCCATTCTAACAGTAGGACCCTGGTTTATCCTGCTTATCCAAACGCTGCACCAGGTCATGATCCTCACGTCACTATTATCAATTTTTGACATCTGCTTCTGACTTCTTCTGGTGACAGTAGAGGATTTCGCTTGCTTAAACACTCCTTCTTACCTCCTGTCTTAAAATAACAAATGGTGTCCTGTAACAATGTACCGGAGACTGGGTGGCTTAACCAACAGACATTTATTTCTCACACTTCTTTTTTTTTTTTTTTTGAGACGGAGTCTTGCTCTGTCACCCAGGCTGGAGTGCAGTGGCCGGATCTCAGCTCACTGCAAGCTCCTCCTCTTGGATTCACGCCATTCTCCTGCCTCAGCCTCCCGAGTAGCTGGGACTACAGGTGCCCGCCACCTCGCCCGGCTAGTTTTTTGTATTTTTTAGTAGAGACGGGGTTTCACCGTGTTAGCCAGGATGGTCTCGATCTCCTGACCTCGTCATCCACCCGTCTCGGCCTCCCAAAGTGCTAGGATTACAGGCTTGAGCCACCGCGCCCAGCCTATTTCTCACACTTCTGGAGGCTGGTTCATAGCTAGCACCATCTCAGGCCAGGTGCAGTGGCTCACGCCAGCAATTTGGGAGGCCATGGTTGGCAAATCGCTTGAGCCCAGGAGTTTGAGACCAGTGTGGGCAATGTAGTGAGACCCCTGTCTCTACCAAAAATTTAAAAATTAGCTGGACATGGTGGTGTGCACCTGTAGTCCTAGCTACTTGGGAGGCTGAGGCAGGAGGATCACTTGAGCCTGGGAGTTTGAGGCTGCAGTGATTCTTGATTGCGCCACTGCACTCCAGCCTGGTAGACAGACCCTGTCTCAAAACAAACAAACATAGGTAGTGCCTTACTGCATCCTTATATGGCAGAGGAGCTAGACAGCTCTTTGGGGTCTTTTGTTTTGTTTTGTTTTGTTTTGAGATGGAGTCGTGGAGTCTAGCTCTGTCACCAGGCTGGAGTGCAGTGGCACAATCCCGGCTCACTGCAACCTCCGCCTCCTGGGTTCAAGTGGTTCTCCTGCCTCAGCCTCCCAAGTAGCTGGGACTACAGGCGGGTACCACCACGCCTGGATAATTTTTGTATTTTTAGTAGAGATGGGGTTTCACCACGTTGGCCAGGATGATCTCGATCTCCTGACCTCATGATCCGCCCGCCTCGGCCTCCCAAAGTGCTGGGATTCCAGGCCTGAGCCACTGCACCCAGCCTGGGGTCTCTTTTATAACAGCACTAATCTCATTCATGAGAGCTCTACCCTCGTGACCTACTCTCCTCCCGGAGGTCCTGTCTCCTAATACCATCACACTGGGGATTAGGTTTTGACATATGAATTTTGGAGGAGCACAAACATCCTGACCATAGCACCTCCCTTTCCCCAGCAGGCAGTGGAACGCCCTCCTGATGGTCCGCTCCTCTGTGGACACACCCCCCACTTCCCCCTCTTTCCAGCTGTATGGCGAGGGTCTCCCATCTCCCCACACCCTCCCTTTTCCTTTGGACTCAGCTTTCCTCCTTTCACATCCTCCCTCTGACACCTGTACTTTTGGCTTTCCTTTTCGAAGGCCGATCACATCCCTGTTCTATTCTGTTAGTCACACTTAGAGCCTTACGTACATGGGATGTGTGCCATCATGAGGGTTTTCACTGTGGGCCTGTACATCCTTGTGACTGCCTATTATTTACTGCAGGATCAAGCACTGGCCTGTGTGCCTCTCCCTTCTGTATAGTCTTTTGTTTTTCTCTCCTGATGCTTCTTTTCTTCTCCCTGGCTTCATTTTACGTCTGTGCTATTTCAGTTTTTTTTTTCTTTTTTTTTAGATAGGGTCTCAGCCTGTCACCCAGGCTGAGTGCAGTGGCATGATCACAGCTCACTACAGGCTTGACTTTCCTGGGCTCAGGTGATCCTCCCACCCCAGCCTCTTGAGTAGCTGCGACCACAGGCACGTGCCACCATACCTGGCCAATTTTTTGTGATTTTTGTAGAGTTGGGGTTTCTCCTTGTTGCCCAGGCTGGTCTTGAACTCCTGGGCTCAAGCCATCCCCCCACCTCAGCCTTCCAAAGTGCTGGGATTACAGGCGTGAGCCACAGCGCCCAGCCGGCCATCTGTGCTATGAGTTAAGGAGTAAGAGTTAATGTTTATGTCCATTTTGTGGACTATAAAAACTGAGCCCAGAGAGGGGAAGTGATTGATGCACCCTGGGTGTTGAGATTGCTGAGCTAGACCGCAGTTGCCTCAGCACTCCCGCCTTTCACCGTGGACTGGGCCATGGACTGGGGATGTGACAGGAAGGAGGGAATTCACAGGACGGCCAAGGGCTCCGCCCTCACTCACTTCCAGCGGCAGAGGAGACAGAGGAGGAGAGGGCTAGTTAAAGTCCCTGGTGGCAGCAGCCACTCCAGCCCTGCGGAGACCCTCCCCGTTTTGGCATCCCACCTGCAGCTGCCGTCTGTGGAGGAAAGTCTCTTTGCCCTGACCCTGGGTCTGTTTTTGTTTCCTTCAGGTCGCCCCCCACCCCGAGGCACCCGGCCAGCTCCTGGAGGCTGCATCCAGCCCAGGGGCCCCATCGAGCAGGTGTACCAGGAAATCGCCATCCTCAAGAAGCTGGACCACCCCAATGTGGTGAAGCTGGTGGAGGTACAGGTGGAGGCGCCGAGGAGGGAGGGAGGCCCTGGCTTTGTTAATACCCAAGCACCCCGCTGCTGGTTTCCAGGGAGAGCCAAGTCACACCAGACCACTCACTGCAGGGCTGAGTTGTATTTACTGCTCCCTAAGACGATTTATTACTCACATGAACTATTTTTTCCCTTCTGTCTTTTGCCTGCTTTGTTTTTGTGTCAGATATTTATTGCTCTCATTTTACGGACAAAGGAATTGAGGCTCAGAGGGATCCCTTCACCCATTTCTGTCTCTTTGAAGCTGGTTCTCTTTCTACTTGCACATATGGGTAGTTGTAGCGCAAAAGCAGCCACACACATGATGGAAACACATGGCATGACTGTGTTCCAGTAAAACTTTATTTACAGAAACAAGTCCAGGCACAGTGGCTCATGCTTGTAATCACAGCACTCTGGGAGGCCGAGGCGGGCAGATCACTTGAGATCATGAGTTTGAGACCAGCCTGGCCAACATGGTGAAACCCCGTCTCTGCTAAAAATACAAAACAAACAAACAAACCAACCAGGCAGAGGGCTGAATTCGGCCCACATGCCGTAGTTTGCCAGTCCCTGCTCTAGATCAGCAGTTCTCATACTTTTTGGTCTCAGGATGCCTTTGTGCTCAATTAAAAATACGAAAAAATTAGCTGGGTGTGGTGGCGGGTGCCTGTAATCCCAGCCATTTCGGGAGGCTGAGGCAGGAGAATTGCTTGAACCTGGGAGGCAGAGGTTGCAGTGAGCTGAGATCGTGCCACTGCACCCCAGCCTGGACGACAAGAGTGAAACTCTGTCTCAAAAAAAAAAAAAACAATTTTTTTGAAGACTCAAAAGCACTTCCACTTATATGAGTTATATTTAGTAATATTTATGACATTATAATTTAAAACTGAGAAAATTTAAACTATTAATTATTTAAAAACAACAGGCTGGGCACGATGGCTCATGCCTATAATTCTAGCACTTTGGGAGGCCGAGGTGGGAGGATCGCCTGAGGCCAGCAGTTTGAGACCAGCCTGAGCAACATGGCGAAACCTCATCTCTACAAAAAGTTAAAAAAATTAGCCGGGTATAGTGGTGCACGCCTTTGGTCCCAGCTGTTCTGAAGGCCGAGGTGGGAGAATCACCAGCCCAGGAGTTCGAGGCTGCAGTGAGCCATGATTGCGCTACTGCACTCCAGCCTGGGAGACAGAGTGAGACCCTGTTTCTAAAAAAGAAAAGAAACAAAAAGAGAATAATACGCTTATTATGTGTTAACAGGAGTAATACCTTTTTTTTGAGACAGAGCCTCACTCTGTTGCCCAGACTGGAGTGCAGTGGCACAATCTCTGCTCATTGCAACCTCTGCCTCCTGGGTTCAAGTGATTCGCCTGCGTCAGCCTCCCAAGTAGCTGGGACTGCAGGTGCCCGCCACTACGCCTGGCTAATTTTTTTGTGTTTTTAGTAGAGATGGGGTTTCACCGTGTTAGCCAGGATGCTCTCGATCTCCAGAACTCATGATCCGGCCGCCTCGGCCTCCCAAAGTGCTGGGATTACAGGCGTGAGCCACCGCGCCCGGCTATGTAATACATTTTTATGAAAAATAAAAAGTAGAAGAGTGGCTTCATTTTTCATTTTTGCCTTTTTTTGGGTTACTGTTTGGCTTGATAGGAGACATTTGGATTCTCATATCTGCTTTTGCATTCAATGTGTTGTGACATCACATATCAGGTTTCTGGAAAACCCTGTAGACTAGTGGAGAAAGAGTCAGAAAGGCAAATATTGTCTTCATTTTAAAGTGAAAATAGTGAACCTTGTAAACTCCCTGAAAGCATCTTGGGGATCTGCAGAAGTCTCCAGATCATGTTTGAAGCACTTCTGGTCTAGATGACAAGGATTTGTCACTGTGCTGGATGTTCAGAGTGCTGTGGGAGTACAGAGTGGGGCAGCCAGCTCACTGGGAGAAGCTGGGACAGGCCTCTTAGAGGAAGTGATGTTTGAGATGGCCATGGTGGTTCCTGGGATGAGAAGTCACGGAAAGGCATTGCAGGGCAGAGAGCTGCATGTGGAAAGGACTGGAAGCCTCCGTTTGGGGCAGCACACAGTGCCCTCAGGAGATGTGAGGGCTAGCTACCACCTTGCCTGGGACTCATCAGGTGCAGAACTCTAGGTGGACAAGGTCCTGGGTGTGCCTTCCCCACAGGGCATGGCTCAGGGCTTCAGGCTGCGTGCCCAGGCTCTGCCGAGGGTGCCTCCGTTTCCTGGAACCTGTTGTCTTATTGATCTTGGGTGGCTGGAGAAAGCGGATGTGATGGGGGAAGAATCAGGGGGACTAATCTAGCCAGGGAAGCTGCATTTGTTTCTTCCCAAAGGAGAGAGATGGCAGTTGCAGGCCATCACCACCAGTCACACTGAGTGTCACAATCTCGACTCACTGGTGCTGGAGTTGGCCGTTTTCGGGGAAGCCCAAGGGCATTTGGTTAGCAAAGGGCCCTGGTCCTGGCAGGGTGTCTTTTCTCTCCACTGCCCTATGGCATTTGGCCTTTTCACCCAACAAGACTCTGCCAGCCCATCTGTTGGTTCATTCATCAGATGTTCCCTGGGCACCTTCTGTATGCCATGCCCGGTACAGGACGCCACTGAGGAAACCAAGGTGAATGTAGCCTGCTGCCTGCCTTTTGGAGAGAGAGAAAGTGCTATGGCTGTTCTGAGCAGGGAGACATCGTTTCCGGTGGGGGTAGGGGCAATGGGGAGGCTTCATGGAGTCACTTGAGCCCAGTTAGGATTTGAATTTTCACCCTGAACACCGCTGTCTCCTAGGAGATGGGTTGGATTCCTGTTTTTTTTTTGTTTTTTTGTTTTTTTTTTTTTTGAGACAGAGTCTTGCTCTGTCGCCCAGGCTGGAATGCAATAGCACAATCTCGGCTCACTGCAACCTCCGCCTCCCGGGTTCAAGCGATTCTCCTGCCTCAGCCTCCTGAGTAGCTGGATTACAGGCATGCGCCACCACGCCCAGCTAATTTTGTATTTTTAGTAGAGATGAGGTTTCTCCATGTTGGTCAGGCTGGTATCGAACTCCTGACCTCAGGTGATCCGCCCGCCTCGGCCTTCCAAAGTGCTGGGATTTCAGGCGTGAGTCACCGCGCCCGGCCAGAGACGGGCTGGACTCTTACTCAAGCATGAGATATTACCGGTGGGGTATTTTGGCCCCACCCTTTTGCAACCTCCTTTCTGAGTGTTCATGTCCTTGAGGATCAGACAGAGGCATTTATTTTCCGAATAGCCATTAGGATCTTACACTCTGGGGGTTTTCCCTGTGCCCTCCATCTTAACTGGGAAACACACTGCCAGGTGCAGCCCTCCTGTTGGCAAACACAGCCACGCGGATGCTCCTCCTCCCTGCTCATATCTCTTCTCTCTTTTTCTCCCCCGCTGTTGGTCTCCTGCCTGTTCCATGTGTCTGTGCCAAGGTCCTGGATGACCCCAACGAGGACCATCTGTACATGGGTAAGGAAGCCCTTTTCTTCTGCCACTCTCACCCAGGCACCACACCTGCCAATGCCCAGGGGTCCTCTCGAGGCAGCCTGTGCCCTGGCACCTTCCACCAAAGTCAGCTTTCGCTTTTCTGGTCCAGCTGGCCCCACCGGAGGCCATACCCCTGGTTGGGATCAGGAGGTGGAAGGGAGTTCTTGCTGGAACTTTATCTGTATCTCCTATTCATTCATTTGCATGTATTTATTTTTTTGGGTCAGGGTATTGCTCTGTTGCCCAGGCTTATAGTTCAG
This sequence comes from Chlorocebus sabaeus, assembly GCF_047675955.1. Classification (NCBI taxonomy): domain Eukaryota; kingdom Metazoa; phylum Chordata; class Mammalia; order Primates; family Cercopithecidae; genus Chlorocebus; species Chlorocebus sabaeus. The sequence continues at coordinate 118,487,157 of NC_132914.1, read as the reverse complement.
TGGTGTGATCACAGCTCACTGCAGCCTTGATCTCCCAGGCTCAAGCAATCCTCCCACCTCAGCCTCCCGAGCAGCTGGATTACAGGCATGAGCCACCATACCCAGCTAATTTTTAAAATTTTTGTAGAGACAAAGTCTCACTATGTTGTCCAGCCTGGCCTCAAACACCTGGGCTCAAGAGATCCTCCTGCATTGGCCTCCCAAAGCATGTATGTATTGACCACCTCCTATATGGTGGGCACTGTTCTAGGCGGTACATAGAAAAAAAGTAGAAAAACAATTCTAGATTTAATTTAACATTGTATAGGAAAAACTATCACCAGCACCCCAAACTCATGATTTCATGGATATTATCATCTAGGACAAGGCTAAAAAATTAAAAACAGAGTCAATTTAAAGAAAAACATTAAATAAATAATTTATGTGGCATATAGGGATGGCCAGATTATAAACATAGTAGGCAAATAAATGAAGTTTGGGGAGATACAACAGAAATCACAATATGTCAAAAGTCATTTTGGCCCAGAATGGCATTCTTAGCATAATTCTCTCACTTGGGACCCCAGATCCAGGTCAGAATGGCTTTGAGCTGTTTCTGAGGCATGCCTTTGTTCATTCAACAAATGTTACAGTTTGTCAGACCCTGCTCCAGGTTCATCAGGGACAACATTCAAAACCCGCTGTCCTTGGGGAGCACACCTGAGTGTGATGCATGGGTTTCGAAAGTGACAACACCGTAATAAAACAAAAACCTGAGCAGGGCACGAGGGGCCGCGAGTTTTGGAGGATGGAGAAGTACAGTGGCTCCCCAAGGAATGTCTCACCAAGGTGACATTTGGGCAGAACAGTAGGGACCAGGTGGCAGAAGGTATTTTACAACATTGTAAAGAACTTGGATCGGGCGCAGTAGCTCACCCCTGTAATCCCAGCACTTTGGGAGTCCGAGGCAGGTGGATTACCTGAGCTCAGGAGTTTGAGACCAGCCTGGGCAGCATAGCGAAACCCCGTCTCTACTAAAAATACAAAAATTAGCTGGGCATGGGGGTGTGCACCTGTAATCACAGCTACTCAGGAGGCTGAGACATGAGAATCACTTGAACCTGGGAGGCAGAGTTTGCAGTGAGCCAAGATGGCGCCACTGCATTCCAGCCTGGGCAACGAAGTGAGACTGTCTCAAAAAAATAAATAAATAAATAAAATAAAATTGGCTTTGACTCTGAGGGTGATGGAAGCCATTGGGGGGTTTGAGCTGAGGGGTGGAATGATTATAAAGAGAGCATGGCCCAAGCCTCAAGGAACAGTTTCCTGATTTACTTGAGCTGGGCAGCTGCAGGAACAGTTTTTCAGTCCTTGAGGTGGCAGTTGCAGAAAGGAGCCATGCTAATTTGGGGTATGTGATTCTAGTGGTTTCGAAAATCCTGACACGGTTATATTTTACTTTCTAGTCACAGCTGTGTGAGCCTGAGACAGACAGGGCAGTGCATGAGGCCAGGTAGTAGGTATCAGGAAGGGTCTGCAGCTACAGGCTTGACATGCCAAGGACAGAAAACTCAGTCCAGGTGCGGTGGCTCATGCCTGTAACCCTAGCACTTGGGAGGCTGAGGTGGGAGGATTGCTTGAGCCCAGGAGTTTGAGGCTGCAGTGAGCTATGATTGTGCCACTGCACTCCAGCCTGGACGACAGAGCAAGACTCTGTCCCAATAAAAAAACAAAAAACAAAAAAGGTTGGGGAGGGGCTGGGTATGGTGGCTCATGCCTGTAATGTCAGCACTTTGGGAGGCCGCGGTAGGTGGATCACCTTAGGTCAGGAGTTCGAGACCAACCTAACCAACATGGTGAAACCCTGTTTCTGCTAAAAATACAAAATTAGCCAGATGTGGTGGCACATGCCTGTAATCCCAGCTACTTGGGAGGGTGAAGCAGGAGAATCACTTCAACCTGGGAAGCGGAGGTTGCAATGAGCCGAGATCATGCCATTGCACTCCAGACTGGGTGACAGAGCAAGACTTTGTCTTAAAAAAAAAAAAAAAAAAGGTAGAAAACTCCATCTCTATTTCTAGAGGTTAAAAAATTCCCACCTACTGCTCAGCCCCAAAAGTGGTTGAACTGTCAGCGACTGAAAATAGACCTGTTTCAACAGGCCACCCTCCCTCATGCCACCGGATTTATGGTGCTTGGGTGGGTGGGAGGATGGTGCCGAAATTCATGAAGCTTGCAAGTTAAGACTTAAATAACCAAGGCAGGAAAGGCCGGAGCTGAGGGGGCCAGCGTTGGGTTCTCTATAGAAGCTGCACCTTAGCAGCATTGCCTTTGCTTTTAACTATAGCCTGAAGCAACAGCAAATCTGCCCTAACTCACGCTGGTTGATGAAACTGAAGATGGGGAAGGCCTGGGAGAGTTTAGTTCTTTTCCTGATCAGAACCTTTTTTTTTTTTTTTTGAGATGGAGTCTCGCTCTGTCGCCCAGGCTGGAGTGCAGTGGCGCGATCTGGGCTCACTGCAAGCTCTGCCTCCCGGGTTCACGCCATTCTCCTGCCTCAGCCTCCCAAGTAGCTGGGACTATAGGCGCCCGCCACCTCGCCCGGCTAGTTTTTTGTATTTCTTTTTTTTTTTAGTAGAGACGGGGTTTCACCGTGTTAGCCAGGATGGTCTCGATCTCCTGACCTTGTGATCCGCCTGTCTCGGCCTCCCAAAGTGCTGGGATTACAGGTTTGAGCCACCACGCCTGGCCTGATCAGAACCTTTAAGCCTTCTTTTTGTCTGAGTAGCTTCCCTGTTCCCCTTGGCCACCTCAGCCCTTGGAGAGCTTTGAAACAACCCTTTGGTTTCAATAAAAAAAAATGCTTTTGCCTGTAATCCCAGCACTTAGGGAGGCTGAGGTGGGCGGATCACCTGAGGTCAGAAGTTCGAGACCAGCCTGACCAATATGCTGAAACCCCATCTTCACTAAAAATATAAAAAATTAGCTGGGCATGGTGGCAAGTGCCTGTAGTCCCAGCTACTCGGGAGGCTGAGGAGGAGAACTGCTTGAACCCGGGAGGCAGAGGTTGCAGTGAGCCAAGATGGTGCCACTGCACTCCAGCCTGGGCAACAGAGCAAGACTTCATTTCAAAAAAAAAAAAAAAAGTTTTTAAAAATTTTTGTGGGTACATTGTAGGTGGATATAGTTATAGGTTACATGAGATGTTTTGATACCAGCATGCAATGCATAATAATCACATCATGGAAAATGGGGTATCCCCTCTGGTTTCTATTACATGCTCATCTCTTCGTGGGTGTATGATTCCAGAACAACAAGCAGCCCCAAAGTCATTCTCCACTGGATTTTGAAATTGACTGTGCTCTTTTTTTTACTTCCTAAAGTACAGCCTTGTATTCCCAGTTATGCTTGTCACAGCAGAATCAAATTAAATAACTATACCACGTGACCCAGCAATTCCACTCCTAGGTATATACCCAAAAGAACTGAAAACAGATATCCACACAAATGCTTGTACACGAATGTTCACTGCGGCACTTCCCAATAGCCAAAAAGTAGAAACAGTCCATGTGCCCCTCAACAGATGAATGGACAAAGAAAATGTGGTCTATCCATACAGTGGAATATTATTCAGCCATTAAAAGGAATGAAGCACTGATCCATGCACCAGTGTGGATGAACCTCAAAAACGTGCTAATGATGCTAAGTGAAAGAAGCCAGGCACAAAAGGCCACATAGTGTACAATTCTATTTATATGAAATGTCCAGAACAGGCAAATCTATAGAGACAGGAAACAGATTGGTGGTGGCCAGGGGCTTGAGGGAGGGAAGAATGGGGAGTGACTGCTAATGGGTATGAGGTTTTCTTTTGAGGTGATGAGAATGTTCTGGAACTAGGTAGTTGTGATGCTTGCCCAACATTGTGAATATACTAAATGCCACTCAATTACACGCTTTAAAATGGGTAATTTTATGTTATGTAAATTTCATCTAAAAAAAAATTGTTTTTGAGACAGAGTCTTGCTCTGTTGCCCAGGCTGGAGTGCAGTGGTGCAGTCGCGGCTTACTGCAACCTCCACTGCCCAGGTTCAAGTGATTCTTGTGTCTCAGCCTCCCAAGTAGCTGGGATTACAGGCACCAGCCACCACACCCAGCTAATTTTTGTATTTTTAGTAGAGATAGGGTTTTGCCATGTTGGCCAGGCTGGTCTCGAGCTCCTGACCTCAGGTGATCCGCCCACCTTGGCCTCCCAAAGTGCTGGGATAACATTGGCGTGAGCCACCGTGCCCAACCCCCTGCCTTGTTTTCTTTGATCAGTGGATCCTGGGCCAATTTGAGCACTAGAAGTCAAGCCAGACTGTGGGCCTGGGGACGTCAGAAATTCCTGGTTCTTTGCCTTCTGATGGAAATTTAGCAAAGCAGGACCTTGGCCAGCTTGGTTCAGTGGACTGTTCTTCTCCCCAGCTCTAATATTAGTTTCTGTCTTTCTCGGTGTTTCTGGAGGTGGTTAGGAGGTGGGGAGGACAGAGAGAGAGAGAGAGAGGGATGTTCAGTTTCCCATGTAACAGTTTCACTCCCTTTTCTTCCCTACAGTGTTCGAACTGGTCAACCAAGGGTGAGTGTCCCAGCTCCCAGCAGGGGTGATGTGAGAAGCTTCTCGAGCTGTATAGCTGAGTGAGGTGCCACTGGGCTCTGCTCATGAGAGAGGGCAAGGGCCGGGCGGGTCTGGTTTGTGTTTCATGCGTGTGTCGACCTTTCAGGCCCGTGATGGAAGTGCCCACCCTCAAACCGCTCTCTGAAGACCAGGCCCGTTTCTACTTCCAGGATCTGATCAAAGGCATCGAGTACTGTAAGCAGGGCCTGCGGGAGGGCTCTCACCCAGTGGGTAGTTAGCATTCCGAGTGTGGGTGCAAATTGGAAAGTGTCTCTTTTCTTCCTGGAGCACAAGGAGGTGGGCGGGTGGATTGGGGTTCTCTAGAGGGACAGAATTAATAGGATATATTTATATACAAACAGGGGAGTTTATTAAGTATTAACACGATCACAAGGACCTTGCAAGCTTGAGGAGCAAGGAGAGCCCATCTAACTCTCAAAACTGAAGAAATTCAGTCTGATGTTTGAGGGCAGGAAGCATCCAGCATGGGAAAGAGACTTGGGCTGGGAGGCGAGGCCAGTCTCACCTTTCACGTTTTTCTGCCTGCTTTATATTCACTGGCAACTGATTAGATTGTGGGTCTGCTTTCCCCAGCCTTCCCCAGCCCGCTGACTCCAATGTTAATCTCCTTTGGCATCACCCTCACAGACACACCCAGGATCAATACTTTGTATCCTTCAATCCAATCAAGTTGACACTCAGTATGAACCATCATAGTGGGAAACAGCATTATGTGAGATGCAGAATCAGGGCCAGCTACAGAGAGCCACTCTAGGGCCACGGCCCAGGTGAGCCAAAAGCCTTCTTCCTGCCACTTGGCAAAATGAAGAGCAGTAGCAGTAGTGACTATTTAGCACTTTATATGTGCACCAGGCACTGTTTGGGGCTCTATTTTTTATTTTTTCATTTTTTGTCTCTTATTCCTGCCAGCAACCCTGGGATCAGAGTCCTGTTCACCTCCTGGAACCTGAGCTTCCTTATCTGTAAATGGGGATAACGTATCTCTCGCCAGGGCTGAGATCGGCCAGTACACATCAGTGTTTGATTGGCAGGCGTCCTCTCTGCTTCTGCTTGTTAAACATCTTAGTCTTTTTTTTTCTTTTTTTCTTTTTTTTTTTTTTTGAGATTCTTACTCTCTCGCCCAGGCTGGAGTGCAGTGGCATGATCGCAGCTCACTGCAACCTCCACCTCCTGGATTCAAGTGATTCTCGTGCCTCAGCCTCCCAAGAAGCTGGGATTACAGGCTTGAGCCACCATGCCCGGCTAGTTTTGGTATTTTTCGTAGAGACGGGGTTTCACCGTGTTGGCCAGGCTGGTCTTGAACTCCTGACCTCAGGTGATCCACCCATCCTGGCCTCCCAAAGTGCTAGGATGACAGGTGTGAGCCACCGTGCCTGGACAACATGTTAGCTCTTATCCCTGCCTGTCACATAGGATGATTATGAGGTTTAATTAAATGTAAAACATGAATGTGAAACACCTACTGCAGGGCCGGGCCCCTCACTTGGTGCTCTGCAGAGGGAGCTGCTACTGCTTTTACTGAAATCGTCTTCATCATCATCATCACCCCAGAAATGGCAGCTGGGTCTTCCAGGCCGTAAAGCTGGCCTGTACCTTGGGCTGATATCCAGCCAGGAGGAGTTAGCCAAGCCCTCAGTTCTATGTGTGGTTCACATTTTAAATCGGCATGCTCAGGTCATTTGTTAGTTTGGTAAATCGGTTGAGTATTGGCTGTTGGTAAATTAAACTATGTTTTGCTGTCATTCTTACTCCTGGCTGTGAGCCAAGCGCAGCAAAAACTTTCCATGCACTGTCACTTGTGAGTTAATAACAGGTGATTACGAATTGCTGTTGGCAGTGTTCATGTGTCATTGTCGGGAAGGGGTGGGGAGATAGTGGGTTGGGACTTCCTTGAAGACACTTTCCCCCTCATCTTTTAGAGCCTGTCAGTGCGCAGCGGGTTTGGGGAGCGGAAGGTTGGAAAAGGCCTGGGTCTGTGGGAGACCAGGCACCAGAGGGTGCCATGCCTGTGTCTCCAGGCCATGTGGCCGCATAGAGGTGCTCATGGGGTTTTCTTGCCCTTATCTCCCACCTGCTGTCTACGCCTCCCCAGTACACTACCAGAAGATCATCCACCGTGACATCAAACCTTCCAACCTCCTGGTCGGAGAAGATGGGCACATCAAGATTGCCGACTTCGGTGTGAGCAATGAGTTCAAGGGCAGTGATGCTCTCCTCTCCAACACCGTGGGCACACCCGCCTTCATGGCGCCTGAGTCGCTCTCTGAGACCCGCAAGATCTTCTCTGGGAAGGTAAGCTTGGGCCTGCCTCAGCCACAGAGTTCTACCTATGTCAATGTCTTTTGGGTTGTAAGCAGCAGAAACCCAACGCACATAGACTTAAACAGTGAAGCCACTGGATCATGATACTGAGGGGTAGGCTTCAGGCTTGGCTAGATCCAGGGACTCAGAAACCATCTCTCTCCATCTTTCAGTTGTTTTTCTTACTTGGTTTCCTCCACAGGTGGGTCAGGCACCCAGGGACCAGGTTACTTTCTATCATTTGCCAACCTCAGTGGCAAGAGCATTCCTTGTTCTGAATAGCTCCTGTGAAAACCCTGGGGTTGGCTCTGATTGGCCCAACGTGGGTCATGTGCCCATGCTTGAGCCAATCACTATGGCTGGGGGTAGTTGTGCTCTCATTGGCCTGGCCTGGATCCTGTGCCTGCCCCAGAGCTTAGGAGACAGGATTGGTCTCACCCTAACTCCAAGGGCTGAGAGTCAAGAGGTGGTTCCCCAAAGGAAAGCTGGAGGATTGGAGGCTGGACCGCCCCTTGTACCCTCACACTAAGCTCTTTTTCTTGCAGGCCTTGGATGTTTGGGCCATGGGCGTGACTCTATACTGCTTTGTCTTTGGCCAGGTAAGAGGGTGGGGTGTCCTGTCCCCTCAGTGCTGCTGGGTAGCCCCTGGGTTAATAGTCACCCTTGCAGGGAGACAGTACTTACTTAAGAGTTATTTTAGGCTGGGCATAGTGGCTGACACCCGTAATCCCAGCACTTTGGGAGGCCGAGGCAGGCGAATCACCTGAGGTTAGGAGTTGGAGACCAGCCTGGCCAACATGGTGAAACCCCGTCTTTACTAAAAATGCAAAAAATTAGCCAGGCGTGGTGGCACGTGCCTATAGTCCCAGCTACTCAGGAGGCTGAGGCAGGAGAATCGCCTGAACCCGGGAGGCGGAGTTTGCAGTGAGCTGAGATTGCGCCATTGTATTCCAGCCTAGGCAACAAGAGCGAGACTCTGTCTCAAAAAATAAAATAAAATAAGATAAGAGTTATTTTATTTCTACACCTAGATCTCAATGTGAAAAAGGATGCCTTCTCAAATGTACATGTGTATGTATGTCATAATCATATCTATGAAAAAATGATCTGTTAAAACAGAAGGATTGGCAGAGGCTCTAGAGTTTATAAATAGTCGATAAATTTAGGGCAAGGACAGCAGTTCTGCCACCTCTCGCATTTCTGAGCCCAAGACAGACATCACTAATCAATAACCGTACTCGTTCCTCCTGAGCCTGATACTGCTCTGATGTTCTTTCCATCAGGGTATTCCTAGAAGCTCTTGTCAGAGGGGTAACACTGGAATGGAAGTTAAAAGCTGTTTACCATTGTTGATTTAGGGAGTGCTGTTTGGGCTTTTCTGTTGTTGTTATTTTGTTATTATTGATATCTAGGGGCTTCTCTTTTTTTTTTTTTTTTTTTGAGATGGAGTCTCGCTCTGTCACCCAGGCTAGAGTGTAGTGGTGCGATCTCGGCTCACTGCAACCTCCGCCTCCTGGGTTCACGCCATTCTCCTGCCTCACCCTCCTGAGTAGCTGGGACTACAGATGCCAGCCACCACACCCGGCTAATTTTTGTATTTTTGTAGAGATGGTGTTTTGCCATGAGATTGGTCTCAAACTCCTGACCTCAAATGATCTGCCCGCCTGGGCCTCCCAGAGTGCTGGGTTTTGGGATTACAGGCCTGAGCCACCATGCCTGGCCTTCTTGTTTTAACTCTGAAGTTCAGTTTGATTATGTGAGCAATAAAAACATAGGTTTTTCCCTTTCCTGAGCTTGTGTTCTTATTGAGGAAAGCCTGAGAAATTGGTCCCGTGAAGAAGTAAAGGAGTTTATAATGATTGCCTCTCAGTATTTGATTAGAAAAGTTTTCAATCATATAGCAAAGCTGGAAGAATTGTCCCGTGAACACCCACATACCCACCACCTGGATTCTACTATTAACTTTTTCCTGTGCTTGTCTGTTCCTTCCTTACCCATCCCTCAGTCCATCTGGTTTCTTACTGTGTTTCAGAGTAAGTTACCACCATCTCTGCTCTTCCTTCCAAATGCCTTAGAAGGTAGTGACTAGCTAGAGCTCAAGCCACTGCTCTTAATGAAATCGTTTTCCTTAGACGGGGTGGTTCAGGTCCCTCTGCCACCTTTTCCAGCGTTTTCAGTGCCCCATGTAAAGATTCCTTTTCCAGCACACATGGCCGAGCTCCCGTTGAGTCAGGCCCTCGGCTGGGTGAAAGCATCGATTTGTCACCCAGAAGGTGGTGCAACAATAGGCTTCGGAGTCAGCTGAATTTAGGCTGAAATCCCTCTTCGTACTTCCTGGGGCACATTATTTCTCTGAACTTCTGTTTTTCTCTTCTGTAAAATGAGAATACTACTTGTTATTTCTGATGACTTCTGAGAGGATTGACAGAAATAATTAAGTATCCATTAATTCAGCAGTTATTTATTGAGCCCTTACTTTGTGCCAGGAACGCACCTAGTCATGGGAGAGTCTGCAGTGAACAAGACAGACAGAAATCCCTGCTTTCTTGGTGCTAACGTTCCCGTGGGAGGGGTTAAACAATAAACAAATCTGTACGATAACGTCAGGGATAAGTGCCACCATGAGGAGTGATGTGGGCGGTGGCGGTATTGGGGGTTGTCTGTTTTAGACAGGGCTTCAGGAAGGCCTCCCTGAGAAGGTGAGCTTTAGTCAGACACCTGCATGGTGGGAGAGACCAAGCCACGTAGATGTTGGTGGGAAGAACATTCCAGGGATGGGGAACAGTGAATGAAAACCTCAGGGCAGGGCATGGCGCAGTCCAGGCTAAGCCCTTGAAAATCACTGCTGCCGCCACAAAGTCTTTTGTGTTATTCATGTCGTTCCTATTGTTCACCTGGCAAGTGGGTGATAAGCATTGTTTGCTTTGGTGTAAGTAGGTAAACTGAGGCCCCGCTACAGAGGGAGGCTGCAGTGTGCTTGGGAAAGGCTCTAGCCCTTTGAGAGGGACATTCCTGGGCCATTCCTGGCTCCGCCTTACGTTGGCCAGACCCCACCCCTGTGTCTGGGCCATTCCTGGTTCCGCCTTGCGCCGGCCAGGCCCCACACCCATGTCTGGGCCATTCTCCGGGAGAATGGGAGCTGCTTGCCCCCAGCCTGGGCCACGATTGATTTCTCTGCTGTATCCTATGTGGAGTGGCACAGCACAGGTGGCCCCCGAAGGGCAGATGTGGCCATCATTGACTGCCACTCTGACGCTGGCCTTTTTGCAGTGCCCATTCATGGACGAGCGGATCATGTGTTTACACAGTAAGATCAAGAGTCAGGCCCTGGAATTTCCAGACCAGTGAGTATCTCCAGCTGTCTCGTATCACTCCTGTCCGAGTTATTGGCGGTCCCGTGTCTCCCACCCTGACGCGTCTCCCTCCCCAGGCCCGACATAGCTGAGGACTTGAAGGACCTGATCACTCGTATGCTGGACAAGAACCCTGAGTCGAGGATCGTGGTGCCGGAAATCAAGGTACCCTTGGCTTGGCCTGTGCCCCGTGCTTGGAATTGTTTGACTCAGCCCTGCCTCAACCAGACCCCACACCCATGTGTCCACAGCGCCACACCCTCCTTGGCACCGCTGTTCTCCCATGCCCCAGGGCCTCTGAGCTGCTGGCGGCTGTTGAGGGTTGGGGAGGAAGATTTGGGCATTGTGTGCACTGTGATTGTGGGAGTGGGATCTATGACCGGCCAGCCTGCACTTGCTCCAGCTGGCATGGGCTGACGGTATCCACCCTCTACAGACCAGCCTGGGGCCTCCGTGCTCCACACCCTGCTCCCAGAGCTCAGGTCCTTTCCAAAGGCCAGTCCCTTTGAGAAACTGCAGTGAAGATGGGAGGAAATTAATGAGCTATTCGACCTCCCCAGCCTGCTGAATCCCACCCTCTTGCAGAAAGCACTTTTTGGGAAGTGTACTCCCCCAAAACATCTCCACTAATACCACACACATATATCTGGCCCTTTAGGAAATCTAGAGATTTGCCCTGGGACCTCCTAGACACCTAGCTCACTGGCATTTGAAGGTCTTAACAGAAAGCAGCCCAAAAAATCATGGATTGGGGCTTGGACCCCAGGGGACAGACTCCTGTCTGGGTCCTCTCCTGCTCGTGTCCTGCCAGCTGGTCCCACCATGCCTCCAAGTCTCTCTCTCCTGCTGTGAGATGGGGGGAATGCTGCCTGCCGTGTGCCGAGCCTCCCAGGTGTCAGGGATTGTGGCTGAGGAGTGATGGATGCTCCTCAGGCAGCCAGGCAAGGCAGATGCCAAATTCCCGTCACTTCGGCCAAGACCTGGGGCCGGATGGAGAATCACCCCGCTCCCATTTCAGCCTCAAAGCTCCTCCCATTCTGTCTCTCCGTCTTCACATTTCTGCCCCTTCGCTCACCCCTGCCCTCTGCTCGCCAGCTGTCTTGCATGCCTGACCACAGGCCCTCGCCTCTCCCTCCTGCATGCCCTCGTGGCTCCGCTCGCTGGCAGGGCCCTCCGAGAGCCAGCCGCATCTGCCCCTCACCCCTCCTGTCGTTCGTTGAAGCTGCACCCCTGGGTCACGAGGCACGGGGCGGAGCCGTTGCCGTCGGAGGATGAGAACTGCACGCTGGTTGAAGTGACTGAAGAGGAGGTCGAGAACTCAGTCAAACACATTCCCAGCCTGGCGACCGTGGTAAGGCAGATGAACCCCTGACCCACAGCAGGGACCCAGGAGCCTGAGGTGGGGCCTGGCCAGGACAGGCTGGACACAGGCAGGTGCCCGGGAGTCAGGAGATGGCCAGGGGCCGCCCCTAACCCACAGCTGCTGACCCCTGGGCTTCGGTCACGCATCAGGCCAGGTGACCCCTGCATCTTCTGAGCCAGGTTCCGTGTTACCATAAGGAAGGGGAGTTTCTCCCTCTGGAATTCCTGCTTTCAGAGCTCATCAGGGGAGAGGAACTAGGGGAAGTACCAGGCAGGCAAGGGTTGGGAGCCGGAGCTGAGGTCTCTAAGCCAGGATTCCCACCTGGCTGGAATTTTAGGCTCCAGGTTGGATGGTGTAGCATATCTCACGTCTGCCATGTGGGTAGCCACCAGGGATAGAGGCAGGGACTTCCATGCACACGCTCAGAATGTTCTGCTTAGGAGCCAGCAGGTCCCCTTTTATGGCCTTGAATTTGGATCCTGACCCAGGAAGAAGGAGCCAGAATGTAGAGTCCTCAGGCCTAATCTTTGAGGCTCTGGGAATCGCCACTGACCAGTCCCTGTCCAGGAGGGCAGTTAGCTCCAAGAGGGAGACCAGGAGTCCCAGGGATCCAGGTTCCAGGCAGCAGGCTTGGGGACAGAGACCAGCAGGTTGTCCCACCACAGCCACCTCGAAAGGCCTGGCTGCAGTTGGCCAGCACTAGTCCCAGTGGGCCGGTAGGCCCCTGGGCTCTGGAAGGGACCCGTGAGACTGGCTGGAAAGGCACAGAAGGTCCAGCTGTGAAGGATTGCCCCTGTAGGAGCCCGGATGCTGCACCTGCTCCTCCAGCTTTGCACCTCTCCTCTCTGCTTCCCCACACACTTCCTCTCTCCTCCTCCCAAAGCTGAGCCCTGGCTGGGGCACCCAGCCGCATCTTCCTCCACGCTTTCCCCAGCCAGGGCTGCGTGTGACCTTCACTGTTTGAAGACTCACCCACACCCACTCACCCTTCCTCAGCCACCCTCCCACCCCCTGCACCCATAGACAAGTAGGCAGCTGGTGTCGGACTCTGCACCCGCCATGGGTTACTCCGTTCCAGGCTCAGGATGTTCTAGTTCTGAATCAGTTGCCCTCCCTTTCCTCCCCAGGTCTCAGCTGCAGGTTCTTGGGAGAAAGTGTCTGGCCCTGGAGGTCTGGAGTAGGCGTTTATTATTCGGGAATCACTTGTGGAATACCAAGTGGTTTCTCAGGCCTGCGCTGGGAGCAGGGGCTGGGTGGAGTGATGAACAAAACTCCTATGGCCTCTGCCATGCTTGAGAGGCAGATGCTGGTCAAACCAACAAATGTATATACAGTGCAGTAGAGGGACCGCAGGACGTGCCCCTAATAGAGGGATGCTTGGCCCCACTGGGAAGAAGTGGATAGACACCGAGAGGATGGTAGGGTGTTAACTCCGCTGAGAGAGGGCGGAGGGGCTCACACACACTGGGCGGGGCCACTGAAGCAGGGCAAGGAAGGTGGAGGGAGTGTGTGGTGAGGTTTCCCATCTTTACTCCTAGAGCATGGGTTTGAATCAGGGTTTGAACCAGGGCAGCTGGAGCAGGGATGGGCAGGTAGATATTGGGAAGTGGTCTGACTTGGGACAAGATGGCAAGGTCCAGGCCCCCTGCATGTGTTCATCATTCAGCAAACACTCATGGAGCAGCCAGTGTGTGCCAGGCACAGGTGTCAAAGAGGAGCACAGCCCAGTGCCTGCTCTCAGGGGCAGGGGCTGGGGGTGGGCTGCTGGGGGAGGGGCTCCTGGCCTTATAAGAAAGATGGACCTGGGAAGAATCAGCCTCCTGTGTGATCAGAGGCCAGTGCAGAGAGGTGCAAGGGCTGGGGGCTTCACAGAGGAGGAGCTCCTGCCCTGGGGTGACAAGGCCACAGGGGAGGTGGCAGGGTGGGCTCACCTGGGGGAGTGACACTTGCCCAGACTCAGAGGAAAGAGGGGCTGGTGTGTCCCAGTGACTGACTGTAAGAACCTCAGTAGGGGAAGAGGCCTTCATTCTCTCTCTTTTTTTTTTTTTGAGATAGAGTTTTGCTCTTGTTTCCCAGGCTGGAGTGTAGTGGCGTGGTCTTGGCTCACTGCAACCTCCGCCTCCTGGGTTCAAGCAATTTTCCTGCCTCAGCCTCCCGAGTAGCTGGGATGACAGGTGCCCACCACCACGCCCAGCTAATTTTTGTATTTTTAGTGGAGACGGGGTTTCTCCATGCTGGCCAGGCTGGTCTCAAGCTCCTGACCTCAGGTGATCCGCCCGCCTCAGCCTTCCAAACTGCTGGTATTACAGGTGTGAGCCACTGCGCCCGGTCCCCCACTCCTTCTTTTAAATTGAGGTAGAATTCACATAACATAAAATTAAAGTGAACAATTCAGTGGCATTTGTGACATTCACAGTGGCATGCAATTATCCCCTCAATAGTTCTGAACATTTTCATTACTTCACACCCCCGCCCATCAGCAGTGACTCTCCATTCCCCTCCCCGCAGCCCTGGCACCCACTCACCTGCCCTCTGTGTCTATAGATTTGTGTATTCTGGTGGAATCCTACACTCTGAGGCCTTTCGGGCCTGGCTACTTTAACGTAGCAGGTTTTCATGGTCCGTTCGTGTTGTACAAGGATTAGTGCTTCACTCCTTATGGCTGAATCATGTTCCATTACACGGACAGACCGCTTTGAGTTTATCTGTTCTTCAGTTGATGGGCATTTGGGTGTTTGCACCTTTTGGTAAATTAGTGTTTCTTAAACACTTATTTTTCTTGTTAGCAGCAAATGCTTAAGAAGTCAGAAGCTCCATGAATTCCCGAAGCAGCTTGAAGGGGCACCGCGCCCTGGTTGGGGTGGGGTGAGGGGCCCAGTGACTCTTACGGGGTCTGCAGGCCATTCCCTTCATGGGAAATGGCAGCCGAGAGCATCACCAAGAGTGACTGGTTCACGTCCTTGCTCCAGAACTTTCCGGGGCTCTCTGGCTGACCACAGGCCAAGTTCCAGACCCCTCTGGGTGGGGATTCTGAGTCAGGTAGTGAGGGGACCAGATCTGGGTTTTGGAAGGGATGGGAAGGAGGTGGAAAGCAGGGAGGCCTGGGAGAGACGCTGAGCAGTGACTGAGGGTGTGGTGCAGGACAGCACATTTTTCCAGAGGATTCTTTCGGTGGGGGTTGCAGCGGCGGGGGGCTGTCCAGTTTCTCTCAAAGGCCTGCCATCAGCCACCAGCCCTGGGCGCTGGCAGGGGCTGGGGAGAAGGAAGAGGGAGGATGTTGCCTGGAATCGCCCCCACCTGGCCAAGCAGTCACCTGCCACCTCCTCTTTTCTCCCTCTTCAGATCCTGGTGAAGACCATGATACGTAAACGCTCCTTTGGGAACCCATTCGAGGGCAGCCGGCGGGAGGAGCGTTCCCTGTCAGCGCCTGGAAACCTGCTCACGTGAGTGGCCGCCTGCCTTCTTGGGTGGGGGAGTGGGGGCTGGAGGCTGAGCTTGGGGCAGCCCTGCCCAAAGCACTCTGCACAGGTCCTCCCTGAAGTGGTACCATCTGGAGAGGCTCAGATGAGACCCACCTGGTGCACTGGGACAGTCAGCACCCCAGCCTGGGCTCAGCTCACCTTTTGCTGACAGCTAATCCACCTGAAGTTGACCTTTCTCGGGGACTTAAACTGTAGCTGGGGGGCTCTTGGCAGTCAGAAGAAAAGCACTTTTGTGGCCCAGGAGTGTGAGTGCCTGATGGGGAGGTTTGGGGCTCTGTGCTGGGCGAGCAGTGTGGTCTCACTCAGGACTCTGTGTGTCCATGCAGAGGGGTGTCCACTCACCTGCTGTCAATGCCACCCTGGCTCCAGCTCTGTGAAGCTGGCGTTTGGGGTCTGAGTGTCCCTGGGTGGGGGAATGGGCATCTCGTGGATCCCAGGCGTCCCTTCTCACTTCCCTTTTCCCTCCCTCTGGTGATTCCAGCAAAAAACCAACCAGGGAATGTGAGTCCCTGTCTGAGCTCAAGGTAACACCTGCCTGCCTGTGCCGTAGCCTCTGCTGGGGCCTGAGGGGGGTGGGCGGGCAGCTGCAGAGCACGGGGGCATCCCCACCCAGGCAGACGCTCCTTCCAGCCTGGGCTGCTGTGGCCGGGCTCACCACGGGCCTCCAGACCCAGTATTAGAACGAGGGGCCTCGGGGGCTTGGACCCGATGGTGGGTCATGCATGTGGGCTGGGGCTGCGGGTGCATGGCGCTCCAGCTGGAATGCCTGAGAATGCACCCAGGTCTGAAGATCCCATGTGGCACCCACGTCTTCTCAGTGCACGTCAATGGCGTTGAAGCTCTGTCACGGGGCCCGTGGGTGCCCCCCGCCGAGTCCGCATGGTCAGTGCATAGATCAGGCATGTTGCACTGTGTGGCTCTTTGCTAGGGGCTCTCCAGCCTCCACTTCTCTTTCTCTGATGTGTTTAGACTTAGAAAATAAGTCCCCTTCCCACCTGTTGCAAAGTAATGTAAGAGTTCCCTCCCCCGAGTGGATGCAGACCTTGCTGTGAGCCACCCTTCCTTCATACGCATACCCAGCCCAGGTGACCAGAACCTCCCAGGACAGATGAGGCCTTGTGTCCCTGTGAGACTGGGAGAACCTGCTGGGCACCCCTGCTGCAGGTGCTGTGGTGGGTGGGGACCCCACTGCCCTTCCCACTGAGCCCATCGTGGCCACCTGACTTGGTGGGAGCTCCAGTCACTTCTGTTTCTTAAAAATAGCTTTATTGAGGTTCAATTCACATACCATGCAATTCACCCATGGGAAGTGTTTGATTCTGTGGTTTCTAATAGAGTTCTGCAGCCATCACCACCATCAACTGTACGACATTTTCATCAGCCCAAGAAGGCACCCTACACTCCTTAGCTGTCCCCATCCAACTCCCCCACCCCAGTAACCACCCGTCTTTTAGTTTTCTATGGATGTGCCGATTCTGGACATTTCATATAAATGGCATCATACACTACGTGGCCTTCTGTGTCTGGCTTCTTTCACTCAGCATCATGCTTTCAAGGTTCATCCATGCTCTACATGTATTAGTGCTTCATTCCTTTTTGTGGCCAAATAATATTCCATTGTATGGACACACCTCAGTTTGTTCATCCATTTCTCTGTGGATGAACTTGTCTCCACCTTTTGGCTATCGAATGAAGACTGATGCTATGAACATTCCTGTACAAGTGTTAGGAGCTGGCTTACAAGATGAAATGGATTGACCACCAGGCTGGGCAATCCGAGCACTTTGGGAGGCCAAGGCAGGTGGATCACGAGGTCAGGAGTTCGAGACCAGCCTGGCCAATATGGTGAAACCCTGTCTCTACTAAAAATACAAAAATTAGCCAGGCGTGGTGGCACACGCTTGTAGTCCCAGCTACTCAGGAGGTGAGGCAGGAGAATCACTTGAACCTGGGAGGTGGAGAGTGCGGTGAGCTGAGATTGCGCCATTGCACTCCAGCCTGGGCAACAAGAGCAAAAATCTGTCTCAAAAAAAAAAAAAAAAAAAAAGAAAAAGAAAAAGAAATGGATTGGCCACCCATCCTGTGGGAGTCAGGGCTTATATGGTAATCTAGGAGAAACACCTGTTTGGGAATTATTTATGCTTTTGAGAGAAACCTTGCCCTCCAGCATAGAGCACAGAAGACGGCAGTCCTTCACAACCGGTCTTCAGCAGCCTCAGAAGGCAGATGCAGTCCCCAGCTTGTGCCCACACAGATGCTTGGGCAGCTCAGCCTTGGGTGTGAGCCTCACGGATGATGGAGTGGAAACCCAGCGGGTTGGCCTTTCCTCGGCCTTCCTCCTCTCAATCTCCATTTTAGGGTCTGCCAAACTGGGGCTGCCTCCTGTCTGTGAGCAAGTCTGCTCTTGGTTTCTTTTCTATTTTCTTTCTTTCTTTTTTTTTTTTTGAGACAGGGTCTCGCTCTGTCGCCCAGGCTAGAGTGTTAGAGTATAGTGGTGTGGTCTCAGCTCACTGCAACGTCTGCCTCCTAGGCTCAAGCGATTCTCCTGCCTCAGCTTCCTGAGTAGCTGGGATTATAGATGTGTGCCACCATGCCCAGCTAATTTTTGTATTTTTTTAGTAGAGACAGGGTTTCACCATGTTGGCCAGGCTGGTCTAGAACTCCCGACCTCAGGTGATCTGCCTGCCTCAGCCTCCCAAAGTAGTGGGATTACAGGCGTGAGCCACTGTGCCCGACCTTAATTTCAATGAGATCAAAATTGCAAGACACCAGCAGATGGAGACTGGCCCAAAGGGCTGTACTGCCCCTTCCTTCCCTCACCTGTGATCCCCTGCCCTCAGCCCCCAGCATGTGGGATGCCTTGGTTGTGGGAGCTCACAGAGCTGATTCAGGCATTGGGGTCTTGGACTGGAGGCCTGCCTGCCATTTGCAGTGAGACCCAGCCCTTACCAACAGGCAACTGCGAGGGCAGAGACTGAAGGCCTGACCTCTCCCCGGGGACCTTACCCACATTCTCCATCAGAAACATGGCAAGCCAGACATCACGCTTTCTCTTCCCTTGTGTAAGGACAGTCTCCCTCCTGGACAGGAGACATGGACTGTTGTTGGGGAGGGACAGACAGTAACCCATGGCATGCCCAGTGGCCTCCCTAAGAACGGGGGAGCTTGTGTGATGGTGGTGAGGGGATGGGCCCCTCCTTGGGGATTCCTGTTGCATCTGTCACACCATCCATGCTGTCACATTGGTGGCTCCAGCCTGGGCTCTTCAGGGACACAAGGGCTCTCCTTCTCCCACTTCCAAGAAGGAAGGGGCCTCCTCTTCTGTCTGAGGTGCTCCTCCCTCAGGGCTGGCTGCAGGAAGGCTGAGGCGGGAGGATCCCTGGAGCAGTTGTCAGCAGCCCTTTCTTGAGGGCCAGCTGTGTGCCAGGCCAGGCAGGGGAGGCTCTGATCACCCCCCACACAAGGAACTCAACATCTGGTGACTGAGGACAAGCGTCACAGTCCCTTCCCTGTAAGAGCTCATAGCCTAAGTGGGGGGTCGAAGTACCTAAAAACCTGGTATGACAGGCTCCATAGGGTGAGGGGTGCCTTCTACGTGGGATTTGTGCAATGATTTTTGGTGTTACATAGTTTTGGAACAGTTGTACAGTTCCTTGCTATTTCTGGCAAATGATACTGGTCTTTCATTTACAGAGGAGTTGGGTGCAAAGTCTCCTTTGAAAAATTTATGTGAGCAAGGAAAAGGGGAGAGGATCTCAAAGACTGAGTTACCTAGATCACGTTCCAGGGGGTGCGCGACGGCCCACTTGGGCAGGGGGCCCGGATGTGGGAGCAGCTGGCTCAGGGCCTCGCTGGCGTTTCTCGGAGTCTTAATGTTGGTTTTCTGTTCGGTGAGCAGGAAGCAAGGCAGCGAAGACAACCTCCAGGGCACCGACCCGCCCCCCGTGGGGGAGGAGGAAGTGCTCTTGTGAGAGGCAGTCCCTGCGTGGAAAGATGCCGGGCCCCCGCCCCCGGCTCCCCCGCACGCATGCATCCACCGCGGCGGCCGGAGGAGGCGATGGAGCCCGAGTAGCTGCCTGGATTGCTCGACCTCGCATGCGCGCCGCATCGCCTCTTGGGGGCTGCTGCACCGCGTTTCCATAGCAGCATGTCCTACGGAAACCCAGCACGTGTGTAGAGCCTCGATCGTCATCTCTGGTTATTTGTTTTTTCCTTTGTTGTTTTAAAGGGGCCAAAAAAAAAAAAAAAAAAAGACTTGACTCCATGACGTCGACCTTGGCCGCTGGCTGGCTGAACAGGCGGGTGTGAGGAGTTGCAGACCCAAACCCATGTGCATTTTGGGACAATTGCTTTTTAAAACGTTTTTATGCCAAAAATCCTTCATTGTGATTTTCAGAACCGTGTCAGATATACCAAGTGACTGTGTGTGGGGTTTGACAACGGTGGAAAGGTGAGCAGAAAACTCCGGTGGTCTCAGGCTATGGAGGTGTTTGCTGCATTTGATAGGGAGTAGGGGGCTAGATTGGCTCCTTGTACAAACCCCAAACCGTGGCACCTTCCAGAGCCATGGTCTCAAGGAGTCAGAGCAGGGCTGGCCCTCAGTAGCTGCAGGGAGCTTTGATGCCACTTATTTGTAAGAAGGATTTTTAAATTTTTTAATGGGTAGAATTGTCAGGAAGGCGGAAAGGGCTTGAAATTTAATAAGTGCTTCTGGAAGGGGATTTTCCAAGCCTGGAAGGGTATTCAGCAGCTGTGGTGGGAAAAAGTTTCTCCTGAAAGACTGAACGTGTTTCTTCATGACAGCTGCTCAAAGTAGGTTTCTGAGATAGTTGACCGAGCTCTGGTAAATCCATTTGTCCAATTACAAAAACTTCAGGGTGAAATCCTATGCTTCCATGTACATTACATGGCTTAAGATTAAACAAAAAAACATTTTCAAGTCTCTAACTAGACTGAACTCTAAAGCACAGTAGTTCAGAAATTATTTAGAGCTTCCAGGATATATTTCACGGCTTCAGACATGTGATCAGTTAGAGCCGATGAAACCTATGCCCGCCTGTATATATTAGCAGCTTAGCTAGTTCATAACCTGTGTATTCTAAAGACTGCTAAGGTTTTGCTTTCATTTTAAATGCTAGCTGATTGTTGTGGTCAATGACATATCCAGTTTCTGGAGGGCCAGTTGGGAAATGCTTTCACTGGACCGAAAGACAAATGTTCATCCTGAGGATCTGAGCTTCCCTAGACTCCACACAATAACCTTGGGACACCCTTTTAGAGAAGATTGTTGAAACCCACAGCACTCCTCGGGCTATGAGGAAACCAGGGCTTGGCACAGGAAGTTCCCCTTTGTAGCTAAAAGTCCAGCAAGAAAGGGTTCATCTTTTTGACTTCCAATTAATATTGGGAAGTTTGGTTGAGGTTCAAGTGTGACACCTTTCAGAGTCACAGGTAGGGGAGTGTGAAGTTGACGGGGAGGAAAGCTGGAAGGACTCTGGGAGATTTCCAGCTCTGCTTTCCAGGGCTTGGCAGAATCTGGACTGGAGAAAGACGGCACCGGGAAACTCTGCTTCCCCGTCGTTTACATCTGATCAGCTCTGGTGTGAGGACTTCTCAGACAAGGGCAAGACCGTGTGCCCCTGCCCAGCTCATTCCTGGAGCCCTGGGCCTTCTTGGCTTCCATAGATCCTAAGCTCTTGACTATAGTTTAGCCAGACTTGTTTTGCTGTCTTATAAGCAGTTCAGAATTAGGGAATGCTGGTTTTGAAGAGCAAAGGACAGGTAGTCTAGAGAGGGCCATCTGGCCTGCCTGCTGGGTCTTTGTAACCCAGCACTTCCTCTTGCCCTCCTGACTTTACATTTATGGGGAGAGGACTCTAGCTCCACCCCTTCTGGCACCAGAAGGGGCTTGATTAGTTTGCAATAAGCACCTTGCAGAGGTTAAAGCCAGCGGGTCCCGAGTCTTAGGCCCAGCCTGCTTGTGTGGGCTCTGGCCTGGCCCGGTGGCTGGCCCAGGGGGCGGCAGTGCTCAGAGCTTCTGCAGGGCTTCTCTTGTTTACACAGCTGCATCAGACAATGCCATTTCTCCCCACCATGGAACCTTCCATCTAAGATTTCTTCCAGGGAATGCCAGCAGTCAGGCAGCACTCAGCTGTGGGGGCAGTGGGGTGGGGGAGGCCCACATTGATGACTTTTTTTTTTTTTTAAACGAAGAAACACCAAAGCAAGCTGTGGAAAGGACCCACCCCACATGAAAAGGATAAGCCAAGATAGCTGTAAACACAAAGCATTTGAGCTGCCACTCTGTTGGAGCACATTGATTTTTCAAAAGCCAGCTCTATCAGGAAAGGAGGTGCTGTTATGAGCAGCTCTTCCAGGGGGGCAAAGAGGACGCCCATAATTTCTTCCATTGCTGGCTCATCTGTGGGACCAATTTGGTGTAAGCAACCTGTGGCCTGCACCTGTGGCCTCGAAGGAAGCACAAACCCTCCATCCACTTCCCATTTCCTCTACCCTTTTCCACCTCCCCCTTCCATCCCACCAGCTGCCAGTGGCTCCCAGAAAGCCTTATTGAGCCCCTTGTTGACACTTAGGGCTGCAGAGGCCTCTCCCCACTGGCTTGGCCTTTCCTGAGAGGCAGGGCTCCCATCCTCAGAGCCTTTCTGGAACAAGAATGCCTGTGCAGGTGGACACAGGCCTGGCCTGTCGCTGTCACTTGTCTTCCAGCAGGGAGCTTCACGTTGCCGAGTGGAAGAACCATGACCTCCACTTGCTTCCAAGGTGCTAGGGAAGTTTCAGGGTACGCTGGTTCCCCTCTCCAGCTGGAGGCCAAGTTTCTGGGGACTGCAGACTTTTCTACTCTGTGATCAATTCAACGCCCGATGCTTCTGTTTCATTCCTGACCCTTTCTACTATGCATTTTCCTTTTATCAGGTGTATAAAGTTAAATACTGTGTATTTATCACTAAAAAGTACATGAACTTAAGAGAAAAATAAGCCTTTCGTGTTTTTCCACAGATGTTTAAGATTCTCTGTAAAGTTGAAATAAACAGACAGCAAAATGGTGCAAAGCCTGGGCCTCTTTGGGAGGTTTGTATTGGTGGTTGTTTATTTAGGCCATCTGCCCTGATGTCTGTATTCCTTCCTCAGGCTGACAGTGAGGTCAGACGCCCAAGTCAAGGCTGATGTATTCAGCAGATCTCTAATTTAGAGCATGTCCTAGGACCTCGCTCCTCAGTGTGGTTCCCAGACCAGCAGCGCCAGTGTCACCTGCGAGTGGGCTAGAAATGCAGGTGCCAGCTGGGCACAGTGGTTCATGCCTGCAATCCCAGCACTTTGGGAGGCCAAGGCGGAAGGATTGCTTGAGTCCAGGGAGTTCGAGACCAGCCTGGACAATATGGCAAGACCCCATCTCTCTAAAAAAAAAAGAAAAAAAAATTACAAAATTAATTGAGTGTGGTGGTGCATGCCTGTGGTCCCACAGCTACTCGGGAGGCTGAGGTGAGGGGATTGGGTGAGCCCTGGAGGTCAAGGCTTCAGTGAGCTGTGATCATGCCACTGCACACCAGACTGGGCAACAGGGCGAGACCCTGTCTCAAAAATTAAAAGAAAAAAAGAAATGCAGATGCCCAGGCTTGGCTTAAACCTGCTCCCCAGGTGACTCATCTGCATGCTGAAGTTTTAACAGCACTGCTCTCGCAGGCAGGTAATCGCAAGATTCTGGTGGAGGCCAGACAGGTGTGCAGCCCTGGAGCAGTCTCAGTCACACTGAACTATGGCCTGGTATGCCACGTGATACTTTACCCCCTGAGGTAGGGATTAACCCCGTTTTATGGATCATCATCTGTGAGGTGAGGCTCCAAAAGTTAAGTCAGTTGTCCAAGGGTTAGAATTTGGCAGCAAAACCCTTCTGGTTTTCTTTTTTTCTTTTTTGAGACAGGGTCTCGTTCTGTCACCTAGGTTGGAGTGCAGTGGCAGTCTCGGCTCACTGCAACCTCCACCTCTCAGGCTTAAGTGATCCATCCACCTCAGGTTCCAAAGTAGCTGGGACCACAGGGGCCCACCACCACACCTGCCCCCGCACCCAGGTAATTCTTAAATTTTTTATAGAGACAGAATCTCACTATATTGCCCAGGCCTGGTCTCAAACTCCTGGATTCAAGCCATCCTCCCACCTCAGCCTCCGAAGTAGCTGGGACTACAGGTGTGCACCACCATGCCTGGCAAATTTTTAAATTATTTGTAGGGATTAGGTCTTGCTATATGTTGCCCAGGCTGGTCGGTCTCAAACTCTTGGCCCAAGTAATCCTCCTGCCTCAGCCTCCCAAAGTGCTGGGATGACGGGTGCACATCACCACACCCAGCCCCCTGCTGGTGTTCATGGCATCTGAAAACACACCCATCCCGCACCCCAACGCTGGCTTTCACTCTTCTATTTTAGAAAAGAGGAGGCTAAACAACATCTCCCCCACTTCGGAAGACAGCCAGTGACCATCACTCCTTAACGAGCAAGGTCATAGATACACCCATTGCCTTCAGTCTGTTTTGTGCTGCTGTTACAGAGGACCTAAGACTGGCTCATTTATAACGAATAAAAATTGATTTCTCATACTTCTGGAGGCCAGGAAGCTCAAGATCAAGGTGCTGGCAGGTTTGGTATCTGGTGAGGGCTGCTGTCTGCTTCCGAGAGGGTGCCCTGGTGCTGCATCCTTTGGAGGGAGGAAGAGTTGTCCTCGCATGGCAGACACTGGCAGGGCAGACGGCATGATCTCCCTCTCTAGCCCTTGTATAGGGCACCGACCCCATTCATGAAGGCAGCACAGTCCTGACTCAGTCACCTCCCCAAGGCTTCACCTCCCAATAAGGTTGCATTGGGGATTAAGTTTCCAACATGTGAATTTTGGTAGACACATTCAGCCCATATCAGCAGTCCTAAGCATTCCAGCTTCATTTGACCCATGTGCCCAGGCAAGCACTTTTTATTTTTTCAGACAGGGTCTCACTCTGGTGCCCAGGCTGGAGTACAGTGGCACCATCATAGCTCACTGCAGCCTCAACCTCTGGGCTCAAGTGATCCTCCGGCCTCAGCCACCCAAGTAGCTGGAACTACAGATATACACCACCACACCCGGCTAATTTAACTTTTTGTAGAGACAGGGTCTCACCATGTTGATTGGGCTGGTCTTGAATGGCTATACTTAAGTGGATACCTTGGCCTCCCAAAGTCCTGGGATTACAGGCAACAAGCATTTTTTTTTTTTTTTTTTTAAAGGCAGCATGAACCAGAGCTTCAATAAAGGGAGTTGGTAAACTTTTTTTTTTTTTTTTCCCAAGAGCAAGAAGAGCCCAGGTTAGCCATTTATCTAGCAGATGCAGAGTATTTCTAAAATAATGGTTCCCCTCAGTACTTGGAAGTGAATTAATGGCAGAGGCGAAGGGCAAACTGCTTCCTCTAGGGAGATTCTGAATACCTGAAGCAGAATTCGGCTGGTGTGTGGCCGGGCTGGGTGGCTCACGCCTGTAATCCCAGCACTTTCGGAGGCTGAGGCAGTGGATCATGAGGTCAGGAGTTCGAGACCAGCCTGGCCAACATGGTGAACCTCTGTCTCTACTAAAAATACAAAAATTAGCTGTGTGTGGTGGCAGATGCTTGTAATCCCAGCTACTTGGGAGGCTGAGGCAGGAAAATTGCTTGAACCCAGGAGGCGAAGGTTGCAGTGAGCCGAGATTGTGCCACTGCACTCCAGCCTGGGCAATAGGGCAAGACTCTGTCTCAAAAACAAAAAAGCACAAAAAAACAATTTAGTTGGTACATAGACACAGCCGGAAATAGCTTCATGAACATCTTGAACCTGAGCGGAGCTAGGTATGCATGCTGCTGCTTTTGGTTGGAGACTTTTGGGAAGCAAACGGGGAAGGGAGAGGAAGCCACTTCCATGTTACCAAAAATTGTTACCCACAGCATAGAATTGTAATATTATGTCAAAAGGAAGCACAGGTAAGATGTCACTATAGAAAAAGTGTCCTGTGAACTGTATAGGAAGATAAGCTAATGACAGAAATTATTAGGCTTTAAAAAGTAGGCAGCTGGGTGCAGTGGCTCATGCCTGTAATCCCAGCACTATGGGAGGCTGAGGTAGGAGGATCACTTAAGCCCAGCAGATGGAGGCTGCAGTGAGCAATGATCGTGCCACTGCACTCCAGCCTGGGCAATAAAAATAAATAGGCCAGGCGTGGTGGCGCACACCTGTAATCCAAGCACTTTGAGAGGCTAAGGGAGGCGGATCGTTTGAGGTCAGGAGTTCGAGACCAGCCTCGTGGCCAACATGATGAAACCCTGTCTCTACTAAAAATACAAAAATTAGCTGGTCATGGTGGCGTGTGCCTGTAATCACAGCTACTCGGGAGGCTGAGGCAGGAGAATCGCTTGAACCCAGGAGGTGGAGGTTGCAGTGTGCAGAGGTTGTGCCACTGCACTCCAGCCTGGGCAGCAGAGTGAGACTCTGCCTCAGAAATAAAGAAGTAGGGGAAAATGTGCATAAGCGCCAGAAATAGACTATCCCATGGACCTTTTCTGAGCACAGTGAGCCGGACAAGTGGATTTACTGGTTGTCGTAAAGGGTAGGAAGGAAAGTTCTAGCACATGCTACGAGACAACAGACAGGGATTAAGAAAATCACGCTTTAATGTCTGGTCCTCGATCACTTCAGCACAGCGCTCCTCTGAGGAGAAATGCCAGCTCTGCCTCATGGCTGCAGGGAACGGTTGGGGGAAGCCTGTAGCCCAGGCCTGCTACAAGTCTAGTGACTGCAACCAGGCGGCCTCCCCTGCCACATAAAGTGCTCCAACAGAGCCGCCGTGCCTCAGAGGACTGGGCCTGTCTAGGAGAGAGCTGGAGACAGGAGGCTTCTGAGCAAAGCCAGCTCCAGCCCTGAAAGTCACAGCAGTGCCACTTCCTCAGGCCAGCACTCCCCCCTCACAACCCCAGGTTGCGGGAATAACAGAGTTGACCCAGCCAAGAACAGATTGGTGACCTCCTGGGCCGAGTGGTCAAACAGATCCTGCACACAACACACAGGAGCTGCTGGGGAACCCTGAGTACTTGTGGAGTGGAGACTCGATCAGATTCCAGAACTTTCTCTGGGGTGACGTGGTGGCCATTTCTCCCTCCTCCTCCTCTCTGTTCTTCGATGGGGCCGTGGAGAGCCCAGGTGTGGGGTAGGCCTCACGGGTCCAGCTCACTAGCAAGACCCTGCAAAGAAGGACATAAGCAGATCAAGGTGCCCCTGGGACCCCTTGTTGCAGGCGGGAGGGCGGTGTGCTCCGGGGACTTCACTGTCAGGGGTTCTCAAGTTGGTCCCAGGCCTGGAACCCGACCTTTCCTGTTCCACAAGGTGAACTGAAGTAGTGTGTGCACACAGGCGTTCTCAGAGCATGCATTATCATAACCAACTTGAGATACGCTCATTGAAATGAGGCTGGGTTTAAAGAGTCAATCGAGTACGGACCTAGGGATGGAGCAGCTGCTGAGTGGCGGGACGGCCGAGTTAACAGGGGACACTGCGCCACACTGGCGCCAGTCTCTGCAGAACAGCCTCCCCCGATGGGCCCACGCCCAGGGCTCCCGCACCTGGGAGATAAGAGGCCTGCACCTGCTAGGGGCCAGGAGGGGTGTACCTGCTCATAATCTTCCACATATTTGTATTTCTTCTCCCGATAGTACAGTCTTTTCTTCATGCAGTAGAGGACTATGATGTCACACAGCACGGTCGCCTGAATTTAGCACAGGGTAAGAGTGAGCCAGGATTGCAGCCCCTCTTATTCTTTGCGTGCCCCTTCCTGAGAAGCCTGGAATCTTTACCGGAATGGAAAGGCACCCCCATCTCTTGGGAGAAGGCTGGGACCCAAGGGGTGTGGTCTTGGCGAAGGGAAGGTGGGAGGAAGGCTGGGGGCCAAGGGACGGGTCAAGTCTAGAAACACATCTGAGGTCTCGGGCCCAGGGCCAGGACCAGGAGCCCAGCCCAGGGTCTCACCTCACCGTGAGGGTGAAGGCAGGGCCTAGCCCACTCACCATGCCCAGCAGTGCCAGGCCAGAGCCGATGTTGATCATGGTGGGGATGATGTCAAATTTCCCTGCCTGCCAAGACAGAGAAAAAGAAAAAAAGTGTTTCTGCAGGGGCAGGGAGAGGCCCCTTGTCCCTGCAGGGAGTGATGGAGGGGAGCCAGTGGCGGCGAGCTACCTTCCCAAACACGATGATGTCGAAGCGGATGCCGTAGGCCTTGATGAGCGTGCGCTGCTCCTTGCCAGCCGGGTCTCTGTAGTACTTGGCAAACCTGAGGAGAAGGAGGATGGATCGGGAGAGATGGCTGGGGCAGGACCTTGGGCCCTGGGAGAGGATGTTAGAGTGGAGCTGGCATGGGCGAATGGTCCACTCTGCTGGCTGAACAGATGCTGGAGCAGCTCAGGGCCTCTCCTGGCTGAGGTGGGCTGTGCAAGCAGGAAGACGCGGGGCCCATGAGGTGGAGGGACATAGGCCTCTTTCTCCAGCACCACCATCCCCTCCTGAACCTGAACAGTTTGCTCTCAACATCCCACTTGGTACATCCCACCTGCCTCCCTCAAGGGACCCTGGCCTCCAACATCTAACAGTAAGAATGTGACCAGCCAGCATTGCAGGAGGGGACTAAGCCAGCCCCAAACACAGCATCAGTGCAGGGCCTTTTTTTTTTTTTTTTTGAGATGGAGTCTCCCTCTGTTGCCAGGCTGGAGTGTAGGGGCACCAATCTTAGCTCACTGCAACCTCCACCTCCCGGGTTCAAACAATTCTCCTGCCTCAGCCTCCCAAGTAGCTGGGACTACAGGTGCACGCCACCACGTCCAGCTAATTTTTGGATTGTTTAGTAGAGACGGGGTTTCACCAAATTGGCCTGGATGATCTCAATCTCTTGACTCAGGGCTTTCTTTTTTATTTTTTCAAAGAAGCATTGATTCTGTGCACACAGTCTTCAAGAACAACAACAACAACAAGAACCACTGATTTGTCACACAGATAAAGAGATGAACAAAACGTTGTCTGTCAACACAACAGAGTATTTGGCCATAAAAAGAGACGAGGTACTGACACAGGCTACAACATGGATGAAGCTTGAAAACATCAGGCTAAGGGGAAGGAGCCAGACACAAAAGGCCACATATTGATTCTATTTATATGAAATGCCCAGAAGAGGCACATCTGCAGAGACAGAAAGCAGACCACTGTTGCCAGGGGCAGGGGAATGACAGAAAGGTGCAGGGTTTCTTTTTGAGACGATGGAAATGTTCTAAAATGCACTGTGGTGAAGGTTGCACTTATCTGTGAATATAGTGAAAATGATGAATTCTGCACTTCAAATGGGTGAACGGTATGGCATGTGAATTGCATCTCAATAAGACCATTTAAAAATATATGGCCAGGCGTGGTGGCTCACGCCTGTAATTCTGGCACTTTGGGAGGCTGAGGTGGGTGGATCACTTGAGGTGAGGAGCTCGAGACCAGCCTGGTCAACATGGAGAAACCCCGTCTCTAATAAAAATACAAAAAATTAGCTGGGTGCGGTGGCGGGTGCCTGTAATCCCAGTTACTCAGAAGGCTGAGGCAGGAGAATCGCTTGAACCCGGGAGGTAAAGGTTGCAGTGAGCTGAGATCACGCCACTG
The DNA here is from genome assembly GCF_047675955.1 of Chlorocebus sabaeus. NCBI lineage: Eukaryota > Metazoa > Chordata > Mammalia > Primates > Cercopithecidae > Chlorocebus > Chlorocebus sabaeus. The sequence continues at coordinate 118,458,310 of NC_132914.1, read as the reverse complement.
CACTCCAACCTGGGGGACAGAGCAAATCACTCCCTTAAAAAAAAAGAGAGCGAGCGAGCGAGTGAGAGAGTGAGAGCACGCACACGCGTGAGCAGGGGATGGATGGTTGGTGAAGAACCATCAAGACATACCATCTGCTACCCCATGTTCTCCAGGGATCCACCAGGAGCCTTGGCCCACACCCTAGGTCCATGCTTTATCTGGCCCACAACTTCCATGCCATGGGCCAGGCCTGGGAGACACAGGCAGGGCCTGGTGCTGGCCGAGGTCAGGGGATAGGCGTCCTGAGGTCTTTCTGTTTTAGGGCTCTGACCTAAGCTTGAGGTTTCCACAAGAAGTATGTGACAGCAGAGATGGAATAACACAAATCTAACTGTTAGAAAAGAAAAATTCAAATACCTGCTTTACTCAGTGAGCCAGAAGTTTCAAAAGGACAGCAGATCCCACAATTACAGAGGTCTTAGGACCTCGTATGGATCGGATTCCACATGTCACCACTAGAGGGAGGCAAGTACAGCCCAAAGCGCCGCTGAAGGTGCCCAGGAAGGTCCTTGCAGGACCTCTTTTTTTTTTTTCCCCTGAGACGGAGACTTGCTTTGTCACGGGGGCTGCAGTGCAGTGGTGCGATCTCGGCTCACTGCAACCTCTGCCTCCCTGGCTCATGCCATTCTCCTGCCTCAGCCTCCCAAGTAGCTGGGATTACAGGCATGCGCCATCATGCCCAGCTAATTTTTGTATTTTTTTTTTAGTACAGATGGGGTTTCGCCATGCTGGCCAGGCTGGTCTTGAACTCCCGACCTCAGGTGATCTGCCCGCCTTGGCCTCCCAAAGTGCTAGGATTACAGGCATGAGTCACTGCGCCCAGCCTGGAGGGCCTCTTTTTTAAGGAGTGTGAAAAATGCAACAAAGGGTACGTGGAAATGTACCTGGCTACAGATTCTGCTGCCTCAAAGAACTGGCAATAAGACCCTGTCATGAGATCATCAGCTGTAGTGGGTTGAACAGTGTGTCCCCCAAAATTCACATCTACCTGAAGCCTGGGAGTGTGACCTTATTTGGAAATAAGATCTTGGCAGACGTAATTTGTTAAGATGAGGTCATACTGGAGTAGGGTGGGCCCTAAATTCAGTGACTGCTGTCCTTACAAGAAGAAAAGACACAGAGACACACACAGGGCAGAAGGCCTCATGATGGCAGAGGCAGAGTACTGGAGTGATGCGTCCACAAGCCAAGGAATGCCGTGGGCTACCAGAAGCCGGGAGAGACAAGTAAGGACTCTCCAGAGCCTTCAGAGCGAGCACGGCCCCACTGACACCTGGATTTTAGGTTGTGGCCTCCAGAACTGCGAGAGAATCAAGTCCTGTGGTTGCAAGCCACTGTTTGTGGGACTTGCTTACAACTACCCCAGGACACCGAGATGCCAGCATTTGCAGCAGGGAATCAAGAAAGGCCTTTCAGGGGCCTCAAACCTGTGTCCCCTGCACTCTGGAGATTCTGGCACAAGTTCAACCTTTGAGAAACCAATTCCTGGGCCAGGCCCCAGAGGCCTTTGGACTGGAGGATCATGGATCATCCCCTCCTCGAGACAGTGAATGGAGGTCATGGCTGAGGCTAGCGCTGGAAAGCTCAAGCCCCCAGCCTCTCCTGGCTGCTCTAAGAACTATCTCAACATGTTTCTTGCGGCAGGAAAGGGCAAGGAGGGTTCTCGGGGGCTGGGATGGCCCTGGAGCAGGACACCACTAAGCGCATTTTCCCGGCATGGCCTTCCTGCTGCCTTGGATGGGGGACCAGCAGCCTGTCCTTGGGGTGCTGCCTGAGTGCTAGTCTTCAGCGGGCGTGGGTGCCCCCACTGGCATGTACCCAGCCACCAGCACCCCCCACACATGAGCGAGGGGTCCAAGCTCACGCCCACCTGAAATTGTAGCCAGGAGACACGTTGTGCTCGACATCCCGTGTATCGAGGCGGCGGAAGGAGTACCTGGGCAAGCAGAGGGAGGCGGCTCTGTCCAGGTTGCAGTCCCAGTTGACCTGGATGCCCATGATGCCTCCCTGGGGGTGAGCAGCAGAGACACGGCGAGGCTTTCCTCAGCGCCTGGCACGAGATGCCTCCAGGGCTGGGTCAGGAGAGCCAGGACCCGCACCCACCTCCACGGCCATGTCCTGGAAGCTGTGTCCTGCGTTCTCCACTATTTTGCCAAGACGGAATATGGGGCAGAAGGGATCTGTTTTAGCGTCATAAATGCACGACTTGAGGTAGGTAGTGGTGATGTTGGGAAGGATATTCCTCCTAAAGTCGAGAGGAAGCAGAAAATCAGAGCAATGAAAACCTCAGAGAAGAGAGAAGAGCCAGAAGTTTCTCCAAGACCCTGGTGAACTCACGCAACACACGCGGCCACCACTTACTTGCTGAAATTAAATTTGGGATACCAGATGTTGTTCTTAACCAAAAGAGTGAAGTTTTCTGCAGCCTTTAAAAAAGCAGGTCTGAAAAACAATGATTACATTACTGTTAATGAAATACAAATATATACAAATACTCACATACCCATGTTATATATATATAATATTATATATATTATGTGTGTGTATATATATATGTACACATACACACACATATATATATATTTATTATTATTATTTTTTGAGATGGAGTCATTCTGTCACCCAGACTTGAGTGCAATGGTGTGATCTCAGCTCACTGCAACCTCAGCCTCCTGGGTTCAGGCAATTCTCCTGCCTCAGCCTCCTGAGTAGCTGGGATTACAGGTGTGCGCCACTATGCCTGGTTAACTTTTTTTGTATTTTTAGTAGAGACAGGGTTCCACCATGTTGGTCAGGCTGGTCTCCAACTCCTGGCCTCAAGTGATCCGCCTGCTTCAGCCTCCCAACGTGTTAGGATTACAGACGTGAGCCACCGCGCCCAGCCTATAAATATTTTTGAGACAGGGCCTTGCTCTGTTGCCCAGGCTGGAGTACAGTTGCATGAACACAGCTTCTTGTAGCCTCAACCTCCCAGGCTCAAGGGAGGTCTCCCACCTCAGCCTCTCAAGTAGCTGGAACCATAGGCACGCATCACCATGCCTGGCTAATTACAATTTCTTTCTTTCTTTTTTTTTTTTTTTGTACAGATGAAGTCTTCCTACATTGCCCAGGCTGGTCTGGAACTCCTGACCTCAAGCGATACTCCCACCTCCGCCTCCCTGTACTGGACCACAGGAGTGAGCCACCATGTTCAGCCCCTATGTACTATTTTTAAAAACATATACACACATCTTACAATGTCATTTTGTCAAGAAGATGAAACACCTCTAACATTTTCTACTCCCTTCTGCACACACACTCTTCTCTTCCAAGAGAAGAGACTGAGCCAAGCCTTCCAGGTTCTTCCTCTCAAGCAAGGGCAGGCCCTCTCCCCAAAGGCAGTGAAAACCAAATTGCTAACCAGGGAGGGGATTCGTGGCCTCACTGGAAATCAGTAGGCCGGGCTTCCGGGTCTTAGGGGCTTCGGGGCCTTAGGTGTTCTCCGGGAAAAGAATGAAGGCTGGGCAGGTCCGGTTTTACAAGCCAAAGCAAAAGTAAATTTGCCTACAGGCTGGATCCTGACCTGTCTGAAAAGTGCACAAAGCACCTGCCAGCAGGTGCACCCGCCTCTTCTCAGAAGTGCCACGTCAGCTCCTGGCTGACAATACAAGTTGAATCTGTCCCCAAGGGGACTCCACTTCTTTGGTGAATTTCTCCTGGAGAATCTGGCACTGTACGGCTGACCCTTCTGTGGGGAATGTTCCCTGATCCAGGTGGGATCTTTGGAATGACAACATCAACGGTCTTCCCAGCCCTGAGACAGGAGCAAGGCCAGTGACAGGGCTGTGCTCTGAGGAGAGCTGAGCCTGTCACCGCTGCTGTCAGAGAAAGGCTGGGACCAAGGGGCTTCTCTCAGGTTTTTTTTTTTTTTTTTTTTTTGAGATGGAGTCTCGCTCCTGTTGCTCAGGCTGGAGTGTAATGCTGCAATCTTGGCTCATTGCAACCTCTGGGTTCAAGTGATTCTCCTGCCTCAGCTTCCCGGGTAGCTGGGGTTACAGGCATGCGCCACCACGCCTGGCTAATTTTTTCATATTTTTAGTAGAGATGGGGTTTCACCATGTTGGCCAGGCTGGTCTCGAACTCCCAATCTCAGGTGATCCACTCACCTCGGCCTCCCGAAGTGCTGGGATTACAGGCACGGGCCACCATACCTGGCCTTCTCTCAGGTTTTTAAAGTCCCCACTCCCTCAAGAGGGATGGCTTACAACAGGGGTGTTCAAGTTTTTGTCATTTCCTGTACCATAACACCCCCCCACACCTGTGTACCTCATATGTAATACTTTAAGATCAACTCACCTTTTTAGAGAAATTGAGATGAAATTCATGTAACATAAAATTAACCATTTTAAACTGGACAATCCTGTGGCATTTAGTACATTCATAATGTTGTACAAGCATCACCTCTATCTAGTTCCAAAATGTTTTAGTTTTTGTTTTGTTTTTGAGACAGAGTCTTATTCTGTTGCCCAGGCTGGAGCGCGGTGGCATGATCTCGGCTCATTGCAACCTCCGTCTCCCAAGTTCAAGCAATTCTTGTGCCTCAGCCTCCTGAGTGGCTGGGATTACAGGCACGCACCACGATGCCTGGCTAATTTTTCTATTTTTAGTAGAGGGGGGTTTCACCATGTTGGGCAGGCTGGTTTTGAACTCCTGGCCTCAAGTGATCCACCCGTCTCTGCCTCCCAAAGTGCTGGGATTATAGGCGTGAGCCACTGTGCCTGGTCAATGTTATTTCTTATATCAGTGTGCACTTAAAAATCATTCTACACTGGATTAGAGCTATAACAGTGAGGTCCAAATATATCGTGAGGTCAGGTGTGGTGGCTCACCCTGTAATCCCAGCACTTCGGGAGGCTAAGGCAGGTGGGTTGCTTGAACCCAGGAGTTCAGGACCAGCCTGGGCAACATGGCGAAACCCTATCTCTACAAAAAATAAGTTAGCTGGGCATGGTGGTGCGCCCCTGTGGTCCCAGCTACACAGGAGGATGAGGCGGGAAGATCACTTGAGTCCAGGAGTTTGAGGCTGCAGTGAGCCATGGATGTTATCACTGCACTGGGTGACAGAGCAAGATCCTGTCTCAAAACAAAAGTATCTTATGAGACACAACTACAAGCCACACTCCAATTTAAAGTTTCCTAATAGCCACATTACAAAATAAAAGAAACAAGTACAATTTTATACAATAACCCAAAATATCACTTCAACATGTAACCAACATAAAAAATCAATGAGACATTATTCAATCAAAAAGACATTCTTTTTCTCATAACAAATATTCAGGCAGATCATGAGGTCAGGAGATCAAGACCATCCTGGCTAACATGGTGAAACCCAGTCTCTACTAAAAATACAAAAAAGTTAGCTGGGCATGGTGGCGGACGCCTGTAGTCCCAGCTACTTGGGAGGCTGAGGCAGGAGAATGGCATGAGCCCAGAAGGCAGAGCTTGCAGTGAGCAGAGATGGCACCGCTGCACTCCAGCCTGGGCGACAGAGTGAGACTCCATCTCAAAAAACAAAATAAATGAATGAATGAATGAATGAATGAATGAATGAATGTTCGGAATCAGGCTGGGCGCAGTGGCTCACACCTGTAATCCCAACACTTCGGGAGGCTGAGGCAGGTGGATCACCTGAGGTCAGGAGTTTTAGACCAGCCTGGTGAACATGGTGAAACCTGCTCTCTACTAAAAACACAAAAATTAGCTAGGTGTGGTGGTGGGTGCCTATAATCCCAGCTACTCAGGAGGCGGAGGCAGGAGAATCACTTGAACCTGGGAGGCAGAGGTTGCGGTGAGCCGAGATCACGCCACTGTACTCCAGCCTGGACGACAGAGCGAGACTTTGACTCAAAAAAAAGAACAAAAAAAAAATCTGATTCGATGATGAGTGCACTTCCTATGGGCAGCCCATCTCCTTTTGGACCCAGTCATATTTCAATTTTCAATAGCCACGCGTGGCCAGAGTCTCCTGTGTTGGAGAGCACAGCTCTGTGAGATCCTCTCCGGCTCTAAGATGCCGGGATTCCTTTTCTTTTTCTATCTCCTTCCCTTGCCTTAGCAATCTCTAAATCTGCAGTTCTCAGCCTTTCCTTCTGTCTCAACATACCCAGGATGAGGTTTAGTGGCTTCCTGCTCCCCGGGGCTCATGGAGGCCTCGTTCTGAGCTCTTGGTGAGAAAGGCCCTGGGCTGCACACACTTCTCAGAGCGCTGCCCAGACTCCACCCCATGAAGTACAACCAATTACAACCGAAGAATGTTATTCTAGAGCAACTCTTGAACCTGGCTAGTTTAGTTGATATTTAAATTTTTACTTACTTATTTATTTATTTATTTAATTTTTATTTTTTGAGACAGAGTCTCTGTCACCCAGGCTAGAGTGCAGAAGCGCCATCTCAGCTCACTGAGATCACCGGGATCTCCACTTCCTGGGTTCAAGCTATTCTTCTACCTCAGTCTCCCAAGTAGCTGGGATTACAGACGACCGCCACTATGCCTGGCTAATTTTTGTATTTTTTAGTAGAGACGGGGTTTCTCCATGTTGGGCTGGTCTCAAACTCCTGGCCTCAGATGATCTGCCTGCCTCAGCCTCCCAAAGTGCTAGGATTATAGCATGAGCCACTGCACCAGGACGAACCTGTCTAGTTTAGTTGTATATATTGTATATATTGTAGCAAATATCTGTTGTTTTCTTCTCAGCATCTGCGCCCAGCTTTTCTGGTAACAGAACCCCAAATGTCCTTTGGAAGCCATATCTCCCTGATGCTTGCCTGTGTCACTTGGGTGGGTCTGACTCTAACCCCAGCTGCAGAGGTGGGCATGTGACCCAGGACCAAGCTGATAAGCGAAACCCATGCCCCAGTCACGGAGATGGGTTGAGAGATATGGCCGTTGATGTGATGGACAGGTCTAGAATCTCCAGGGACAGCCGGAAAGGGACACTCAGGCTTGGGGGGCTGTAAGTGCAGTGCTGCCTCCTCGGCTATGCTGTGGGTTGGAGGGATGCAGAGCCAGGAGGGGAGACTAGGGTGTTGTCCTTTATCCCTCACTCTGTCGCCCAGGCAGGAGTGCAGTGGCCTCTGTCGCCCAGGAGGGAGTGCAGTGGCACCATCTCAGCTCAGCAACCACTGCCTCCCCAGTTCAAGAGATTCTTCCACCTCAGCCTGGCACGAGATTCTCATGGCCATGCTGGATCTTTTTGGTTAGCCGAACAATACACTGCCCCCCGGTATGCACGCATGTGTATGTGTGTGTGTGTTTGTGCACATGTGCTTACGGCACTGAGAACTGTTTCGGGTCAGTTATTTGCAACTGACAGAGTCCTAACATACAAGGAAGTCAGCTGTACCCTTCTCGTGAGTGACAGACACTTGTGGCCCACCTTGCCACTGATGGTCACTGCCTTGTGGTTGAGAGCAGCCATCTTAGGGCAGTCTGACTCCACATAGACACCAGAAACACACAAAAAGCCACAGCACACAGGTGTAACTCCTTGACCACCTCTGCTCAAGGCTGACACCCAGAGTTGAAGGTGCTTCCGGCTGGGTGTGGTGGCTCCCGCCTGTAATCCTAGCACTTTGGGAGGCCAAGGCAGGTGGATCACTTGAGGTCAGGAGTTCAAGACCAGCCTGGCCGACATGGCAAGACCCTGTCTCTACTAAAAATACAAAAAGTTAGCTGGCGTGGTGGTGGACGCCTATAATCTCATCTACTCGGGAGGCTGAGGCACAGAAAACTGTTTGAACCCGGGAGGCGGAGGTTGTGGTGAGCCAAGATCGCACCACTACACTCCAGCCTGGGGTACAGAGTGACACTGTGTCTCAAAAATAAATAAATAAATAAATAAAAAGGCACTTCCTTCCCTAGTGCTGGACTCACTGTGGCACGTGTGTGTCATCCTCCACTGGGCACCAGGCTGCCACCTCACACGTCTTGACGGACCGGTTGAAAGGTACGCATCTGCCTGTTGAGACTCCTACAAGCACAAAGGGGGATCCCACGTCCACAGGGGTCTCCCATTTTCTACCTTTTTGGAGTAGAGAGGGAGAGCCCCATCCAGCCTCCCATGTAGCCAATCTTAAGCTGTGCAAATCTGGGATTTAGACAGTGTCAGCATCCAGGAGTTAGAATTGGAGGAAGACAGTCACCTGTGTGCCAGCCACATCTCAGCCAGGGTGATGCCAAGCTAAAGAATGGGACAAGAGGCTGGGCGCAGTAGCTCATGCCTGTAATCCTAGCACTTTGGGGGGCTGAGGTGGGTGGATCACCTGAGGTCAGGAGTTCAAGACCAGCCTGGCTAACATGGTAAAACCCCATCTCTACAAAAAATACAAAAATTAGCTGGGCGTGGTGGCGGGTGCCTGTCATCCCAGCTATTCGGGAGGCTGAGGCAGGAGAATTGCTTGCACGCGGGAGGTGGAGGTTGCAGTGAGCCTGGATCATGCCACTGCACTCCAGCTTGGGCGATAGAGCAAGACTCTGGCTCAAAAGAAGAAGAAGAAGAAGAAGAGGAAAAACAGAATAGGGCAAGAGCTGGGATGGCTTCTGGGGCTCCATTGACAGCAGTGAATGTAGAGAAGGTTCCAGGACCCCAGCCTTGACATCTGGCTCACCCATGGTCATGTGAAGGAACTGGGGGGATTTCTCTATCAGAAAGGCTCCACGGTGGGGGCAATCTGCTCAGGGGCTGCCCTCCCCAGGAGGCTGCAAGCTCGTACCATTACTGTGGGTGCCGGCAGAGCCAGCAGTACAGTTGGCATCCGATTTACACACAGTGGTCTCATCTGGAATCTGGAAAAAGAAGGAGTGAAAACAAGGTCGATGTGGCCCAGCCCCACACACAGGCGGACAGGCGTGGAGAGGCATGTGGGGCCTGGGGCTCTTCCCGGGGGGCCTCCTACCTCGGGACACAGGTCCTGGGTCTGGTTCATGGTGAGGATCATGTTGGTCATGACGAAGAGGGAGTTTTCCTGCTGCAGAGGGGAGCACGGGCAAGTCACGCTCAGAGGACTCACAGAGAGACGAGAAAGGCAGACGTTGACTGAAGAGGACAACTCAAAAACTGATTGCATGGTCTCCCGCTCTCTCCCATCAAAGTTTATAACCGAATGGAAAACAGCGACTCAAACAAGTCCTTGTACATACATATTCAGCGTAACACTTTTCATAAGAGCCAAAAGGTGGAAACAGGTTGGGCACGGTGGCTCAAGCCTGTAATCCCAGCACTTTGGGAGGCTGAAGCAGGCGGATCATGAGGTCAGGAGTTCAAGACCAGCCTGGTCAACATAGTGAAACCCTGTCTTTACTAAAAATACAAAAATTAGCCGGGTGTGGTGGCGGGTGCCTGTAGTCCCAACCACTTGGGAGGCTGAGGCAGGAGAATTGCTTGAACCCAGGAGTCGGAGGTTGCAATGAGCCGAGATCGTGACACTGTACTCCAGCCTGGATGACACAACGAGATTGTCTCAAAAAAAAAAAAGGTGGAAACAGCCCAAATGTCTGTCTTAGTCTAGTCACACAATGGAATGTGATTCAGCCATGAATAAAAAGGAATGAAGGGGCTGGGCACGGTGGCTCATACCTGTAATCCCAGTACTTTGGGAGGCTGAGGCAGGCGGATCACCTGAGATCAAGAATTCCAGATCAGCCTGGCCAACATGGTGAAACTTCGTCTCTACTAAACACATACACACACACACACACACACACACACATACACACACACGGAGCCAGGTGTGGTGGTGGGCACCTGTAATCCCAGCTACTCAGGAAGCTGAGCCAGGAGAATCACTGGAACCTGGGAGGTGGAGTTTGCAGTGAGCCGAAACCACGCCAGTGCACTCCAGCCTGGGTGACAGAGTGAGACTTTGTCTCAAAAAATAAAAAAATAAAATAAAATAAAGGAATAAAGCACTGACACAGGCTACAACATGGATGAACCCCAAAAACATGATGCTGAGTGAAAGAAGCCAGACACAAAAGCCACATAAGATACGATCACATTGATGTGAAATTTCCAGAACAGTCAAGTCCATAGAGACAAAGCACTTAGGGGTTGCCATGGAGTGAGGGAAGTGGGGAATGGGGCGCGGCTGGGTAATATACGAGGCTTCTCTTTGGGGTGATGGAAATGTTTTGATCTAGATAGAGGTGATGCTTGCACAACACTGTGAATGCAATAAATGTGCTGAAGTTTTTATTTTAAAATGGCTAATTTCTTTCTTATTTATTTATTTGAGATGGAGTCTTGCTGTGTCGCCCAGGCTGCAGGGCAGTGGCGTGATCTCAGCTGACTGCAATCTCTGCCTCCCAGGTTCAAGCAATTCTCCAGCCTCACCCTCCTGAGTAGCTGGGACTACAGGTGCATACCACCACACCTGGCTAGTTTTTGTATTTTTAGTAGAGATAGGGTTTCACCATGTTGGCCAGGCTGGTCTCAAACTCCTGGCCTCAAGTGATCTACCTGCCTCAGCCTCCCAAAGTGCTAGGATTACGAGCATGAGCCCCTGTGCCCGACTTAAAATGGTTAATTTCTGTAAGTGAATTTGACTGCAGTTAAAAAAAAAGCGGGGGGTCTGCAAGGTGAAGCAATGGTTTCTCAGTCGAGCTTGACTTACTGAGGGAAAGAGCCAACGAGTGCTAAAAACATTCCCTGCCAACCAGATTATCTCAGAGGAATAAAAACATGAGGCCTCACGGGGCTCAAATCTGGCTGGTTTTCTTTCCTAACTGAAATTATAAACAAAACATTCTAGAGAAGACTCGGTCAGGGTCAGCAAGTGACATTTCTCTTTGAGAAGTTTCTGTTTCCTCCTCATACATATAAAGGTGCCAAATAATTGATTTACAGTTTCTGGAAAGCAATTTGCTAGGATGAGACTGAAGAATTGCTGACAATGACCTCCTCATCTAAGGAATAAAAGGCAAAGACCCCAAAAGATTCTAGTTGGATCCTCCTCTCATTGGGTGCTGGTATCTATCTAATCTATCTATTATCTCTCTCTCTCTCTTTATCTATCTATCTAATCTATCCTATCTATCTAATCTATTCTATATCTACCATCTGTTTTCTATTTATCATCTATCACCTATCTAATTATCCTATAATCTATCTGTCATCTATCTAATCTGTCCTTTCCATCCTTCTTTCTTTCCTTTCTCTTCTTTCCTTTCCTTTCTTTTCCTTTCCTTCTGTTCCTTCCTTCCTTCCTTTCTTTCTTCTGTCCTATCATTTATCTATTCTATCTCTCTCTCTATCGATCTATCCATCTATCCATCCATCCATCCATCTATCCACCACCCATGCAATCAAGATGGAGTCTCACTATATTGCTCAGGCTGGTATTGAACTCCTGGGCTCCAATGATCCTCCTGCCTTGGCCTCCAAAAGTGCTGGGACTACAGGCATGAGCTACTGCACCTGGCTGGGCCCAGGCATTTTAAAAGGAGATGCCCAAAGCTTTCAGCATTTCACACTCCTGAGAAGAACAGTCAGTAGTGGGAGCCATCTTGGGGATCAGGGCAACTCAGAAACCAATCAGTCTGTAGATATCCCCAACCCCACGTCTGACAAGTAGTAGAAGCTCTAGGAATAGCTGGCATCTTCCAAAGGCCCAGGGCAAACTATGTTGGGAGACAAGGAGAAGGCCACAGGAGGAGGCATGAGGATGTGGCATGAGTTGCAGCTTCTCTCCTGCCACCCTGTCATGTTCCCAGGTGTTCAATGTACAAATACACTCCTCGTTTGGTGTTAGACAAGGCCACTCCTGAGACTCTCCTGAGTTATACTTGGAACAATTCGGTATGGTCTACTTTTTGTTTCCTCTCTCTCCTTTTTTTCTTTCTCTTTTAGAGTTGGGATCTTGCTCTGTTGCCCTAGCTGGAGTGCAGTGGCGTGACCACAGTTCACTTCAGCCTCAAACTCCTGGGCTCAAGCGATCCTTCTGCCTCAGCTTCCAAAAGCGTTGAGATTACAGGCTTGAACCACAGCACGTGGCCTGTTTCCTATCTCTTATCTACTTCAGATGAAGGGGATTTTCAGTCTGGAGATGAGCCAAGGTGCCGCCAACAGATGACTGTGTTCCATCTACGAAGAACACAGACATCGTGAAAGCTCATGAGGAAAGCCCTGGGGAACTCACACGGCCCCTGCCCAGATCCACCACGGAAGGCTGAGTTGTGGGGTCCTCCTTTCCACCAAGAGACAAAAGCAGGGCTTGTGCCCTTCCTCATCCGCCCAGTAAACACACCAAGCATGACATTCCCAGAGCTCGCCGGGACGAGGCTATGCCTGCACAGACGGCAGCTGTCTCTCTGCTGAGACAGGTGTATGCTAACAGCACTGCCCCCTCCAGCCAACTACAAATCCCCTGTTCCACTTGATCTTTTTTTTTTTGAGATGGAGTCTTGCTCTGTCACCAGGCTGGAGTGCACTGGTGTGCTCTCAGCTCACTACAGCCTCCACCTCCCAGGTTCAAGCGATTCTCCCACCTCAGCCTCCCTAGTAGCTGGGACTACAGGCACCCACCACCACACTGGGCTAATTTTTGTATTTTTAGTAGAGACAGGGTTTCACCATGTTGGCCAGGATGGTCTCAATCTCTTGACCTCATGATACACCTGCCTCAGCCTCCCAAAGTGCTGGGATTACAGGCATGAGCCAACGTGCCCAGCCCTTCCACTTGACCTTTATGGCTCATTAGCTCGGTCTCCTCTCTGGGCACCCCATAAGACCCTTCTCTTAAGAAGGCAGGGGGAAGAACACACCTGAAGAGTTTCTGAAGTTCTTGTTTTCCCTGGCAAGAGCTCTGAGCCAAGAGTTGGCAGCTAATCTATACTGGTTACCCTCGGTCCCTTAGCACATAAGCCATCTGGAGGGCTATGTCAGGGTTTGACTGTGTGGTGCAGAGGCTGTTACCAGGACTAAAGAGTCAATGTTTAACTTGGCACTTTGCAGATTAACAGCCTGAAGACTAGTATGCAGCAGTAAACAACATCTTCCCTTCCCTTTGTTCTCCATGGAGTCCTGTGCTACTGTCTCTGTTTCCTTCTTCTTTGGGTTCTGGTCTTTTAATTCTTTTCTTTTCTTTTCTTTTGTAGAGACAGGGTTTCACCACATTGCCCAGGCTGGTCTTGAACTCCTGGGCTCAAGGGATCTGCCTGCCTTGGCCTCCCAAAGCACTGGGATTACAGGTGTGAGCTACCGCGCCCAGCCTAAAGTTTTTACACTGTCTGAAAAGATTTACCTTATGGATTTGGGACAATAACGCAAACCCCAAATGTGGAAAGGTGATATTTCCACTTGAATTTTTATCAGGATTTATGACATTTGTTTTCTCATCTTTCCGGGCCTGAGATAGGCCGAGATGTCCACCTGGAAAGCTTCTCGTCTTTCAGCCTGCCATGCTTTCAAGCTGAGCAACCACAGCTGCCTGGATACACTCTGTTAGAGCCTAAGCTGAAAAGAGATTTGGCTGCACCACTTTCTTGGACTAAAACAATTATTCTGGGCATCGATGACATCAGGACTCAGTCCACGTCAATCATTAATCAAGTGTGCAAAGTCAGTAAAGAGCAAGGTGTCAGTGTTAGAAGACACAGTGGGAGACACACCTGAGCTGGTATCACATAATCCGCCACATCCCAGATCCGGAATCCAAGTTTAGAAGTGTTGGTCACAGCCACGCCCTTGACCTTGGTCGTAACGGAGCTGACCACGGAGTCAGTTTCCTGGTAGCCCTTTTCCCACACAAACACCCACCTATAAAATAAAACAGGTCTCTTAAATTGCCATTAGGATTCAATGGATTTGAACTGATGGGGAACCCTCTGCTGGCCAGTGGCTGAAAGTACGGTGTTGACTAATTACGTGACTTTCTACAAAGCTACATACCTTCTAGGGGGCTTCATCTCCACTTCTGCCAAATGGGGATAGTAGCACCTAAACCACAGTAGCGTTTGTGGGAAACAAATGAGGTGGTGCAGGTAAAGCACTCAGCACACTGACAGCACAGAGAAAACGCTCCATGAATATTGTCTTTATTACATTTGAGCACTTTTTCTTTCTTTCTTTTCTTTTTTTTTTTTTTTTTGAGACAAAGTTTTACTCTTGTTGTACAAGCTGGAGTGCAATGGCACGATCTCAGCTCACTGCAACCTCTGCCTCCAGGGTTCAGGCAATTCTCCTGCCTCAGCCTCCCAAGTAGCTGGGATTACAGGCATGCGCCACCATGCCCGGCTAATTTTCTATTTTTAGTAGAGACGGGGTTTCACCATGTTGGCCAGGCTGGTCTCAAACTCCTGAGCTCAGGTGATCTGCCCACCTCAACCTTCCAAAGTGCTGGGATTACAGGCATGAGCCACTGTGCCCAGCCATTTGAGCACTTTCAATGCCTATGACCTATGGGAATCACCAAGAGATAATACAAATTATAATAGTTACCACTGGAGTGTTCATAGGCACCAGGCACTGATCTAAGCTCTTTATATGTACTAACTCATTTAATCCTGACCACTTTATGAGGCACGTATCATTATTTCCATTTTACAGAGGAGGAAATGGAGACCCAGAAAGGTTAAGTCACTTGCCCAAGGTCACACAGCTAGTCAGTGGCAGAGTCAGGATTTGAATTCAGGCTAGAAGCATCTGAAGCCTTTTCTCTCACCCACTATGCTCTACTCTAAGCTCCTCCAACCCACAGCACACAGGCCGCATGCAGCCCAGGACGGCTTCGAATGAAGCCCCAAACAAATTCGTAAACTTTCTTAAAACATTATGAGATTTTTTTTGTGATTAAAAAATTTTTGGTTTTTAGTTCATCAGCTATTGTTAGTGTATTTTATGTATGGCCCAAGATAATTCTTCTTCTTCCAATGTGGCCTAGGGAAGCCAAAAGATTGGACACCCCTAGGCTACTCTTTCTAAAAAAGAGAATTCTACCGTTTAAGGAACTTTTAAGGGTAGTTTGTAGTTTCTTACTTTTCCCCAAGAATTCTGGTCACATATATGGTTCTCTCCTCTGAAGTGGGAATATGACTACCAGTTTGAACAATTAAAAATCCAAAGGGGCTGGGTACAGTGGCTCATGTCTGTAATCGCAGCACTTTGGGAGGTCAAGAGGGGAAGATCCCTTGTGCCTAAGAGCTTGAGACAAGCCTGGGCAACACAGGGATCTCTACAAAAATAAAAAGTTAGCCAGGCATGGTGGCACATGCTTGCAATCCCAGCTACTTGGGAGGCTGAGGTGGGAGGATCACTTGAGCCTAGGAGACGGAGGCTGCAGTGAGTTGTGATGCCACCGCACTCCAGCCTGGGTGACAGAGCAAGACCTTGTCTCAAAAAAACAAAAACAAAAACAAAAAAAAAACATCTACAGGCATTAGCTTATAGGGGTTAGGACACACTAGAGGCAGCAGGTCTTGGTTCATGGCTCAGCTCCACCATTCACGAGACATAACTTTGGCCAAGGTGCTTAACCTCATTGTGCCTCAGTTTTCCCTTCTATAATCTGGGAATGACAGTAGAACTTCACAGGATTGTTGTGAGGGTAAATGAACTAATGTATGTCAAATGTTTACAACAACGTTTGTGAGTCATGGTTGGTCATGGAGCAAGTATTGACACCGTGGAAATTGGCCAGTACTACAAATCAGAACCCCTCCCCTCCGAACTGCTGTTAAACATCTACTAGAGACTATTAGTGTTGTTATTTATAGAATCAGGAAATGCTAGGTTTCTCCTTAAGTCCTAGATGCTGAGACTTCAGAAATTCACTGGTTTTTTTGAGGTCAAGAGTCTGAGACCAGCCTGGCCAACATTGTAAAATCCCGTCTCTACTAAAAATACAAAAAATTAGCTGGGTGTGGTGGTGGGTGCCTGTGGTCCCAGATACTCGGGAGGCTGAGGCAGGAGAATCACTTGAACCTGGGAGGTGGAGATTGCAGCGAGCTGAGATCATGCCACTGCACTCCAGCCTGGGCAACAGAGTGAGACTGTCTTAAAAAAAAAAAAAAAAAAAGAAAGAAAGAAAAGAAAAGAAATGAACGGTTTTGGTTACTTAAGAGTGTGTCTGATCAAGCAGTCTCCAAGTTCATTGCCCAGCCTAGAGATGGGCTTTCCCCCAATGGGCTTTTCCCCTGACAAGTCCAGGGCTTCTAGGAATTCAGCTGCAGTGTAAGCTTCCATTTAATTCCAGTCTGACACACAAAAGCCTGGGGCAGGAAGACTGATGTACTCATCAAGCACAGTGAGTTGCTTCATTTAGAGACACAGGGTTTCATGCCACTCATTATCATGTGATTATTTCCTCATCTCATGATTGTTAACAGAGTTAGATAGATGGGAATTGTGTGTTTGGTCTCTTTTTGAGGAAGGGTTGCTATAAGAAGAGACCACAATTTCACCAAGATGAGTTGGATGAAAAAGTTAAGAGACGAGGTTAAAAAAAAAAAAAGCCTTAATTCAGGTCCTGAGTCAGTTTTGATTATAGCAAGATGGACAAAAGCAAAGCATTTACTGCTTTAAAGATTCTCATGACTGAGATAGTGAATACGTCATAAGCAATCCTACAGAGCTGTGCTGTCCAATAAAAACATAACGCGAGCCACATATTTTTTTTTTTTTTGAGACAGGCTCTTGCTCTGTTGCCTAGGCTGAAGTGCAGTGGCACAATCTCGGTTCACTGCAACCTCCGCTTCCCAGGCTACAGTGATCCTCCCACCTCAGCCTCCCAAGTAGCTGAGTCTACAGGTGTGCGCCACTATGCCGAGCTAATTTTTTGTATTTTTGGTAGAGATGGGGTTTCACTATGTTGCCCAGGCTGGTCTCAAATTTCCTAAGCTCAAGGGATCCACCTGCCTCAGCCTCCCAAAGTACAGGGATTACAGGCGTGTGCTACCACAGAGCAAGACCCTGTAATTTAAAAGTTTCTCATAGCCATGTCAAAAAGTAAAAAGAAATAGGAAGAGCCAGGCACGGTGGCTCATGCCTGTAATCCCAGCACTCTGGGAGGCCGAGGCAGACAGATTGCTAGAGCTCAGGAGTTCGAGACCAGCTTGGGCAACTTGGAAACCTCATGATTGTAGAGATGAGAAATCTCATCTCTACAAAACAAAACAAAACAATAATTAGCCAGTTGTGGTGGTGTGCACCTGTAGTCCCATAATTCCAGAGGCTGAGATGGTAGAATCACTTGAGCCTGGGAGGTGGAGGTTGCAGTGCACTGCACTCCAGTCTGGGTGACAAAACGAGACCCCGTTTAAAAAGAAAAAAAGAAAAAAGAAAAGAGACAGGAAAAATGAATTGTAATGATATATTCTGTATAACCCAATATATCCAAAATATTTTAACATGCCATCAATAAAAAATGTATTGATGTGACAGTGGTACTCTTTGTTTTTTTTTGAGACAGCATCTCGCTCTGTTGCCCAGGCTGGAGTGTGGTGGTACGATCACAGCTTTCCGCGGCCTCAACCTCCCAGGCTCAAGCAGTCCTTCTGCCTCAACCTCCCAAATAGGTAGGACTATAGGTGTGTGCACCATGCCAGGCTAATTTTTGTATTTTTTTGTAGAGGCAAGTTCTCGCTAGGTTGCCCAGGTTTGTCTCAAACTCTTGAGCTCAAGCGATCTTCCCACCTTAGCCTCCCAAAGTACTGTGATCTCAGGCATGAGCCACTGTGCCCAGCCTCTTTTTCTGAACTTATGTCTTTGAAATCCAGTGTGTATTTTACAGTTATAGCACATCTCAATTTAGAGTAGGGACGGTTAAAGTGTTCAATAGGTACAAGTTACTAGTGGCTACCATACAGTGCAACACCACTATGGATATTTTCCACAGTCGTAATTTTACAGGTACCCTAAGGTAGATGAGCACTGATACTCCCACTGGCAGCAAATGCCAAAAGCAAAAAGCTGCAGGGGAGCTCCTGCCCCCCAATGCTTCAGGTCCAACCAGGGATGTGAGTTCAATTCACTGGCTAGCAGTGGGTCTCAAATATATATATATGTGTGTGTGTGTATATATACACATATGTGTATGTGTATATATATAATATGTATACATATATATATTTGAGATGGAGTTTTGCTCTTGTGGCTCAGGCTGGAGTGCAGCGGCGCAATCTCGGCTCACT
Source organism: Chlorocebus sabaeus (assembly GCF_047675955.1). Lineage (NCBI taxonomy): Eukaryota > Metazoa > Chordata > Mammalia > Primates > Cercopithecidae > Chlorocebus > Chlorocebus sabaeus. Next base: position 118,440,102 of record NC_132914.1, on the reverse strand, counting down.
GCAACCTCCACCTCCTGGATTCAAGCGATTCTCCTGCCTCAGCCTCCCAAGTAGCTGGGATTACAGGCCTCAGCTAATTTTTTGATTAGGCCCAGCTAATTTTTTGTACTTTTAGTAGAGACGGGGTTTCACCATGTTGGTCAGGCTGGTCTCGAACTCCTGACCTCACCCGCCTTGGCCTCCTAAAGTGCTGGGATTATAGGCATGAGCCACTGCGCTTGGCCAAAAAAAAAAAAATTTTTTTTTTGTTTTACACAACTCCATCAGTAAAATTTACCATTTTAACCTTTATTTTTCTTTTGGAGATGGGGTCTCACTATGTTGTCCAGGCTGGTCTTGAGCTCCTGGCCTCAAGCAATCCTCCCACCTTGGCCTTCCAAAGCACTGGGACTACAGGTGTGAGCCAATGAGTCCAAATCTGGGTGTGGGCCAGGTGGTTCTGATGTTGAGTCTGCACCTGGAAAGCCATCCTCTTGAATACTGTCTGTACCTACTGCTGCTGCTGACAGATACTGGAAGCCAAACCTGCTCCATCATGGGAATTCCCTTGGGCAGTGTTAAGATTCCAAACCTCACCCCAAAGAGGGGGATTTGTTGCTTTTAAACAATTCCGCACACGAGTCTTCCATGATCAGGTAAACTTGGGAAACACAGTTCATTGGTTCCCAAACGTTGCTGAACATCAGAATCACCTGGGCAGCTGATCATACTCTACAGCAATTAAATCAGGTGGTCTGGGTGCGCGTCTGGGCGCGGTGGCTCATGCCTGTAATCCCAGCACTCTGGGAGGCGGAGGCGGGTGGATCACCTGAGGTCAGGAGTTCGAGAACAGCCTGGAGAACATGGCGAAACCCCATCTCTACTAAAAATACAAAAATTAGCCGAGCATGGTGGTGGGCGCCTGTAAATCCTAGCTACTCTGGAGGCTGAAGCAGGAGAATCGCTTGAACCGGGGAGGTGGAGGTTGCAATGAGTCTAGATTGCACCACTGCACTCCAGCGTGGGCGACAGAGGGAGACTCCATCTTAAAAAAACAAAAAAAAGGGTCTGGGGACGGGAGCCAAAGATTCTCAGATGGTTCCAATGTGCAGTTTGGGGACCACTGCACTAGGCAATACGTGTCAGCCCAGCAGCTGTAGACACAAGAACACCCCAGGTAAGCCTTTAAAGTGGCCCCAAGTGGCAAGGAATTTTCATCTTCTCTCTCGGATTGTATTCAATAGTAACAGGTGCCAGCTGGGCGCGGGGGTTCACACCTCTAATCCCAGCACTTTGGGAGGCTGAGGTGGGCGGATCACCTGAGGTCAGTTCAGGACCAGCCTGGCTAACATGGTGAAACCCCGTCTCTACTAAAAAATACAAAAATTGGCCGGGCGTAGTGGCGGGCACCAGTAATCCCTGCCACTCGGGAGACTGAGACAGAAGAATTGCTTGAACCCGGGAGGCGGAGGTTGCAGTGAGCCGAGATCTCGTGTCATTGCACTTCAGCCCGGGCGACAAGAGAGAAACTCCGTCTCAAAAAAAAAACAAAAACACAACACAACACAACACAACAAAACTAACAGGTGCCTTCAAGTACAATGGCACATTCAGCGAGGCCTGAGGGCGGCAGGGCATCTCTAGCCTAAGGGGGCAGCATGGGGAATGACTGACTAGGCCAGGGCAGGTACCATAAAAGCCCCACAATCCCACAAAACAAAGGAAGCAAACTTTAACTACTCTTGAAGTCTGACCTCGCTACTACCACATAGCGATACTGCCTAGTGATCAAAAGAAATGACCAGAAGCCACCGACCCAGAAGGAACCAAGCGGAAATTCCAAGCTTTGGTTTTGTCGGCAAATCAGCAGGATGGGAAGTGGAGAGCGAAGATTGAGACGTTCAGGGCGAAGCCCCTACAGCCAAGGGGCACTCTGGGGGGTCAGAGAGGAGAGGGTAACGGCCTAGCCAGGCTTTGCCTTTATTTTGTAAAGAGCAGGGTCTCGGACTGTCTCCCAGGCTCGAGTTAAGTGGTGTGATCATAGCTCACTGCAGCCTCAGCCTCTTGGGCTCAAGCGATCCTCCCACCTCAGTCTCCTGAGTAGCTGGGACTCCAGGCGCGCGCCACCAGGCCCGGCGGATTTTTAATTTTTTGCAGAGACGGGGTCCCACGATGCTGCCCAAACTGGTTTCGAACTCCTGGGCTCAGGCGATGGTCCCGCCTCGGGCTCCCAAAGTGCTGGGATTACAGGCGTGCGCCACCGTGCCCGGCCCAGGCTAGCAAACAGCAGCAAGCAGCCTCCCGCCCCCGGGACCCGGCGCGGCGGCTGGGGCCCAGGGAAGGTGTCACCGCCTCGGCTCGCCGCCCCCGCACTCGCCCAGGTGACCGAAGCCGGGATGAGCCGCCGCACGGGGCTGACCCGACGGCAGCCCCCGCGGCGCCCCCCCGCCCTGCCCCGCGCGGCCGCGCTCACCCGATGACGTAGGCCAGGATGAGCAGCTGCACGGCGCGGTTCATGAGCCCCACTTTGCGGCTGCGGATGAGCACGATGCGCGGCGTGTCGTACTCGAACAGGAAGGCCGCCAGCGCGGCGCAGCAGCCCGCCATGGCCACGCCGCCTGCTCCCTGTCCCCGAGCCCGTCTGGGTCCCAGTCCCCGCTCGGAGCCCCGCCCAGTCCGCCTGGCCTGCCCGCAGCGCCGTCATCACGGGGAGGGCCCGGAAGGAGGCGGCACCGGGCGGTCGGGGCCCCGGGCCTAGGGGAGGGCGCCACCTCCCCGTCTGGAACTGTGACCCTCTAGGGGGCATGGAACTCGCGGGGAGGGGGTGGCCTTGCCCTTGGCCTTGAGGACGAAAGGCTCCTTCAGAAGGCTGGCGAGGGGCCGGGCGCGGTGGCTCACACCTGTCATCCCAGCAGTTTCGGAGGCACAGGTGAGAGGATCCTTTGAGTTAGAGACCAGCCTGGACAACATAGGGAGACCTCGTCTCAAACAAACAAACAAACAACAAAACACAAAAGCAAAGAAGCCGGGCGTAGTGGCGCTCGCCTGTGGTCCCAGGTACTGGGGAGGCTGAGGTGAGAGGATCGCTTTATCCCGGGAGGTCGAGGCTGCTGTGAGCTGTGATGGCGCCACTGCACCCCAGTCTGTGAGACGAAGCGAGACCCTGCCTTAAAAAACCAGGAACCAAAAAACATCAAAAAAGGCGAGTTGGGGAGTAATGACCTTCGCAGGAGGGCCAGGGAGAACAAGAGACCCTTTCGGGGAAGATGGGGGCCGCTTCTCATTTGGGACCGAGTTCGAGTGAGGGGTAATAAGCGACCTCCCTTAGGGGTCCAGATAGGTGCCAGGGACTTCCGTAGAGGACCTAGGGGCTGTGCGGAGCAGCCATCGCTCACCAGTGCAGGCTCCTAAACTGGGGGAGCTGGGGCCGCGCTGTCCTCAGCCTCTTGGGAAACGGCCTAAGTATCAGGTGTCCTGTGAGCCCTGGGTGAGAGCCACACACCCTGTAAAATGCCCCTCCTGGATTTGAAGCCTGGCCACATTCTCCAATTCAGACACTTCCTTAGTTGCAGCCCAGGGGAGATGATTCTGTGGTCATCCTTTCCACTGAGAAAACGCTATCACAAGTTTAGGGGAGAATTGAGAAATAGCAAAAGTGGGGGAAACAGCCAGGGTTCTACCCCATGAATACAGTTTTCCGTATGTATATTTATTTGTTCATTCCCTTCAGATATGCTTTCCTTTTCTTTCTTTCTTTTTTTTTTTTTTTTTGGAGACCGAGTTTCACTCTTGTCCAGGCTGGAGTGCAGTAGCACCATCTCGGCTCACTGCAACCTCCACCTCCCAGGTTCAAGCAATTCTCTTGCCTCAGCCTCTTGAGTAGCTGGGATTACAAGCACCCGCCACCACACCCAGCTAATTTTTGTATTTTCAGTAGAGACAGGTTTTCACCATGTTGGCCAGGCTGGTTTCCAGCTCCTGACCTCCCATGATCTGCCCGCCTCGGGCTTCCAAAGTGTTGGGATTACAGGCATGAGCCACTGCGCCTGGCCCAGATATGTTTTCATAGGTGAATGTTATATTTAGTTTCCCTAATGCATTCAGAAAATATTAATAAGCACATCCCATATGCCAGGTACTGTCCAGTGAACAGGACAAGCAAAATATCCTGCCTTCATGCAGCATAAATTCCAGCAGGTAATTGGTATAAAGTTTTGGTTTGTAATCACAGTCAATGGCTGTACTTTTCATTTTCTGATTCCCACTACTTGGTTTCTATATTACTGCAGACTCATCATAATAATTTTTAATCCATGGACCATTTCTTCTGGAAAATATCCCATGATGCCTCTAACTGCTCTCATCTGCTTGCTTCTTAGTTTGTGGATCCTATGCATAATCTTTGATACAACATTTTTAGTTCATTTCCTGGATGTGAGATTCCTAAGTAAACCACACCAAATTGTTTTTCCCAATATAGAGAGGTGAATAATAAAATTTGCAGAAAACAGGCAGCATCTGCCTCTAAGAGATGGAATTGTTAAGTTACAGGGAGGAACAGAGATGCCTATGCCAACCTTGGTCCAAAATGGTCCCAGGAAAAGGTGGTGGTATTTTATTCATTCATTTGACAGAAATTTACTGAGTGCCTGTGTTGTGCTTGGCAGTTTTCTTGATGCTAGGGATATGGAGTGAACAGACAAGTAAGGTCTCTGCCCAAATGGAGCTTGGTGCAGTTGGGAAGCCTCAGATTATCTGTAGAAGAAGAAAACTCCATTGCTAAATCCTCATTGGAAGGAGACTTAAAAATCATTTCCTTAAGAATCAAAAGATGGCTGGGCACAGTGGCTCACACCTGTAACTCCAGCACTTTGGGAGGCCGCGGTGGGCGGATGGTCATGTGAGGTCAGGAGCTGGAGACCAGCCTGGCCACCAACGTGGTGAAACCCCATCTGTACTAAAAATACAAAAAACTTAGCTGGGCGTTGTGGCAGGTGCCTGTAATCCCAGCTACTTGGGAGGCTGAGGCAGGAAGAATTGCTTGAACCTGGGAGGCGGAGGTTGCAGTGAACTGAAATGGTGCCACTGCACTCCAGCCTGGGTGACAGAGACTCCATCTCAAAACAAACAAACCCCCCAAAAATGCCAGGCGCCGTGACTCACGCCTGTAATCCCAGCACTTTGGGAGGCTGAGGTGGGTGGATCACCTAAGACTGGGAGTTTGAGACCAGCCTGACCAACATGGAGAAACTAAAATACAAAAAATCTCTACTAAAAATATAAAAAATTAGCTGGGCGTGCTGGCACATGCCTGTAATCCCAGCTACTCAGGAGGCTGAGGCAGGAGAATTGCTTGAACTGAGGAGGCAGAAGTTGCCGTGAGCTGAGATCACGCCATTGCACTCCACCTGGGTGGCAAGAGTGAAACTTCATCTCAGAAAAAAATAAATAAAAAATAATGGCAGCAATCAAAACACATTTCCAGCCTTCATTCATACTTACCCTATAGTATTAGTCCCAACCTTACAAATCTTGAATTTAGATGGTTTGCTTGTGTTTTGGAATGGGGTCGGTTAAGAAAAATGTAGAAATGCAAGTTTTTATAAATTACTAGTAGGTAACATCATTAGGCCTGACCAAAGAAGCTGATCCTAAAAATGATTTGGAAAAGAAAATTATTTTGTTTACACTGTTGCCCTTGATTTCTGTCTTTTTAAAAAATTAACTTATTGACCAGACACAGTGGCCCATTCCTATAATCCCAGCACTTTGAGAGACTAAGTTGGAGGATTGCTTGAGCCCAAGAGTTTGAGACTAGCCTGGACAACATAGGGAGACCCCCATCTCTATAAATACTTTAAAAATTAGCCAGGCATGCTGGTGCATGCTGGTGGTCCCAGCTACTTGGGAGGCTGAGGCAGGAGGATCACTTGAGTTTAGGAGGTCAAGGCTGCAATGAGCTGCAGTTGTGCTACTACACTGCAGCCTGGGTGACAGAGTGAGACCCTGTCTCAGAAATAAATAAGAAGGCCAGGCGCGGTGGCTCACGCCTGTAATCACAGCACTTTGGGAGGCCGAGGTGGGTGGATCACTTGAGCTCAGGAGTTCCAGACCACCCTGGGCAACATGGTGAAACCCCATCTCTACAAAAAGTACAAAAATTAGCTGGGCATGGTAGCATGTACCTGTAGTCCTGGCTATATAAATTAAAAAAAAAATAAATTGGCCAGGTGTGGCTCATACCTGTAATCCCAGCCCTTTGAGAGGTGGAGGCAGGTAGATCACTTGAGTTTGGGAGTTTGAGACCAGCCTGACCAACATGGTGAAACCCCATCTCTACTAAAAATACAAAAATTAGCTGGGTGTGGTGGCACATGCCTGTAATCCCAGCTACTTGGGAGGGTGAGGTAGGAGAGTTGCTCGAACCCAGCAGGTGGAGGCTGTAGTGAGCTAAGATCGTGCCACTGCACTCCAGCCTGGGTGACACATGAGACTTTGTCTTAATAATAAAAATAAGGAAAGAGAGATAAAGAAAATTAAAAATGGATCAAAGACATAAAAGAGCTAAAATTATAAATATCTCTGATGAAAACATAGGGGCAAATCTTTGTGACCTCGGATTACACAGTGGTGTTTTAGATTTAGATTTTGTTGCCTAAAACAAGGCAACAAAAGAAAAAAATAGATAAATTGGACTACTCAGTCAAAATCGAAAAGTTTGCGGTTCAAAGTTGCCATCAAGAAAGGGAAAAATCCACAGAATGAGAAAAATATTCACATATCCTATATCTGTTGAGGATCTAATATTTCAGATATCGTAAGAACTCTTACAACTCACTAATAAAATGATAACCCTATTTAAAAATGGGCAAACATATCTGAATAGACATTTCTCCAAAGAAGATATACACATGAGATCAATAAACACGAGAAGATTCTCAATATCATTATCATTAGGGAAATGCGAATCAAAGCCACAGTGAGATACCATTTCCTCCCCACTAGCATGGTTATAATTAAAAAGATGGACAATCAAAAAGCTGGCAAGGATGTGGAGAAACTGGAACCCTCACACATTACTCGTGGGAATGTAAAATGGTCCAGCTCCTGTGGAAAACAGCAGTTCCTCAAAATGTTAAACATAGAATTACTGTAGGACCAAGATATTCCTCTTCCAGGATTTCCCCAGAGAATTAAAAAGATATGTTCTGGGCATGGCTCAGTGGTTCACGCCTGTCATCCCACTTTGGGAGGCTGAGGCAGGTGGATCACTTGAGGCCAGGAGTTCAAAACCAGGCTGGGCAGCCTGGAGAAACCCCATCTCTACTAAAAATACAAACATTAGCCAGGCATGGTGGTGCACGCCTGTAATCCCTGTAATCAGCTACTCAGGAGGCTGAGGCAAGAGAATCACTTGAACCTGGGAGGTGGAGTTTGCAGTGAGCCGAGATCACACAATTGCACTCCAGCCTGGGTGACAGAGCGAGACTCCGTCTCAAGGTAAAAAAAAGAAAAAAAGAAAAGATATGTTTGGCATTTGACCTTGTCTCTTTAACCTTCCCATGCCCACTTGGGTCTCTTCCAAGTGCAGCTTCCTTTCCTGTTCTAAGGCATTTCAAATAAACTTCACCCCTGCTCTGAAAAAAAAAAAAGATGTTCATGCAAAAACTTGTACGTGAGTATTCGTAGCAGCATTCATAATGGCCCAAAAGTGGAAACAACCTAAATGTCCATCAACTAATGAACACGTAAACACAATGTGGTCCATCCCTACAATGGACTGTGATTCAGCCACAGAAAGGAATGAAGCACTGACACACGCCATACCACGGATGACCCTTGAAAACACCACGCTGAGAGAGGGAAGCCAGATGTGACAGGGCACTTATTGTATGATTCTATGTATAAGAAATATCTGGAATAGACAAATCCATAGAAACTGAAAGTAGAGGCCAGGTGCGGTAGCTCACACCTGTAATCCCAGCACTTTGGGAGGCTGAGGTGGGCAGATCACCTGAGGTCTGGAGTTCGAGACCAGCCTGACCAACATAGAGACACCCCATCTCTACTAAAAATACAACATTAGCTGGGCATGGTGGTGCACGCCTGTAATCCCAGCTACTTGGGAGGCTGAGGCAGGAAAATTGCTTGAACCTGGGAGGCAGAGGTTGCGGTGATCTGAGATCGCACCATTGCACTCCAACCTGGGTAACAAGGGCAAAACTCCGTCTCAAAACAAAACAAAACAAAAGAAAACTGAAAGTAGATTAGTGGTTGCCAGGGGCTGGGGGAAAGAAAGGATGGAAAGTGACTGCTAATGAGTTCAAGGTTTCCATTTAAGGTGATGAAAATGTGCTGGAAAAGAAAGTGGTGATAGTTGCGGAACCTGTGAATATACTAAAAGCTGCTGAATTGTACATTTAAAAAGAGTAAATTGTATGATATGTGAGTTATGTCTCAGTGATAATCCAATAAACAGGGAGTAAACAACCAACGTCTCAAGAAAAGCAAAGTATATATCATGAATCTATGGGGCCAGACCTCATATTCTTTCTTCAGAGGGGAGCATCTCAGGCCCTCACACCAAGCTTATCTTTCTTTTTTTTTTTTTTTTTTTTTTTTCTCTTTTTGAGACAGGGTTTCACTGTGTTACCTGGGCTGGAATGCAGCGGCATGATCTCGGCTCACTGCAACCTCCGCCTCCTGGGTTCAAGCAATCCTCCAACCTCAGCCTCCCAAATAGGTAGGACTACAGGCATGTGCCACCATGCCCAGCTAATTTTTTGTATTTTTGGTAGAGATGGGGTTTCATCAGGTTGCCCAGGTTGGTCTTGAACTCCTGAGTTCAAGCGATCTATCTGCCTTAGCCTCCCAAAATGTGGGATTACAGTCGTGAGCCACTGCGCCTGGCCTCTTTTTAGTTCAGATGCAACTGGAGCAGTTTCGATTTTCTGGTTCTTTTGTTGCTGGTGAAGCCAGTTCATCAGTACCCGCTTCCTCTAGGCTGTCATTTCTCGCAGAGGTGGTGCAGCAGCCGTTTTTATACTATGTGACCTTATCCTCCTGGCCATAGCTGACTGGACCACAGGTGGGAAACTGACCCAACCGGGCCAGTCTCTCCTTTGGCTTTGGCATTGGGATAGAGACAACTCTTTCTTCTCTGCAGGTGATTGGAACTGATTTGACATAACCATCGCATGCATGGAGAAGCTGAGAACAGTAATCTGCAGAAGCAAAATAATGAAACAAACAGCTGGACAAAGACGCACAGAGGTGAGAGAGACAAAGAGAACAGCCTCTGGTTTCTGCTGAGCTTCCACTTCCTGGTTTTGTCCCCTCCCCCCGTTCACCTTTACCTTTGAGATACCGCCATAATCTTATAATAAATGTTCATTTTTTACTTAAGCTACTAGCCTTCTGAAACTTGGAATTGAAAAGACTATGGCTATAGCCCTAGGATCTAACAGATGAAAAATGTATTATTATGTCACCAGTAAAGTAGGTGGTGAAACAAACATTTGTATGAATGCAGTAAATTAGAAAGAGGTGGGACGCATTGCCCAAGGCCACCAGTACTAAGAGCAGCAATACACAAATAGCCCATAAAAAAGAAATGTTTCTATAAAAAGCAGAGCCAAGAACTCCAAAAAACTCATCAGTCTGGGGCCATTTAGTTTAGAGACCTCAATGTGCCTTAGGGCGTCATTTGGTTACAGTTATGTAAGACTGACATTTGTCACAATGGCCTTGAGCTGCAAAAGGCCAGTCAGAAGAGACAGTGTCATTTGTTCAGGAGAATCTACAATGAAAAAATGTTTAAATTAAATGTTTAGGCATTTAAAGATGTGAGACTCGCTTATCTGGCACATAGACATTGTGAAATACGTCATTGTATAACAGAATGACAGATACGTGTGGCACACAGTATAATTATATATACTTCCAGAAACAGAACGTCTAAATAAAGAACAAGTTGATAGCAGAAGTGAGGAATAAATTATTTTATAATTTTTCTGTTGCTTTCCCCGGGTAGTCTTTAAGACTGAATCTATTGTGGAACAACAACAACAAAACAAAGCAAAAAAAAAAGCAAAAAAACAGAACAGAAAAACCCTGACTCTTATCTAATAGGCTATACGTTGATCACAGATAATCCTCTCAACCCCATCAGACCCAACGTCCTTTTTGTTTTTTTGACATAGGGTCTCTCTCTGTTGCCAGGCTGGAGTGCAGTGGCGGGATCTCAGCTCACTGCAACCTCCGCCTCCCAGGTTCAAGCAATTCTTCTGCCTCAGCCTCCCAAGTAGCTGGGATTACAGGCACCCAGCACCATGCCCTGCTAATTTTTGTATTTTTAGTAGAGATGAAGTTTCACCGTGTTGATCAGGCTGGTCTCAAACTCCTGACCTCAGATGATCCGCCCACCTCAGCCTCCCAAATTGCTGGGATTACAGGCATAAGCCACCATGCCAGCCATTTGTATTATGGTTTTAAGGTGTAAGACTTCTTTATGTATTCTAGATACAAATTCCATATCAGATATATGATCTATAGATGTTTCCTCCTATTCAGTGAGTGGGAGGAATTACAGGTTGTTGAAATGGAGGAGACGGGGAAGGATGATATTCCTGCAGATGAGCTAGACCTATTCTAATACCTGGATCTTGACATCTTAGCACATTTGACATTCGGTCTCTAGGCTGTAAAAGATCTCAGAGATCACACCCTTTGATAGGCAGCATAGAATAAAAGGTGGATGGAGAATAACCCGTGACTGCAAGAGGCAGTGTGGGGGAACTGTCTGATACTGCTGAAAACAAGAGGCAGCCCCAAATTCATCAATCCTGTATGTGATTTTCACAACAAATTTTTGTTTCTTTTTTAATTTCACAATGAAATTTCATGTCACTGTGCCACAAAGAAAAAATAGTAATATATAGAGTGGAAATAATGTAAAATGTATATATTTTATGTTTGTTTTAGTTGTTGAAAATGTATAACATTTATGATTTTTTTAAAAACTTTGTTTAAATTTTTTTTTTTTTTTTTTGAGATGGAATTTCGCTCTTTTTGCCCAGGCTGGAGTGCAATGGTGTGATCTTGGCTTACCGCAACCTCCGCCTCCCGGGTTCAGGCAATCCTCCTGCCTCAGCCTCCCGAGTAGCTGGGATTACAGGCATGCGCCACCATGCTCAGCTAATTTTGTATTTTTAGTAGAGACAGGGTTTCTCCATGTTGGTCAGGCTGGTCTTGAACTCCCAACCTCAGGTGATCTGCCCACCTGGTCCTCCCAAAGTGCTGGGCTTACAGGCATGACCCACTGTGCCCGGCCCGTTTTTTCAAATTCTTAAAAAAAAAAAATTAGAAATGGGGTCTCATTATGTTGCCCAGGCTGATGTCAAACTCCCGGCCTCAAGCAATTCTCCCACCTCTGCTTCCCAAAGTGCTGGGATTACAGACGTGAGCCAGTGAGTCCAGCAAGGCAAAACTATTGAAAAGCTTTTTTATTTTTTATTTATTTATTTTTCTGGAGACAGAGTCTTGCTGTGTCCCCCAGGCTGGAGTGCAATGGCACGATCTTGGCTCACTGCAACATCCATCTCCTGGGTTCAAGCAATTCTCCTGCCTCAGCCTCCCAAGTAGCTGGGATTATAGGCGCCTGCCACCAGGCTTGGCTAATTTTTTGTATTTTTAGTAGAGATGGGGTTTCCCCATGTTGGCCAGGCTGGTCTCAAACTCCTGACCTCAGATGATCCACCCGCCTTGGCCTCCCAAAGTGCTGGGATTATAGGTGTGAGCCACTGCACCTGGCTGAATGAGGCTCTATCTCAAGATAATATAAAATGAAATAAAATAAAATAGTATGCTATGGAAAGATATTCAAGATAATTAAATGGAAAAAGATTATAGGGCAATATGTGTATGGGTCTTCAAATTTTTGTGTTTATAGAAAAAAGTGTGGCAGATTATAAATTAAAATCTTAACTGGTTTTTCTGGGAAGGGTAAAACTATAGATGATTTTTACTCTGCATACTTATCTGCATTATTACAAATGTCTACTCTGAAGTTGATTACTTTTCTTAAGAGAAGGCCAGGCACGGTGGCTCACACCTGTAATCCCAGCACTTTGGGAGGCCAAGGTGGGCGGATCACAAGGTCAAGCGATCGAGACCAGCCTGGCCAACATGGTGAAAAGCCGTCTCTACTAAAAATACAAAAAACAAAAATTAGCTGGGTGTGGTGGCGGGCTCCTGTAGTCCCAGCTACTTGGGAGGCTGAGGCAGGAGAATAGCTTGAACCCGGGAGGCAGAGGTTTCAGTGAGCCGAGATTGTGCCATTGCACTCCACCTGGGTGGTAGAGCGAAACTCTGTCTCAAAAACAAAAAAAAAAAGAAAAGAAAAATAATTTTAAAGCTACTCATAAAAATGTTTATGAAGTATATTTAATTATATGGAGGAAAGGCTTATGCTGTAATGTTAAGTGAGGAAAAAGGCAAGGCAAGATACAAAACAGCCTAAGTGTTAGAATCTAAATTACACACATCAGAAGAAGAGAAGCATCTTGTTTCATCCAGGGAGAATGATTCTTTTTTTTTTTTTTTTTTTTTTTTTTTGAGACGGAGTCTCGCTCTGCTGCCCATGCTGGAGTGCAGTGGCCGGATCTCGGCTCACTGCAAGCTCCGCCTCCCGGGTTCACGCCATTCTCCTGCCTCAGCCTCCCGAGTAGCTGGGACTACAGGCGCCCGCCACCTAGCCCGGCTAGTTTTTTGTATTTTTTAGTAGAGACGGGGTTTCACCGTGTTAGCCAGGATGGTCTCGATCTCCTGACCTCATGATCCGCCCGTCTCGGCCTCCCAAAGTGCTGGGATTACAGGCTTGAGCCACCGCGCCCGGCCTTTTTTTTTTTTTTTAGTAGAGATGGAGTCTTACTGTGTTACCCAGGCTGGTCTTGATTCCTGGGCCCAAGCAAACCTCCTGCCTTGGCCTCCCAAAGTGTTGGGATTACAGGTGTGTGCCACCATACCTGACTGGAATGATTCTTTGAATCAATTTCTTTTCTTCCCTAGTATTTGTCCTTAAAATGCTAGATTAGGCCGGGCACAGTGGCTCACACCTGTAATCCCAACACTTTGGGAGGCCGAGGTGGGCAGATCATGAGGTCAGGAGTTTGAGACCAGCCTGGCCAACATAATGAAACCCTATCTCTACTAAAAATAGAAAAATTAGCCGGGCATGGTGGCATGCACCTGTAGTGCCAGCTACTCAGGAGGTTGAGGCAGGAGAATCTCTTGAACCCGGGAGACAGAGGTTGCAGTGAGCTGAGATCGCACCACTACACCAACAGAGGGAGACTTTGGCTCCAAAAAAAAAAAAAAAAAGGCCTGTAATCCCAGCACTTTGGGGGGCTGAGGCGGGTGGATTACGAGGTCAGGAGATTGAGACCATCCTGGCTAACATAGTAAAACCCCAGCTCTACTAAAAATACAAAAAATTAGCCGAGCGTGGTGGCACATACCTGTAGTCCCAGCTACTTGGGAGGCTGAGGCAGGAGAATTGCTTGAACGCGGGAGACAGAGGTTGCAGTGAGCCAAGATCGCGCTACTGCACTTGCTGTGGGCGACAAAGTAAGACTGTCTCAAAAACAAAACAAAAACCATGGGGAATTTTTTTTTTA